>NC_090447.1:1064661288-1065295288 GCF_031143425.1 Pleurodeles waltl
TTGTCATCCTGTCCTTATGTGCCTTAGCATTATCTGGCAGAGGCACAGAGGCACTGGCGACAGAGAGTGCTGCATCCCACATGACTCTGGAGGCATAGTCCGCCGAGGAAACCAGTGGGACGGAGGGCCAGGGGAGCACCATAGCGGAGACTGGAGGGGACTATACAGACTCAGATACCTCCTCTGATGGGAGCTCCTTGGTGGTGGCGGACACTTCTGTGTCCACCCCAGCCACAGGTACAGCTGCCACCCCCGTACCAGCACCACCCTCCCAGTGGCCCCTCAGCGAGTTGCCCCTGCCCGCTCACCCAGGAGGGTGGGCATCTCCTTCGCTCCAGGCTCCTCACTCCCTGCCCCAGTGAGCCCTGCTGCCATGAGTGAGGAGGCTATTGACCTCCTGAGATCCATCTCTGTCAAGCAATCAACCATTGTGAATGCCATCCAGGGGCTGGCATCCCAGATGCAGCAATACAATGCATTCCTGGAGGGCATTCACAGTGGATTGGCGGCCCAACAGAGACTGATTCAGGCTCTGGCCTCCTCTCTGATGGCAGCCTTTGTCCCTGTTTCTACCGTCCCCCCCAACTTCCACTCCCCAGTCTCCTCAATCCCAACCCATTCCAAGCACACAGACAGATGAGCACGCACACAAGACAATACACAAGAGTGGCACAGGAAAACACAAGCACCACACTTCATCCCACAGGCACTCACTCAAACACCATTAAGCTGCAGACACAACAACATCCACTGTCTCCACTGTCTCCCCCTCCTCCTCCTCCTCTGCCTTCCACCCAGTTACGTCCACACTCACACCTGCATGCACTACATCAATATCCACTACCAGCATCATCAGCACCCCAAGCAGAACACACACCTCACTGGCAGACACCTCCACAACATCCATGCACACGTCCCCTGTGTCCTCTCCCACCATGTCTGTCCACCCCCTCCTAAAGGACACAAACGCAAGCACTCAGACACCTAGCAGTCATCTACCTCACAACAGCATACAGCCCATGCACCTGCACCCAAATCCAGCAGACATACACCTCAGATGACCACTCCCTCATCCTCCACTCCCATGACTCCTCCCTCCTCCTGCCCCAACGTCCCTAAAAAGCTTTTCCTTTCCCAGATAGACCTCTTCCCTACTCCTCCTCCCAGTCCTGCACTTAAGGGTAGGGTAGCAAGGTCACAGCCCAGCACCTCAGTCAAACAGTCCACGGGGACAGCGGTAGCACCACCTACTAGTGGTGGTAGGGATACCAGAACAACAACACTGAAGGGGAAGGAGGCAGCACAGCTTGGGATGAAAGCGAAGAGTCCTGCACCAGCTGTGGGGAAGGGAAAGAGCATGCACCAGCTGGGGAGAAGGGGAAGGAGCATGCACTAGCTGGAAAGAAGGGAAAGGAGCCTGCACTAGCTGGGAAGAAGAGGAAGGAGCCTGCACCAGCTGGGAAGAATGGGAGGGAGCCTGCACCACCAGGCAGAGAGGGGAAAAGCCCATTCACCTCTGCCAGGAAGGGTAAGAGATCCCCAAACCGTGACCAGGAAGAGAAGAGACACTCTACACCATCGGAAGCTGTCAGGCAAACACCACCACCACCACCAGCTGTGGATGTGCTGCCATCACTGAGTGCAGGGACTGCCCAGGAGCCTCCCCCAACCACCACCAGGATGCAGCCATCACAGAGTGCAGGGGCTGCCAAGGAGCCTACCCCAACCACCACCAGCATGCAGCCATCAAACAGTGCAGGGGCTGCCCAAGAGCCTCCCCTAACCACCACCAACATGCAGCCATCACCGCCGGCGGATGCCATATAGTCCACCCTTCAAGGTCTTCTGTGCGGGATGCCCCCTCCAGAACCAGTGTGGTATTCACCCACTTGAGAAACTGTGGCCTTGCATTCACCAGGACAAAGCCATGGGCATGTTGCCCCCTCCAGAACCAGTGGGCAAGACGCTTACTTGAGAGACTGTGGCCTTTCACTCCACAGTACAAAGCAAGGGTCATGTTGCCCCCTCCAGAACTAATGGGCAAGACACCCACTTGAGAGACTGTGGCCGTGAACACCCCAGGACAAAGCAATGGGCATGTTGCCCCCTCCTGAACCAGTGGGCTTGTTCCTGCATCCGGCTGAGGTGCCCCCCGAGGTGCCTGCCTATTTGCAAACTGATGCCCCTGCAGTGTTCCATCTGGATGTGCTCAGGTTTCAAGTTGGCCCTTCAACTGTACCCTGTGTCCATGTGGGCCCTTTGAACTTTGTACTGGATAAGTGTACATATCTGTTTCATGGCCAAATCAGATTCTTAATTTTGATGTTGCAGTGATTACAATCACTTTCATCAATTCCTGTTGTCCTTGCATTATTCTGCCGAATTTCGGGGTCAATTTGTTTTTGTATTGCAGCTGGTTGTGTGTGTGTATGTGAATGGTGTGTGTTGTGTTTGTGTGTGTGTGTCACTATCTTTTTCCTCCCACCCTCCCTTGTGTGCTCGACGGCTGTACTCACCGTCATCATCTTTGTCAGTGTTGGTGTTCCAGGTGGAACATAATGTACAATGTCATCGGGAAAATTTGCAGTTCGGGTTCCATGGTGGCGTGGTTCTTCCCTGTGTCTCCAATGGTGAGTCCTTTGAGTTTTGTGCTCTGTTCCCCTACGCTTTGTTGACGTTGGTACCACCCTAGAAAAGGTGGCAGTTTGCAGGGTCTTAAGATGGTGGGCAAAACTTTGACTTCCTCCTGGCTGTAGGTGGCTACCGCCGTGGTGGCTGTTGTTTCTGCCCTGTTGGTTGGTGTGGTACAGTGGCTGTCTATCAGAGATATAATCGTCATGGTCATAATCTGGCGGTACTTAACGCCAGCCTGTTGGTTGTATTACCGTCAATGTATCACCCACCGCCAGGGTCGTAGTGAGTGCCATAGTCTCAGATAATGTAGACCCACACACCTACAACCCATCACTTTCTCTGATACTCCCATGGTGTTTCACACTGCACAATTAATATATGGCATTGTCATGCAGGTGTCTGTTAGCTCTACACCTCCATGATCATATGGGACTGCTTGACAATGTATACTGCATCTTAGGGGCATGCAATGATTGTTGCAGTGTCTGTCCCATTGTGGCACCCTTAGAATTTGAGCCTGCCTCAGATGTTGTGTACATCTACCTCATTTTCACATCAAACTGACAAAATACTGCCCAGGGGTTGTGTGGGTTTTCCAAGGTCCTGAGGAATTATGTGATACATCCTTCAATTAATTAAGTAATATGCGTGTGTGCCATCACAAGGCACACACATGAGCAATAATGCTATGGGAGTATACTCATGTGAAGATAGTTGTACCTACCTGCACATTGACTGATTGAAATCATGGATGTATTGCCAGTAGTGTGTGGCCAGCCATTGCTGCCATGGTATACCATTATTTCTCCAGGAAGGGATAAGAACATGGGCATTGAAATGTGCCTCAAAACAAACACTTGCTCTGGGGTCCAAGGTGCATTTGATGGTACAGGTTACTGAGTGATAGAGGAGATGTGGGGCAGCCCCATATTGTCAGTGAGAAGCGGCAGGCCTATGGAACTGACTCTGCACATGTGTGTGGTAACAGACATAGGCCCTCATTCTG
Source organism: Pleurodeles waltl (assembly GCF_031143425.1). Taxonomy (NCBI): domain Eukaryota; kingdom Metazoa; phylum Chordata; class Amphibia; order Caudata; family Salamandridae; genus Pleurodeles; species Pleurodeles waltl. The sequence goes on from NC_090447.1 coordinate 1,064,664,929, forward strand.
ACCCTGGCGGTCTTTGACCGCCAGGGCGGAGGACCGCGGGAGCACCGCCGACAAGCCGGCGGTGCTCCAATGGGGATTCCGACCGCGGCGGTAAAGCCGCGGTCGGACCGGCACCACTGGCGGGGTCCCGCCAGTGTACCGCGGCCCCATTGAATCCTCCGCGGCGGCGCAGCTTGCTGCACCGCCGCGGGGATTCTGACCCCCCCTACCGCCATCCAGATCCCGGCGGTCGGACCGCCGAGATCCGGATGGCGGTAGGGGGGGTCGCGGGGCCCATGGGGGCCCCTGCAGTGCCCATGCCACTGGCATGGGCATTGCAGGGGCCCCCGTAAGAGGGCCCCTACATGTATTTCACTGTCTGCTGCGCAGACAGTGAAATACGCGACGGGTGCAACTGCACCCGTCGCACAGCTTCCACTCCGCCGGCTCGATTCCGAGCCGGCTTCATCGTGGAAGCCTCTTTCCCGCTGGGCTGGCTGGCGGTCTGAAGGAGACCGCCCGCCAGCCCAGCGGGAAAGTCAGAATTACCGCCGCGGTCTTTCGACCGCGGAACGGTAACCTGACGGCGGGACTTTGGCGGGCGGCCTCCGCCGCCCGCCAAGGTCAGAATGAGGGCCATAGTATAGAGTGTATGTGATACACAAGGAATTGGAACAGGGAAATGCTAGTAGTCTGGACCCAGTTCATGGTCAACCTCCCTTACATGGCCTTCGTCAAAGACATAAAGGGGGCAATAGAACAACAGAGTTGCATCACCAATTGCATCTATACAGTCCTTGAGCCCTCACTGCACCGCTTTCCTGTCATGTGTGTGCCTAATGAGAATTAAGGCACAGCATGATGCAGGTAAGGTCCAACTGCATCTATTTCTGAGTACGTAAAATATATACTCAGCAGGAGTTGCAACAGATCTTCACGACTTTTGCTGAGTGCATTAGAAGCCCATCTCATATATTTTTGTGCCCCTATATCACACTTGCTCTAAGCTGCTGTTCAGAGTGCCTAAAAAATTGAAATAAGGGATTTTTTCATCTTACTCAGTGGCTTATACATTTGCCAACAAAAGAGGTTTTGGGACCCCCCCTTCCATATATGATGTATGGCGCAGGCCTCATTTGGTGCTGCTCATTCCCGAGTTGCCCTATGCATGCATCACAACACTTTGTAATGGTTGTTCAGGGAAAATAGTACATCTGCCCAGCATTGGCTTAATTATTGTACATCTAGCTTGCAGACCTAAGGTGGTGCTGGGACTCTTCACACATGTAGCATACGACATGTCCAAATCCACAAGCATTACATGCAGTACTCAGTCATATCTGCAACTGTCATGCACATGCAAAAGTAAAGACTTTGGGGGTTAGTCTGACCTTGGCGGTCCATGACCGCCATGGCGGAGTGAGGCGGAAGCACCGCCAACAGGCTGGCGGTGCTTCCGCTACCGCCGCGGTCGGAAAAGGGGAGCCGGCGGTTTCCTGGCGGTTTCCGGCTGGCCCAGGGAATCCGCCATGGCGGCGCTGCTTGCAGCACCGCCATGGGGATTCCGAGCGCCTTCCCGCCAGCCTGTTTCTGGCGGTGTCCACCGCCAGAACCAGGATGGCGGGAACGGGTGCCGTGGAGCCCCTGGGGGCCCCTGCACTGCCCATGCCACTGGCATGGGCAGTGCAGGGGCCCCCTAACAGGGCCCCACAAAGATTTTCACTGTCTGCTGTGCAGACAGTGAAAATCGCGACGGGTGCCACTGCACCCGTCGCACCCCTTCAACTCCGCCGGCTCCATTCCGAGCCGGCTTCATTGTTGAAGGGGCTGTCCCGCTGGGCCGGCCGGCGGTCTTCTGGCGGTCGCCCGCTGGCCCAGCGGGAAAGCCGGAATGGCCGCTGCGGTCTTTTGACCGCAGAGCGGTCTTTCGTCGGGAACCGGTTGGCGGGCGGCGACCGCCGACCGCCGCAGTCAGAATGACCGCCTTTGTATGGAAATGTGAGACTTACTAACTGTTCCACTAATCTCTATATCCAGATGATCCAGCAGATCCTGCTCGCTTGCAACCAGATCTGCCCAGCGATGCTTGAGCTGGTGGTCATTCCTTTCACTGCCAAAGATCTGTTTGACGTGGAGGAGCACCTTGCTCCACCGCAGCTGCCGTGCTTCTGTGGGGTAGCCAAAGAATAACACGGTCTCCCAGTTGCAGCATCATAGAGAGGTAGTGCTGAACAAGCCAGCTGAACCCCCCCCCAGCTCATCAGCCGACATTTGCATCATCCTCCCTTTCCCAGACATACTGCCAATGCAGTTCACCCAAAACAAAACAAAAATACCTAACAACTAACCCAACTAACCCAACAGCTATACTACCCCAGACAAACACTCCACAATAGACACAAATACAGTACGTTTCCAATACAAAAGGCAAGTTTAAAGACATATAAGAACAACACCTACAGGACATAGCACAATAAGCACTCCAAACACTCCAAATCTCTTACAGCACCAGCTTCACACACCCTCACACACTCACACACAAAAAGACCGTGAAGTGAAAGTGAACTCAAAGTACCATGTTTGCAGGCAGCATGTCCTGTTTCATCACTTCCTGGGTGTGTGCGTCACGTTTCCAGTCTGGCATTGTTTTTTTTGACGGTATGATGGACATGCGTAGTTTTTCCCGCCATTAGCGTGAAATTGCCTGTGGACGTGCGATATACGTTCAGGGGCTAGGCGTCTTTTAACCTTAGGGCTATTGTATGTTATAAGTGTCATTGTGAAAAATTTTGACACTTGACTATCATGCATGGATTTTTCACAATGCTGTGTTAAGAGACGTGTGAACATATAATTGACGCTCAGGGCCCAGGCGTCAATTTACTAACTTTGCAATGTGGAGTTGATGAGTTTGGGTTGTTGTTTCTTTTTTATTCATTCGGAATTGCATGGAATTTTGCATTGTAGGCCTTGAGTGCACCCTGATTCACTTAACATGTCACATGGGCTGTGCAATAATGTTGTATATGTGGTATGGCTACATGTGCGTGACTGTCCAGTAATGTCATTATGGTGACATTGGTATGTTGAACCTATTGGTTTGTTTATGAGTCTGCTGCATGCGATTACTCATACCTTGTTCATATGTACATGTGTAGCTACACTGTGTCCACATACATGTTGGCACATGTGTGCTATGTGTGTACATATGTGTATGTATGCTAATTTGTGGGTGGACTACATTGTCTATATGACTGAGATACAAATGTACACATACATACACAATATATGGTGGCCTATGTCTATCACATGGTAAGACATGAGGAAACCATGACAATTTGTACTCAGAGTATTCAGTGGATTGGACTGCATTGACATCACGTAAACTCTGGCAATTTGCATGTGCATGTGTGTCCACTCTGTGGTGTATTGTTGGATTTTACTTTATGTTGCTCTACTACACGTGTGCCATTTGGTCCCCCATGCGTCTTAGTTGCCGGAGACGTTATGCACACATGTGTTAGTGAAGTTTGGTGTATGCTGTGTGTGTATATAGACATGTGTTGTGTAATTTCTGTAACATATGATGACAGTGTTGTGTTCATGGGATGTGAAACCTCAAATTACATCCTTCCTTCATAGACACATGTTGACATTTTACAAATGCATGTGATCTCAACTTAGTGCCAACTATGTTTCCGTATGTCGGAACACATGTGAAGGTAATTTCTTAATGTCACTGATCTTGTGATTCGTATGGTGTTATTTTTGTGTTATATTGCCTTTTGTCCAGAATCCATACACATTACCATGCCTGAGCAATTTGCATGTGTGCTGAGATATGTGGTATATGTGTGCATGCCTCTAACTGGGCACTCATATCTTTCAACCATATGTTTGTAATGACTGTCACATACAATGGCATACCACTGTGTAACAGTGTTGCAATCTGGCATAGAAGCCATCTTACTCATCGACACCACTTTGTGAGTTTGTATGGTAACACAAACCCATGGTTGCATGTGAAGGGACAGGTTAATGGTGTTCCAGTTTACTCAACTCCCTGTGCATATGCATCAGGCCCTTGACAATGTCATACGTTAATGTAGCCAGAGCAGTTGTGTGTTTATTGAGCAGGGACCAAGATTCTTCATGATTGCTACTCAGCAGAACTATGCACACTCCCCAGCAGACAGACACATGCACAATTGTGGTCATAAGGACCAGGATATCAAATTTTCCTCTGTGGTACTTGATGTCAGCTTTACTCTCTCACGTACAGAGCTCGGGTGCTTGCACATGTAGAACATGTATCATTGTTTTATGTTCATAGTTGTTTCCATGGGCAGCTTTTTTGGGCTTGTATATCTGTTGTGGCAATATTGGAAACGTGCCAGGATACAGATCGTGTTGTCTGTCACAGCCTCGTGTCATGGTGGAATGCGATGGGCAAATACCATAGTATGATAGTGGCCAACATGACTGGGTTATGTACTGACCTGGCCACCCTCTCTGTACATATGTTAAATGTTGAGATGTAGACAATTATGTGTTGTAGAGTCAGTGTTGGTCTATGTGAGTCCCTTCTCCATGTATTCCTGTACTGCTGGTAAGGCATGTGTTGTCACCTACATTGTTCCTATTCTGTAGGCTGCTTGCATTTTGTACACATCTTCTACAGCAACATTGTCTGGTCATACATGAACATGATGCAACATGTGACTTGCATAATTGGAAGATGTACAGATCTCCTTCTACTGGCTGCTTGATATTTATGGTTCTATTGATGGTATTTATGAGATGTAAAGAGTTCCACACACACATGACATTACTTCTGCCACAGCATTTGTGTCATCTCCATTTCACCTCCTATGGTGTATTTGCAAGTATCTGTGGGTGTCTCGTAGCTGTCCAGCTTCAACCTCCATTGAACATGGGTATGCATTTCTTCCAGCATGCCACGACCTAGGTAACTCTTACCATGGCTGAATGATATTAAGGTGTGAAATCACCTCAGTGCTGTACTGTTCATTAGCTAATTGCAACATATATGGCTTGATCTACTCCCACTCAGTTCCACACACACTGTGTCTCAGACATTTTTCAACAATGCTGGACATAGTAGCACATCCCACACCTGATTGCGATGTTGGAGGCCAAAACATGTATGGGTAAATTGTTACTGCTGCTGTCATGCACTTGTTCTGTTATGGAATGACAATGAGTGGTGTGTATTGGTTTGTGCTGTGTTATGTAGTTATACACAGCAGACTAAGTAAACATGCTGACACATGACAAGCATTGTTGATACTGGCAAACATGTTGCTACCTAGGACATACACCCATACATCAGTTTTCACATGTTTGCCTGGATTTGCTGTAGGCATGTGTCAAGACAGCAGATTTGTGTGACAAGTGTTCACTAGATGTATATAGTGAGTAATAGACACTCTGCCTACATATGACCCAGATAATAAATTGGTGGTGCATTGTCCCAATAAATCCATGGATCCTTTATATAAGTCATGTGCTTGGATAGTGATTTTGCACCCATAGCTGAATATTTAGTCTGGCAACGCCTTGTGCACTCCACAGCCAATGTGTGTGTGTCATATGTGAGATACAGTCCACCATGTGCCAAGGTTGTGCCCAATGGCAGTGCCAGGACATCATCCCATGGATACACTGTGTATGCTCAGCATCGGACATGAGTTACAATCCCTGTACATTTACTGAAGGTCCACACTTACCAATAATGTTCCACCCTTGTCACACATGTACCATGCAGGCAAGGCTGCAGTCACCATGAGTTGTCACAGTGTTCTGTTCCTACATAACTTGATATCCATTTGCTGACAGCCCCTACCTTATGTGTGCCCCCTTGCATACATCCTATTAGGCATGCTGTTGTTGTGATGAATGGGTTAAGTATTAGCACCTTGCCCACTTGACGGAACAATATATGTAGTGATGCATGGATCTAGACCTTCAGGAGCCGCATGCCCGAAAATTGCGTGTCACTGATATGTGAGAAGGAGGCAGTAGACCCTGTTACATCACAAATGATGTTGCTACCATACACGTCACCTTTATGTTACTTACCAGCTCACTGAGGTTTGAGTCACATTCCAATGGTGTATGTAGTGGAGAATGAGTTGACCAAGGGGAATCAGGTGCAAAGAAGAATTATTTTTGTGCTATTTACAATGTGATGCTTTTAGTATAGTGACTATGGCCCTCATTACAACCCTGGCGGTCGGTGTTAAAGCGGCGGTAATACCGCCAACATAGACAGCCACTTTAACACTCCGACAGCCACGGCGGTACAAATAAACAGGCGGAAGACAATGTACCGCCCACCCTATCACAACACGGCAATCCGCCACCTTTTCCGGGGTGGAACCAACACGATTAAAAACACGGTGGAAACAGTACCCAGAAGGGGAAATCACTCACCACTCCATACCCCACGAGGAACCAGAACGCCATGGAGCCAGAACTGCAGATCCTGCCGGCGATGGTCTTCCTTCTCCTCTATCAGGAGCTCCTGAGATGGCGGCGACGACCACAGTGAGTACTGCACCTACAACACAGGGGAGGGGGCAGTGAAAAGAGAGTGACACACATTCAACACGCAACACCCCCACCCCCACCCTCACCCACAACACCATACACACAATTACATGCTGCAACATTAGATATACATCCCTCCACTCCCCTTTGAATAACCCAAGGACAAAAGGAATTGATTGGAACTATTGTAATCAATAAAAATCCAGTTGTCAAAACTCTAAATACATAAGTATATAAAATTATGTACACCAACTACACAAGTCCGGATAGTGCACCAATCATTGTCGGTGGACCACTGGGCCCAAAACGCATGGGCGAGGCCTACATTCGATACCTGACTCCAAACGGAGAGAACACTAGAGGGGCATCAGATGGAAAATAAACAGGCACCTCAGGGGGAGAGGGGGCACCTCAGCCTGATGAACGCACAATGCCACTGCTCCACGAGGGGGCTCCATGCCCATTGATGTATCCTGGTAAGTGCAAATCCACAGTCTCTCAAGTCTCTCAAGTGGGTGGTTTGCCCACTGCTTTATCCTGGGGAGTGCAAAGCCACGGTCTCTCAAGTCTCTCCAGTGGGTGGTTTGCCCACTGCTTTATCCTGGGGAGTGGCAAGCCACAGTCTCTCAAGTCTTTTCAGTGGGTGGGTTGCCCACTGCCTTAAACTGGGGAGTGCCAAGCCACAGTCTCTCAAGTCTTTTCAGTGGGTGGCTTGCACACTGCCTTAAACTGGGGAGGGCCAAGCCACAGTCTCTCAAGTCTTTTCAGTGGGTGGGTTGCCCACTGCTTTATCCTGGGGAGTGCAAAGCCACAGTCTCTCTAATCTTTTCAGTGGGTGGGTTGCCCACTGCTTTATCCTGGGGAGTGCAAAGCCACAGTCTCTCAAGTCTTTTCAGTGGGTGGGTTGCCCACTGCTTTATCCTGGGGAGTGTAAAGCCACAGTATCACAAGTGGATGCCTTTCTCCACTGGTTCTGGAGGGGGCTTGGTGCCCAGAGTGCTTCATCCTGCCAAGGACTGAGGTAGTGGATGTGAATCTCCACTGGTTCTGGAGGGGACTTGGTGCCCAGAAAGCTTCATCCTGCCAAGGACAGAGGTAGTGGATGTGATACTCCACTGGTTCTGGAGGGGGCTTGGTGCCCAGAGTGCGCCATCCTGCCAAGGACAGAGGTAGTGGATGCCTTTCTCCACTGGTTATGTAAGGGGCTTTGTGCCCAGAGTGCTTCATCGGACGAATGACCACTGGGGATGGCAGAAATGTCTGCGGTGGTGCCACTGGCTCAGTATGTTGTGGGGCCGCTGGCGGTGCTTACGGCGGTGTCAGTCGCTGCGGTGCTGGCTGTGGGCTCTGTGGCGGCGGGCTCTGTGGCGGCGGTGCTGGCTGCGGGCTCTGTGGCAGCGGTGCTGGTGGCGGGCTCTGTAGCGGTGCAGGTGGCAGTCTTCTCCACTGTACAGGTTGGCGTCGACGTGGACAGAAGGTGACACTAGTCCCTCAGTCGGTGCCACCATGCCCTCTCCTGACCTGCCCTTCAGTGTCTGGCCCTTCCCCACCTTTGAAGGTGGCGCAGCTGTCTTGCCACTACCCCCTTTCGTTTTCCCTGAGTCCTTGGTGGCAGGTGCTTTTGGCTTCTAACTCCTGGATGTGGGCAACTTTTTTAGCTTGGCAGGTGGCGGGATGTCCTTGCCCTCGCTCCGTGGCACACTGGCAGCCCTGATGGTTGGCGCACTCCAACAGCCTGCAGTTGCCGGCACCACTGTGCCTGGGGATGTGGTGGCTGAGGTGCTGCGTTGGGACCTGGAAAGCCTCGCCCTATAGGAAGGACGGGGGGAGGTGTGGGGAAGAGGTCAATATTAGCCAGGAAAAGTTTTTAAGACACACTGGGGTGGGTGGATGGAGGGGGTTTGGGAGTGGAGGAAGAGGTAGTGGTTGTAGGAGGTGTACGTCTGCTTGATTTGGGTGAAGGTGCATGGGCTGGAGGCTCTTGTGAGGTGGCTGTTGGGTGGGTGTGTTTGCGTACTTTGGGAGGAGGGCTCACAGACACACTGGGAGAGGACACTGGGGATGTGTGCATGGTAGTGGGGGTGGTGAGTGCACGTGAGCGGTGTGTGGTGATGGGCTTGCTGGTGATGGAGGTAGTGGCTGGAAATGTAGTGCATGCAGGTGTGAATGTAGATGAGACTGGGAGGGAGGAGGCAGACGTGGAGGAGGGGGACACAGTGGAGGCAGTGGATGTTGGTATGTCTGCATGGGTATGATGCTTGTGTGAGTGCCAGTGGGATGTGTGGTGCTTATGTTTGCCTGAGCCACCCTTGTGTGTTGATGTGTGTGCATGCTGGTCTGATGGTGTGCTTGGGATAGGCTCAAGTACAGGGGATTGGGTCTGGGTGGAGGAAGTTGGAGGGAGGAGGCTGGACACAGGAACAATGGCTGCCATCAGTGCTGAGGCCAGAGCCTGAAATGCTCTCTGTTGGGCTGCCTGGCCAGAATGAATGCCCTCCAGGTATGCATTTGTTTGTTGCAAATGCCTCTCGACACCCTGGATAGCATTTACAGTGGTAGAATGCCCAACAGTGAGGGATCTCAGGAGGATAATAACTTCCTCACTGTGGCCTCCATTTGCCTTTCCATTTAACAGCTATGGGTCCTACTTTGTGCCCTCTGCTATATTTCATTCAGCCCTACAGCTATGTTTCATGGGTATGTGAACAATTAAATCGACATTGCTATATTCCATAGTTATTGCAATTACACGTTTGTGACAGCACAGACTGACTCCAGATTGTTTTGTGATTGAAGTATGCTTATTTCTGTGCAAATAAGTGGAGGGGGTTGTAAAATGGGAAGGGGGGATGGTGGAGGAATGTCCATGGCAGAGTCCAGTCTATTTGTTTCACAGGTGCATTGTCCAAAGGGGCATAGGAAGTGGAGCAAGGGCAGTTGATGGATGGACAGGGTCACAAAGTAGGACAGAATGGTGAAATTCAGGGGGGTCTCATTTCCTGGCGGGGGTCTTGGCAATGTTCTCTGTCTTGTTCCTGGATCTCAGGGACCGTTTGCCTGGTGGATCTCCATCTGCAGGGGGTGGGGTGCTGGTGTTGTGGTCCTGTGGCAGTGCCTCCTGTCCACTAGTGCTGGCAAAGGTGGAGGGCTGTTCAATGTCCAGGTTAGTGTCAGGGGCCCCTTGTTGTGCCACAGTGTCCCTCCTGGTGTTGACAAGGTCCTGCAGCACCCCTGCAATGGTGACCAGGGTGGTGTTAATGGACTTGAGTTCCTCCCTGATCCCCAGATAGTGTTCCTCCTGCAGCCACTGGGTCTCCTGAAAGTTGGCCAGTACCGTTGCCATCGTCTCCTGGGAATGATGGTACGCTCCCATGATGTTGGAGAGGGCCTCATGGAGAGTGGGTTCCCTGGGCCTGTCCTCCTCCTGTTGCACAGCAGTCCTCCCAGTTCCCCTCTTTTCCTGTTTCTCTGTCCCCTGAACCGTGTGCCCACTGCCACTGCCCCCAGGTCCCTGATGTTTTTGGGGTGGTGGGTTTGCCTGGGTTCCCTATAGTGGTGGACACACTGCTGCTTGACGTGTCCTGGGGACAGAGGGATGGGCCTGCTGGGTGGGTGCTGTGGTGGTGTTTCCTGAGGGGGGAGGCTCTGTGGTGGCTTGTGCCAGTGTCAGGGGAACCGACTGTCCCAAGGTCCCAGATGGGCCAGGCTGGTCATCTTGATCCAGTTGTGCAGAGCTGCTGTCATCACTGTGGGCCTCTTGTGTGGGGGGAGTGGATATGTCTGGAACCTCCTGTCCGGTGACGTTGGGTAGGGGTCCTGCAGGGGTGTAAAGGCATGATTATTGCATCTGTATGTGCCATTGTGTGCAATGGGTGAGTGACCCTGTACCCATGTGCTTGTATTCTTGTCTAGGTCCTTGTGTAATATTTGGTTTGGGGACTGTGTGGGTATCTGTAGTAGACATGCTGTGGTGATGGGTGTCCATGCTTTGGTGTTGCATGCAGGGCTTGGTGTTGGGATGGGTGGGTTGTGATAGTGGAACATATGTGAGGTGTTGGAGTGAGGGGGGTGAGGATGGGGGTATGTGATGGCATGCAGGTAGGGTGGGGGATATAATAGTTAAGATTTGACTTACCAGAGTCCATTCCTCCTGCTACTCCTGCGAGGCCCTCAGAATGCAGTATTGCCAAGACTTGCTCCTCCCATGTTATTAGTTGTGGGGGAGCAGGTGGGGGTCCACCGCCAGTCCTCTGTACTGCAATCTTGTGTCTGAAGACCACGGAATGCACCTTCCCCCGTAGGTCATTCCACCTCTTCCTGATGTCATCCCTAGTTCTTGGATGCTGTTCCACTGCGTTGACCCTGCGCCGTAGCTCCATCTTCCTAGCAATGGAGGTGTAGTGCACCTGTGATCCGAATAGCTGTGGCTCTACCCGGATGATTTCCTCCACCATGACCCTGAGCTCCTTCTCAGAGAACCTGGGGTATCTTTGAGGTGCCATGATGTGGTGTGGGTGATGTGTGAGGTCGTGTCGGTTGTGATGTGTGAAGGGTTGTGTTGTTGTGTGTTGTTTGAGGTGTGTGGACGTTGTGTGAGTGAGGATGTTGTGTGCCTGTGGATGGTAGTGTTGTTTCTGGTGGTGTCTCTGGCTGGCCTTCTTTCGAAATTTTTGTAGTAAGGGTTTGTGGGTGATGTGGGTGTGTGTTTTATATTGGATTGGGTGTGTGGGAGTGGTGTGTGTATGTGTATCAGGTGTGTGTATTTCGATTTGTCCAATGTGCTTGTGTTTTGTAAATGTGTGTGTATTTGGAGCATGGCGGTGTGTACCGCCAATTGAATACAGCGGTTGAAAGACCGCTGCGTGGATTTGTGGGTCGTGATAGTGTGGGAGTATTCCTTTTGGTGTGACGGTGTCGGTTTTGTTATCGCCAGTTGATCACTGACCTTTGGTGTGGTGGACTTGTGTGGGTGTCTGGATTATGGTGGATTCCGAACTGTGGGTCATAATAGCTGTAGCGGAATTCCGCCACCGCAGCGGTGTGTGGGCGGTCTTCTGCACGGCGGTAAGCGGGATTTACCACCAATGTTGTAATGAGGGCCTATGTGTAGAAGTTCTCAACAATGTGGAGTCTCCTATGAACTCCTGCAGCAGTGTTTTGCTGTTCCCCCTCCACATTATCTGATCCATCATCATCCTCCTCCTTGTTGGGGACATCAATCTGTTCATCCCAGGGGATATTTGTTCTGACACAGATGTTGTGGAGAATGGTACATGCCAGAATTATCCTGCAAACGAGTGGTGGAGAATACTAGAGGCTTCCTTCTGTCAGGACCAGGCACCTAAACCTGGATTTCAGGAGCTCAAATGTCCTCTCCACCACATTGCGAGTTTTCCTGTGCCCCTCGTTGTAGGTTCGCTCTTCCACCATTGTGGGAATGGCAAATGGGGTCACCACCCATGGCTGTGTGACATACCCTTGATCAGCTGCAAAGGATAGAGAGAAGATGTGTTGGTAAGTGCTGATAGTGGTTTGGAACATACATTGGCAGTAGTTAGTGTTAATTGGAGTGGTGACAGACTTGCTTGTGCTATAGCGTATGTTCCTGTTCTTGTGGAATGGTTTCATTGGACTGTGTTGATGGGCATGATAATCTTGGGTAGTGGCTCAAGGGCCTGGGAATTTTCATGTTGATCCCAAAATTATGGTTATGATTTAGGTAACTATGTTGTGTAGTTCACATTTGAAGCAGTGTTCTGTTGTTAGATGGAACTTGCCAACTCCTTGCACCACAATGGTGTCGGATGTTGAAACACCATGGTTGCCCTACAAAGCCAGGCTGTGCCGTCCATGTTACCATGTGACACTACGCATGCAGTGTGACACTTTGAGACCCTTTGTGGCAGATGATTTTTGTGCCAGCCATCAGGTGTACAAGGGTGTGTATCACACATTAGTAGGATGATGTAATTTTGGTGTAGTAGTATCTCCTAGCTTCCAATATATGATTTCTGACAGACACTTTACACATGCACAGTGCAGGCTTGGGGAGGGGCACAGCTATTTTTCACATGGGTCCCTTATTAAGGTACATGTAAAGTCAGGTATGTCCTCTTTACTCCTACTCAGTCTTACTACAGCATCCATGATTGTTCCAGTTTATTCACAGTTTCAGCACCATGGTGGACTGTTTCTGGTACTCACAACAGACATGGTGGTGTTATGGGGCACTAGGGTGCATATGAGGTGGCACTGAAGTAGGTGCTGCCCCATTTCTCATGATTCAGTCCCATGGTCTTTAATTGCAGATATTTTTGCATATATGTGTGCGACACAATGCAGCAGGCAGGTGTATGTGCACACTACAGGTATGTGAGGTACATGTAGGTGATATGTAATTGGTTATGGCACGATTTTGGTGTTATTTAATTTAGGTCCTGCCATAGGCTTGCACACAATGGTTTACATGGGACTGTGCCTATATTTGACTTACTAAAAATGACCGTGGCCAATGCCAATGACATGCCTGTGCACTTCCTTTATTTGGTGTAATGTATGTGTGTAATCTGTATTTAGTTGTCAATCTGTGGCCACTTGTAGTGGTTTATGAGCAGCTTCTGTATGCAAAGGGGACTTGGCTCCATCTGTCCTCATGTGGTGTACCAGTCAGGGTGTGGCTATGTTATGTAAATGTGGGTGTATTTGTTTGTGACATGCAATGTATGCAGTGTAAGTGGCATGTTAAATATGTGTTGTTGCCTGAACGTCTCTGTGGCCCTGCCCACGTGTATTTAGTGTGGTGTTTGTCTTGTTTGTCCTAGATGGTTGGTGTGTTGTGTGCTATGATTGGTATGGTGGCTTACCAATGAGTAGACCATTGCCATATTGGCCATGCTGGAACCGCTCGTTGGTGGTGCAATGGTGGAATAGTAGAATATGTGTGCTTGTAGTTCCTATATAGGTGTTCCGTTGCTGCAGGTGGCACAAGTTGCACATGGGCACAGTCCATTGCACCCAGCACATGCCTAAACCCATCAGTTTGATAGAAACCTTGCTTGGTCTCCTGCTGCAGATGCTGGGTCTGTGGGAAGCAGATGTGATGGAGTGTGAGGCATACGATAAAATCCAGGACCTTTGGAAGAAAGACCGAGAAGGATGACTGGGAGATACCAGCCACTTGTGCACCCATTATCCGAAATGATACAGATGCCAACATATGGAAGACAGCGAGCAGTTTGGCCATGGGTGGGATGTCAGTGGGAGTTTGCACCCTTGCTGTGATGTGTGGTGCAATATGGTGCAGCAGGTGTACAATGGACTCTCGGTTGAGTCTAAACATCTGGACCACATATTGTTCCTTCAGTTCAAGAATGTTTGTGCGCTGTCTGAAGATCCTCTGCCTTCTTCTGTGCTTCTGTGGTGGTGTTTAGGTTTGCTGCTGTGGTGGTGGAAGGATCTGCTGTCTTTGCAGACATCTGCAGCATGTGCCAAGCTGGAGCAGTACCACTTCCTTGTTGTCCTTGGGGTTTCTGAAGCTCCTTCTGTGTGTTTTCCTTGAGTGGTGGTGTGTGAGCATCTTTTTAATGCCTCGTCTAACCAGGCGTTAAAATTTGATGCTAAGCACCATTTTTTAAGTTTGCTTCCTTGGCTAGCATCATTTTTGCATCAGTAGGTAAATATGGCATTAGAAGGCTAGCGTCTTGGGGGGCGTGGCCTGCAGCCGATGAAGCCGCACGCCTAGCACAACGCTCCAGGGCGGTGAACGGGGCCCAGCTAAATTAATAGCGTTAAAAAGCCCAAAACCGACCTCACAACAACGTCCCAGCTTCAAGAAATCCCATAGATCCTGTGGGGAAGAGGCTCAAAAGAATCAACCTGCGGCCGGGGAGAAATCTGAAATCTTCCCATGACCGCGAGAAAGCAAGATGGTGGCCGCGTCTAGACGCCAGCTGTACGCAGCGCCGGACCCGGGGAGACAGGCACGCAGGACCTGAGGCCGCGGAGACCTCGCACCCGCCTTCCGGAGAGGACCCGTGCTGACAGCGAGCCCCCTCACCTCCCCTGTAGAAAACAAAGAAGGAGCAGGGTAAGAGAAAGAGTGCTGCGCGCCTGTGCACGCGGGCCGGAGCGGTGCGATCAACAAGGTCAAAACCTAACCGACCACCGCCGAAGCCATGGCCAGCAATCCCACGCTGATGAGGTTCTGAGAGAGGCATGAACAGTCCTCTCCACAAACACATAAGCGGGGGCCCCTGGGAAAAGGCTTGCCCTGCTTAGAAAACCACGCCATCCCCCCCTGCATATCCCTCAAACAAGAAGAATTTTAAGGAATACCGACACCCGATAAGGGTGAGGGGGGAGCGGACTGCCAGTTAACCGGGGATCTGCCCCCATCCGGCCCGGTCCTCTGGAAGCATGAGTACCTAGGGATCCAGGAATATCTCTCCCCCCACCTGCGGGCTCCAAACCTGTGAGAGAAACTCAACTGAAGTGGATGAGAAGCAGACACCTAGTTCAACCTCGCAGCAATTTAACCTCTCCCATCTAGGAGACTAGCAGCAAATTCCGGGGATTACAGAGGGGCCCTCCCAGCAGAAAACATTGGTGTATAGAAACATGGAATCAAGGACAAAAAAGCAACAACAAAAAAAAATACACCTCCCTCTGTAATCACCCACAAGAACAGAGCAATGGGAAAGCCAAAGAAACGTGATGGGCATGATCTAGAAGAAACTACAATAACCAGGCTGCCTGATCAATCCCCTACACTAGTCTCCCAGGATAGCTCAACACACCAAGAGACAACATTAGACATGGTCCTTCAAGCCATCAGGGAATCACGCGAAGCCCTCGAGCAAAAAATAGACAACCTGACTGTAGACCTTTCAGTGCTGCGCGATGATCACTGTAGACTTAAGGAAAACGTAGGAACGAATGAGAAGACTCTTGAACAAATAACTACAACGCAGAATTCCTCAACCACCGAACTCATGGAACTCACCTCCCGGGTCAGAACTCTAGAGGCCAGGGCAAAGGATGCTGAAAACAGTGCCCGCAGGAGCAATCTTAGACTGATCGGCTTGCCGGAGGGGGTGGAGATATCGGCAGCAAATATGGAAACTTTTCTGGAAAACTGGCTCAAAGAAACTGTGGCCTCTGAGGGCCTCTCACCGTTCTTTGCAATAGAAAGAGCCCATAGAGTACCCAGTAGAACCCCTCCCCCTGGAATGATACCACGCCCGATAGTGGCGGAACTGATAATTTCTAGGACAGAGACTATATTCTATCCCAAACCCGTTTAAAAGGCGAAATCACACTAAAAAAACAACGAGTCATGAACTTCTCAGATTTTACAAGAGAAACGCAAACAATAAGGGCCTCCCTCAACAACCCCAAACGCATACTTTGCGATGCTTTACCCAGCCAAACTCAGAGTAGAGTATGAAAGCAAAACACACTTTTCACATCACCGCAGCTGGTCGAGGAATGGCTGGAATCCTCGAATATTACCACCTCCAACCCTTATCGCAAAAACCCTCGCACATCCATCAGGAAACGCAGCAGATCCACTAGACGACGCACGGAGGTCGCCCCCGAGGCATCAAACCCTCCAATAAATGCGCGAAGCGATGGATGCTGCGGCAGCACTGAGCGGAGGAGCCTTCCCCTTGTCCCAAGCATCTGGAAATATTTCGGACCATGACTCAAGCTGCGGAAAATCCTCAATCTCCTCAAGGGGTACCCTCACCAGTCTGCCCAAAGTTTCCTCGAGATCGTCTGAAGACATTATGGGGGTTATTCCAACTTTGGAGGAAGTGGTAATCCGTCCTAAAAGTGACGGTAAAGTGACGGATATACCACCAGGCGTATTACGAGTCCATTATATCCTATGGAACTCGTAATACGGCTGGTGGTAAATCCGTCACATTTGGGACGGATTACCACCTCCTCCAAAGTTGGAATAACCCCCTATATGTTAAAAGTAAAGTTGGAAGCATGTGAATTGTAATACAAACCTAACCAACTTGCTAAGACTGGGAGGAGAAGAAAAAAAATAAAAACTTGAACTGCTGAACAGAACAGAACTGGAATAATTACTTTACGGGCAGCTGTTACAGATGAGCTGGGTCCTGGGAACTGCCCGGAGTGAAGGCTCTTGGTCTCTGGTGGGCCTCCCACCTTTAGGTCATTAGGAAAAGTTACAATGGTTTGGATGGGGATAGTCCTGGTCACCGGTCCTGGGGAGAGGGAGTTGGGAGTTCAGTTTATTAAGTTAGAAAAGGGAATAGATCATGCACTTGCCATTAATGAAGACAATAGCTTTCGCATTCAAAACACACTGACGAAACACAGGTCTAAACACCCCAGAATGAGCACTTACCACAGCCGCTACATACAACGAAACCAGGACTATGGCCACGAAGTATAAAATAATCACCTGGAATGTCAGGGGCTTAAACAATATGTCTAAACGGTACAAGGTGTATAGCCAACTGCAGCGCAGGGGGATACATATAGCTCTATTGCAAGAAACCCATCTGGTAGAGCAGGAAGTCAGCGTCCTTAAAAAAAGATGGAGAGGCCAAATAATTGCCCCTAATTACTCAGCATTCGCTAGGGGAGTGCTGCTTTGGATCCACCCAGGTGTGCCCTTCCAAAATCTACGCGAGATTGTAGACAAAGAGGGGATATGCTTAATAGTAGCTGGGAGATTGGAGGAAAAAGATGTAGCTATAGGAGGCATATACGCACCAAATCAAGAACAAGGGACATTTTTTGACAAGCTGTCCCTGGAAATAGGCCCACTCTTGGCAGGTCCAAATTTAATCGGGGGGACTTCAATTGTATAGCAAATGTTAATCTGGACCGATCTCACCCTCCTTTAGCTCAGTCCCAGACCCTACCCAAACCCAAATCATTCGCAGACTGGCAGCAATATTGGCAGCTGGGGGGCAGCTGGAGGAAACTCATCCCGAACATATGGGATTACTCATGCTACTCATCAGTACACGATTTACATGTAAGACTTGACACTGTTTTAGCATCCCTTGAAATACAAAGCGATGTGATCGCAGCTGAATACCTTTGCCGCACAATCTCAGACCATAACCCTCTAATAGTCTCGCTGACCTGGGGTAGAGAGAGACCAACAATTCCCACTTGGTGCCTTAGGGCGGAAATGCTAGAAGATGAAGCATTTCCCACAGTCGTACACAGTCAAACATATCTTGCCTAGACCTCCGCTTACACATACATTGTTCCACATACTCAATCTTTCGCAAATCAAATGACCCATGCATAGGCCAATGTAACTCAGGATCCGCACAAGTGTATTTATTCCATAATGTGCTGTACATTATAGAAGAAAGACCATGTTTAACATACATATCTCTATTGGGCGTCCCTTCTGGGGGTGCCGGTTGCGATTCTTCCAGTCTAAAATTGGTACTATTACAAAAGCAACACATCCTACGAAGTGCGCTAAAAACAGGCATGCCAAAAATAGTGCAGAATATGCAATATTATAATCAAATTAGCACTTAAGGTGCAGTTCAAATCAAAATTAAATTGGAGAAAATTCTCCTCATTACCTGCCTATATAAATTGCAATTTATATATCAATTCAAAGGTCACAAATTGACTAGTCACCCAAAACACGAGAGCCACAGTAAGTGGTGCTAAACTTCATTACCAAACAAAGGCATAAAAACCCACATAAAGTGCCGTAAAACGGCTCTTACCAATCACAGGGTGTCCAGGTTCCAACTGCCAAGTTCTAAAATCGACCAAATGGTCACTGCATGACGAATGAACAAAAAGGATCTCAGTCGAGGACCTGCGCCACCTGGATGGGTAAATCAGAAAGAAGGGAAAAACGCCTTGGTTGCCAAGACTCGGGTCTCCTCAGGCATTGATCGTCTGCAGCAAGATCCCAATCCTTCGTCGTGACCAATCCGTCGGGAATCCGAGTCGCCGATGAGTCCCTGTTCGGGCGCCAATTTGTCAAAGTAAGCCTCAGCAAGACCTACTAGTGCAAGGGGTTCGCCCTTCTCTGCACAAAGTCCTCAGACCATATAGGAAGAAGTTGGCACAGAAACTGAAATAAAAAACAAAGTTTATTAAACCTCATGAGGTGGTACTACAGTTCAAACAGCACCCTTCGGTAATGTTTGAAGAAGCACACTGAACTAAGAAAATGGTCCAGTTAACAATATAAGGAGAGTATTTCAAATTCTTTCCATTCTTTATGGAGCCACTGGCATGACAAAATGGACAAAACACCAGCTTTGAAGATTTGGGAATGCTTATCGATTATTGTAATTGCCACTTATTTGTTTGCGTCGTTATTTGTTGCTAATTTTACAGAATCACTTTCATGCATGTCAAATTAACCAGAATAGTTTGCTGCTTGGAATTTAAATTGCTGCTTGGAATATAAATGACACACTGAGGGCCTAATTTGCGAGGCCCTACAAGCTTACTGCATCATATTTTTTTATGCTTCGGTGGTGCAGTGTGCCGGTCCACATTTACAAAGCAGCGCAAATCAATCTTGCATGGATTTTCATGGCCTTGTACTGTAAATATGGACCCCTTCCATGGATAACACTGTATGAAAGGGGTGTTCCATGGATTTTTCTGTGGGTGTTCACATTCAACACCCATGAAGTCTGATGGATTCAGACACATTCCCAGATTTTCAAGTCTAGGAATGCATCAGATTCGTACGTCACCTCATGGGTGGCATTATAGTGGCACAACGGGGAGAAACAAATTATTTTCCCTGATTTTTCCTCTTTCTATGTGTGCTGAATTTTACAGCATACATAGAAAGCGAAAACACCATTAATGATTGTTTGTTTGCAGGAAGCTGTCCCTTCCTGCACATAAACAAGCTGCCCTGTGCCAAAACTTAGTAAATGAAACCCTGAGACAAAATATAGCAAAGTTCTAGTTTGCTCTGTCCTTTCCTAATGCAGTTTTCATGTTCAATCATTAGTCTTTTCAATGCATAAGTCGTTTGCCCTTATTTTGTCAACACACTTACTATAAATTGTGAGCCACAGTATCTTTTTTCTGTTTCCTGCAGCTGCAGGGTCCATCAATCACTTGGAAACTGAGAATGACACGGATTTCCTGTGACACAGCCTTCCCCTACTAGGTCTGGTATGTCAAGTTGTGGTTAGTAATTCTCCTTGACTCTGTGGTTAGGTATGAAAGATACGTGAAGACCTATCCCAATGGAGAAGTTAAAAGATATGTCTAAGTACAGCAGAACACATTTATCACACTTGCAATTTAGAAGTCAAAGTCCAGCCAGAGTTGTAAGTACACAACACGTTAATGACTCAGTAAGATGTACTTTTTATTACTGTACAAATCTAGTTCAAAAGTAGAACAAATGCAATACAGTAATCAATATACTATGATCAGTTATGCCACTGAATATAGAAGTGAAACTATGATTCAGCTATGGACGTCATGCACTGTTCAAGATCACTAATTGTAAAGATTTGCACAAATCCTGAAAGGAAAATCACAGTATCAGAGCAATGCAGAAATGCACTTACAGACCTCTTAAGACGTTTATGCAGTTTCTTTTGCAGCACAATAAGAGCGCTCTCCAGCTGTCTGTCATTAGTACAATGTGAAATGGAGGATTCACAATTCTGTCAACTTGGAATTCTTCTGTGACACAGTACAGAATACTGCAAACGCAATTCCAACGACGGACAGTGAACGGGTAACCTGCTACAAATGGGACCATGTTTTGAAGTTCGGAAAATGTGTTGAGGTTCTCTGTTCCTTCCATACTTTAACAAATTCAATGTTTATAGGTTGCAAGCCATCTTAACAGTTGGTTTCAGAAGATCAAATTAAAATAACCCAGTCCCAGATCAATGGACATAGGGGACCTTAAGGTCAGCTCTAGGTAGAAGTCATTTGAGCATTTTAGCATACAAAGGTGTGGTATTCCTAAGTCTTTTGCAAAACGGGGAGTTTAGAGTTGTAAGTTTTGAATGCTAAAGCACAGTAATCCCTGATAGGCTCGATATTTTTTCCAACTCAGGAGTCTGAAAACTATATTATCCCAAACAAAATTAACATTATTGACTTAAATACGTAAGTATTGCCGAAAATGACGTACTTCCAATGATGCAGTTTTTGACAGTTGTGATAAAATAGGCTGAGATGATGACACTATGGCAGTGAAGCAGTTATTGATTCAAATGCAAGTGGAGTTTACATTATTTTTATTCATTGTATATATTTCATTTATTGGTTTATTATTTTGGTGTTTTTTCGGGTAATATATTTTAGATGATAATATCAGCAAGTGGCTGCTAAATCTAATTAAATCTATGTCACCCCATAGGTAGGATAACCCACAGCATATCAGCATCTCTGAATTTGTTTAATATTTGATACCAAATATCCGCACACCCGAAGAATAATCTTCCTCTCCCAAAGTTCCAATAAACCAGTCAGCATGCTGGAACTTCCACCCTCACTCCTTATGTCATGTCTCTCCCATTACATTTTAATACAGAGGTGATGCAATCAATGTTTTTCAAGGGAGAAGGCTGTACATTATTGAAAATTAATTACTTGTGACACAACAAAGCTTTATTCAGTTCACATATATTAATGAGCAGTAAAATATCAGTATTAAACATTTATTATGCCTAGCACATGATTTAATGAACAAAGTAATTATTGCTAATTGGATATTGGGGGTACTATTCCAATTCTGAGTCGCACCCAAAACGTTTTTGTTTTACGTTCATATTAGTAGTTACCTAACTGTCTTGTCCTTTGCATACTGGTTGCATGTATGCATTTAAAATAACCACGCTCACTCGGTTACCCAGTTCTGTTCATTTGTTCATTTGGATGTAGGGTGTTTCATTTGATCAATAATGAACGAAACAACAGGTTTAAGGGGTACTGAAACTCGACAAAGTGTAGCACATAGAAAGATTGCAACCAGCCCATCAGTTTGCAGACATCTCTCAATTACCAGTTTCCTTTCTGCTTTCACTGTCGTACGCCTTTCCTAGCCCAATTCTCTCCATTACAACACTGATGAATATAAACAATAATAGCTTCCACTGTCAAGCTAGACATGTGCCCTTTCTCCGCCTTCTATTGAAGGGTGAGCACATGAAGCTCAACACAACGCCAGAAATGAATTTGCCTGCCGCTGCCTGTTACAGTCCATTTGACATGGCTCAGTGGTGTACACTTGAAGTATTTGATTAATTATCAAACAAACCTGTCCATGTTGTTTTTGCTTCCATTTAAAGTACTCGGAAAAGTTTTCAAGATAAACTAGTTCTCTTTTCTTCATACAACAAGACTTCCTCCTTGAATTATTATAAATGTAAGTGTCTATACCTTGTTTTACTTTTGTTTGTATCTGAATGTTGCCATTGTTTTACAGGACGACTAAGGGCTGAACGTTGAAAGGGGTTTGATAATAAACTAAGAATTGCAAATGCATTCCCTTCTCATTTAGAGAGAACACACACTGCAGCATATTTTACTTTATTTCTGAACATTTTAAAGTTCCTCCTCTCTTGTTCATCGAACTATGTCAACCAATCTAGGTCTGTTTGAACTGGTAGTATGACGAACATGCTCAAGCCCTTTGTCTCAATATAAAACTGAAATATTTATGTCAGAATAATTTTCTCTCAGGAACTATAGTAGTTTGGAGGGAGGGTTTGTGAGGCAATAAAGGAGCCAAAATGCATAAAAAAGTTAAGGGTCTAGTTAAGATTTCCAAGTAACTTTGGGACTGATTTAGAGATAGGCTTGTGTTTGACTCGGCCATCTCTGCAGGATCACCGCCCAATGTTTTGCCTCCTCTACTCCAGTTTTCTAAACCCATTTGTGTTGGCTTTTAGGACTCTGTGCACTTTACCAGAGCTAACCAGTGCTAAAGTGCTTGTGCTCACTCCTTAAAACATGGTAAAATTGGCCTACACCTAACTGGCGGATTTAATTTTCTCATACATCCCTACATGTATCCAGGGCCTGAAAATTAGATGCCACTAGTGGGTTCAGAGCACGTCATGTGCCACCCAATTAAGTAGCCCTTTAAAACATGCCTTAGGCCTTCCATTGCAGCCTGTGTGCTGCCTGTATGCAGTTTAAAACTATCATTTTGACCTAGAAAAATAAACCTTTTGCCTGATCTAAACCTCCCATTTCATTACATATGCCACCCCTAAGATAGGCCATAAATGAGCAAATAGGACAGGGTGCAGTGTATTTAAAAAGTTGGACATGCACTTTAAAGATTTATATGTCCTGGTAGTGAAAACTCCCAAATAATTTGTTTTTCACTACTGTGAAGCCTACATCTCTCACACGATAACTCTGGGTTACCTTATTTTATTTAATAAGTGCTAACGTTTGATTGGAGACCAGTATAAATGTAATGTTTAGCCTCAAAAGAATGGTCATTTAAAATTGTCTTTAGTGGTGAAGTCAGATTTTAAGTTAAAATTCTGGAAATGCTCTTTTTGTAAGGTTGACATTTTTCTTGCCCAAACCATTTGGTACCTTTAATTTTTTATCCTGGGCCAACCGATAGTTGGCCTTTGTTTATTCCTCCACAGAGTGAGAGAAAGGGGACTAAGTGATTCCTGTGAAGCCCTTGCCCCATCCACATCATTCCTGAGCCCTCCTGCCTCTCAGGGCCTACCATCCAGTGCTGCTGCCAGCATCCTCACAGCACCTTGTCCACCAGGACCACATCCACCAGGAGCCTGCGCCATGAGGGGAGAGCTATCACTTTCTTCTCCCACCTCCTGCCTCCCAAGGGCTTAAAGCTACCAGCAAGGTCCCACAGCATGGAATTACTCTGAAGCCCTCCCTCCACCTACATCGTCCCTGAGCCCTCATGCCTCTCTGGACCTACAGCCCAGTGCTGCCACCAGCCTGCTCGCAGCACCTTGGAAGCCCCAGACCACATCCCTCTGGAGCCTTCGCCACTGGGAAAGTGGCCACTACTCTCCACTCCTGCCTCCCCGTGGCTTAAAGCCACCAATGAGGTCCCACAGCGTCGGATTCCTCTGAAGCCTTCCCACTGCCCATATCTCACAGGAGCCTTTGCCACTGGGGGAAGGGCTGTCACTCTTCGTTCCCGCCTCCCTGCATCTTAAAGCCACCAGTGAGGTCCTGCAGCACTGGATGCCCGCAGTATGCACCTGGGCCAATGGCAGACCTGTCAATGCCTGCTGGAGTCCAGAGGAGGCTGGGATGGGCCACCCCTCTTGCATTTCGTCCTCAGCTACCTGCCTGCTCCTTGCCCCTTAGCCTCACCTGCTTCTCCCCTCCCCCTAAGTCCGCCCCAACCCCGCATTACTCTTTGCCCCTGCATCACTCCTCGCCCTGCATTGTCCCTTGCTCTTTGCCTCCCCTGCCCCTGCATCATTCCTGCCCTGCATCACTCCCTGATTCTGCATCACTCCTTGCCCCTGTGCTGCTCATTGCCCCTGTGTTGCTCCTTATCCCTGTGTTTCCCCTGCACCTCCCTGCTTCTACACCTACCCTGCTTCTGCACCCTGTGCCCATGCACCACCCCTGTTTCGCGTCTTACTCCTGTTTCGCTCCTTGCCCCTGAGTCACCCCTGCATTGCTCCTTGCCCCTGCATCACGCCAGCCCCTGTGTCGAACCTGACCCTTTGTTGCCCCTGACCAGCGCTACTCCTGAACGACTGTGGCCTGTGCTTGCCCATCACCATCCCTACTCTCCACTACAATCCTACTGCATGCTGTGACCACCCAGAACCTCCATGGAGATCGCCACACCAAGCAAGAGTCACAATCAGCAAACTCATCACCAATGAACCTCCAGGCAGACCCCTTGACCCACTATCAACCTCCATTACTCCACCAAGGATCTCCCTGACCTGGAACCCAGACATCATAGTAGCTGCGCCTCTGCCATCCCATGCTCCACCAAAGGACCATTCTCTTGCCAACTCTGCCTCTTGACATGTGACACCACTGGCAAGGAGCTCCACACTATTCCAACCAAGAAGCCCAGTAAGACCACTCATCCTCTCTGATGCTTCCTGCTCAATGCCCTCTGCAAACATGGCACAGAAGTCTGGGGCACCATCACCAGCCTTTCCACAAAAACCGTATTCATCACCGATACATGGCTCAAACCCTCTGGAAATCCCAACATTGCCACAGCTACCCCAAACGTCTGCAAGATGGTACACCAGGACCGCAACAACAAACAAAGTAAAGGAATTGCCATTTTCTTCAAAGACACCATCAGATGCTCCATCATTAACGATGAGCCCACGCCGCTCATGTAACACCGCGACTTCCTACTTCAACCTGACCCAAATACCACATTGAAAGGACTCTCCCCTACAGACCTCCTAAACTCCATGCCACCTTCTGCAACAACATCTTCAACCTCATCGCCCCCCTAGCCATCAACACCCACCAATACATCCTCCTCAGTGACTTCAACCTCCACATCAATGACCCCAGCGACACCAATGCCACCACCCTCCTGGAGAGCCTCAATATCATTGGCCTCACACAACTGGTCACCATACTCACTCACAACTCCACCAACACACTAGACACCATCTTCACCTCCTGCAACAGAATCAAGTTCAGCCACACCACCGAACTCACCTGAACCGACCATGCCATCATGCACTTCACCACTGCAGAAGCCCAGCACACCACCTTCAAGCAACAGATCTCCTCCCACGGATTCTTGGTCAAGGTCACCGAAACCCAATGGACACCTCTCCTCTTACCACCCCAAAGTCACTGCTGAACTCAACAAGCAGACCTGAACCTAACCTCTTGGAGCACCAACTGTACCAAGGGGTGCACCCACTGAAACTAGCAATGACCAACAGGAGCTCCAATCAAGCTGACTGGTTCACCACAGAGCTCCAGACCATGAATCGCAAAGGTTACCAAGAGAAGAACCATTGGTGCACCACTAAAAAGCCTGCTTACAGAGCCATCTACAAAACAGCCCTCAACACCTACCACCAACCCATCAAAGAGGCCAAAAAAGCAGCCCTGGCCACCCGCATCAACTCAGCAGCCAACTGCACCAAGGAACATTTCAAAATAGTCAAAGATTTTTCCAACCCAACAGCCACAGAGAACACCATCTGTCTCTCCCAAGAACTCTGTAACACCCTCTTGGATTTCTGTCTCAAGACCTTCAACATCTACCACAGTTTCAACTCCCAACCAGCTACCTTCAACCCCCGGCAACCCAAACCAACAGGCTAACATCAGGCAGACCATCACCATCTGGACCTCGCTCACCACCTCGACCACCTCAGCCATTTGCTGCTTTTTTTTATGCAAAAGTAGCGCAAACTTACAAAATACAATTATATTTCGTAAGTTTACGCCGCTTTTGCATCAGATAATGTGCTAAAAAAGTATAAATCAGGCTCTAAGTGTTCTTAGATGATATGCCAGTAATTGCATGTCTTACAGATTACATTAAATTGTTGGCCCTTCCTTTGTGTGGAATTGGGCTTGGGAATCCAAGGCAACATGTAAAGTAATATTTACATTTGCTCCAATATTTTCTTGAACAGTATTTTTGTGCTTATGTGATTGAAGGCAGAAACCCTGTCCAAAGGTATCTTGTTTTGCTCTTTTTGTTTAATTTAGAACTGATTTATCAGAGTTGTATCCTGAGTTAAGTACATGTTTGATCTAGAGAAATACATGAATACGTAGTATATCTCTTGCTTGATACTCTCCAACATTATTTTTATTTTTGTTGGTGAAATAGTGGAAAATATAGTGAAATTTGTGGTTGAAATATTTGCAAACATTTGCAGGATCCAAATAGCATAATTCAGTGGGTGATTTGCAGTTGATGTCCGGAATATTAGCTTTTTCTTGGAGAGGAAATTGATAAAAATCATCCCATTGATACTCAGCACACCTTAAAGTAATAAATCAAGAAGGTAGTTCTAAATTTCTGAGCATATACTTAAATTCTCCAAGTCTTCGAAAGAAGTATTCATTTGTCCCACGCTGACATGCCAAAATGTTGATCAAGTTATATTCTAGATTTTCATATTTGTCATGCACCTTTTCAATAAACTCCTGCACTTTTAAATTACAGAAGCCATTTCCGTAGCACTTAACCTGTGCAACAACATAGGAAGTGACTGAAAGCTCACTTTCACATAATAGTGTAAAAATGTAAGGAATACCTAATCAAAAGTGTGTACCCTCTGTATATCACCACAAAATTGGACTAGATGATCACCACATTATCCACCTTTTCTATTAAGGGAAAAAATGTGGATAGCATTTTGCTTCTAGTGTTTTTTCCCCCAGGCACTAATTGGCTCTCCACTTGCTTCCCTCTTCTGACACAGCTCAAAAGCGTCACTCCTCATGTGTCTGGAGTTTAGTGGGTTTATAGTATGATGTCCACATATTTGTTCAGCTTACTCCTCACTAATCAGTTCAAATTGTCCAGTTGTATTTTCTTTTCCAAATTATAAGAATTTAGAAAATATGATGTTAGCAATGTCCACATTTTAATAGCATAAGTTGTTTTTCTAAAGGTAATGTGTTGCTTTCTGAATCTTTTCTATGCTTATTAAATGCTGCCAAACGTTTTTGACTATTGTAGGTACTCCATTGATTATATCCACAAAAGATTCCTCAACTTTGTGTTCAAACTCTTGAGTGATTATATTTTTTGAAAACTCTAATGGTAGGAAAGCAACTTTTTCTTTCAGTGCGCATACTAATTTATGTGACTGAAGCATACAAGATTTTTGTTATATCCTAACAATGGTTTGAAATGGATGTACTGTTTGAATTAAAATGCTTTCATTTAAATTCAGTTGCCGTAGTTCTGACCGAGTGGGATACATTTCTAAATTGTTATGAATTCCACATGAAGGCACAAAGTTATCATCTAATCTCACATTGCAGTAACTGCAGATGATGTGGTATTCACAGACATCGTGTCTATCTTCCACACATAGTAAGAAAGTTTAATTCCACTATGCCAATTTATCCTTATTTCCAGTTTTTCAAAGAAATCAATTTGTTTTAACTTGCTTCTTATAATGTGTAATTTAGCAAAAAATGCACATCTAATTAGGGATTTCAGAAATTGTTTTTTGAAATTGAAGAACATCCATTTCATTATAGGCTAAGTCCAATAATGGATTTTCTCAATTATTCTGAGTGAAGACAACCTCTGGACAATTGTTTCCCTCAGAGAGTGTATCAAAGTATTTAGATTGGATATAGCTGGTTGTATTGTTGTCTTGTGCTGGATTGGATAGAAGAAGAACATAATGTAGTTGTTCCACATTCTATGCTGGCGTTTTCACTAGATACAATGTCTACACTAGTTTTTTTGCTGTTGAATGATATGTGGAGAGTGTTTTGATATGATGGAATGTGATGTCACACGTGATTTCTCAGGTAACCTAAAGAATGACCTTGCAGGTTTGCAATGGTCAGAAATGCACAGATGTCTAAGTTTTGTATTACTTTTATTTTTCTAAGTAGTTATGACAGTTTATGTGCCATTAGAAATATCCCTCGCTTGAGAAGGTAAGGATCTCTGGTATTACAAATAGAAGTGCAGTTCCATTTACATATAGGTTTTTTTCCCCTCAAGCAAATTGTCAATAGATAATGTTTTTACACTATTTCTTCCTTCTCTACTACATTTCCATGTATGACTTCATAACAGTGGCCCTCATGTGTGACTGAAAGAACAGTCAGTCAGTTGATGTAAACTCTGTTCATCAAAGTTTGGTTCAGTGCATGACCTATGTCTCCATCTTCCTTGGAAAACTTTGCAGAAGTTTAAGTTTGTTAGTTGTTTATTGCGTAGTTGATGTATTGTAAAGTTTTAAATTAAACAATCTAGGGTTTTGAGATGATTCATAAACGAAATTCAAACTTTTCTATTCACGTGAAATGCGTTTTCAATTATATATTCAAACATCATATTTCTGTGTAAGTTCCCTGGTTTTCTTCTGTATGAAAGAAATAGTTATGAATGGCTAACTGGTAGTTGTGGTCTCTTTGGCAGTTGCTTCTTAGTAACCGTTTTACTGCTAAGGTTAATGTGCGCAAAACAGTAAAGAAAATTAATTTGTCCTACCAATAATGTTGTTTTTCTGTAGGTGCACTTCTACTGTTGGATTTTTCAAAATTTCTCCTCTCTTGTACAATATCATTCTTTGCTTATGTTGGTGTTCTTTTGTAGGTATTGTGTTGAATCTGGGCAAATCTGAGGTGGTGAAATTGAATTTGCTAATTCTCATTAATATATTTTTTAGAAGCAATAGGGCTGTTTTGCTTTTCAACAGTCACTGAAATGTCTATGGCTGTTAGTGATATTTAGTACTATTAGGCTTAGTTTATTGCCCACTATGTCTTATTGTCCAATGACATAAAGCTTAACATTTTATAGCACTTGTTATCTAGTTTTCTATTCATTTCATACTCATGAAAGATGGAATATGGGTTAAGTACTATTAGGTAGTGTTTATCACTCACATTCTGTTCACAAACAATCAAATAATTCTTTATTTCCTACTCAAATTTCTTATCTATCTTTGAGTTGGTTTTCATTGTCATGTGACCAAAATGCATGTTTCTGATGCCTTTCAAAAATGTGTGAAAGTTCAGTGGTACAGATAAGTTAATTTTCTTGGTTCATTTTGTTTTTGGTTGCATACGGGTACATTAGTAGTCTAAACTGAATTTAAGGA
Source organism: Pleurodeles waltl (assembly GCF_031143425.1). Taxonomy (NCBI): domain Eukaryota; kingdom Metazoa; phylum Chordata; class Amphibia; order Caudata; family Salamandridae; genus Pleurodeles; species Pleurodeles waltl. The sequence goes on from NC_090447.1 coordinate 1,064,694,262, forward strand.
AATGTTTTGATATCCTTTCAAAATTAGGATTTTGACATGATCTTCTTTTCAACTGGCCAATTATGTAACTGTGTATATATATTTGTTTGTATGCCTCTCTGTTTCTCATTCTTTTATGTTAATGCAGGTGCAAAGTGGTTTGTGTGCAGCTTGTTGGTCACAGTTTTAGTTTTGTGTCCACACAGAATGCCAGGACAGCAGACATTCAAGCAGATTTGGGTATGAAAGGATTAGAAATACATTGGATTGGAAGAAGAGGTTTGAGATGGAATCAGTTAATCCCTCTACTTTTCTCCCTTAGTGCATGTGACCATCCGCACTTTACTGTTACACACAGTAGTGGCAATGACATAGGCACCTAAACTGGAGTTAGACTAGAAATTGACATGAAGAAGAGCTTTTTCATCTTAATGCCTATGTTTCCAAACACACATTTTGTCTACTTCATCGTTCTTGAGAGACAAAAGGGAAAGTGATCTAGTATGAATGCTGTTAGGAATAAAAACACTTGAAAAGATGTCAACAAGAAAGTTTCAGCATTTCTTCAAGAATAAGAAATGTCTTCCATTTCCCATTTGGATATCAAATATTTCAGTCAACTCTATAGCATCCATATGGGGTCCACTGTACAACCTATGGAAACATGATTTTCCTAAAAAAACGTTAAAATTTGGTTTCACAAGCATACTTGGGGTCAGATTTAAGAAAAGTGGTGCCTTATCTTGCGCCCCCCCCCCCTCCACCACCATGGGTGGCCACATTTAAAATACGGTGCACCATGGCGCAGGGTAGGTGGCAATAGCGTCAACATTTTTGACACTATTGATGTACTCAGGGTTAGCATCAACATTTTGAGCAAACCCTGAACAGTACATGGAGGCCCATTGTAACCAAAGGTATGCCCTCTTTTAATGCCTGCTTTGAGCAGGCATTAAAAATGCAAAAAAAATGGTGCAAAGAAATCTTTCAGATTTCTTTGGAGCATTTTTTCGCCCCCTAATGAGGGAACGCCCCCCTTGCATACAATATGCCTCGGGCTGGCGCATCAATTTTGGCCTCATTGAGCCACATTAGCACACAAACAATGATGCTAATCTGGCACAAAGAGGCACTAGTCCATCTTAAATCTGGGCCTTGGTATGCTTAGTTGAAGAAACAAAAAATCCTCTTTAAAAAGACACCCTCTATTGTGTGTAAAAAATATTAGCGATGTACAATGTTGTTTTTGTAATTCATTAAGTACTGTGGTAGTTCCTATACACGTCTGCTGTAGTACAACGGTACCCCTGAAAAACTTTTTTTTAAATGTACAAATATATACATACTCAAAACTACATACAAGGTTTCATAATGTGCCTCAACATTCCTGCACCTGCCATCAACTCTATACCTTAGATTTTACTAGGAAACCCATAAAACAGGAAAAGTGTGGAAGAAACAATTTGGCTGCCTTTTATTTTTGAAAGAGCTTTCATTAGCCATTCACAATGCATTTTTTAATTGGCAGGTTCTGTAGTATAACACAGTGTTATTGCAGTATAATGCGCTCCAATATATCACTAAGATTTGTGCTTTATTTTGCTGCTCTGCGCCGGTAAAACCACATGGGTATCTGCACACTTTATAAGATACAAATAGTAATATACCTTCAAACTACTGAAAAAATTCACTTACAATACCAAAAGGGATCTTTTGCACACCATAATTTATACTCCTGCCAAATGTAATCTGCTTTACAGCTACATGCGCGCAAAATGTCTATGTGAAATGCATTGGTGAGAAATGTGTTTTAGGCCCCTTCTTTTTTCTTTGCACACTGTTAGTGAATCACTGTGAAACTATTCATCATCTGCCAATGTAGTAAAAGGAATAGGCCTGCAAAGCTTCCAAAAAAGTAAAACATTTTTACAAGTGTGTGCATGGAAAGTAGTGGGATGATCCCTCAAGTGGGGGCTCAGAAAAAGGTGGGTTTTCAAAACACATTTTCCCCATTTATAGAGACATTGTTACAGCCCAAACTGCTGAATAGAATTACACCACATTTGGCAGAAAGATAGACTGTGGTCCAGAAAGAGTTTTTTTTTGTTTTTGGTGTAAATCTGTTCAGTAGTATTGGAGAAAGTAAGGTTGGCTTTACGTATGGCAATATAGTATTACTTTATCTTAAAAAAGAAACCTAGAGTTCAACTCTAAAAACCACAGATGTTCATCAGTTATAGTTAGAGTTATCTCAAGTAACTGTAACGTGTGCCGTAAGGTATGTATAAGTCAAGGCCTTAACATGCACTGCTAATTATCCCACTCATTGCATCACACATGATATCTTCTATAACATCATTTATAATGTTACTGCAATATTTCCAATTAAAGTATTGATGAGAAAACTGGACATGGGTGGTTTAAGTTATAGTTACTTTCAGGCATGAGTTATAGTTTCTTGACATAACCATAATTATAACTGCTGCATTTCTGTGGATTTATGTGTGTAAATTTTAAACCTAAATATAACGTCCCTGTAACGTTTCATTTTTTTGTCAATGTCTCTGTTTTAATGCTATTTCCTAACTATAACATCACTGTATCCAGGATGTGTGAGTAGATGTGTGAGTCGCTGTGTGGGTCTGTGAGTGGGTATGTGAATGGCTATATGGGTGTGTACATGGTGTGTGAGAGTGTGTGGTGGGTGTGTGAGTACATGTGCTAGTGGCTCTGTGGGTCTATGAGATGGTGTGTTAGTGGCTGTGTACATCTGTGAGTGGGTCTGTGAGTGGCTGTATGGGTGTGTATGTAGGTGTGTGAGTGTGTGAGTGGGTGTATAAGTGAGTGTGTGGTGGGTGTGTGAGTGCATGTGTGACTGGCTGTGTGAGTATGTGAGTGGGTGAGTTGCTGTCTGTGTATGTGGGTGTGTGAGTGTGTGAGTTGGTATATCAGTGCCTCTATGGTTGTGTGAGTTGCTGAGTGTTTTTTTGGATTTCTGAGAGGGTGCCTGAGTTGCTGTATGGGACTGTGAGTGTGTATGTGAGCGGCTGTATGGGTCTGTGAGTGGTTCCATGGGTGTGTATGTGGGTGTGTGAGTGGGTGTATAAGTGGGTGTGTGAGAGTGTGAATGAGTGTAAAAGTAGGTTTTTCAGAATGTGAGTAGGTATACGTGTTTTTTTATAAGGGTCTGTATCTGCAGATTAATTTGAATCCACCCAAATCCGCAATTCTTCACAACATTTTAAAAACTAGTTTGCCACTCACTTCAGCTACTGCCTTGAAGGTTTCAGGGTGATTTTGTCAAGTGGAGGGCCAAAATAAGGGGACCCCAAAATGCATTTTCCCACAAGGATTTTAGACACTATTACAGCCTGAACCGCTAGGCGGAATTACACCAAATTTGGCAAAAGCTAGATGTTGGTCCAGAAAGGGTGCTTTTTGTGATTTGGTTTTTATCCATTTAGTACTTTAGCGTTAATCAAAGAAAAATGAATTCTGTATAAATAGGGAGGCAGATTCACCTCCATCAGCTAGACGCTGATTGGCTGGCTGCAACCAGAAAGGAAAGTTGCGGCTGCCATTTTATGCACCTGGACTCGGTCCCAAGGAGCAGAAATAAATTTCAGTTGAATGAAAGGGTCAAGGTTGAGGTATCCCAACCCCATGGGTGTGATAGAGGGGAATGTAAGTGACACCTCAAGTCAGAGAAATTGATCAAATACATTTTTTTATTACCATGAGAATCTGCTGATCCAATTTGGTGCTCTACGAGCCCCCCATGTAAATCCACAATGGATCTGCAGATCTGGAGCACAATAAAACAAAAATACACTCACTCACAGACCCACTCACATACTCACTCACCCCCCACAAAACCACTATCATACCTCCTCCCACTCCCACTCAGGGACCCATAGAGCCACTCACACACCCATAGAGCCAGTCACACACCCACTCACATTCCATGTGACACACTCACATACCCACTCACAGACTGGCACAGCCATTTATACACCCACTCACACACCCGCACAGCTGCTTACACACCCATAGTCATTCACACATACCCTTACACACCCATACAGCCACTCATATACCCACTCAAAGACCCAAACAGCCACTCACACACCCACTCACAGAACCACATAATCACTGATACACCCACTCAGAAACCCATATAGCAACTCACATGCCCACTCACATACCAACTGATACACTGACATATCCACTCACAGACCTACACAGTCAATAACACACCCACAGACACACCCATTCAGAAACTCATACAGCAACTCATATGCCCACTCACATACCCACTGATACACTGACACATCCACTTACAGACCTACACAGTCAATAACACACCCACAGACACACCCACACAACTATTCACACATCCAGTCACAGACCCACACAATTAATCAGACAACCACTCACAAACCCACTCACACACTCAAGCTTACACACAGATCTACATAGCCACTGACACACCCATTCACATACTTATAAAGCCACTCACACACCCACTTACACACCCATCTAACCACACACTCACACTCACACACATACAGGCAATGACATACCAAGTTATAGACCCACAAAAGCACTCAGACACCCATGACTGATTTACACAACCACTTATATACCCAATCAAAGATACAGAAACTCACACACCCACTTACACACCAATACAGCTACTTCCACACTCTTTCACACACCCTCACAGCCACCAAAACACCCACTGTATTATATATGTTGTTTTGAATTAATGCATTTTATTTGGGAATGGATCCATAGATCTGCTGCAGATCTAAAATGTGTTGCTTTTCGTGTTGAATATGTGCTTTTGGTTTGGGAATATACGACCAATCCACGGATCTGAGTGAGACAGTAAAAACATTGTTTAAAAGAAGAAAATGAACTAGTGTTTGGGGAAAAAGGTTGGCTCTGAAAATAGCCTTTGTGTTTATGATGTGTAGATGATTATTAAACATCAAAGAGGGTGCAGTCTTTCAAGATGTTGAGGAACACCCTGTTACCTCCATTTGTGAAATGGACTTCATCTGTTTGATATATTTTGTCACTTTTGAACCATAAGTTGTTGTGGTATATAGAGACCATGCTGTGGTCTTGAAGAAATGCAGAAACAGTTTTATTGAAATGTTTCCTGTATTTCTCTGTCTGTGTACAAAATGCAGTTTATCACTGCCAAGTCTGTCTTTAGCAAACATAGGAGAACACCGAGCCAGTATGGTGGAAAGTGCCAATAATTTAACAATATGTGTCCTACATTAGGAGTTCCACTCTTGCCCAAGTAATTGTGCGTAGGTCATTGCCACCACAGTGCACAATCATGAGGTTTGGATGTTGGCAATCCACAGCGCTTTCAACCAAAGTTAGCAATTTAACCCTCTCTGGCCAACCTAAGTAATGTCTACATTAGGTAAACCAATATGCCTGACAGTGACACTCTTTTTCATACTCTTTCTTGCTCAATACACAAAACTATGGCCCACAATCAACACTATGACAATTTTGGAGACAAGCTGGAGCAGCACACAGAAGACGGCTGCAGTTCAGTGAGGGACCTTTGAAGATTAAAGGCAGTTAAAATGGAAGATAGCCCCAAAAATATAAGAAAATGTATCTGGATGGTGGAAATGTGCACAGAAGTAAATGTAGATATTGACTTTAAGTAAGAAAGTAGGTAAATCTGTGATTAGATCTGAAAAAGTTAGAATGTGTTAATCACACCTGCTACAGTTTAATTTGCCCTAGTATGTTGCGCAGAAAAGGTCTTAAGAACATTTGACCTGAAAGTGTTCTAAACATAGTGACTATGTGAATAGAGCTAAAAGAGTGTGGTGGGAAGGGAACCAAAGACACTGCACTGTGAAAGTCATAAACAGAGTGGTGCACAGAAATCGCTCGTCAGGGACTGTTTGGCTTCTAGATGAGGAGTATTTAAAAAATAAAAATAAAAGATAAAATGTAGGAAGGTAGCCCCTTTCTAGCCTTGTTACCCCTACTTTTGCCTGTTTGTGAGTAAATGTCAGGGTGTTTTTACTGTATCACTGGGATCCTGCTAGCCAGGACCCTAGTGCTCATTGTGAAAATCCTATTTGTCAGTGTGTTTTACATGTCTCATTGGGACCCTGCTAGCCAGGGCCCCAGTGCTCATAGGTGGTACCCCGAATGTGTTCCCTGTGTGGTGCTTAACTGTGTCACTGAGGTTCTGCTAATCGGAACCTCAGTGCTTATGATCTCTCTGCCTTTAAAATTGTTATTGCAGGCTAGTGACCATTTTTACCAATTCTGATTGGCACACTGGAGCACCTTATAATTCCCTAGTATATGGTACCATGGTACCCAGGGTATTGGGGTTCCAGGAGATCCCTATGGGCTGCAGCATTTCTTTTGCCACCCATAGGGAGCTCAGAGAATTCTTACACAGGACTGCACCTGCAGCCTGAGTGAAATAACATTTAAGTTATTTCACAGCCATTTTACACTGCACTTAAGTAACTTAGAAGTCACCTATATGTCTAACCCTCAGTTAGTGAAGGTTAGGTGCAAAGTTACAAAGTGTGAGGGCACCCTGGCACTAGCAAAGGTGCCCCCACAAAGTTCAGGGCAATTTCCACAGACTTTGTGAGTGCAGGGACACCATTACACATGTGCACTACGTATAGGTCAATACCTATATGTAGCTTCACAATGGTAACTCCAAATATGGCCATGTAACATGTCTAAAATCATGGAGTTGTCCTCCCATGCCAAATCTGGTATTGGGGTGCCAATCCCATGCATCCCCGGGGCTCCAGCATGGACCCCGCGTACTGCCAAACCAGCTCTCTGGGGTTTTCACTGCAGCTATCGCTGCTGCCAACCCACAGATGGGTTTCTGCACTCCTGGGGTCTGGGCAGCCCAGTCCCAGGAAGGCAGAACAGAGAATTTCCTCTGAGAGAGGGTGTTACACCCTCTCCCTTTGGAAATAGGTGTTAAGGGCTGGGGAGGAGTAGCCTCCCCCAGCCTCTGGAAATGCTTTGAAGGGCACAGATGGTGCCCTCCTTGCATAAGCCAGTCTACACCGGTTCAGGGATCTCCCAGCCCCTGCTCTGGCACAAAACTGGAAAAAGGAAAGGGGAGTGACCTTTCCCCTGTCCATCACCACCCGAGGGGTGGTGCCCATAGCTCCTCCAGTGTGTCCCAGACCTCTGCCATCTTGAATGCAGAGGTGTGAGGGCACAATGGAGGCCTCTGAGTGGCCAGTGCCAGCAGGTGACTTTAGAGACCCCTCCTGATAGGTGCTTACCTGATTAGGTGGCCAGTCCTCCTCTAAAGGCTATTTAGGGTCTCTCCTGTGTGTTTGTCTTCAGATAACGAATGCAAGAGTTCACCAGAGTTCCTCTGCACCTCTATCTTTGACTTCTGCTAAGGATAGACTGCTGACTGCTCCAGGACGCCTGCAAAACCGCAACAAAGTAGCAAGTAGCAAGAAGACTAACAGCAACATTGTAGTGCCTAATCCTGCCGGCTTTCTTTACTGTTTCCTGGTTGTGCATGCTCTGAGGGCTGTCTGCCTTCACCCTGCACTGGAAGCCAAGAGGAAATTTCCTGTGGTCGACGGAATCTTCCCCCTGCTAATGCAGGCACCAAACTTCTGCTTCACCGGTCCTCTGGGTCCCCTCTCATCTTGATGAGCGTGGTCTCTGGAACACAGGAGCTGGCTCCAAGTGACCCTGACAGTCCAGTGGTCCACCTATCCAAATTTGGTGGAGGTAAGTCCTTGCCTCCCCACACCAGACAGTAATCCTGTGTACTGCATGAACTGCAGCTGGTAGGGCTTCTGTGCACTTTAAGTTACAAGATAAAGAAACAGAGCTACTCATTAATATATCTGTATACATGTATCAATAAGATATATACATTCGACAGTGATATAATGTATGTCTCATTTCTATAATATTTTAGTCACATCTATTCATGGAACCGGACTTAATCATACTAATATCCTTTTCATCAGATGAACTGAACCGAATACATAAATTACAAAATTAATTTAATAATAGAAATATAAATAAGAAGATACATACAACAAAGCCAATACAACAAGACAAGAGTTCTTATGACAAAAAGAATTAAAAAACAAAACAACATAACAACACCCATCATTCTTACAACATCACAATCTTATAAAAAAATTATTTTGACATAAATGTTGGTGAATCATGTACTATTCAACAAATCGCATATCATACAACAACATCATATATTGATCGAACAGATGATACAATGCTGTACATAGGGCTGTAGGAATCAGAGCCTGCGCGCGTTTCGGTGCTCCTTTTTTTAAGGGGCCACCTTCATCAGGGCGGTTCCACATTTGAAATGATATAAGGAGAGCCCAGTTCCGCCGTGGGATACACACATAAAGTCTCACTCCAACTTTTTTTATCTCATCATGTCTTGATCACTAATATCTTCAATAGTCCAATTCTAAGGTACTTCAACTTTGAGAGTCAGACCTCCAGTTTTAACATGGGCACACTCATGTATAGATGTATTCAAAAGGTGCAGTCACTGGGTCTCTTCAGAAATATGGCTCCAATGTGTGGCAGTGAACGCTCATAAATGGATACTTCTATCAGCTACTACATTCTTACTCAGTGCATCTTGAATGCACGATGTCCAAGCATTTGCAAGGAATCCTTTGTGCACAGCACAGCCCAGGTCGCCAGCACTCCATCCTGCATTGCTCAACTCGCTGAGTTGACCACCGGCTTCGTGGGACCCTCCTTTGTAATGTTGATATGACTGCCATGCTCAGTTTTCTTGAACGCATGTTCAAGTACTTCTGCGGGTGCTGCCTGCTTCTGCATGGGCTCTCTGTGTTGCTGTGCCTCCTCTGTCTCCTCCAAGGGGCGACCTCATGGTCCTTTCTGGGCCCGGGAAGGACCCATTTTCTTCAACTGTGACCTTTACAGCTAGCAAGGCTTGTTTGCAGTCTTTCTGTGTGGAAACAACTTTGCATCTTCCAGCACGCCGTGGGACATCTTCTGTGCAAAGGAGATGTTCCTGGCATCTTCCGTTGTTGCAGAATCTTCAGCTTCTTCCACCCAGAGGCAGCCATTTTGCACCTTCATCCGGGGTTTAGTGGGCTGATGCCCCCCCTGGACACTTTCGTGACTCTTGGACTTGGTCCCCTTCCTTTACAGGTCCTCAGGTCCAGGAATCCATCTTCAGTGCTTTTCAGTCAGTTGTGGTCTTTGCAGAATCTCCTATCATGACTTTAGTATGTATCTGGGAAGTAGGGTAACTGTAATCCTACTTTTCAGGGCCTTGGGGTGGGGTATCTTGGACACCCTTAGTGTTTTCTTACACTCCTGGCTACCCTCTACACACTACACTAGATCTGGGGTCCCAAAGTGGTTCGCATTTCACTTTCTTAGTATATGGTTTGTGTTGCCCCTAGGCCTATTGTATTCCACAGTGTTTGCACTACTTTTCTAACTGTTTACCTACCTGATTTTGGTTTATGTTTATATTTTGTGTATTTTACTTACCTCCTATGGGAGTATATCTTCTGTGATATTTTTGGCATATTGTCACTAAAATAAAGTACATTTATTTTTAGTAACTCTGAGTATTGTGATTCTCATGATATAGTGCTATATGATAAAAGTGGTATAGTAGGAGCTTTGCATGTCTCCTAGTTCAGCCTAAGATGCTATGCTACAGCTACCTCTATCAGCCTAAGCTGCTAGAACACTATTAATCTACTAATAAGGGATAACTGGACCTGGCACAAGGTGTAAGTACCATCAGGTACCCACTAAAAACCAGGCCAGCCTCCTACATAAAAGGAAAAAAAACAACAGCAGATTGTTACAGGCTTTTACAGGCTTCTCTGTGATCTGCCATCAATTTCCATGGGGGAGTCACCCTGAGCACTGAAATGGGTCCATGCACCTGCCCACAAACGCTGCCAAATTGGGCTTCTTTACAGGAGATATAACAAGGGTTAAAATACTGACCATTTAGAAGTTGTATTAGAAAAATGAAAGATGAAAAGGAAGTATGTGATTTGCTACCTACAGAAGTATCAGTGAAGGCACAGTGGAAAGGGTAGCCATTATTAGTACTTTTGTAATGAGAGTAGAAGATCATTGCTAGTTTTCTGACTTGAGAAGTTCACTGACAAGAGATAAATTGTAGAACAGCAGAGAGATTTCACATGTATGTGAATTAGGGTATACTTTTAAAAAGTGTATGTAATTAAAAAGGTATAAGTGTACTTAAGCTGAAAGAAAATGTATAGGTTCTACACAAGAGTAAAAGGGAAAATAAAAGGATGGGTTGATTAGGAAATGAAGTAAAAACATCATAAGTAGCAAATGCAGAGAGAAATGGTTACAGAGAAAATATAGTTATTTTACTAAGAGAATATGAATGAGTGTGTTTACAAGTAGATGTGGGTGATTGATAAAAGTATGTACTTTGCACCCACTCACACAGTCAGAGAGGCAGTCATACATCCAGTTACAATCCATGAAAAGCACTTATGTATCTACCATTCCTATAGCCAGACAGTAACTGACACACTAAGAAACATACCAATAAAACTATTTGCACATCAACTTATTTACATATAGACCCACTTGCAAAGTTGTTTACAGACCTATACCAGTACTGTCATACCTACTCACACACCTATAAAGCCATTTATGTATCCTGCACAGTCACTTGCACACCCATTCACCAAGTTCTACACCCAATCACTCATCCATAAAGCCACTCACATACCTATTTTCAAAACTAAAGAACCACTCACACACCCAGTTGGACAGCAACTGAGGCCCATACACATCCACTTCCACACCAAGACAGCAGGTATGGATCCACCACTAACAGAGCCATTTGCACATACAGTTACCATACCCAAGCACACCCTAACACAGCCAGTCAACAATCCATACAGCCACTTGCATATCCATTTAGACACTCATACAGTCCCTAACACAGCCAGTCACACACCATCATAGTTACTTACACATCCAGTGACACACCCACAGAGACACTGATATACTCACACACATATGCACTCAGCTACTCACACACTCAGTCACCCACCCACACAGTACCTCATATATGCATTTATACATCCATACTGACAGTTACCAAGCCTGTCACACACTGACATAGCCACTTATGCAGCTACTTACTTACTTATAGTATGTAATATAATACTATATAATGTAAAGTTAAATGTATTCTCTGTTTGCATTTTACCTACCTACTTGTGTTTATGGAGGAGGATTTACAATGCTACCTACCTCCTTGTGTTTATGGAGGAGGATTTACAATGCTAAGAAGAAAAAAACTAAAGAAACTAACTATGGTCCACATGTACAAAAGGAATTTGTATTTCTTTATGTGCTGAACCACAATTTTGACCTGTTGAGAAATGTAAAACACCCTTTTCAAATGTAGAAAGGGGTGATTTCTACCCAGTAGAAATCCCATTTTGTGAGTACCAAAATAAGAAGTCACAAATAAGGATTCCCTATTTGCGTTCTCCTAACCACATGTCCATACCATTTTCTAAATGCAAAAGTGGCATTTAGGAAATGCTATTACCATTGGATCTATGTCAAAATGCATTTTATATAGTGCCATGTACATCGCTCATTTACCCCGAAGGCATAGGAGCACTGAACTTGAGCACCACTTTCCAGATAAGTATGCTTAGGGGCAGGCAGCTTAGGCCCATAGGTACAAAGGGTTTTGTATTTCCTAAGTTATAATTTGCTATTAGGAAATCGCAATTTTGGAAAAGTAAAACAATTCATAACCGTGGGCCTCAGGCCCATAGGTACCAATGGGTTAGCATTTTCATAATTACGATTTCCTAATAGGAAATGTATCTCCATAGGAATCGCTATTAGGAAATCACAATTTTCTTACATTCCATTTTGCATTTCCTAAATAGCGATTTCTTGGGATTCACTATTTAGGAAATGCAAAATGGACCTTTTGTACATATGGACCAATATACTTAAAACTCAGAGTAAAAAGGGACACAATGTAGAGAACGTACTAGAAATAAAAGAACTGCTGGTAAGAGAATTTGGAAGTTCCTTAAAATAGTAGGAGGAAAAATGCAAAATGTGGAAAAACTTGCAAATAAAAAGTGAAGTTGAAAATCAACTCACAAAGGAGATTAAGTAAATGGCATTGAAAATGAGAAACTGTATAAGGAGACAGCTAGTTTGACAAGGAAACAGAAACAATTTGAAGTAATATAAATAAGAGTGTTTAGAAGCAAGACAATACAGAGTTTGGTAGGAAACATGAAGCAGTATTAAACAAAAGGCAGCATTGAAGTAAAAACAACATGTTGAGAGTATAGTTGATAAAGCATTTGCCCTTAAGCGCAAATCATTTATCTTGATACTAAACAGAAGGAGACTGGATAAAATAGTGCTGTCTTTGAAGAAAAGAAGCCAAAAAACGCTTATCAATAAAAGCAATTTTTGCAAAAGTTTCAAAGGTAAATGGACACATACATCTAGTAGAGGTTTTCTATAATGAAGAAAGCTACTTTCAAGAATTTGTGCATGTAGTTAAAACAACTGGCTTATGCTACGAGGTAAAAGATAGTATTTCAAGTGCAAAAGAGGAGACAGTTCCTAGAAATGTACAGGAAGAGGTAGATGTACAAGGAAGATGTAGACAAGCGCCTGTGTATAACTGGAACTGAAATGGTATTTGTAGTGTTCACCAGGAATCAATTGATATATTAGGAAATTTTGTTCATGAATGTTCAGATATGTCTACAGTGGCCTGACCACCCATGCAGTGCCCACCCAATGTAGCCTGGCAATGTGGCATCCCTTCCTTGGAGTCCATCGATGGGGGATGTGTTTTTTCTGTGGGTCGGTGGCAGTAGCTATGGTAGTTGTGTTCAAGTTGTGTTCAGTCAAAGACTGGGATGAAATGGGGGAAAAAGGTAAGTTTTCACCCTCTTCCTCCCCAATCTGCTTACTCAAGCATGGAGGTCGGACCACCACTTTCCTCTTGGTAGTAAGGCATATCCAAATCTGACCAGTGGGAAGGGTGTCTGGGTTTCTGCCATTAGTCACATTTCCCTAGTGCACCCTTCACGCTGGCTGTCTTTCTTGGCGGAGATGACTTTTTGAATGCAGGCTTTTGTCTGTGGGACTGCCAACATCTACATACGGCTGGTAGACCGTCGTGGCGGCAGATGTATTATCAGTTGAAAAGTCATCGGTGGGACCATTACCACCAACATCTAAATCAGGCCCTATGTTTGTATTTGACTCATTACAAAAGTCAAATTGGGAATGTTAATGTGAACGCGAAAACTGAGCAAGAAAACAGAGATAAGTGGCTAGAATTTGCTGTGTATTTACTTGTGGAGGAATATTATGATTTGCTGGCATGCAAAATCACTTTATTGATGATCTCACTCCTATGTAGTTAACCCAATTTGGCATGGTTGCCACACATTCTGCTGGCCACCTCCTAGATCCAGTCTTTTCCAATCTCAGTAGTTTATGGGCCTTGACCAATCTACCCATGACATGAAATGAACATTACATGATTCTTTTTTCCACCTCTCTATCTTGCCAAATGCATACGTCCCCAACTGGCACGAGCTAGATCTCCAAGAATTTGAGCTGTTTATTCAGGCCAGCTGGCCTCAGCTACCCCACTATGCAGAGGCAACAAATAATATCCTGCAACCGTGACTCACATCAACCTTAAATCTCTTTATCCCTGTCAAACAGGTCTCTGCCAAAAGGAAGCATGCTGCCCTTTGATTCAATGAGATGCCTATCCTGGCTAAAAAGTACTCTAAATCACTGGAATGCTCCTGGAGGAAAACATCCAACCCTTCACTTAAAACATATAATTCATCATCAATCAATAATACCACGTATTAATCATAAAAATAAGGCTAGAACATTTTGCAGATAACATTAGTAATAGCACTAACCTTGCCAAAGACATTTTTAATTTGGTGAACAATCTCATGAAACCAGTGCTGTCAGAAGACCCCATGGAAGCCTCCAGTGCACACTGTGAAAAACGTGCAGACAATTTCATTGGCAAGATAGAGGACATCTGAAAATGAAACAGAAGAAGAAAGTTGTTAAGAAACAAAAAGTTTAAATTAATGATGATATTGTCGACAATTAATTGTCAAACTCCTCTGCTATAACTTCTATGCTAATGTTGTGGTAAATGTTTTGTTTGCATGACCTCATATGGTAGAAGCTGTTCAAGAGAAACCACAGAAGGTATTGAGTTATACTCTTTGTAGATTGTTGAACTGTCTGCGTACAGAAAGAATGAGAATACGTTTTGCAGCAGTAATTTGAGACACTGTAGATCTATGTAGTGGATCTGTATAGTTTACTCGAACTACTCAACAGGATGCAGAGGAGATTCTTATGGTATTATTTGGTGTTTTAGAAGAAATACTTGTAAGTAAATTCTTTGGAATTAGGGCCACATGTCCAAAGCATTTTTCAAGCAGCAAATGGGCCGATTTGCAGATTAAGGCGGTCATTCCAACCCTGGCGGTCCGAGACCGCCAGGGTTGGGGACCGCGGGAGCACCGCCAACAGGCTGGCGGTGCTCCTATGGGCATTCTGACCGCGGCGGTACAGCTGCGGTCAGTGACGGAAAACCGGCGGTGTACCGCCGGTTTTCCGCTGCCCTGGGGAATCCTCCATGGCGGCGCAGCTTGCTGCGCCGCCATGGGGATTCCGACCCCCATACCGCCATCCTGTTCCTGGCGGTTTCGGCCGCCAGGGACAGGATGGTGGTATGGGGTGTCGTGGGGCCCCTGGGGCCCCTGCAGTGCCCATGCCAATGGCATGGGCACTGCAGGGGCCCCCTAACAGGGCCCCACAAAGATTTTCAGTGTCTGCCATGCAGACACTGAAAATCGCGACGGGTGCAACTGCACCCGTCGCACCCCTTCCACTCCGCCCGCTCCATTCGGAGCCGGCATCCTCATGGAAGGGTGTTTCCTGCTGGGCTGGCGGGCGGCCTTCTGGCAGTCGCCCGCCAGCCCAGCGGGAAACGCGGCCGGCGGGAGTCAGAATGACCCCCTAAATGTACAAAGCCCAAATTGTGAGTTGGTACCTTGTTACTGAATCACAATTTGGCTTTTGTGATTTATTAGGAAGGGGCATTTTGATGACGTTCCTTCCTAATACCAATTCAGAAAGGTATGTACGAATGTTTTGCAACCAAAATGCAGTTGCAAAACATTTGCAGTTTACTGCCTATAGAAAAGTTGGTGGTAACCAATTCACAAATGGCAAGGGGTCCCTAAGGGGTCCCTTTTCCTTTGAGAATGGTCAAAAAAATATTTTTTAAGAGCAGGCAGTGATCCCATATACCACTGCCTGCACGTAAAATATTAAACATAAACCTTTTTTTTTCTTTTCTTTTTAAAGGCATCCCCTTTTCCTTTAAGGAAAATGGGCTGCTTTAAATAGAACAGATTGCTTTATTTAAAAGTAGTCCTAGACATGGTGGTCTGCTGAGCCCAACAGTCCATGATTGCTGTGATGGCTGCAATTTCTAATGGGGCTCAAATTGAGACCTAGCTCATTATTATTCATGAGGGGGGTCTTTTTATGACACACTAAGAATTGCAGATGAAACTCTTAAGTGTTCCATACATTTGAATTAGCAATTTCCTAATTGTGATTCACAGAAAATCACAATTAGGAAATTTCTAATTTAATCTTTTGTACAGGTGGCCTTGTGGTACTCATGGCACCATGTATGTGAAGATTACCCATACACAACCACTATATAAATAGAAACTGGACATTTTATTTATTTAACATTACCAGATTCGAAAACTGTAGGTTTGATAAATAAATGAAAAAGCTACTCAAAACAATGTATGTCCAAATTGTCAAACAGATGTTCTGTCAACTTTGCATATGGAGTGGCAAATATATTATACAGGGAGTGCAGAATTATTAGGCAAGTTGTATTTTTGAGGATTAATTTTATTATTGAACAACAACCATGTTTTCAATGAACCCAAAAAACTCATTAATATCAAAGCTGAATATTTTTGGAAGTAGTTTTTAGTTTGTTTTTAGTTTTAGCTATGTTAGGGGGATATCTGTGTGTGCAGGTGACTATTACTGTACATAATTATTAGGCAACTTAACAAAAAACAAATATATACCCATTTCAATTATTTATTATTACCAGTGAAACCAATATAATATCTCAACATTCACAAATATACATTTCTGACATTCAAAAACAAAACAAAAACAAATCAGTGACCAATATAGCCACCTTTATTTGCAAGGACACTCAAAAGCCTGCCATCCATGGATTCTGTCAGTGTTTTGATCTGTTCACCATCAACATTGCGTGCAGCAGCAACCACAGCCTCCCAGACACTGTTCAGAGAGGTGTACTGTTTTCCCTCCTTGTAAATCTCACATTTGATGATGGACCACAGGTTCTCAATGGGGTTCAGATCAGGTGAACAAGGAGGCCATGTCATTAGATTTCCTTCTTTTATACCCTTTCTTGCCAGCCACGCTGTGGAGTACTTGGACGCGTGTGATGGAGCATTGTCCTGCATGAAAATCATGTTTTTCTTGAAGGATGCAGACTTCTTCCTGTACCACTGCTTGAAGAAGGTGTCTACCAGGAACTGGCAGTAGGACTGGGAGTTGAGCTTGACTCCATCCTCAACCCGAAAAGGCCCCACAAGCTCATCTTTGATGATACCAGCCCAAACCAGTACTCCACCTCCACCTTGCTGGCGTCTGAGTCGGACTGGAGCTCTCTGCCCTTTACCAATCCAGCCACGGGCCCATCCATCTGGCCCATCAAGACTCACTCTCATTTCATCAGTCCATAAAACCTTAGAAAATCAGTCTTGAGATATTTCTTGGCCCAGTCTTGACGTTTCAGCTTGTGTGTCTTGTTCAGTGGTGGTCGTCTTTCAGCTTTTCTTACCTTGGCCATGTCTCTGAGTATTGCACACCTTGTGCTTTTGGGCACTCCAGTGATGTTGCAGCTCTGAAATATGGCCAAACTGGTGGCAAGTGGCATCGTGGCAGCTGCACGCTTGACTTTTCTCAGTTCATGGGCAGTTATTTTGCGCCTTGGTTTTTCCACACGCTTCTTGCGACCCTGTTGACTATTTTGAATGAAACGCTTGATTGTTCGATGATCACGCTTCAGAAGCTTTGCAATTTTAAGAGTGCTGCATCCCTCTGCAAGATATCTCACTATTTTTGACTTTTCTGAGCCTGTCAAGTCCTTCTTTTGACCCATTTTGCCAAAGGAAAGGAAGTTGCCTAATAATTATGCACACCTGATATAGGGTGTTGATGTCATTAGACCACACCCCTTCTCATTACAGAGATGCACATCACCTAATATGCTTAATTGGTAGTAGGCTTTCGAGCCTATACAGCTTGGAGTAAGACAACATGCATAAAGAGGATGGTGTGGTCAAAATACTAATTTGCCTAATAATTCTGCACTCCCTGTATTGATGTTACAACAATGCAGGGCAGATGGTACTGAATTTCATACTAAAATTTCTAAGTTTAAAGCAGGACAAATATCTATCTCTAGTAAAATTTACACTACTGTCACTATAGATTTTCATGAAGGTGTTACTATTAACTTTTGTCATAACACTGTCTATCTAAAAACTAAAATTGGATGGACAGAATGTAATGATATGAACCTTAAAGTCAAGCTCCCTCGGAAATTCCCAAATTCCTATCTTTTAATTTTGGAACCAAAGTTCTGAGGATGATGAGAGTTCTAAAAGTATAGTAGTCTAGTTATTGTAGATGCATTTTCTGAATTTATGGCATCATGCGGCCTGCCAAGGGTGATGTCTTTAAAAGAGTTTGACTTTGCTGGTGAGCCTCATTGATCCACCAGCACTTCTAATAATGGTGTTCTCATTTTCAGCATATCTTTCTTTATATTAGGAGAGCAAGTGTAGGTAAAATGATTGTTTAAAAAGTACAATGCACAGAGTTGCTTATTTGCAGCGATATATTGTGCACTTGTGTGATATTTTAATATGCTCTATGCAATTGTATTTTACCCACTGTTCAAGAAAGATTTGTTATTGAGTACATCATTTATCTCGTACAAGTATAAAAGTTGAGAACAGTAAAAAAGGGGAGATGAAATGCTTATTCTTAAAGAAATATTGCATTATAGGGTAGACAAATGTGTAGTGATTTGTTGCTATTATGAAGTTTTGTATTGTTGCAAATGCTAAGCTTATATTATAATTTAGCAAATTCTAATACTAATTCATATTTATTTTTTCCTCTTTTCCACAGATGAATATCATTGTTTCTTAGAGTCATGTAATTTAGAAATTAATTCTTCCAGTATTGTTGAACAGCCAGTCCCTGCAGCCAAACCCAATAACAACCCAACCCTACATGGCATCCCCTCCCCATGCCAAACTCGGCCCCAGTGATCCCACCCCCAAGGCCCAGCCTAAATAATATTTTTTGGGGGGAGGGGAGCATGCCCACCTCCCCTGGCCAAGCTCAGCCCCAGGGACCTGGAGCCCAGCCTAAATATTTAATTTATTTAGGGGGAGGGACCCATACAGCCCCCTCGCGAGGCCAATCTCAGCCCAGGGACCCCATTCCCTAGGGCCCAGTTTAATTTTTTTTTTTTCCTAGTTTTTTTAAATAAAGTGAGAGAGCCGCCACAATATTTTATTGAAATGTAATTAAATTTGTTTCCCCTGGGAGGGTCCCTCTGAGACTCCAGCACCAAAGTTAAAGGGTTAGGACGTCTCTACCCTGGCCCCTTTTCTGTATTTTAGCCTTTTTTTCTGAAACTCAACTGAAGTTGAGTTCAAAGATCCCATGATTGCTGTCAAAACTTCCTGGTAGAAGTGTTGGGAGCCAATCAGATCCCAGCACAAGTTCAGGAGAGTTTGCAGAGCCTTCATGCTCCTACATGCACAAATTTGATATATATATACATATATATATATATATATATATATATATATATATATATATATATATATATATATATATATACGTATATATATATATGTATATATATATATATATATATATATATATATATAAAACCCCATCCACCACAAACACATTAAACATCACTAACTAAACAAGTCAGGCTGTTGCATGTTGCATGCTTCCTCATCTGAGGCCCTAAAAAATAGACATCTCAAGACTGGGGGGGGGGGGTGGCAACTCAAAAGTTAACAAGAGCTCCTTGATTGACTTGACTATGGAGTCAGTTTACCTAGGACCTCACTGAAGAGAGTGAACATGAGCTTGTGATGGACCATAACGTTCTACGTTTTACATGTCCTGAAAGTAAGTGAAGAACTCCTAAAGACATTTTGCCCTTTTGGAACACCGAACTCTCCCATATGCTATCCCTTGGTTACCTTATTACATTTAATCAGTACTTAGTTATGATTCAAGTTACCGTTTTAAAAATGCCACTTTTAGAATGTTACCCAAAACAACTGTGCCTTTCTGACAGTCTCCTGGGTCACATGACAGTGAATGACTGTGCTCGGGGTTTGTGCATTGCTTTTAGACATGGGAACAAAGGAAGCCTAGGTGTAAGGATGAGTGACAGGATGAGTGGGGAGGATCTGTACCCTTTCTGATTACATTTTAAAGGGCCCTACCTCCAGCACAAACAAAGGAAACTGACACCACGCCTGACCCTGCCTTTGTCACCAGACACTTTGTATCCAAAGCCAGAAGAAGGGGAAGAACTGACCAGAACCAGTTTTAGGGATAATTAAAGGAATTCCCTCAAACAAATACTGGCACCAGGTTCAAAAGTAGGACCCTCAGAATGTCTTATTAGAACATTCCTGGACCTGTGGAAGGTTCAGAAGAAGAACTGCCCTACTGGCTGAAGGACTTCCCTGCTGCTAGAAGGACTGCCTTGCTGTCTGAAGAAGGAAGATTGGACCTGCTTGCCTTTATATCAAATTCAGGCTAGCCAGAATTACTCCAAGTGTCAGTTGACTGTGAGTTGCAGGAGATCAACAAGCTCCTAGAGGACTCGCTGCAAGTTCCCACCTAGCCAACACCATCTGGACTTACCGGGACCTATCTCAGTCCTGCATCTGGCTTCTGCTGGTGTGAGTTCTGATCCCCAAGAGGGGCAGCCCAGGTCTTGGACCATTGGATGGTACCACAACCGTAAATTGATTTCTTCATACCGAGAATGGACGGGCTGCAGTGAATGACAATGAAAGCTCCTGACGGACCTGCCCTTCATGCTCACAGCAATGGTCTGTGACGACCAATCAGTGAGAAGCTCCATGATGACCAGCCGTTCAGGTTACAGCAACAATCATCTCCAATGCTCGACATGCTTTTCGTGCCGAAAGCCTCCTCCTCGTGGCCCCTACAAATGCCAACAGACCTATTCATGCTTGACTTGAAAAAGTAAACCCTTAAACAGGACTTATTTGGTGCCTATATTCAAACAGCACTCCATTGTGTCCAGCCTGAACTAGGGACTCTCCCCCAGTATAGCATGCCCAAATACCCCCAAGTGGCACTGCTTTCAACAAAAGCTTTAACGTGAATTATCTCCGCTTCTGCTGACTGGATTTGGGTTATTCTGGACTTGTTTTTTTATTAACAGCTACTCTGTCTGAAATGGTTTGAAAATTTTCTTCTGTTGTGTTTTCAATGCATTACTGTTTGTATGCTGCATAAATACTTTACACATTGGCCCTCATTATGACATTGGCCGTCTTTTGCGAAGACTGCCATGGTGACGGCGGCCAACAGACCGCTGCGGAGGTGGCAATCCTCCCGCCACATTCTGACACACAAGCACAAAACCGACAGAAAGCAGCCTTAACCACAAATCTGCCAGACCCAACGGAAGAGAAAAACTGTGAGACCCACCACCCTCAGCGCTATGCCTGCAACACACCCCCTCCAAATAAAGGAACCACGAATCACCACAACGGTCACTCAGCGGCTGTTATTTTTATTTAGAAGAAAAATTCTTCTCTCTCTGATTCTAGTACAGTAAATCTAAACATTCTAAATTTTTAAAAAAAACTCACATTCCAATTGCCAACACAAAATGTTCACAAATATTTATTAATAATAATATAGAAAAACTCTAAATCCACTTCACGCAGGACATTGACACACACACACAAACTCACAACACAGACAAGACTCAGGACAAATTACATATATAGAACGCTAAAAACAAATTAAATCAATCCACTAATATTTACTTGATATTTCACAAATATATCACACTTATAGACAACCACTCAATATATCAAATAAAGAAGTATAAATTTTTTAATTATCCCACAAATTAGAAGAGATCTACAGCATCCTTCTTGTCCACAAATTTTGTTCTTCACAGTCTTTAGATCGTCCTACGCTCTAATAGAGACTTTGGTTCCAGTAGTTTTCCATAGATTTCAATCAAAAATGCACCAACAAGTTTTATTGATATTCAAAAGCCTTCAAACTTGTTGCACACTGTATATTGATAACAATGTTTTGCCAGCCAACAAATTCCTAGCCGACGCGCGTTTTGGTGGATCGCAACAAATGCTGATGCTTTAAGCCACTTTCCTCAGGGCTGTTCACAAACGTGCACATATGGGCTGGAAAATTATCTACAAACAAATAAATATAATCCAATAAACTATATGCTCCTTAAGTATAATATTTCGTTTTATTTAACCATGTCCTAATCATATTATTTCAAAACACTAATACATGCCACCAAGTGGTCAAGGCTTTCAATGTGCTGGAGGTGTCTTTCAAAGGTTAAAATCAAGAAGAAACCCTTCCCCAAGTGAAAATAACATGAAGAACCAAATCCCTCAAGATAACCCTCATTTCAAACACCATGCCAGTGCTCTACTTAGTTTATCAACCTTAAATATCACCTGTACGTCACCTTCATCTCTTCAAAAAACCCTTTTGCCTCTCCTGTTACTCACTTTGTCGTCGTTGTCACAATTCGATGGAACTTTTGAATATAAATGCTCAAAATCAAGCAATCTGAACTGAAAGCAGAAAAATGCAAATTAGACATGTTTTTCCAATGTCCTCACTCATCTATCTAGCATTTTTTTTAAAAACATGATTTACAAGCTCATTGCAAATACCCCTAACCATTAGGTAGCCAGGATGTCACTAGTCAGTACACTACAATTAAAATAAAACTGAACTACATGGATACAGTAAAAAACTATACCCAAAAAGCCTTCCTGTGCTTCAGGGAAGAGCCTGTCTATTGCCCAAATCGTTTGTTTACTTACTCAAAATTTGATCCCCACAGTACATGATAAAACAATGTCACCCGTCTCGTATGGACCTCAAAAGTGCTGGCTAACTGAACTCTCCTCGGCGTGGCACTGATAAAGCATTTCCTTAAACGATGTTCTCAATTAACATCAAAAACAGACTACGCTGCAACGCCTACACTCGATTTCAACATACGTGGCGGCCATCTTTAAACATGTCACTCGCAGGAGGAAACAACAAGATTCTATAGGTTTCTGCCTCTTCCTATAGACACCAATTTCTAAAAGCCA
Organism: Pleurodeles waltl; assembly: GCF_031143425.1. Classification (NCBI taxonomy): domain Eukaryota; kingdom Metazoa; phylum Chordata; class Amphibia; order Caudata; family Salamandridae; genus Pleurodeles; species Pleurodeles waltl. The sequence continues at coordinate 1,064,716,902 of NC_090447.1, forward strand.
CAACAAGTTACCGAATAGGGTACTAACTTACAAATTAAGAATAGTATCCAAAGTTTGTATCTTTTACTCAAGATTCTATGGAGACCTGACAATTATTGATTACACAGCCGTGTAATCAAACTTAAAACATAATTCGGCAATCTCAACAGGCTAACTTTTGTAACCCCTCCCGGAGGATCACTTAAAGTCCTGGAGTGTTGTTCCTAAACATATGTATGGGATAATAAATGTATACTCCAAACCTATGGCTGCCAACAAAGGAGGCACTAAATAATAGCATTATGCCATGTTATTTCTGCATTTAATCCTTTTTTGTGTGTGTCCAGAAAAAAGATCCAGAACACTTCTTGTTTTTTTCTTTTCTTCTCACAGTCTTCTGTTTCGCTGGAACCAATTCTTTCTAATATTATCCATTTAAAATCATCCTCCTTGTGTTTACACTCTAGCCGATGAGAGACCAAAGGGGCATTCACTCTCTGCGTCCTACATGCTGAGCTGTTTTCGTAATACCTGAATCTGAACTCCCTGGATGTTCCCCCACATAGCCTAGGTTGCATGGGCATATAATGAGGTAAACTACATTCTTAGTTCCACAATTGGTCATGTGTCTCAATTCAATGTCCTTCTTGTTAAATGTAATGCTGCTTGATGTTATCGCTCCCTTACATGCTCCACAAGTTCCACATTTGTGGTTGCCTTTCACAGGTTCTGAACCTCAGATGGATTTTTGTACCAATTTGCTCTGCGTTCTCATTGCAGATTTAACCAGAATATTTCTCACATTCTGATTTCTCTTGAACACAAACAAAGGCCTTTCCAGTGGTTGCTGTTCTGTTCCCACATTCAAAATGTGCCACTGAGAGTTAACAATTTTTCGAATCTTGTCATTAATATTGGAATTACAAATGGAGCAAACAAGTCTGTTGTTGGACTTCTTTGGATTTTTTTGAAACATAGCTTGCCGGTCATAATATTTAGCTCTTTTTAGAGAATCCCTCACTAGTTTTGGTGGATACCCTCTGAGTAGGAACTTCTTAGCTAGAATGTTTGAATGCTCTATAAAATCTGTCCTACTTGTACAGTTTCTCCTGACCCACAGAAACTGGGTGAATGGAATATTTTGCTTTTGACATGCAGGGTGATAGCTATCAAAGTTCAATAATGTATTTCTTGCTGTAGGTTTGACATAAAGTGACATAGAGAGGATCCCCTCTCTGTGAGTAATCCATATGTCTAGGAATTCCACTTGATTGCGATAATATTTCACGGTGAATTTAAGATTCATATTGCATATATTTAACCAAGTAAAGAACTCTTGGAGTTGTTCTAACTCTCCCTTCCAAACAAAAAATATATCATCAATGTAACGTGATCAACATGTAATGTTCTCATAAAATGGGGCCACTTCGTTCTAAATGAATTTATCTTCAAATAATCCCACATATAGGTTAGCTACACTGGGAGCACATGCCGCTCCCATGCTTACTCCTTTAATTTGATGGAAAATCGTGGAATTAAACTCAAAAAAGTTATTGTACATAACCGTCTCAAGTCAGTCTTCAATGAATTGTTTTAGTGGTTTAGAGTGCATATTCTGTAGGCTGTGTTTACGCATTCTAAGGCTTGCTGTTGTGGGATGTTACTATACAATGCCTCTAAATCCATCGTTACCAGATATTCTGTGTTAGAATCAAATTGCTTACCTTCCAATTTAGAGATGCTATGACTGGTGTCTCTAATATAAGAGGGAAGTTCCAGCACTAATGGTTTAAGAAAACTATCCACATATTTGGATAATGGTTCAATTGCTGAACCTACCATGGAAACAATAGGTCTCATAGGTGGATTAATGATATCCTTATGAATCTTAGGAAAACCATAAATAACTGGAAGTCGAGTGTTTCGCGGGGTGAGAAAATCGAACTCTTTCTTACAAATCACCTCTTGCTGTAATGCTTTCAAATTTCTTTCCATAATCATGTTTTTAATTCTTTTCTCTGGACTCACCGTTATCTTGGTATAAAATTCTTGACAATGCAACATATTAGACATTTTTTCAATATATTGATCTGTATCAAGAATAGTAATATCACCTCCCTTATCACACAGTTTAATGGTGATCTCTTTATTATCTTGTAGCCTTTTTAGAGCCAATTTCTCATCCTTTTCTAGATTCTGCCGTGGCTTAGGAACAAATCTGAGCAGATGCGTTAACTTACTTAATACAGCTTTCTCAAAGATTTGAACTTCAGGGCCCAATGACTCTATCTCCGGAGTAAACTGAGATACGGCCCGTAAGCCTGATATGTTCACATCTGTTTGGGAAGATCTAGTTTCAAAGAATTTTTTTAACGTTACTTCTAAAAAAGGCATGTATATCTGTCATCAATTTGAATTTATTGACATACGAACACAGGACAAATGATAGTCCTCTGGACAAAACTTTTTTAGAAAGATATCAAGAGTTTCAGTGCTTAGATTGAATATAGGGATGTTTTCCAATCCCGCTAATACTGGTTTCTTCGGGTTTGTAGAAATTGGGCAGGTTTTTCTGTATTTGCAAATCTGTTTCCCCGATTGAATCTAGGTCTCCCTCTGTAGTTGTTCCTCGTGTTCCCTAAAAAATGGGTATTTGGATAGGACTGATCAACTTGGTTATGTCTATTACCGTAGGTGTCAAATTGGTGTGAGCTACCTTTCCCTTCTGAGTCTGACGTCTCAGAGAAGGTAACAATCCTCTTGGATGTCCAATCCAATTTATCTTGAGGAGTCTGATTTACTTGCTTATAGTAATTTTCTGCTAAGTATGGATAGGTTTTTTTGACGGTAAAATACTGAATATCCTTCCTTAGTTTCTCTGTTTTCCTTTTTAGCAAATATTGATTAAAAGAGTCAAACTCTGTTGTTACTTCTTCTAGTTTTTTCTTAGTGTCCTCTAATGCATTCGATTGTTTCAATTTTACTTCCAATTCTTCAATTTCTTTACATAATAACGCCACTATTTCTCTCGCAGTTTCGATGATTAGTAACATCCAATCCCTTGAACACCTGTTTGGAATCAGTGACCATTTCGCCAAAAATGCTCTAATCTCAACAAACAGATCCGGAATATTTCTTACTTTGAGGCCATTCTGAATCACTCCTGCTTTTAAATATTCCAACATAAACTCGGCATGTGCTTCAGTTCTTCGAGTCTTTTTCTTAAGTTCAAGAAGTTTTATCCAATCATCTTTTCAATTATTAGACAGGCAGAGACCCTGATCTGTAAGCTGAGAGGGTCCTACAATCCTTGCAAAGTCGGCATCAGAAAATCCAAATGACTTAATACTCTCGATAGATATAAAGGTACCTAACAAACAAACACTGCTAACAACCTAAAAGTGCAAATAACAAACCACTAAATAATTAAACTAAGAAAAGATGAGACCAACCCAAAATATCCCAGAAAAACACCTCCATGCACATATCAGCTGATTTAGCCCCTACACAGCCAACTGCTGTTACTCAAGGAAAATAAACAGAGGGGTCCCTACGTTGAATATAAAGAGAGAACTACGGATTAAAGTCTATTTAGAAGAAATTTCTTCTCTCTCTGATTCTAGTACAGTAAATCTAAACATTCAATTTTTTTTTTTAAAAACTAACATATCAAATTCATGATAATATAGAAAAACTCTAAATCCACTTCACACAGGACATGGACACACACACAAACTCACAACACAGACAAGACTCAGGACAAATCACATATATAGAACGAATAAAACAAATTAAATCAATCCACTAATATTTGCTTGATATTTCACAAATATATCACACTTATAGACAACCACTCAATATATCAAATAAAGAAGTGTCAATTTTCTAATTATCCCACAAATTAGAAGAGATCTACAGCATCCTTCTTGTCCACAAATTCTGTTCTTCACAGTCTTTAGATCGTCCTACGCTCTATTAGGGACTTTGGTTCCAGTAGTTTTCCATAGATTTTGATCAAAAATGTACCAACAAGTTTTATTGATATTCAAAAGTCTTCAAACTTGTTGCACACTGTACATTGATAAACATTTTTTGCCAGCCAACAAATTCCTGGCCGACGCGCGTTTCGGTGGATCCCAACAAATGCTTATGCTTTAAGCCACCTTCCTCAGGTCTGTGCAGAAACGTGCACATATGGGCTGAAAAAGTATCTACAAACAAATAAATATAATCCAATAAACTATATGCTCCTTAAGTATAATATTTTGTTTTATTTAACCATGTCCTAATCATATTATTTCAAAACACTAACACATGCCACCAAGTGGTCAAGGCTTTCAATGTGCTGGAGGTGTCTTTCAAAGGTTAAAATCAAGAAGAAACCCTTCACCAAGTGAAAATAACATGAAGAACCAAATCCCTCAAGATAAACCTCATTTCAAACACCATGCCAGTGCTCTACTTAGTTTAGCAACCTTATATATCACCTGTACGTCATCTTCATCTCTTCAAAAAACCCTTTTGCCTCTCCTGTTACTCACTTTGTCGTCGTTGTCACAATTCGATAGAACTTTTGAATATAAATGCTCAAAATCGAGCAATCTGAACTGAAAGCAGAACAATGCAAATTAGACATGTTTTTCCAATGTCCTCACTCATCTATCTAGCATTTTTTTTTAAAAACATGATTTACAAGCTCATCTCAAATACCCCAAGCCATTAGATAGCCAGGATGTTACTAGTCAGTACACTACAATTAAAATCAAACCGAACTACATGGATACAGTAAAAAACCATACCCAAAAAGCCTTCCAGTGCTTCAGGGAAGAGCCTGTCTATTGCCCAAATAGTTTGTTCACTTACTCAACATTTGATCCCCGCAGTACATGATAAAACGATGTCACCCGTCTCGTATGGACCTCAAAAGTGCCGGCTAACCGAACTCTCCTCGGCGTGGCACTGATAAAGCATTTCCTTAAAGGATTTTCTCAAGTAACATCAAAAACAGACTACGCTGCAACGCCTACACTCAATTTCACCATACGTTGCGGCCATCTTTAAACATGTCACTCGCAGGAGGAAACAACAAGATTCTATAGGTTTCTGCCTCTTCCTATAGACACCAATTTCTAAAAGCCACAACAAGTTACCGAATAGGGTACTAACTTACAAATTAAGAAATAGTATCCAAAGTTTGTATCTTTTACTCAAGATTCTATGGAGACCTGACAATTATTGATTACACAGCCGTGTAATCAAACTTAAAACATATAATTCGGCATGCTTTGTAACCCCTCCCGGAGGAACACTTAAAGTCCTGGAGTGTTGTTCCTAAACATATGTATGGGATAATAAATTTATACTCCCAACCTATGGCTGCCAACAAAGGAGTCACTAAATAAATGCATTATGCCATGGTATTTCCGCATTTTATCCTTTTTTGTGTGTGTCCAGAAAAAAGATCCAGAACACTTCTCGTTTCTTTCTTTTCTTCTCACAGTCTTCTGTTTCGCTGGAACCAATTCTTTCTAATATTATCCATTTAATATCATCCTCATGTGTTTACACTCTAGCCAATGAGAGACAAAAGGGGCATTCACTCTCTGCGTCCTACATGCTGAGCTGTGTTCATAATACCTGAATCTAAACTCCCTGGATGTTTCCCCCACATAGCCTCGGTTGCATGGGCATATAATGAGGTAAACTACATTCTTAGTTCTACAATTGGTTATGTGTCTCAATTCAATGTCCTTCTTGTTAAATGTAATGCTGCTTGATGTTATTGCTCCCTTACATGCTCCACAAGTTCCACATTTGTGGTTGCCTTTCACAGGTTCTGAACCACAGATGGATTTTTGTACCAATTTGCTGTGCGTTCTCATTGCAGATTTAACCAAAATATTTCTCAAATTCTGATTTCTCTTGAACTCAAACAAAGGTCTTTCCAGTGGTTGCTGTTCTGTTCCCACATTCCAAATGTGCCACTGAGAGTTAACAATTTTTCTAATCTTGTCATTAATATTGGAATGACGAATGGAGCAAACAAGTCTGTTGTTGGACTTCTTTGAATCTTTTTGAAACATAGCTTGCCGGTCATAATATTTACCTCTTTTTAGAGAATCCCTCACTAGTTTCAGCGGCGGTAACCCATTGGCGGTGAGGACCGATGCAGTAAAATTGCCCACTCCACACCAACAGAAGCCAACGTTGGCCAGATTGAAAAGCCCACACCTGACACATATACACACACCATATACACCCACCAACAGCGCTATAAAACACATCCCCACACAACCCACAAGTCTTTGTAAACGCAAAAACCTCCCTACATGTTACCAGCCCAAACATTTCCAGAACTGCATACCCAAACCATAGCCAGCTATATGCCCATCATGCATCACACACTACACTCCATACCTCAACACCTGACACCCTCTGCACAAAACACGGACTACACAATAGGCATGTCCCCACAAGAGAACTCCTGTTTCACAGAGGAGGAGTTGTGGGTTATAGTGGAAGAAATAGTCAGGGTAGAGCCATAGCTGTTCGGTGCACTAGTCCAGCAAATATCCGTTGCCAGCAAGATGGAGCTATTGCGGAGGATCGTGGACAAGATGAACTCCGGGAGAACCTACCCACCCACAAGGGTCTACATAAGAAAGAGGTGGAATTACCTACAGGGTAAGGTGCGTGCATTGGCTTCCAGGAACCACATTGCCATAATGAAGACTGGTAGTGGACCCCCACCTCCCCCCTCACAGTTGACAGCATGGGAGGAGAAAGTCTTGGCTATCCTGCATCCAGGGGGCATCACTGGAATCACTGGAGGGATGGACACTGGTAAGTCACCATTTCTACCCCACTGATACCGGCATGGCATGTCACCCCCTCACCATGTCTCCCTTCACCCCATTCCATACCATGCAGAAAACCACCCCCATTACCACCCTCAATTGTGTACCTTTGCATGTCCTACCCCCTGCAAGCACAAACTTCCCAGCTCTGCATGCACACACAACAGCAAAGCATGGACAGCATATAGCAATACCAATCCCACAATCCATCACCATACACTAACCAAAGGTAGAAGCACAACATCCATTCCAAAATGAAAGCCAGAAATGCTGAATATATAACTGACAATGAATGTAACAAATCTTTTACATGTCCACAGGAACCCCAGCCAATGTCAGCGGCGACCATGTGCCACGGCAACACAGTCCTCCACCAGAAGAAGCCCTCAGTAATGACAGTATCTCTGGATGTCGCGATCCGGATGATCTCCCTGGCCCATCTGGGACCATTGGTCTGTCGGGTACCACAGCCAACACCCAGTCCACCACAGGGTCCCCCCCCAACTGACTCCAAAACCACAGTAGTCACCCAACATCCCCAAACCTCTGTCCCCAGGACATGTCAATCAACAGTGTGCCCACCTGTACAGCAACCAGAGTCCACACCACACAGGCAAGACGATGAGGGTCCTGGTGTTATTGGGAGTGGGCACACAGTTCAGGGTACACAGGCACAGTGGGCCAGGGCCAGTGGGGGGTTAGCTATGCGCCAAGGGGGGCCCAACCCAGGGAACCGACTGCCCAGGAGGCACCCACACATGTCCTGGAAGCCTTCCAGAAACCAAACCACCACCAGGAAATGAGCCCCTCCTGAATGTCTCCCTTGTGTGCCACTGAGACACCTTGTTCACTTTGGACTGCAATTGCTCCTTTTCCTATGGCCCCATGGATATTGGACCTGTGCCACAAACCAACTGGGCCACTACACTGAAGATTTCATCTACCATCACCCCACTCTAATGCACTCCTTTTTGTTACTTCAATAAGCACTCTTGAACACAACTGAAGTATCTGTGCTTTATTTACAACAAAATACGTCTTGACCTGTATAATCCTGTGCAAATGTCATGTAACGTGTGAATCCATCCACCAAATGTGTGAAAGCAGTCTGAAGTCATCATATTAGTTCTCAGTTGTGACCACACCAACATCTGCAAAAAAGGAAAAGCATTAGTGACAGTCAATTGAGAAGTAAAGGTATCAGAGCAACATGAGCCCCTGTTACATAACAACCTACACCCAGCTTGTTACTTCTACTCAGTAATTTGCACAGCAATTGACTCCAAACACCATCAGTGAGTAGAAACAACCCATTTTAGGCCCTTACACAAGATGCCACAGTTTGAGCTATGCAATGTTGTCAGCATGCCAATCCCTCCTCTGGACCACCTAGTCTGGGCAACACTGTCAGGGAAATAGAAGTCACAGATCGGTTGTAAGTCACATGACATTCCTGGCAACATATGCTAAGTACTGTAAGGGATGAGGACACAGTTTGCAGTGGCCACAAATTTGAGAAAGCTGAGGTACTGATCCATTGCATGGGCAGAATAAGCTTGTACAACATCACCATAACACTGGCACGATTGACATCAGATGGAACAGTGTCAGCTCACATAATGCACACATGTTTGCTTGGCACAACACAGCAGCCACACAGCACTTAACTGTAATGGAGATATGAGCAGATGTCCAGTCTTACTTGAGTGTCATTGGAAGTACTGATGTGAGATGTGTCCTGTTGTCCACATCCTCCTCCTCCTCCTCCTCATCACTGTCTTCAGTGTCCTCGGGTGCCACAGATGCATTGTATTCCCCTTCCTCCTGCAGGAATGGAACATGGCAGCTGAGGGCCAAATTGTGCATCATGCAGTAAGCCACCACTATGCGACAGACCTTCCCAGGGGCGTAGAGTGAGGGCACTAGATACATAGAGGCACCGGAACCTGGCTTTCAGTAGCCCAAAAGTTCTTTCAATGACTCTTCTGGTCCGACCATGTGCTTCATTGTACTGATTCTTTGCCCCAGTCCTCGGATTTCTCACTAGTGTCAACAGCCAGGATAGGTTTGGGTAGCCAGAGACACATGGAAGTAGTGAGAGACACACATTATTCATGTACAGTGGCACTGAGAACAACTTCCGCTGGCATACAGTGACATAGATTGTGTGAAAACCCAGGCTCACCTATGAGCCACACTCTCTCCCTCTGTAGTCGTGCCATCACCTGTGGAACACTGCTATTCCTCAATAAATAGGCATCATGCAAAGATCCAGGGAACTTGGCAGTAACATGAGAGATGTATTGATCAGCAAGACACACCATTTGGACATTTATTGAGTGGTATTCCTATTCCTGTAGACCTTCACATTTGTCCTGGGAGGGACAAATGAGCAGGTCTACCTCCAGCTGCCTCCAGCTGACCAGCCATGAGCTTTCCTTCTGTTGATTGCTTAAAACCTGGCTTTTTAGAGCTTAACTTTCATACTATGTTCTGAAAATCCATACTTAGCACTGGGAGGCTTTCGGGTAGCCATGCGTTCTAAGAATCTTCTTAACATAACATAACATTACTACTCATCTTCATGCGGTGCCCTGGTTTGAGATTTAGTTTGAGTGTCAGAGACCACAAGCCAACCAAAGTATGTAACAGACTGGAATTGCATTGTTGTCTACCATTGGTATCTATGACACACATTCAATTGACCGCCATGAGTACCAGCATTAGGAATTGGCAACCCCCTGTCCTGTATGCCGGGACAGGTGGAAGTGACCTTACTCCGCCGGCGTTTGACATCATGGTGGAAGGCAGTCTGGACAGCCATGCAACTCCTCATTGTTTAACATGGAAGTCTATGGAGCACAGGAACCAACCATGATCACCGCCAGCGGTGACAGTGTTCACCAGCACGGACATGACTGCCATTTTTCGTATTACCCTTCACTTTATTCCTGACTCTTACCACATCAACTTCTCCTCTGCGTGTGCTGCTGTGTCCTAAGTCTGGAAGTCGCAATGGCCTGTGCTACAGGGGATAGGGCCGCAGCCTTCACATCGGAGGAACTGGAGAAGCTAGTGGATGGATCCTACCCTTGTATTGACAGTTGTGTGGGCCTCCAGACCAACAGGTGAGGCCCTTTTGGGTACTTTGTATGCAACATGGATGTATGTAGAAGTATGTGTGTGCTGGTAGTGTGTCATTTGGGGAGTGTATTTTTGCTGCATGCCATGTGTACGTAGAGGTACGAGTAATGTATGAGTTCAATGTGTAATCTATGCAGTATGTTAGCCATTGCTTTAACAGAATGTAGTGTTGAGATCATGGTGTCATTTGGTCTGTGTTCCCTATGCAGGTTAGTGCCCATCAGAAAAAAGGGTTATGGCATGCCGTTGCCAAGGACCTGTGGACCCTGGGGGTCCATATCTGGCAGAGGACCCACTGCATCAGCATCATCTGGCGAAGGAGCAGGGGTACCGGCGAGTGGGGGTGCTGCAGCCCACGGGACCCTGGAGGTGGAGAGCACAGACGCCGAGGGGACAAGTGGTTTGGAGTGTGAGGGAAGCACAATGAGAGAGACAGCAGCTGATACCACTGACTCTGATTCCTCCACTGATGGAAGTTCCCTGATGGTGGTGGACACCTCTGGGACCACCCCAGCTACTTAATCTTTTGCCAACCCTGAACCAGCACCACTCTCCCCGTAGCCCCCCACCCAGCTGCCCGTGCCCAATCACCCAGGTGTCTTCTTCAGCCCGGGCACCTGAGGCCCTGCCCCAGTCAGCCCTGATGCTCTCACTGAGGAGGCTATTGACCTCCTGAGATCCATCTCTGAAGGGTAGCCACCAATAGTAAATGCCATCCAGGGACTGGCAACCCAGATGCAGCAATGCAATGTCTACCTGGAGTGCATTAACAGTGGCTTGGCTGCCCTACAGAGATCGTTTCAGGCTCTGGCCTCCTCTTTGACGGCAGCCAGTGTCCCTGGTTCTTCTGTCCACCCTCCAACTACCTGTTCCTAGTCCCAAAGCCCTCTCCCACCCCATCCCAAGCACATAATCATACCAGAATACACCCAAGTCAACATACGGGACTTGCACAGACAAGTACAGGCACCACAGACCACACTACAGGCATACACACAGCCAACACACTGAAGCACACACAACAACAGCCACTGCCTCCACTGTCTCCCCCTCCTCCTCCCTCACACTCATATCAGCACTCACACCTCCAAGAACTGCATCATCAGTCCCCGATCCTGTCACTTGTACCACCTTGCCCACAGTCACAACAGCAGACATGCAGACTAGCACCCACATGCGCAGTCCCCACCACCAGCATCACTACCACATGCACACCCACCTCACTTGCATACAACACCACAACATAAATGCACATGACCTGTTCGTCTTCTCCCACCCTGTCTGCCCAACCCACTCCCAAAACACATAAACGCTCTCACTCAGACACTCAACAGCCATCCACCTCACACACGCACACTGTACATGCACCTGCAACCCAGTCCAGCACACCTACACCTCCTATATCCACTCCCTCTACCTCCACTCCTAAACCTGCTTCCACAGCCTGCCTGATTGTACTGAAAAAACAGTTCCTTGCCCGCCTTGACCTCTTCCCTCCTCCTCCCCCACCCTGTCTTGTCTGGAAAATGAAGGTCCTGCACCCCAGCCCAGTACCTCCTGCTTCCAGTCCTCTCATGTCCCTCCCCCAGCAAAACCTCCCACTAAGGGGCACAAGCCTAGCACTCCGACCCTCTGCTCCAAGCCCACTACTCCGTACCCTAAACAAAAGAGCAAAGGCCCACCCCTTCCCAGACTCAAATCCAAGGACCCTCTCCCAAGAAAAAGCCCTCCCTAGCCCCACCACCACCTGCGGTGCCTGCCTTCCATCATGATGTCCCCTCCCAGTGGAGTGACTTGGGCTGTCAGGAGTCAAGTTGGGCCTTGTGTGTTGCCCTGTGGGTTTTTTGGAACATTGGACTGGCCAATGGCCCTTTGTATATGGCTGCCTCATTTGTTGTGGGCGCAGGTCCACCTGAATAAGGTATGTGCCCTGGCTTTCTCTACTTCTGGCTTATGATGTTGTAGGATTTCTCTGCAGATTGTTCTTGTTGTGTGGTCTCTGTGTGCATGGTGTGTGTTGTGCGTATGGGTATGTCACTCTCCCTCCCATCCTGGTGTGCTAGGTGGCAGTACTCACCGGTGCCGGCGTTGCTGCTCCTGGACTGCCATTGCATGGTACAGCATTGGCAGGGCTTTAAGTTTGGGTTCCATGGCAGCCACCGACTCCTCTGTTTCCCTGGAGGCGAGTGTCTCATTTTATGTGATTAGTTTCCGCAGGGCTTTTCATGGTGGTGGTCCCACCCCGGAAAGCATGGCGGTCTGCTATGTCATTATATGGTGGATGGGAAATGTTGTTCCGCCAGCCTGAAGATTTCAATAGTCAATGACACAATGGCCCTCATTACAACCCTGGCGGTTGGTGATAAAGTGGTGGTTGTACCGCAAACAGGCTGGTGATAAATACTGCCAAATTATGACCATGGCGGAAACAGCTCAGACAGACAGTCACTTTAACACACCGACTGCCAGGGCGGAATCAACAGGCACCACGGCGGTAACTGCCTACAGCCAGGAGGAAGACAATGTTCCGCGCACTGTAATAAGACACAGGAAACCAACACCTTTTCTGGGGCGGTACCAACAACATCAAAAGCCTGGCAGAAACAGATCTCAGAAGTCAAAGAACCCGCCTGTGGAGACTCAAGGAAGAACCACGACGCCATGGAGCCCGAGCTGCACACATTCCCAATGTTGATATACGTCCTGCTCCACTACGAAAACCAACGACGGCAAAGACGACCACAGTGATTACAGCCGCCTAGCACACAGGGGAGGGGGGAGAAGAGAGTGACACACACACGCAACACCCCCATCCCCACCCCCAACAGCATACCCAAGCAGATGCAGCAACATAACATATTTACCCTCAGTAATAATGCAAGGACAACTCCAATAGATCAAAGTGAGTGTAATGAGATAAAATTGTAGCAATACTTACATCCAAATCAAAAAGTATATACATATTTACAAATTAAGGTAAACTGTCCAGTCCTCAATGTTCGTGGGCTACATTACAAAGTCCAAGGCCCCACTTCACTCCTTCAACAACACCGAGAAAACACTGCAGGGGCATCAGGTCGAAAATAGGCAGGCACCCCAGGGGGATGGGGAATGAGGGGGGCACCTCAGCCGGCAGATGGTACAACGCCACTGGTCCTGGAGGGGGCAACATCCCCATTGTTTGTCCTGGGGAGTGCAAGGCCACAGTCTCTCAAGTGGGTGACTTGCCCACTGGCTTTGGAGGGGGCAACATGCCCTGTACTTGGTCCTGGGGAGTACAAGGCCACAGTCTCTCAAGTGTGTGACTTGCCCACTTGCTCTGGAGGGGGCAACATGCCCTGTGCTTGGGACTGGGGAGTGCAAGGCCACAGTCTCCTGGGGAGGATGAGGTGAATGGATGGCATCTCCACTGGTTCTTGAGGGGGCACCGTGCCCAGTGAGCTTCATCCTGGGGAGGATGGGGTGAGTGGATGGCATCTCCACTGGTTCTGGAGGGGGCATCATGCCCAGTGAGCTTCATCCTTAGGGAGAATGGGGTGAGTGGATTGCATCTCTACTGGTTCTGGAGGGGGCATCGTTCCCTGTGATTCAGAACTTGGGGAGTGCAAGGTCACAGGCTCTCAGGTGGGTGTCATGCCCAAAGGATTTGCAAAGGGCAGGACACACAACAACCCATGGAGGCGGGTCTACAGAATATCAGCCGGCGGTGATGGCTGTTCAGTGGTGGCAGTAGTGCTGCTGCTGCTGGTAGGGGTGGGGGGAGGCTCCAGCCCATTCCCTGCAGCCTCAGAGGGCTGCCCACTGGTGCTGCTGCTGCTAGTTGTGGGGAGAGGCTCCAGTCCATCCCCTGCAGCCTCAGACAGCTGCCCACTGGTGCTGCTGCTGGTGGTGGTGCTAGTGGCGGAGCTGGTGGTGGTGGTGGGGGTAGGCTCCACCCCTTCCCGTGCTGCTTCAGATGGCTTCCCACTGGTGCTGCTGGTGCTAGTTGTGGGGGAGGCTCCAACCCATCCCCTGCAGCCTTGGACAGATGCCCACTGGTGCCGCTGCTGGTGGTGGTGCTGGTGGCGGTGCTGCTGTCGGAGCTCGTGGTGGTGGTGGGGGGAGGATCCAGCCCATCCCCTGCAGCCTCGGACGTCTGCCCACTGGTGCTGCTGCTGCTGGTGGTTGTACTGGTGGCAGTGCTGCTGACGGTGGAGGGGGGGGGAGGCTCCAGCACATCCCCTGCAGCCTCAGACGGCTTCACCACCATCATTGGTGGTGTGGACTCCGACAGAGTTCCAGCACAAGGCCCCTTGTCCTTACTGCCTGCTGGTGCAGGCCCTTTGCCCTTCCTGCCAGCAGCTGGGGATGGCCCCTTGCTCCTTGTGGCAGCAGCTGGTGGTGGCTCCTTGTCCTTCCTTCCTTCAGCTGGGGGTGGCTCCTTGCCCTTCCTTCCTGCAGCTGTGGCTGGCTCTCTGACCTTCCTTCCTGCAGCTGGGGCTGGTCCCTTGCCCTTCCTTCCTGGAGCTGGGGCTGGCTCCTTGCCCTTCCTTCCTGCAGCCGGAGTTGCTGGGGACACTACTGTGCCCTTGGACTGGGTGGCTGAGGTGCTTGCCTGGGTTTGGACCACCCTGGTCTGACGTTAAGGATGGGGGGGAGGGGTAGGTAAGAGGTCAACGGTGGAGAGGAAAAGCTTCTTAGGGACATTGGAATGAGAAGAGGGAGAAGGTCTGGGAGTGGAGGAAGGGAGAGTGGTTTTAGGAGGTGTCAGTCTGCTGTGTTTGGGTGCAGGTGCATGGGCTGGATGCTGTTGTGAGGTGGATGGCTGTTGGGTATTTGAGTGCTTGTGTTTGTGTACTTTGGGAGGAGGGGGCACAGACACAATGGAGAGAGGACACAGGGGACATGTGCATGGATTTTGGGCTGGTGACTGCCAGTGATGTGTGTATCCTGATAGGTGTGCTGGTGATGGTGGTAGTGGATTAGGATGTAGTGCATGCAGGTGTAAGTGGAGACGCAACTGGGAGGGAGGTGGAGGAGTAGGAGGAGGGGGACACAGTGGAGGCAGTGGATGTTGGTATGTCTGCATCTGGATGGTGTTTGTGTGAGTGCCTGTGAGATGAAGTGTGGTGCTTGTGTTTGCCAGGTCCACTCTTGTGTGTTGTCCTGTGTGCATGCTCGTCTGCCTGTGTGCTTGGGATAGGTTGCGGTTGAGGGGAATGGGTGTGGGAAGAGGAAGTTGGAGGGTGGATGTTGGAAAATGGGTTATTGGTAAGGGCAGGTAAGTACCTACACTTAGCAATAGGCCACTAACATCCACTTAGGTCCAGTTAGGTCTCAGTAAATTAAACCCAGCTCAACCCTTGGTAGCTTGGCAACGAGCGAAAAAGCTTAACTTAGGAGACAAAGGGGGTCATTCCGACCCCGGCGGGCGGCGGGCTCCGCCCGCCGGGCGGAAACCGCCCAAACACTGCCCTGCGGTCAGATGACCGCGGGGGACATTCCGACTTTCCCGCTGGGCCGGCGGGCGATCTGCAAAAGATCGCCCGCCGGCCCAGCGGGAAAGCCCCAGCAAAGATGAAGCCGGCTCCGAATGGAGCCGGCGGATTTGCTGCGGTGCGACGGGTGCAGTGGCACCCGTCGCGATTTTCAGTGTCTGCTAAGCAGACACTGAAAATCTTTATGGGGCCCTGTTAGGGGGCCCCTGCACTGCCCATGCCAGTGGCATGGGCAGTGCAGGGGCCCCCAGGGGCCCCACGACACCCATTCCCGCCAGCCTCTTCCTGGCGGTGTAAACCGCCAGGAACAGGCTGGCGGGAAGGGGGTCGGAATCCCCATGGTGGCGCTGCTTGCAGCGCCGCCATGGAGGATTCCTTTGGCCAGGGGAAAACCGGCGGGAAACCGCCGGTTCCCCTTTTCTGACCGCGGCTTTACCGCCGCGGTCAGAATTGGCCAGGAAGCACCGCCAGCCTGTTGGCGGTGCTTCCACAGTCCCCGGCCCTGGCGGTCATGGACCCTCAATTGTGTACCTTTGCATGTCCTACCCCCTGCAAGCACAAACTTCCCAGCTCTGCATGCACACACAACAGCAAAGCATGGACAGCATATAGCAATACCAATCCCACAATCCATCACCATACACTAACCAAAGGTAGAAGCACAACATCCATTCCAAAATGAAAGCCAGAAATGCTGAATATATAACTGACAATGAATGTAACAAATCTTTTACATGTCCACAGGAACCCCAGCCAATGTCAACGGCGACCATGTGCCACGGCAACACAGTCCTCCACCAGAAGAAGCCCTCAGTAATGACAGTATCTCTGGATGTCGCGATCCGGATGATCTCCCTGGCCCATCTGGGACCATTGGTCTGTCGGGTACCACAGCCAACACCCAGTCCACAACAGGGTCCCCCCCCAACTGACTCCAACACCACAGTAGTCACCCAACATCCCCAAACCTCTGTCCCCAGGACATGTCAATCAACAGTGTGCCCACCTGTACAGCAACCAGAGTCCACACCACACAGGCAAGACGATGAGGGTCCTGGTGTTATTGGGAGTGGGCACACAGTTCAGGGTACACAGGCACAGTGGGCCAGGGCCAGTGGGAGGTTAGCTATGCGCCAAGGGGGGCCCAACCCAGGGAACCGACTGCCCAGGAGGCACCCACACATGTCCTGGAAGCCTTCCAGAAACCAAACCACCACCAGGAAATTAGCCCCTCCTGAATGTCTCCCTTGTGTGCCACTGAGACACCTTGTTCACTTTGGACTGCAATTGCTCCTTTTCCTATGGCCCCATGGATATTGGACCTGTGCCACAAACCAACTGGGCCACTACACTGAAGATTTCATCTACCATCACCCCACTCTAATGCACTCCTTTTTGTTACTTCAATAAGCACTCTTGAACACAACTGAAGTATCTGTGCTTTATTTACAACAAAATACGTCTTGACCTGTATAATCCTGTGCAAATGTCATGTAACGTGTGAATCCATCCACCAAATGTGTGAAAGCAGTCTGAAGTCATCATATTAGTTCTCAGTTGTGACCACACCAACATCTGCAAAAAGGGAAAGCCATAGTGACAGTCAATTGAGAAGTAAAGGTATCAGAGCAACATGAGCCCCTGTTACATAACAACCTACACCCAGCTTGTCACTTCTACTCAGTAATTTGCACAGCAATTGACTCCAAACACCATCAGTGAGTAGAAACAACCCATTTTAGGCCCTTACACAAGATGCCACAGTTTGAGCTATGCAATGTTGTCAGCATGCCAATCCCTCCTCTGGACCACCTAGTCTGGGCAACACTGTCAGGGAAATAGAAGTCACAGATCGGTTGTAAGTCACATGACATTCCTGGCAACATATGCTAAGTACTGTAAGGGATGAGGACACAGTTTGCAGTGGCCACAAATTTGAGAAAGCTGAGGTACTGATCCATTGCATGGGCAGAATAAGCTTGTACAACATCACCATAACACTGGCACGATTGACATCAGATGGAACAGTGTCAGCTCACATAATGCACACATGTTTGCTTGGCACAACACAGCAGCCACACAGCACTTAACTGTAATGGAGATATGAGCAGATGTCCAGTCTTACTTGAGTGTCATTGGAAGTACTGATGTGAGATGTGTCCTGTTGTCCACATCCTCCTCCTCCTCCTCATCACTGTCTTCAGTGTCCTCGGGTGCCACAGATGCATTGTATTCCCCTTCCTCCTGCAGGAATGGAACATGGCAGCTGAGGGCCAAATTGTGCATCATGCAGTAAGCCACCACTATGCGACAGACCTTCCCAGGGGCGTAGAGTGAGGGCACTAGATACATAGAGGCACCGGAACCTGGCTTTCAGTAGCCCAAAAGTTCTTTCAATGACTCTTCTGGTCCGACCATGTGCTTCATTGTACTGATTCTTTGCCCCTGTCCTCGGATTTCTCACTAGTGTCAACAGCCAGGATAGGTTTGGGTAGCCAGAGACACATGGAAGTAGTGAGAGACACACATTATTCATGTACAGTGGCACTGAGAACAACTTCCGCTGGCATACAGTGACATAGATTGTGTGAAAACCCAGGCTCACCTATGAGCCACACTCTCTCCCTCTGTAGTCGTGCCATCACCTGTGGAACACTGCTATTCCTCAATAAATAGGCATCATGCAAAGATCCAGGGAACTTGGCAGTAACATGAGAGATGTATTGATCAGCAAGACACACCATTTGGACATTTATTGAGTGGTATTCCTATTCCTGTAGACCTTCACATTTGTCCTGGGAGGGACAAATGAGCAGGTCTACCTCCAGCTGCCTCCAGCTGACCAGCCATGAGCTTTCCTTCTGTTGATTGCTTAAAACCTGGCTTTTTAGAGCTTAACTTTCATACTATGTTCTGAAAATCCATACTTAGCACTGGGAGGCTTTCGGGTAGCCATGCGTTCTAAGAATCTTCTTAACATAACATAACATTACTACTCATCTTCATGCGGTGCCCTGGTTTGAGATTTAATTTGAGTGTCAGAGACCACAAGCCAACCAAAGTATGTAACAGACTGGAATTGCATTGTTGTCTACCATTGGTATCTATGACACACATTCAATTGACCGCCATGAGTACCAGCATTAGGAATTGGCAACCCCCTGTCCTGTATGCCGGGACAGGTGGAAGTGACCTTACTCCGCCAGCGTTTGACATCATGGTGGAAGGCAGTCTGGACAGCCATGCAACTCCTCATTGTTTAACATGGAAGTCTATGGAGCACAGGAACCAACCATGATCACCGCCAGCGGTGACAGTGTTCAGCAGCACGGACATGACTGCCATTTTTCGTATTACCCTTCACTTTATTCCTGACTCTTACCACATCAACTTCTCCTCTGCGTGTGCTGCTGTGTCCTAAGTCTGGAAGTCGCAATGGCCTGTGCTACAGGGGATAGGGCCGCAGCCTTCACATCGGAGGAACCGGAGAAGCTAGTGGATGGATCCTACCCTTGTATTGACAGTTGTGTGGGCCTCCAGACCAACAGGTGAGGCCCTTTTGGGTACTTTGTATGCAACATGGATGTATGTAGAAGTATGTGTGTGCTGGTAGTGTGTCATTTGGGGAGTGTATTTTTGTTGCATGCCATGTGTACGTAGAGGTACGAGTAATGTATGAGTTCAATGTGTGATCTATGCAGTATGTTAGCCATTGCTTTAACAGAATGTAGTGTTGAGATCATGGTGTCATTTGGTCTGTGTTCCCTATGCAGGTTAGTGCCCATCAGAAAAAAGGGTTATGGCATGCCGTTGCCAAGGACCTGTGGACCCTGGGGGTCCGTATCTGGCAGAGGACCCACTGCATCAGCATCATCTGGCGAAGGAGCAGGGGTACCGGCGAGTGGGGGTGCTGCAGCCCACGGGACCCTGGAGGTGGAGAGCACAGACGCCGAGGGGACAAGTGGTTTGGAGTGTGAGGGAAGCACAATGAGAGAGACAGCAGCTGATACCACTGACTCTGATTCCTCCACTGATGGAAGTTCCCTGATGGTGGTGGACACCTCTGGGACCACCCCAGCTACTTAATCTTTTGCCAACCCTGTACCAGCACCACTCTCCCCGTAGCCCCCCACCCAGCTGCCCGTGCCCAATCACCCAGGTGTCTTCTTCAGCCCGGGCACCTGAGGCCCTGCCCCAGTCAGCCCTGATGCTCTCACTGAGGAGGCTATTGACCTCCTGAGATCCATCTCTGAAGGGTAGCCACCAATAGTAAATGCCATCCAGGGACTGGCAACCCAGATGCAGCAATGCAATGTCTACCTGGAGTGCATTAACAGTGGCTTGGCTGCCCTACAGAGATCGTTTCAGGCTCTGGCCTCCTCTTTGACGGCAGCCAGTGTCCCTGGTTCTTCTGTCCACCCTCCAACTACCTGTTCCTAGTCCCAAAGCCCTCTCCCACCCCATCCCAAGCACATAATCATACCAGAATACACCCAAGTCAACATACAGGACTTGCACAGACAAGTACAGGCACCACAGACCACACTACAGGCATACACACAGCCAACACACTGAAGCACACACAACAACAGCCACTGCCTCCACTGTCTCCCCCTCCTCCTCCCTCACACTCATATCAGCACTCACACCTCCAAGAACTGCATCATCAGTCCCCGATCCTGTCACTTGTACCACCTTGCCCACAGTCACAACAGCAGACATGCAGACTAGCACCCACATGCGCAGTCCCCACCACCAGCATCACTACCACATGCACACCCACCTCACTTGCATACAACACCACAACATAAATGCACATGACCTGTTCGTCTTCTCCCACCCTGTCTGCCCAACCCACTCCCAAAACACATAAACGCTCTCACTCAGACACTCAACAGCCATCCACCTCACACACGCACACTGTACATGCACCTGCAACCCAGTCCAGCACACCTACACCTCCTATATCCACTCCCTCTACCTCCACTCCTAAACCTGCTTCCACAGCCTGCCTGATTGTACTGAAAAAACTGTTCCTTGCCCGCCTTGACCTCTTCCCTCCTCCTCCCCCACCCTGTCTTGTCTGGAAAATGAAGGTCCTGCACCCCAGCCCAGTACCTCCTGCTTCCAGTCCTCTCCTGTCCCTCCCCCAGCAAAACCTCCCACTAAGGGGCACAAGCCTAGCACTCCGACCCTCTGCTCCAAGCCCACTACTCCGTACCCTAAACAAAAGAGCAAAGGCCCACCCCTTCCCAGACTCAAATCCAAGGACCCTCTCCCAAGAAAAAGCCCTCCCTAGCCCCACCACCACCTGCGGTGCCTGCCTTCCATCATGATGTCCCCTCCCAGTGGAGTGACTTGGGCTGTCAGGAGTCAAGTTGGGCCTTGTGTGTTGCCCTGTGGGTTTTTTGGAACATTGGACTGGCCAATGGCCCTGTGTATATGGCTGCCTCATTTGTTGTGGGCGCAGGTCCACCTGAATAAGGTATGTGCCCTGGCTTTCTCTACTTCTGGCTTATGATGTTGTAGGATTTCTCTGCAGATTGTTCTTGTTGTGTGGTCACTGTGTGCATGGTGTGTGTTGTGCGTATGGGTATGTCACTCTCCCTCCCATCCTGGTGTGCTAGGTGGCAGTACTCACCGGTGCCGGCGTTGCTGCTCCTGGACTGCCATTGCATGGTACAGCATTGGCAGGGCTTTAAGTTTGGGTTCCATGGCAGCCACGGACTCCTCTGTTTCCCTGGAGGCGAGTGTCTCATTTTATGTGATCAGTTTCCGCAGGGCTTTTCATGGTGGTGGTCCCACCCCGGAAAGCATGGCGGTCTGCTATGTCATTATATGGTGGATGGGAAATGTTGTTCCGCCAGCCTGAAGATTTCAAAAGTCAATGACACAATGGCCCTCATTACAACCCTCGCGGTTGGTGATAAAGTGGTGGTTGTACCGCAAACAGGCTGGTGATAAATACTGCCAAATTATGACCATGGCGGAAACAGCTCAGACAGACAGTCACTTTAACACACCGACTGCCAGGGCGGAATCAACAGGCACCACGGCGGTAACTGCCTACAGCCAGGAGGAAGACAATGTTCCGCGCACTGTAATAAGACACAGGAAAACAACACCTTTTCTGGGGCGGTACCAACAACATCAAAAGCCTGGCAGAAACAGATCTCAGAAGTCAAAGAACCCGCCTGTGGAGACTCAAGGAAGAACCACGACGCCATGGAGCCCGAGCTGCACACATTCCCAATGTTGATATACATCCTGCTCCACTACGAAAACCAACGACGGCAAAGACGACCACAGTGAGTACAGCCGCCTAGCACACAGGGGAGGGGGGAGAAGAGAGTGACACACACACGCAACACCCCCATCCCCACCCCCAACAGCATACCCAAGCAGATGCAGCAACATAACATATTTACCCTGTACCCCTCAGTAATAATGCAAGGACAACTCCAATAGATCAAAGTGAGTGTAATGAGATAAAATTGTAGCAATACTTACATCCAAATCAAAAAGTATATACATATTTACAAATTAAGGTAAACTGCCCAGTCCTCAATGTTCGTGGGCTACATTACAAAGTCCAAGGCCCCACTTCACTCCTGCAACAACACCGAGAAAACACTGCAGGGGCATCAGGTCGAAAATAGGCAGGCACCTCAGGGGGATGGGGAATGAGGGGGGCACCTCAGCCGGCAGATGGTACAACGCCACTGGTCCTGGAGGGGGCAACATCCCCATTGTTTGTCCTGGGGAGTGCAAGGCCACAGTCTCTCAAGTGGGTGACTTGCCCACTGGCTTTGGAGGGGGCAACATGCCCTGTACTTGGTCCTGGGGAGTACAAGGCCACAGTCTCTCAAGTGTGTGACTTGCCCACTTGCTCTGGAGGGGGCAACATGCCCTGTGCTTGGGACTGGGGAGTGCAATGCCACAGTCTCCTGTGGAGGATGAGGTGAATGGATGGCATCTCCACTGGTTCTTGAGGGGGCATCGTGCCCAGTGAGCTTCATCCTGGGGAGGATGGGGTGAGTGGATGGCATCTCCACTGGTTCTGGAGGGGGCATCATGCCCAGTGAGCTTCATCCTGGGGAGAATGGGGTGAGTGGATTGCATTTCCACTGGTTCTGGAGGGGGCATCGTGCCCTGTGATTCAGAACTTGGGGAGTGCAAGGTCACAGTCTCTCAGGTGGGTGTCATGCCCAAAGGATTTGCAAAGGGCAGGACACACAACAACCCATGGAGGCGGGTCTACAGAATATCCGCCGGCGGTGATGGCTGTTCAGTGGTGGCAGTAGTGCTGCTGCTGCTGGTAGGGGTGGGGGGAGGCTCCAGCCCATTCCCTGCAGCCTCAGAGGGCTGCCCACTGGTGCTGCTGCTGCTAGTTGTGGGGGGAGGCTCCAGTCCATCCCCTGCAGCCTCAGACAGCTGCCCACTGGTGCTGCTGCTGGTGGTGGTGCTAGTGGCGGAGCTGGTGGTGGTGGTGGGGGTAGGCTCCACCCCTTCCCGTGCTGCTTCAGATGGCTGCCCACTGGTGCTGCTGGTGCTAGTTGTGGGGGGAGGCTCCAACCCATCCCCTGCAGCCTTGGACAGATGCCCACTGGTGCCGCTGCTGGTGGTGGTGCTGGTGGCGGTGCTGCTGTCGGAGCTCGTGGTGGTGGTGGGGGGAGGATCCAGCCCATCCCCTGCAGCCTCAGACGTCTGCCCACTGGTGCTGCTGCTGCTGGTGGTTGTACTGGTGGCAGTGCTGCTGACGGTGGAGGGGGGGGAGGCTCCAGCACATCCCCTGCAGCCTCAGACGGCTTCACCACCATCATTGGTGGTGTGGACTCCGACAGAGTTCCAGCACAAGGCCCCTTGTCCTTACTGCCTGCTGGTGCAGGCCCTTTGCCCTTCCTGCCAGCAGCTGGGGATGGCCCCTTGCTCCTTGTGGCAGCAGCTGGTGGTGGCTCCTTGTCCTTCCTTCCTTCAGCTGGGGGTGGCTCCTTGCCCTTCCTTCCTGCAGCTGTGGCTGGCTCTCTGACCTTCCTTCCTGCAGCTCGGGCTGGTCCCTTGCCCTTCCTTCCTGGAGCTGGGGCTGGCTCCTTGCCCTTCCTTCCTGCAGCCGGAGTTGCTGGGGACACTACTGTGCCCTTGGACTGGGTGGCTGAGGTGCTTGCCTGGGTTTGGACCACCCTGGTCTGACGTTAAGGATGGGGGGGAGGGGTAGGTAAGAGGTCAACGGTGGAGAGGAAAAGCTTCTTAGGGACATTGGAATGAGAAGAGGGAGAAGGTCTGGGAGTGGAGGAAGGGGGAGTGGTTTTAGGAGGTGTCAGTCTGCTGTGTTTGGGTGCAGGTGCATGGGCTGGATGCTGTTGTGAGGTGGATGGCTGTTGGGTATTTGAGTGCTTGTGTTTGTGTACTTTGGGAGGAGGGGGCACAGACACAATGGAGAGAGGACACAGGGGACATGTGCGTGGATTTTGGGCTGGTGACTGCCAGTGATGTGTGTATCCTGATAGGTGTGCTGGTGATGGTGGTAGTGGATTAGGATGTAGTGCATGCAGGTGTAAGTGGAGACGCAACTGGGAGGGAGGTGGAGGAGTAGGAGGAGGGGGACACAGTGGAGGCAGTGGATGTTGGTATGTCTGCATCTGGATGGTGTTTGTGTGAGTGCCTGTGAGATGAAGTGTGGTGCTTGTGTTTGCCAGGTCCACTCTTGTGTGTTGTCCTGTGTGCATGCTCGTCTGCCTGTGTGCTTGGGATAGGTTGCGGTTGAGGGGAATGGGTGTGGGAAGATGAAGTTGGAGGGTGGATGTTGGAAAATGGGTTATTGGTAAGGGCAGGTAAGTACCTACACTTAGCAATAGGCCACTAACATCCACTTAGGTCCAGTTACGTCTCAGTAAATTAAACCCAGCTCAACCCTTGGTAGCTTGGCAACGAGCGAAAAAGCTTCACTTAGGAGACAAAGGAGGTCATTCCGACCCCGGCGGGCGGCGGGCACCGCCCGCCGGGCGGAAACCGCCCAAACACCGCCCCGCGGTCAGATGACCGCGGGGGACATTCCGACTTTCCCGCTGGGCTGGCGGGCGATCTGCAAAAGATCGCCCGCCGGCCCAGCGGGAAAGCCCCAGCAAAGATGAAGCCGGCTCCGAATGGAGCCGGCGGATTTGCTGCGGTGCGACGGGTGCAGTGGCACCCGTCGCGATTTTCAGTGTCTGCTAAGCAGACACTGAAAATCTTTATGGGGCCCTGTTAGGGGGCTCCTACACTGCCCATGCCAGTGGCATGGGCAGTGCAGGGGCCCCCAGGGGCCCCACGACACCCATTCCCGCCAACCTCTTCCTGGCGGTGTAAACCGCCAGGAACAGGCTGGCGGGAAGGGGGTCGGAATCCCCATGGTGGCGCTGCTTGCAGCGCCGCCATGGAGGATTCTTTTGGCCAGGGGAAAACCGGCGGGAAACTGCCGGTTCCCCTTTTCTGACCGCGGCTTTACCGCCGCGGTCAGAATTGGCCAGGAAGCACCGCCAGCCTGTTGGCGGTGCTTCCACAGTCCCCGGCCCTGGCGGTCATGGACCGCCAGGGTCGGAATGACCCCCAAAGGGTAAAGCATTCAAATATCACAAAACAGCAATTCAATAAAACACAGGAAACAATTTAAAAATCCAAAATCAATTTATAAAAATAGATTAGATTTGTATCTTTAAAATGACACTAAAACTAATAAAATCGGATAAGGGGAACCGAAGATATGAAATGGTAAAGAATTAATGCTTTCTATCGCATAGTTCAGGCCACCCACGAGGGTAACACTGTCACACTTACTTTCAGAAGTGTTTGATTCATGAAAGTGGTCCACAGCACCAGCCAAGGGTTCAGTTGCTCTGGTGTGCCTTTTGGGGTCTGGGACTACAACTCCCACAATGCACCTCTTCAACTTATGGAATTACTCCAAACATCTCCAAACTTCTGGATCTTCTTCCAGAGGTCCTTTTTGTGTCCTTGAAGTGTCCACAACTTTATCCAAGGTTCCAGAAGCTCTGAGTCGCTCCTTGGGAATTGGGACTACAATTGCCAGAATGTACGTTGTCAGAATACTCAAATGGCCACTGGACGCTGGTCAGCTGGGCTCTGCTTGCAGGACTTGATGCAAGGGACTCTGGGCAGCACCTTTGTACCTGTAGCAAACAGGGAGTCCTGTCTTGAAGCAGTAGGAGACAGGTAAAGTCATTTTAGTGGTGAAGCCCAAGTGAGCAGCTGGTGCAGTCCTCCAGAGTGCAGTGTCAAGGTGCAGGTCAGGGGTCCAGCAGGGCAGTCCTTCTTCTCCTGTAGTTCTCCCTAGTTGGAATCTGATAGGGATCTGAGGTGTGGGTGCAGGTCTGCCAGTTTTATCCCTGCTCCTGGGTGAAAAACAGGGGGGTCCTGGTTCTCCAATCAGGGGCAGGGTCCTTCCCCCTGTGATGACCACTTCCTGGGAAGTGTGGCAAAAATCAATCCCAGGGAGCAACATTCCTCAAAAAACCATCATGGCTGGAAGTGATTTTTGGAGGTTACATCTGGCTGAGCCCACCCACTGGTGTGGCTAAAAATCATAAACACACCCCTCTTCTGCCCTCTCCTAATCTAATCAAGGGGGCACCTAATTGTCTGGGTTTGCAGGATGTGGGGGTGTTGCTGGGTTGCTCCAAATGTCCTTTTCTGCATTTGAAGACCAGTTTGGCAGCCCTCCCCCTTTCTGACTCACCATCTGCTGAGGGGAGATCTCCTCCCACAGGCACATCTCTTTGTGTGAAGCCAGGACACTTCACACCTCATCAAGGCAGCCTGGCCAGGCTGCCAGAGGCAGGCCAATCAGAGCACAGCAGCAAGAACACTGCAGGGCTGAAGTTGGCAACTTTTCAGGTAAAGTTTAAAACTCTTTACCTGTACAAGTTATATTAAATACAACAACTGGAAGTTGTGGGATTTATTATAACAATTCATTTGATACCAAACTCTTGATATCTATTACTTAAGGGGACTTTTAAAATTAAAATAAAGTCTCCCCATTCTAGCCTACGGAGGCCATTCACTACAATGAGGGGAAAATAATTTGGCTGTTTTACCTCACCAGCGCTTCTAAAACTATTGTTATAAGGTCCCTGCTTATAGCTACATGGCACCCAGACCTAGGGGCACGTAGGGCACACCTTAGGGGTAACTTATATGTAAACATAAGGTAGTTTAATACTTTGGAACTACTTTTAATTCCAAAGTCGAATTTGCATGTAACTTTAATTTAAAAGCACCCAACAAGACAGGCCTGCCTTTAAAATGACACTGGGCACCTCAGCACTGCACCTATGGGTGCACTACCTATGCTGGGGTCCCTAAACCTACATGCCCTTCAATATACTAGGGACTTATAGGTAGGTTAACTTAGCCAATTATAATTAGCCTAATTTGCATACTGAGTTTACACAGAGCACAGGTCCTGGGACTGGTTAGCAGTACTTAGGGCACCATCAGAGTCAGCAAAACACCAGCAAAAAGTGGAAAATTAGGGCAAAAAGTTAGGGGGCCTCTGCAATCAGCCCTGTTCTCTCACAGTGGAAACAGGGACAATGGCTGCCATCAGAGAGGAGGCCAGAGCCTGGATTGATCTCTGTTGGGCCGCCAAGCCAGTATGAATGCCCTCCAGAAATGCATTGGACTGTTGCATTTGGGCTGCCAGCCCCTGGATGGCATTCACAATGGATGACTGCCCAACGGAGATGAATCGCAGGAGGTCAATAGCCTCCTCAGTCAGGGCAGCTGGTCTAACTGGGGCAGGGCCTGAGGTCCCTGGGACAAAGGAGATGCCCTCCCTCCTGGGTGACTGGGCACGGGAAACTCAATGAGGGGTTGCTGGGAGGGTGGTGTTGGTACGGGGGTGAAGGGGATACCTGTAACTGGGGTGGGCACAAAGGTGTCCGCCACCACCATGGAGCTTCCATCGGAGGAGGTATCTGTGTCTGAACTGTCCCCTTCAGTCTCTGCCGTGGTGCTCCCCTCGCCCTCTTTCCCACTGATTCCCTCACCGTCGGTTGACCCGGCCTCCTGGGTCCTGTGGGATGCAGCTCCCTCCCTCGCCAGTGCATCTGCTCCTCCACCAGATGATGCTAATACACATGAGGACAGGATGACAAAACATAAAGGGGGGTAGAGACAAAGGATACACTTGGTCAATGGTGGCACGAACACCACCGTTGGTGTACACAACACACTAACACACAAGGAACAGCCCTAGGCACCAGGCAATGTCCTACCAGTTACCATGCTAGTCACCAGGCCATGGGTAGGGACAGATACCGCCAACTTCAGCATACCTGGGACCCACACACCCCTGCCCAGTAGTGGATAGCTACTAGCTAGGTTGGAGGAATTTCACATCAGAAAACTGGCCAACATGGGACCTACTCTTCAATGTCAGGCCTGGCCTAGAGGCACACACAGGCCATCATCCCCTGCCCGGATACCACCCCACCAGGCATAAGTAGTAATGAATGGCATTGTACTCACCCCCTTGTTGCTGCTGTGATGCCCCCAAGCGCCCATCTAGCTCCGGATAGGCCGCCGCCAGTATGCTGGCGATCAGGGGGGATAGGGTTCGATGGGCACCCCTTTTTTCATTGGGAGGCCATCCCCAGCTGGGCCTCCGCCGTTTTCCATGCCCAACGTCCCAGGTCCTCGCACCGTTTGTGACAGTGGGTGCTACGCCTGCCGTAGACCCCCAGGGTCCGCACGTTCTTGGCGATGGCACGCCACATACCCTTCTTTTGATGGGTGCTGACCTGAAGAGGAAATAGACACAGGGAAAGGTATTAGTCAGGCCATCCTGCCTGTAACACTCATGGCCCACCATGCCTCGTCCCATCCCCATTAGCACAGACATGCCCTAGCATACATGATGCACGCTGCCCAGGGCCCATCCACCAACCCCCCTAAATGAGACCTTCACACACAGCACTCCATGCATCCATGCGCCATGCATTGTACTCACAGTGTACTCACCTGTTGGTCCGGAGGCCCATACAGCAGTCGATACTGGGGTAGGACCTCATCCACCAGTCTCTCCAACTCTGCCGAGGTGAAGGCAGTGGCCCTTTCCCCAGTCACATGAGCCATGGTAGGTTCCAGACACAGGTCACAGCAGCACATGAAGTGCAGGTCCTCTCCTGTTGAAGGTCAGGTAGCAAGTGAGTGAACAGATACAAAATTGGGGTGACATCTGCGGCAGTGCATACCGTCACAGCCGGCGTATATCAGCATTGGCCACTGTAAGCCATAGGGCCCAATGATGACCAATGAGGAGTTTCACAGCAGTTTCCGACCGCCTCCCACAACGGCGCACAACATCAGCAGAATTACCTCATTTCCACCTGACCCTTCACACAGGACAGGCGGATGTCCTTTCGATGGGGGGGAAGGCCAGGGTTCCTAACTGCATCACAATTTCACATTCTGGACGTATGCCACCAAAATATTGTAACAATCACAATATGCATTGAACTGTAATGGTTACAATGTGCAGATAATGACCAGCTGCTCACTCTTTTGCCCCATAGATTGCAACCACTGCAGATGAATAGGAGATGGAGACATACCCCTGTGTACAGACCTTTTGTGGACTCGGCAACAATGGAGGACAAGCACATTATCCTCACCTACAGACTTGACAGGGCCACAATCTCAGAGCTGTGTGCCCAATTGGAGCCTGACCTGATCTCTGCTATCTGTAACCCCACTGGGATCGCTCCTCTTATGCAAGTGCTATCAGGGCTCCATTTTATGGCAATAGGTTCTTTCCAAGTGACAGTGGGCTTGGCAGTAGGAATGTCACAGCCAATGTTCTCAATGGTGCTGACCAGAGTGTTGTCTGCCCGGATTAAACACATGTGCAGCTACATAGTATTCCCCCAGGTGGAGGATTTGGCCACAGTTAAGGCTGACTTCTATGCAATGGGGCATATCCCCAACATCATTGGTGCAATTGATGGGACACATATTGCATTTGTCCCTCCCCCCGCCAAAATGAACAGGTCTTCAGAAATCTAAAAAGTTATCACTCGATGAATGTGCAGATGGTGTGTTTGGCAGACCAGTACATCTCCCATGTCAATGCTAAGTATCCAGGCTTGGTGCATGATGCTTTTATCCTGAGAAATAGTAGCATCCCAAATGTGATGGCCCAACTCCAGAGGCACAGGGTGTGGCTAATAGATGAGCCCTGGTTCCCACTTAGGGGATGTTGGTGTATGGGTATGGTGTGGGCCATAAGAGTTAGTGTGTGGCTAACAGTTGTCCCTCGATATTTGCAGGTGACTCAGGTTACCCAAACCTATCATGGCTACTGACCCCTGTGAGGAATCCCAGGACAAGGGCTGAGGAACGTTACACTGAGGCACAAGGGCAAACAAGAAGGATAATAGAACGTACCTTCGGCCTCCTGAAGGCCAGGTTTTAGTGCCTCCATCTAACAGGTGGATCCCTGTGCTACTCACCTAAGAAGATCTACCAGAGAATCGTGGCATGCTGCATGTTGCACAACTTTGCTTTGAGATGCCATATGCCTTTTCTGTAGGAGGAGGAGTCTGGAGATGGCCGTGTGGCAGCAGTGGAACCTGTGGACAGTGAAGATGAAGCGGCAGAGGATAAGGATGAGGACAACAGAAGTGCAGTCATTTGTCAATATTTCCAATCACACACAGGTAAGACAGTGTTATTTAACATTTCATTGACAGTTTGATGTGTGACATTGTCACTGGCAGGCTGTGAATTCGTACTTCTATCACTACTCACTGTACCCGTTGGCATCTCTTTTTGCAGATGTTAGTGCCCCACTATTGCTCCTGCTGTGTTCACTGCAGCCAACTACAGGTCTTTCCCATGTTAACATTACTGTACAGTTGAATTGCAATGTTCAAAGCTTATACACACTTACATCATTTGACATACTCCAAACTTACATTTTTTCAAAGTGTGTTTATTGCAGTGCTCTGACGAAAAGGGGGAAGTGCTATGGGCTTTGGTGATGATGGAGGAAAGTCCATGTTAGAGTCCAGTCTATTTGTAGCACAGGTGCATAGTCCAAGGGGGCATAGGAAGGGGAGCAATGGCAGTTAAGGTGGACAGGGTGACAGAGTGGGACACAAGGGTACCAATTAGGAGAGTCTTATTTCCCAGCAGGGTCTTGGCAATAGTCAGTGGCTTCTGCCTGGATTGCAGGGAATGTTTGCGGGGTGGTTCCCCTTCTGCAGGGGGAGGGGTGCTGGTGGCTTGTCGGTCCTGTGGCGGGGCCTCCTGTCCACTTGTAGCAGCGGAGGTGGAGGGCTGGCTAGTGTCAGGGGCCGCTGGTGTGCCACTGCCTCCCTCATACTGTTGGCCATGTCTGCCAGCACCCCTGCAATGGAGACCAGGGTGGTGTTAATGTACTTCAATTCCTCCCTGATCCCCAGGTACTGTCCCTCCTGCAGCCACATGTTCTCCTGCATCTTTTCCAGGATCTGGCCCAGCATATCCTGGGAATGTAGGTATGCTCTCAGGATCGCAGTGAGTGCCTCCTGGAGAGTTGGTTCCCTGGGCCTGTCCTCTCCCTGCCGCACAGCAGTCCTCCCAGGTTCCCTGTTGTCCTGTGCCTCTTTCCCCTGGACCATGTGCCCACTGCCACTGACCCCAGGTCACTGATTGTCCTGGGTTTGTGGGGTGCCCTGGGGTCCCTGTAGTGGTGTGAGGTACTGGGTTTTTCAGAACCGGTACTGATCCGGTAACCCAGCGGTGCCAGGGTACACCCAAAGACCTCGGGTACTTTCCTGATTCAGACTACAGAAACTCAGAGTCTTCTAGGTGAAGTCAAAGATCGAATTTATTGGCTGCAACCAATTGACAAGTGTCCTAGAAGTACAACAGCACGATTTGTATGTTCTCAGGAGACTGTGTGTCAATGCAAAATCAGGTTTCCTTATATACAGTTTTTTAAGCTTCAGGCAAACATTCTTGACATTTTGGTTGGTCATTCACATGTTTTCACTACAAAGGAAAAAACAGTGTCATGATGAAACCTCGTATTTCATGTCATCCAACCCATAATAAATTACCCGGCAAGGCCTAGAATTTCACATCAGATAAGTGTGGACCCCCAATAAAAACGGGCACCTCCTCCTCGTAAAGTAAGAAGAAGAAAAGAGCAGGTGCAGGTGTGAGCAAGATTAGGCAGGGTGTGTGAGCGATAATAAGGGTTTTATGGCATGCTGTGCCTTGATGCTATCTGATCCGGCCACTGGGAGAGAGACTGACCAAACAGGTTTGGCCTGAGGCAATGGTTCCAGCTTGCCCAGGTCAGAGAAAAGTCAATCAAGGTGTACGTGTCCTTGGAATCAAATCTGACTGTATTATAAGCCTATGTGAGGGCAACTTTTAAAATGGCTGCCGTGTATAAAATGGGAGCCACGAGTGCAGGACGAAAATGGCGATTTCGAGGTGAAAACGCTGCTGGAATTGAGCGAAAATGCTCATGCTTAGTGTACTAGTCATTATCGGTCTTTTGATACTAAAATCGTACTGCTGTGGCAAAGTAAATTACATGGGTCCAGAATTTTTAGAACCACAGGTGGACACGCTGCTGATTGACATGTCCTGGTGACAGAGGTACGGGCCTGCTGGGTGGGTGCTGTGGTGGTGTTTCCAGAGGGGGAGGCTCTGTGGTGGTGTGAGACTATGCCTGGGTAACCGACTGTCCGGAGGTCCCTGATGGGCCAGGTTGGTCATCCAGATTCAGGCAACCAGAGCTGCTGTCATCACTGTGGGCATCTTCTGTGGGGGACTGGATGTTGCTGGCACCTCTTCTCCGGTGACATTGGCTGGGATACCTGTGGGGATGTAAATGCAGTGTTATTGTTTCTGTGTGTGACATATTGTGCATGGGTGGCTTGCCCTCTATGGTCGTTATTACCCTGCCAGCTTTGCCTTGTGTGAGTTGTTATTTGGTGGGCTAGCTGACTGTCTCTAGTGTGCATGCTGTAGTGATAGGTGTCCATGCAGGGCTGTGAGTGGTGTCCATGCATTGGTGTGGCATGCAGGGCTTGGCATTGGGATGAGTGGGTTGTGATGGTGGGGTGTGTGGGAAGTGTTTGACTGAGGGCAAGGGTGGGGGTATGTGATGGCTTGCAGGTAGAGGGGGGTGATAGTAGTAGAGAGTTGACTTACCCTAGTCTTGTCCTCCTCCTACTCTGGCCAGGCCCTCAGGATGCATGATTACCAAGACTTGCTCCTCCCATGTTGTTAGATGTGGGGGAGGAGGTGGGGGTCCACTGTCAGTCCTCTGTACTGCAAGCTGGTGTCTTGCTCCAATGGAATGACCTTCCCCTGTTGGTCATTCCACCTCTTTCTGATGTCATCCCTTGTTCTGGGGTGCGGTCCCACGGGGTTGACTCTGTCAAGGATTCTCCGCCATAGCTCCATCTTCCTAACAATGGATATCTGCTGCACCTGTGATCCAAATAGCTGTGGCTCTACCCGGATGATTTCCTCCCCATGACCCTTAGCGCCTCCTCAGAGAATCTTGTCTGTTGTTGTAGTGCCATGGGGGTAGTGTGAGCGGTGTGGGTGAGGATGTATAGGGTGATGTGTTGGGGTGTGTGATGTAAGGTACGTGGGTGGTGTATAGGTGATTGTGATATGTGGCTCTGGTTGTGTGGGTGCTCTTGCTGTCTCTCTCTACAGGCAATTATTGTTATTCGTAAAGGGTTGTGGGTAATGTGGGTGGGTGTTTTGTAGTGGTGTGGGTGTGGTGTGTTTATGGTTGTCAGTTGTGTGTTGTTTGAATTGTCCAATGTGGTCTTGTTTTGTATGTGTGTGTATTTTGAGTGGGGCGGTATGTACGCCGTGGTGATTTGTGGGTCATAATGTTGTGGCCGTTGTTCTGTTGGCATAACGGTGTGGGCTTTGATACCACCAGTTTATCAATAACCTTTGGTCTGGTGGATTTGTGTGTGTGGCTGTATGGTGACGGATTGGTGTGTGTGTTTCATAATATGGTTAGCGGATATCCGCTGCGGCGATGGTATCTTGGTGGTAGTCAGCATGGTGGTAAGTGGGATTTACCGCCAATATCACAATAAGGGCCAATGTTTGTCCTGAGGGCCCTATGGTGAAGCTTGGTGCTGAATTATACACCAAAATCAGACGCGGCCCTGTTGATGCAGGCCACCACCATTTAAATCATCAGAGGTCGGATGGACTTGTGAATGCATGTGAAACATCCCTTGCATCCCCCGATGATGATGCACGACCTGCGGGGCCCCAGGGTGTCCCAGAAGTGCAGCACAGAAACCAGTGGCCTGCAGAGAAACCTGCTAAGATAATGGACACATTCTGGCCCACAGCAGTCAGTGAGGAGGCCAGAGGACGGGATGTAAAGTGAGGAGAAATGAGGTGAGAATTTAGCCCCGGGCAATCAGGAGCCACATGTCAGTGCCTCTGGTGGCTGCTGGGGACAATCCAGTGGGATGCAAGTGACTGGTTGAATTGAGGTCGCAATGTGCTGTCTACTTTGCTGTTGGGACTGGAGCAGAGAGTCTGGGGAGCCCCTGCATGCTTGAGTCTCCTTGGTAGCTGCCACGACCCAAACTATTAAAGTGGCACTGTGCAGTGAGAAAAACTGGGCTATCTGTACAATCATCTGTGCCATGGACCCTCGCAGCATCAGCTGCATTGCCCACTCCTGAAAAAGGGTACGTAGGATATGCCCCAAGAGCTGGCTGGGGGAACCAGGGAAGCATTGGCTAACTGGTGGCCCACAAAACACACTAAGGGCTAATCACCTCCATAGATTATGCCCTCCCACATTGGGTAGATGGCATTGCCCCCGGTTAGATTGATTGGGGGCCTGATGATGTCCTCGGTTTAGGGGACATAAAGCTGAATGTAGGGACATTGTTAGGAGACTGGTCACCCTCTCCCTGGAAGTGGACATCCTGTACTCTTTGGAGGACCTAATAGCAGCAATTCAAACTTCATGCGAGGAGCTGGCGCATAATATTGACTCCATCTCTATAGACAGATAGATACTGCGATTGGACCTATGCAAAGTGACAGAATGGGTGACCACCACAGAAAAGAATGTGCGTACCCTGCAACAGGAGGTTCATACTCTCAGTGACACTGTAATTCATCTGCAAAAACAATCAGCCCACCTAGATGAATGGATGGAGGATTCTGTGGGAAGGTCCAGCTGGAATAATTCACGATTTGTGGGTTTTCCAGAGAGACCAGAGGGACAGTCCTCTGAACTTTTCTTAGAGGACTGGATTACTACAGTCCTCCTTTCAAAAAGACTCTCAAAATGTTTTTTCAATTGAGCGTGCACAAAGAGCACTCGCCCCACTGCTGATGCCTGGTGCTTCACCTTGAGCAATTATTGACTGCTTGTTTAATTTTTGTGACAGAGACGCTATCCTGC
This sequence comes from Pleurodeles waltl, assembly GCF_031143425.1. NCBI lineage: Eukaryota > Metazoa > Chordata > Amphibia > Caudata > Salamandridae > Pleurodeles > Pleurodeles waltl. Next base: position 1,064,751,824 of record NC_090447.1, read on the forward strand.
AGAATGCCTGTGTAAGAAGCCACTTAATGTTTGCGGGCCATCCTATATCTATATAACTAAGGGTCCAAGACAAAGGGAAGGCTCTCTTCTTTTTAATAGAGGAAGATGCCAATGTGTTGCCTGTACTCGAAAGGGATCAGAACTACCTAGGAACTGTCTCAGATGTACTCATCTCAGCCCGCCACACAGAGTCAATTGATCCACCTGAAGTGATGCTGAGGATGATGGAAGAATCTAGAAGACGATAGACAGTCAGGGAAGATAGTGGTCTGCCTAGATCGTACCCTACAGACTGTGAAGGTGGTGCCTGACTTAGCAGAGATCTCCCAGGATCTACCGGGAGACCAGGGACTAGCTTAAAACGACTCAGCTCAGGTCTGAGCCTAGCTGCCACAGAACTAGTTATGAGATTGGGAGGATGCTTGCATGCTTGACTTTTGGGTAGCGCTCTACCTCCACTTCCTGATGATGGGATCATCTCAGGACCACAGAGAATATGACATACAGGGAGTGGCCATATGATATACTGTGAGTTATTTGACCTCAAACATTTTTTGCTGGTGGGATGCTGTGTTTAATTTCCTTTACCTTTCTTGCATATAGCTATGTTGACAGGACTGTCTATAACTTAGAGGATAGCAGCCACAGGGAAGAAGCTTGAATGACTTGGCCTCGCACATTCCCCAACCACATAATCTGTGTGGTTGGGTGAGAGGGTTGTGTGGCAGTGTTTTTTCTTGTCTAACTTCACTTGGGGTATGGGGAGGACAATGTTGTTTGTTTTTGGACAGGGAGGGCAGGCAGCACTGCCCATGGTGATCTCATGTTCTCAATGTCTCACATTTTAATCTATTACTCCTTTTCAATGGTTTTGATTTTCCAATATGTACTTCATATTTTTCTGCAAATTCTGATAGTTTCTGATGTGCCAATGCTGCTCTGTTTGTGACAGCTTTAAACATGAAGCATAACTCATCTTCATTATATTAATCAATTCTAGTTAATTCAAGTGTTCCCTCAATCATTTCATTTAATTCTAATTTTAATCTTGCCATATTCAGGGCCTGATTACGACCTTGGCGGAGGGGATTACTCCATCCCAAATGTGAGGGATATCCTGCCCACCATATTTCAAGTTCCATTATATCCTATGGAACTTGAAACATGGCGGATGGGATATCCGTCACATTTGGGACGGAGTAATCCACTCCACTAAGGTCGTAATCAGGCCCTCAGTGTTCCTCCCCTTTCAGCAACTGTTTTCACTCCATTCATTTTTTCCAATCAGTCTGTTAATTTTAAGCTTTCAAACCTTGTAAGGAAACATTATTATTCACATTGGGCATGCATTGTGGAGTATTACATGGCAGACCCATTACTCTCTCAGATGTCATCATAATTGAATTTAAATCAGAATTTGACTTCTCCAAATTTTGTGAAGTCCTGGAATAAGTTAAGTTTATTCTATCAAAAGTCTGATTACTTGGGAACATAACTACTGAAGTTGCATTGAGTTTCTCCATTTCAGTATCTGTATTAAAGAGATTCTGTACATTACTCTCATTATTTTCCTGGGCATACAATGGAACAACTGGACCAATAGTGACAGGAACTGTTAATGCTTCTGGACCTGATAGAGCATTCTGAGTTCTCAAGTAAAATCCTCTTGAACATTGACCAAAAGTACTGAAGAACTTGATTGCTTTACTGTAACAGGAGTATACCTTGGCTTTGTCTGGGCTTGCAGTGGAGTCACTGAATTAGTTATAGATTCCATCTGGGCTATCACTGGATTTTGAATAATCTGTGGTGCCACTGGAACAGTAATACTCGGTGCATAACTAACAACAGGAATTGTAGCATAAACTACAGGCTGCGCTACAGACTGAGTAACTGTAATAGAAGAAACATTAGTTGCAACCCATACTTGGCTTTGTGTTACCACTACTGGAGGTGGTGCAGTTGGCTAGTACAAGTACCTGACCTTGTCTCTTGTGCTACATATGGAGGAGTAGGATTTCTCAATAATTGTATTGTGATTTCATCATCTTCTGAGTCACTATCATAACTCAACAATTTCCTAGCTTTGTTTGACTTTGACTCAGTTTCCCTGAGGATTCTCACTTTTTTTCTTTGTCTTTGGTCTGACACTGTCTTCTTTCTCTATAATTTCCAGATACATTCTAATACTCTATAAGGCTTCTGCTCTCCAAAATGTCTACTAATTGTCCCATTTTACTTCTAACAAGGTTTTCTCAATGTTTCTCATTCGTTACTCAAATTTAAATTTCTTCATCTCTGGCTACTAACTCCCAAATAGCTAAAGCTTCAAATTGTGCTGGTCTCGGATGGGGTTTTAATTTGTAAAGTACTCTTCTCAAATTTTCTAAAGATCTTATATTAAAACTTCTGAGAGAGCGTAGCTTATATAATCTATATTACCATGAAATGTTTATGAATTAATGTGTGATAATGCTGCATAGAAACTGTAATAATAATTTTTCTTAAATGTGCACCTGAAATGTGACCACGGGGAGTGGCCGCCAATGTATACGTGGACTAATAATGATGGCTAAAATGTTTATGTATTACTATTATATTAAATAAGTTTATACTAATCATTGATAATTATATCATTGAATTTGTGCTGAAATCCTTTTAGGCCTTAAGTTAGCATGAGTCGAAGCTTAGCTGTGTGGCTTTCATATTAAATGTATTTTTCCTATCTCACAGTGTGCTGACTCACAAAAGGACACAACCTTATTATTTTTTTTCTCCAAACTAGAAGACGAATGTAACTATGCTATATCCGTTCCCATGATTTTTTCCTTGCTTGTAGAATAATGTTAAAACAAAATGAAACAGTGTAGATTAATGTAATGTACAAAGTCATTCAAACCGTTGAAGACAATAGAGCTACTGACCAAAAGATGTGCAAAGAATTACAGAAAGATGAAATCATACCGGATGTGCCACTTCTGAAGACACCAAATAAGAGGACCAATCAGAGACTTGTAAATCAATATGGGGTGAAAGAGTAGGTGACCTAATGTGTTTTCTGATAGGTTAAAGATAGTGGGGTGTAACAAATGTCCAATAAAATTTTGGGGGAATGTACAACGAAAAAGGGATAAAAACCCATGACAGGGGGAGCCATTTAGGTGGGTTAGGGAATGCTATTGATTTTATCTAGAAACTCTGTCACTCTGTTTGGTGACTTGTTGGTTTACTTAAAACCATCCTCGCCCTTAGATTTGTCCATTTTACACTTTACCTCCTTATGAGGGAAATGCCCTTTTGCCCCAGAGCTGAGTTCTGACAGATGCTGATTTGACTGATGTCCTGAAGACGAAGACTGAACCTGTGCGCTGACCTAAACTTTGGAGGGTAATTATGACAATGCATTTGTGATTTGTTTGTTTGCTTTTCCTTTCTAGGTACCAACTGCTTACTTTTGACAGAGACCATAGTAAGATGTTTTTCCAAATTGGTGTTCTAAATTGTTTTGCATGAAGCCAAAATGCTAATGCTAATCAGTGGTTAGGACAGGTGTTCACTATACTGACGCAAATAGACAAACGACCAAATCTATGCTTTGTTAAACTGACGCGTTATTGACACTCTGCTAAATTGATGTATGTTCACGCCGTGTTATGTTCTGATATTTGTGATTCTCGCTTTAATGAAATCTTATCAAAGTTGCCATATCGTGACCATGTTATTATGTTTCTTGGTTTTGAGATTAACGCATCTGCTCTTAGATTTGTGATTAATAGGGAATAAAACTTATAAAATTCTACTAAACTGGTGTGGTTATTCATGGCTGCAAGGTCATGGTAGAGTTTTGAATTGATTAATGACTTTGAAATGTATTTTTATGATAAATATTGATGACATTTTTGACGTATTGATTGACATATTGATTAGCTATCTCGTCCTAAGGTGTCTCTCAACTGGGTCAAAAGATTCATTGGCCTAAAACGAGTCATGATGTGTAATAAATTATCATAGAGGGACGCGTTAACAGTTCTGGTAGCAGAGCTACGGTTCAGCCCTTTGGGGGCAATAGGACGGAGTATTACTGTTTGATTTGTTTTTCTGAGATAATGAAAATTCGAGGTATGATGTGTTTCTAAATTCACCATGACTTTCCCGGGATCTCGGAGCTTGCCTAAGTGAGTTGGGGATGTTCTCTGTGTTTTAGTATGTGTGGTGTAGGATTTGCGCTCGCTCAGCATATGCATTTTGCAGGTGATATGTGAGGTTTTTGTGTATTTAGGTCAGGAAAATGTTGTTTTCAGTATGAGTGGGCGAACTCCGCAGTATGAGAGTAGGGAAGTCGGCGTACTTCATATGAGTGTGGCGCTTTGTGCTCAAAATTATGCACGTGGTTGGTTGTTCATGTACGGACCCGTCGTGGTCTAAGACTCCGGAGTATATTGACAAGTGTAGGAGGCACTTGGGTTTATGTTGTAATTTGTGCGGTTTAATTAGGTCAATCGGGCGTGGTTGACAAGTCAAGTTTGAGTCAAATTGTATGTATGGAACCTTCGATGGAGATTCGGCAAGTTCTAAAGTACACTAGAGCAAACCATTGACAAGTCGAGAGTAGGATTTGCAGGTCGAATTCTGCTTGCGTATGCGGGAACTGAGAAGGAGAGAGTAGCGGCCGAGGCTTCAAGTGAAATCTCTGTAAAGTTCTGAAGCGAATGTGTACCCTTCCTGTAGTAAACCGGCAAATCTGTGTTGTTGTTGTTGTTAAGGTGCTCGCAGTAATTTTTGCATTAGTTTGGTGTGAATCCAGTGAGGGGCAGACGAGCCGCAAGACTTCGTCAGCTGCAGTGTGTGAGTGTGACGTCAGTGGTGCCGCGCTGAGATAGGTCAGTTGTCGAGAGGGGTCGCGCACGGATTGGCTGCCGTCCGTGAGAGGCAATAGGTTGAGAAAGGTGGGTGAAAAGTGTCCTTGGAACTAAAGTCACTTCTTGATTAAATACAAACAAAAGAAAGACGTAAAGATGAACTTTGTCAAAGCTTTTAAGGGTGCTCTGAAAGGAGACACATACATTATGGCGAGTGAAGGGGAGCCTACACCGCCTGAGGGAACTCCAGCTTACATTGTCATGGAGGAAAAAGGTGTCGCGCCTTGTTTATGGATGAAACAGTGGCGCAAATTGACAGAAAAAGAGGGATGTTTGGCGTTCCCAGAACACGGGACGTTCACTACGAGAGTTCTAGAGAATTTAAGGTGGATGTTAAGTGTACAGACACCACCTCCGAGGGCAGCTCAGCATGAGGCTATAGCAATTTGGGATTTAATGGCTCTAAAACAGAGACAAGAGAAGTTCCAAAGAAGAATGAAAAGGGCAGAAAAGACTCTAGCGGAAGCTAGGTGGGATAATGAGAGCAAAATGTGGAGACGGGGAATAGTTGACGGATTAAAATTGTTCCCAGCAATAACACAGGGAGATGAGACGCAGGGAAAGAAAGCCACATGTAAAACAGACAAAGACTCTAGTAAGCCTAAAGAAACTAAGAGATCTTGGGAAGAAGAAGATGATTCAGATAACAAAGAATTTCTAAATCAGCTATTGCATGATCACCCGCCACCTTATGCGGTAAGCGACAATGTCCCGAGCACTAGTGCGGATCCTGGGAACCAGACGCAGGAGAAGGGAGTTACTGATACAGCACAGACTAGTGATACAGGTTCGATACAGAATGGTGTCAGTGTACCCACTGCGCCAGACATGCAGATACAGTTGCAACCTCCACCGCAGATACAGAGAATCTATCCAGACGTCCCAGTACTAGAGACTACTACAAATCTGATAGTACCGCTAGACCCGATATATACAAAATCGAGGTTAGTGCAGATTGAGCCGACTCCGCAATTGCTGCCCCAGCCGCAGCCACAACTGATACTGGGATATAACCCAGCAGCAGGACCTCCATTAATACCTGCCCCGGTGTAGGAAGTTGGCTCTGTATATGCTATTTCAAAGTAAGGAATAGCATGCACAGAGTCCAAGGGTTCCCCTTAGAGGTAAAATAGTGGTAAAAAGAGATAATACTAATGCTCTATTTTGTGGTAGTGTGGTCGAGCAGTAGGCTTATCCAAGGAGTAGTGTTAAGCATTTGTTGTACATACACATAGACAATAAATGAGGTACACACACTCAGAGACAAATCCAGCCAATAGGTTTTGTTATAGAAAAATATCTTTTCTTAGTTTATTTTAAGAACCACAGGTTCAAATTTAACATGTAATATCTTGTTTGAAAGGTATTGCATGTAAGTACATTAGGAACTTTGAATCATTTCAATTGCATATATACTTTTCAAGTTATTCACAAATAGCTATTTTAAAAGTGGACACTGCAATTTTCACAGTTCCTGGGGGAGGTAAGTTTTTGTTAGTTTTACCAGGTAAGTAAGACACTTACAGGGTTCAGTTCTTGGTCCAAGGTAGCCCACCGTTGGGGGTTCAGAGCAACCCCAAAGTTACCACACCAGCAGCTCAGGGCCGGTCAGGTGCAGAGTTCAAAGTGGTGCCCAAAACGCATAGGCTTCAATGGAGAGAAGGGGGTGCCCCGGTTCCAGTCTGCCAGCAGGTAAGTACCCGCGTCTTCGGGGGGCAGACCAGGGGGGTTTTGTAGGGCACCGGGGGGGACACAAGCCCATACAGAAATTTCACCCTCAGCGGCGTGGGGGCGGCCGGGTGCAGTGTTAGAACAAGCGTCGGGTTCGCAATGGAAGTCAATGAGAGATCAAGGGATCTCTTCAGCGCTGCAGGCAGGCAAGGGGGGGCTTCCTCGGGGAAACCTCTACTTGGGCAAGGGAGAGGGACTCCTGGGGGTCACTTCTGCAGTGAAAGTCCGGTCCTTCAGGTCCTGGGGGCTGCGGGTGCAGGGTCTTTTCCAGGCGTCGGGACTTAGGTTTCAGAGAGTCGCGGTCAGGGGAAGCCTCGGGATTCCCTCTGCAGGCGGCGCTGTGGGGGCTCAGGGGGGACAGGTTTTGGTACTCACAGTCGTAGAGTAGTCCGGGGGTCCTCCCTGAGGTGTTGGTTCTCCACCAGCCGAGTCGGGGTCGCCGGGTGCAGTGTTGCAAGTCTCACGCTTCTTGCGGGGAGATTGCAGGGTTCTTTAAAGCTGCTCCTTTGGATAAAGTTTCAGTCTTTTTGGAGCAGGTCCGCTGTCCTCGGGAGTTTCTTGTCGTCGTCGAAGCAGGGCAGTCCTCAGAGGATTCAGAGGTCGCTGGTCCCTTTGGAAGGCGTCGCTGGAGCAGAGTTCTTTGGAAGGCAGGAGACAGGCCGGTGAGTTTCTGGAGCCAAGGCAGTTGTTGTCTTCTGGTCTTCCTCTGCAGGGGTTTTCAGCTAGGCAGTACTTCTTCTTGTTGTTGCAGGAATCTGGTTTCTAGGTTCAGGGAGAGCCCTTAAATACTAAATTTAAGGGCGTGTTTAGGTCTGGGGGGTTAGTAGCCAATGGCTACTAGCCCTGAGGGTGGGTACACCCTCTTTGTGCCTCCTCCCAAGGGGAGGGGGTCACATCCCTAATCCTATTGGGGGAATCCTCCATCTGCAAGATGGAGGATTTCTAAAAGTTAGAGTCACCTCAGCTCAGGACACCTTAGGGGCTGTCCTGACTGGCCAGTGACTCCTCCTTGTTATTCTCATTATTTTCTCCGGCCTTGCCGCCAAAAGTGGGGGCCGGGGCCGGAGGGGGCGGGCAACTCCACTAGCTGGAGTGTCCTGTGGTGCTGTGACAAAGGGGTGAGCCTTTGAGGCTCACCGCCAGGTGTTACAGCTCCTGCCTGGGGGAGGTGTTAGCATCTCCACCCAGTGCAGGCTTTGTTACTGGCCTCAGAGTGACAAAGGCACTCTCCCCATGGGGCCAGCAACATGTCTCTAGTGTGGCAGGCTGCTGGAACCAGTCAGCCTACACAGATAGTCGGTTAAGTTTCAGGGGGCACCTCTAAGGTGCCCTCTGTGGTGTATTTTACAATAAAATGTACACTGGCATCAGTGTGCATTTATTGTGCTGAGAAGTTTGATACCAAACTTCCCAGTTTTCAGTGTAGCCATTATGGTGCTGTGGAGTTCGTGTAAAACAGACTCCCAGACCATATACTCTTATGGCTACCCTGCACTTACAATGTCTAAGGTTTTGCTTAGACACTGTAGGGGCACAGTGCTCATGCACTGGTACCCTCACCTATGGTATAGTGCACCCTGCCTTAGGGCTGTAAGGCCTGCTAGAGGGGTGTCTTACCTATACTGCATAGGCAGTGAGAGGCTGGTGTGGCACCCTGAGGGGAGTGCCATGTCGACTTACTCATTTTGTTCTCACTAGCACACACAAGCTGGTAAGCAGTGTGTCTGTGCTGGGTGAGGGGTCTCTAGGGTGGCATAATACATGCTGCAGCCCTTAGAGACCTTCCCTGGCATCAGGGCCCTTGGTACCAGAGGTACCAGTTACAAGGGACTTATCTGGGTGCCAGGGTGAGCCAATTGTGGAATCAAAAGTACAGGTTAGGGAAAGAACACTGGTGCTCGGGCCTGGTTAGCAGGCCTCAGCACACTTTGAATTCAAAACATAGCATCAGCAAAGGCAAAAAGTTAGGGGGTAACAATGCCAAGGAGGCATTTCCTTACACCCGGCTTCAGAGAATCAGACCTTTGGAGTCGCTGCTCCACGAGGTTTGGGACCAGATCAGACACCAGCTGCAATATCGTTGCCAATTGCTGTTGGTCCACCGGTGCCATTGTATGCGCAAGGTAAGCCTGGTATATGTGATCAGTGAGTAACGACCCAAGATGTAATAAGAGGAAGGTCCATAGGAACTCCCCAGTTAATGGGCCCAGGAGAGCAAGCGGTTGAAAGACCAAGGTCCTTGTTAGACCTTAACCCGGTTGAAGCACCGTTGGAGGCAATGAAACAGGCAGGGCTAGGAGTGCTAACCCCACAGACAATAAGTACGAATGCTTCACAGTCGCCAATGATGCATGCAGGGAATATTTCACTGCAAGGTTTTTCGGTACAACAGTTAAATGAATGGTTAGAGAAGACCTATGCTTCACAAAAGACTACAGTAACTGCAGTGGAACCGGAAAGGTTGCAAAGAGATGAGTACCTGAACTTTGTGAGACTGGGGGGCATATTTATACTCCGTTTGCGCCAAATTTGCGTTGTTTTTTTTTACGCAAATTCGACGCAAAACTAACTCCATATTTATACTTTGGCGTTAGACGCGTCTAGCGCCAAAGTTCATGGAGTTAGCGTCATTTTTTTGCGTGAACACCTTCCTTGCGTTAATGATATGCAAGATAGGCGTTCCCGTCTAAAAAAATGACTGCGATGCTATTGCGTCGGATTTATACTCCCGGGCAAAAATGACGCCCGGGAGTGGGTGGGTCTAAAAAACCCGCATTTGCGCCGGATTTTAGCACCTGGGTCAGGGCAGGCGTTAAGGGACCTGTGGGCTATGAATGAGCCCAGAGGTGCCCTCCCAAGCCCCCAGGGACACCCCCTGCCACCCTTGCCCATCCCAGGAGGACACCCAAGGATGGAGGGACCCACCCCACGGAAGAGAAGGTAAGTTGTGGTAAGTATTTTTTTAAAAAATAAATTGTGGCATAGGGGGGCCTGATTTGTGCCCCCCTACATGCCACTATGCCCAATGACCATGCCCAGGGGACAGAAGTCCCCTGGGCATGGCCATTGGGCAAGGGGGCATGACTCCTGTCTTTGCTAAGACAGGAGTAATTTCAATGGGGGATGGGCGTCGTAAAAAAATGGCGCAAATCGGGTTAAGACGTTTTTTTTGCCTCAGCCTGACTTGCCCCATTTTTAGACGCCCAAACGCCATTTTTCCCTACGCTGGCGCTGCCTGGTGTACGTGGTTTTTTTTCACGCACACCAGGCAGCGCCGGTCGGCTAACGCCGGCTAACGCCATTCAATAAATACGGCGCCCGCATGGCGCTTCAGAATGGCGTTAGCCGGCGCTAATTTTTTTGGCGCTAAACTGCGTTAGCGCAGTTTTGCGTCAAAAAGTATAAATATGGGCCTGGGTGTGGAAGCTGATGAATTAGTAGAAGGAACAATGGGGGTAAACCGATTAGAGTCATACACAGGAGCAGAATCGAGATATCTGTGCCCTAAAATCACTAAAGTAGTAGGTAAGGTACATCAGAAATTAGCGACCCTAGCAGACAAATACAATATTGATATTGAGAATACTAAACATTTGAAAAGAAGTTACAGGTTATACTTTGATTCAAAAGACTTTGAGCGTATGAGGTCTTCCGGAATGAAAGCTCATTTAAAAGAAATATTGCAAAGTGCGCAAATCTGAGGAGCTTTAGAAAAGTGGGAAGGCAGATGGGCAGGGAAAAGAGACAAGGAGAAAGTTGACAGTCTGAGATCGAGTAAAGCAAAAACTTCACCAGATACGGAATCAGTAAAGATGTTACCCATGAGAGAAACAGCTGGTGGGGTTCTAAATCATGTACCGTGGTCCAGGGGAGACATCCTATCTTTCACAAATGATTATCCCAGGTTGAGGGAGAAACTGATAGAGTGGTATCAGCAAACAGATAGGTTTGTGAAGCTTGCAAAGTGTCTCTGGGAAGACTTGAATACCTTGTTTGAGATCATTGTTCCGCCTGACTTATGGCTTGAGTGCAAAAGAGGGGTAGACTGGCCGACACAGGAGCCGGCAAGGGATAAGGTGACTGGAGCACCCTCTGAGGAGGTGATGAAGTATTATCACAAGGTAATTGAGTTTTTGAAGCAGAAAGTTTTGCCGAAAGTGACTGATTGGGAGAAAATCGACCGGACCTCACAGGAGGTTAAAGAATCAATCCATGCTTATTATGAGAGGTTGTTAAAAGCGTTCAAACATTATAGTGGTACTGAAACTATTGAGCCGAAAGATATGAACCATCTCGTGTTCAGATTTGTTGAAGGGCTGAGACCAGAGGTTAGCCAGATGAAAGCTGAGCCGATTGATGAGGTGTTGCAGTACGAGATTGAGTTAAAGCAGAGAAAACTAAAGGAGAAAGTGATGATGCAGATAAGGGCTGCACAGGCAGGTATGCAGGGAAATGGAATTCAGCAGATGATACAGCAGCAACCGCAAGGGAATGGTGTGTTTCAGGCTCAACCGAGAGGTCGAGCTCGAGGTTTTGTAAATCGCGGTCCAGACTTGAACACTGTGGTGATTCAAAATGATGCGCAAGGAATGAAAAAGATGTCTCCATTGGAAACGGGAATGCCCAAATGTGGTGCAGGATGGTGTTGTTCAACAAAGCACTAATGTCGGTACATTACAAAATATGAGAGGTCCAAAATTGAGAAGTCAAAATTCGAACTTCCAAAATAACATGGTTCAGATGCAAGGGCTACAGCGTATGCAGCAAATGCCGAGTGTTCAACCAGCGCAAATGCAGCAAGTACAACAGCAGGTTCCCATGGTACCTAGACAGCAAATGCAACTACCATTGGCTCCAATGGGACAGCAACAGGTGATGCTTCCTCAGCAGGTCACAGGTCAAGTAATGAGCCAAAATAATACAGTACAGCAATTCCTATTACGTGGTGAAGATGGAATGCATGAGGAATGGTCGGATGACAGTTCAGACAGTGAAGAGTGCAGGCTTGCAGCGTCCCTAGAAGTAGATCAGAGGGGACCCTATGTAGAGGGAAAAGTGATGGGTCACAAGGTTTCATTCTTGGTTAATACCGGAGCTACACGCTCCACAGTCAGAAGTGCAGAGGTTCCGAAATTGCCACTTTCAGGACGTACCATAAGAGTGGTAAGAGTAGCAAACCAGTACTTGACAAATCCGTTTACAGATCCGGTGCAAGTTGAGATTGGCAACTTTCAGGGACTGCATAAATTTGTAGTCTGCGATTCAAGTCCTGTGTCCCTACTGGGAAGAGACTTATTGTGCAAAACGAAATGCTCGATTACCTGTTCCAATGATGGAATTGAGGTACAGACAAACAGGGATGATGAAGGGGAAGATGGTTAGTTCTCAGAGTTAGAAACAGAAACCGCGAATTAAGATTACCATTTCGTAACATTATTCCCGATGCTTACAGTAACTGACTTACCTGCTGAATTACAGGGGACAGTGACAGAGAAAGTGTGGGATTTGACAGGAAAGGAAGTGAGACTGATAAAAGGAGTGTAACCAGTTAAAGTACAAGTAAAGCCAAATGCAGTGTTTCCCCAGGTGCTGCAGTACCACATGGCACAAGATGTCCTTATTCAGGTGTCACAAATAATTGCGGACTTTGTAAAACAAGGAGTCCTGAAGGAAGTATTAAGCAGCCCATGTAATTCACCGATAATGGGTCTGAAAAAGCCTTGTGGGAAGGTTCGAATTGTGCAGGACTTGAGAAAAATAAACAAGATTGTGGTAAAATGTTGCCCCATAGTGCCAAATCCAGCAGTGATCATGTTTCAGGTTCCGTGTGATGCTGAATGGTTCACCGTTGTAGACTTGTCACAAGCTTTCTTTTCGGTGCCTCTTCATGATGTCAAAGCCCAGCTCACCTGAGTCCTTGTTCAGTTCTGATGGAGGTTGAAGACAATCCGACCCCACCCTGAAACTGCTTGTTCCAGCACACTAGTTTTTAAAACAGTGCACTAAGAACAGAAGCTCAAGGGAAGGGGGGAAGTGGATAAAATAAAATAAAGAGACAACAGCGTTCTTGCGTTTCCACTGTTGAAGTGCTGCACAAATCTGCGGCCCTCTCTGACTTCGGTAGAAACTGGTGCCTAATGAAACATAAACAAAGAACAGATAAGTACATCCTATTCCTAACTGGGTTCCTGACTATCCCCTTATTTATTAGAAATTTTCTTCTAAAAGTACCTCTTGGATCCTGGTCTCTAGTTTCCAGGTTTGGAATGTGTTACTGCTCTGGGATGTGCTTTCTATTACTCTAAAGCTTCTAAAACATTAAACAAATACCGTTATCAGAATTATCAATATCAAACATTCATCTTAATATAACTAAAGCCTAAATTGCCAATAGCAGACTCACTTTTCCCATATTTCCAGAATCTTTTATAAAACAAATACTGTACTTTTACGTCAAAATACAGCATGTAATTTGTGCAAGTCCTTGATTTACTGTTTCCCTTGCTGATAATGGTTTCCACGGTTCGATTCTTAAAAGTTCCATAAAAAAATGTTTGCTTCACAAAGTTCCGCAAAGTATTGTTGTAACAAAGAGTTTGAATCACAATGTTCGTGGAAGGTATCTTGTTTCAAATTGTCTATACACGAATCCAGAAATTGTTGTCAAAGTTCTTTCAGGTAATAAAAGTTTTGCACTTACTTGTTGCTGGCAAGAGATACTGATCAGTCTAACCTTGTCTTCTTTCTCTTTTGCAGGTTGCTTGTAGGAGAGAGGCTGAGGCAAGGAGGAACCGGAAACCGGAAGAAGGAAGAGCCAGCAGCTGCGCCCATTGAAGCCAATGAAAGTTTGTAGAGAGCAGGAGTGCCAGCGCCGAGGGATCTGTCCTCAGGTAAGCGGGAGGTAGACGAGCACAAGCACTGGGCGAGGCTCGAGGGCTGCCTTTTATAGACAGGGCTGGGTGTGGTCCTCACATGCTGCACATGTTCTTGAAAGGTGTGCAGAGCTGCGTGTGGTTTGAAGAGCTGGGTGTGGTCCTCACATGCTGCACATGTTCTTGAAAGGTGTGCAGAGTTTCAGTTATTATGCAAATGAGTTAAATTAACACATGGCCTAGAGAGGAGTGTTTTAAAGAAGCCTTGTTAAAAGCAAGGCACATTAAACAACATACACAGAAGCCTAGGGGGGGGGGGGAAGGTGAGATAACAAGAAAGGCTTTCAATAGTAAGTTTAAAAGGGAGCTATTACAGAACCCACTAGTGCAGTGAGAGGGGACATGCTCTTTGCTGTGCACAAACCCTAACAGTTGCCCCCCTCAAAGGCCCTCCTACAGGACGGGGTTTTCCTGGATTTTTTAAATAAAACCGTCTAATCAGCTGTGGGGCATGTACATATGATGCTGGTTCCCATGAATTCTCAGATTCATCATATCCTTTCCATTCTACTAAATAAAACAGACGTCCACTAATTCTTTTTGAGTCTTTTATGCTTTTCACTTCATATTCTAGATTTCCCTTAATTGGTATGGGTGGAGGTGGTGGTTCAGGTCGGGTTTTTGGATTGTACGGCTTAAGCAAGGACACATGGAATGTAGTATGTACTGGATATTCATTTGGTAAATCTAATTTTACTGTTACCGGGTTTACTATGGCAGTTATACTAAAGGGTCCAATGAAACGTGGTTGCAGCTTTCGGGATCCCTCTATGTTTAGGTTCTTTGTGGAGAGCCATACCTTGTCACCGATTTTATACATTGGGGCCTCAGATCTGTGTTTGTCTGCTTGTCTTTTCATGCTTTCCTTGTACTTTAATAAATGTTTCCTGGCTTTGTCTTGTATGTCACCTAACCTTGTTAGTCTATCCGTTACTGTAGGTAACAGAGAATCTTCTAACAAAATGGGTATAGCTCTTGGATGATACCCCTGCAAGAAATAGAATGGTGAGCAAAGTAGAGCTGAATGCTCAGTATTATTATAAACAAACTCCGCTACAGGGAGAGCTTCCAACCATTCACTAGAATAATCAGCCAATAAACAACGTAGCGTTTGAAGTAAGGTTTGGTTCAGTCTGTCCATCTGTCTCTGGGTGGAAAGCAGTGGATAATGCCACATCTATTTTCAGTTTTTTACATAATTTTTTCCCAAATTTAGAGTTGAACTGGCTCCCTCGGTCTGACACCACTTTGCTTGGCAAACCATGAAAACGCACAATTTCCCTTATAAAAATATCGGCAAATTCTGCTGCCGTGGGTAATTTCCGTAATGGTACAAAATGTGCCATTTTAGATAAAAAATCCACTATAACCAACACTGTTGTGAAAGATTTTACAGGTGGTAAACCTACAATAAAGTCTACGCTCACAGTGTGCCAAGGTTGCTTGGGTGTTGGCATTGGTATTAACAAACCGTCAGGGGCCTTATGAGAAGATTTATGTCTTGCACAAATTGGACAGGTAGTGACAAATTGCTTAATGTCCTTTCGTATAGTTTCCCACCAAAAGTGTTTTTGCACATTTTCCAGGGTTTTTACCCAACCAGGATGACCTGCCAACGGTGAGGCGTGATGCCAAATTATCACCTGTGTTTGTAATTCAGAGGTGGGCACTAACAGCATGTTGTCGTGATACAATAAACCTCATTGTATTGTGTTATGGGAATCTTTTAACCAATCCTGAGGTGCTATTTGCATGTGTGCATTATATAGATCTGTGATGAAATCCTTTTGTTGTACTGGTGCCAAAAACATTTGGGGAAGAATAATGGGTTCTCCTATTTTATCTTGTTTCATGTCTGAAGTATGTCCGTATCTAGATAACACATCAGATTGAATTTGTTGTGCACCTGGTCTATAGGTTATTACAAAGTCAAATGTGCTAAAAAAAATTAACCAGCGCATCTGACGTGGTGTTAGTGCTTTAAGTGATCCAAAAAACTGTAGGTTCCTATGGTCAGAAAAGATTGTAACTGGGTACTTGGCTCCCATTAAATGGTGCCTCCATTCTGAAAAGGCTACTTTGATAGCTAGTAGTTCCCTTTCAGCCACAGTGTAATTTTGTTCAGCTGGTAATAACTTTTTGGAATAGAAGGCTATAGGATGTAACTGGCCATCTACTGCATCTCGTTGAGAGAGAACTCCTTCTAAAGCTACTTGTGAAGCATCCGCTTCAACAAAAAAAGGCAAGTCAGGATCAGGATGTTTCAGAATTGGGGCTGAAGTGAACTTTTGTTTTAGGAGTTGAAAGGCGTGTGCCGCCTCATCAGTCCAAAGAAATCGTTGCCCTTTCCGCAACAAGGTAGTTATTGGGGCCGCAATGTCTGCGAAATGTGCAATAAACCTCCTATAAAAATTGGCGAAACCCAGAAATTTCTGAATATCTTTTACAGAGGATGGTTCTGGCCAATCAGCAATAGCACTGATTTTCTTTACATCCATAGTTATTCCTTGAGGTGACAGGCAGTATCCTAAAAAGTCCACCTTGCTGACATTAAAAGTACACTTTTCTAACTTAGCAAAAAGATGATTTTCTTTTAACTTTGATAATACTGCACGAACATGTTGGGTATGTTCTTCTGAGTTCTTAGAGTAAATGAGGATGTCGTCTATGTATACTATGACACAAACGTCCAGGAATTCGTGTAGGACCTCATTTATAAAGAACTGAAAGGCCGCAGGGGCATTACATAACCCAAAGGGCATTACTGTGTACTCAAATAAACCAAACTTTGTCTTGAAAGCTGTCTTCCACTCATCCCCCTCTTTTACTCGGACCAGGTGGTAAGCTCCCTGCTGATCTAGTTTAGTGTATACAGTAGAATGTCTTAACTGATCCAACAACACAGGTATTAGAGGAAGAGGATATTTATTCTTTATTGTAGCCTTATTTAGTCCTCTATAATCGATACACGCGCGCAGGGATTTATCCGGCTTCGGGATAAAAAAGAGTGGAGATGACACCGGAGATGTGGAATGACGGATGAACCCAGACTGTAGTAGGTCATCTAGGTAGGTTCTTAAGTATTTGGTTTCTTCGTCAGTCAAAGCATATACTCTGTTATTAGGTAAAGGGGCCCCTGGGATAAGATCTATACGACAGTCATAAGACCTATGTGGGGGCAGCACACTAGCCTTTACTGGATCAAAGACGTCTTTAAAGTCAGAATATTCAGGAGGGAGACTTGGTGCATCTTGTATAACACTAGCACAGTGTAATACTGTGCTCTGTTCTGTACCTGCTTCTTGATAGCAATTGGTTCTACAGAAAGAGGAATCCAAAGTAACATTTCTATTCACCCAATCAATTTTTGGGTTATGAGTTGTTAACCAGGGTACCCCGAGAATCAAACCAAAATTAGGAGTATCTATCAGATCAAAGCTAATCACCTCTGTGTGCCCGTTCTGACAGACCATAACAAGTGGACTTGTTTGTTTTGTGATTAATCCAGAGGTCAATTCTGACCCATCCACTGCACATACTGCTTCTGGACAAGGCTTTAGGCACATAGGAAGTCCTAAGTTTTCAGCTAACTTATTATCCACAAAATTTCCTGTCTCGCCTGAGTCCAGTAGGACAGGGAGAGAATGCCTCACTTGGGTAGTAACAATTAAAACGACCTGAATTATGAAATGTCTAGGTATGTGCGGTACCATGAAGGCTGCAGCATTAGAGGTTTGATTAAGATGTTTTCTCGAACAAGTAACCTCTCCCCTTGTCGAGCTTAATCGTTTCCCGATTCAGTTGAGGAGGTGGAGGAAACAGCACCCTTTCGTGGATTTTTAGGCTTTACTGGACATTCTCTGGCAAAGTGACCTGCCCTTCCACAATATAAACATAATTTAAGTTTTCTCCTTCTTTCTTTTTCCTCTGATGTGAGTGAACCTCTGAGTGTCCCTATTTGCATAGGCTCAGGTTCAGGGAGTTTATTATCTGGGTCTTTCTTCTCGTGCCTAATACAAGTTAACCGTGATTCCAGTTTGTATTTATCTCCCTTTCTTTCTCCTAGTCTATGTTCTAATTTCACAACTAAATCTACAAAGTCCGAATAGTCTTCTGGCAAATCAACGATATGAGCCAGCGCGTCTTTTAACTCGTCTCTCAAACCTTTATAGAAAAGGGAGACACGCTTTTCTTCTGGCCAGTGTGTCTCGGTGAGTAAACGATTAAAACTAGTGAGATAGGTCAATAAATCCTTGTTACCTTGTTTAAGATTTAAAAGCTCATTATCACTTGCCTGCATGAAAGTGTGTTTTGCAAAAAGGCTGGTCATGGTACGTTTAAATTGATTCCAATTATGGAGGATGGGATCATCTCTCTCCACGAAAGGAATTGACCAATTGGCTGCTGTGCCACCCAAATAAGACAAGACGAATGCCACTTTCGTAGCATCAGTAGGGAACTGTTGTGGCTTACAAACGAAGTGTAATTGACATTGATTGATAAAAACATGGAATTTGTTACTATCTCCATGAAAACGTTCTGGTGCTGCTAAGGGCACAGCATTAGGAACATTAACAGTGACCTCAACTGGGGGAGGCAAAGTTGTATGTTTTGATGGCGCCCCTGTCTCTGAGGAGGTTTTAAACAAAGGCGTAAAAGCTGTGTTCCACTGAGATACCCTAAATTTATACCTGCTTAAATCCTGTTTTAAAGAGGTATTCTCCATCTTTAATCTCTCTATTTCCTCTTGCATATGTTGCAAGATGCCAGACACTGATTCATTATGAGCCAAGTCCTCATTTAGGGCCTGCGCCATATCCGTGACGTCAATGCCCTCTATTTCTTCCCCGATATTCATCGTCCACCAGAACTGAATTTTTTTTTTATTTAAGGCTTGTGCTTCTGTCAAAGCCCAGCTCACCTGAGTCCTTGTTCAGTTCTGATGGAGGTTGAAGACAATCCGACCCCACCCTGAAACTGCTTGTTCCAGCACACTAGTTTTTAAAACAGTGCACTAAGAACAGAAGCTCAAGGGAAAGGGGGAAGTGGATAAAATAAAATAAAGAGACAACAGCGTTCTTGCGTTTCCACTGTTGAAGTGCTGCACAAATCTGCGGCCCTCTCTGACTTCGGTAGAAACTGGTGCCTAATGAAACATAAACAAAGAACAGATAAGTACATCCTATTCCTAACTGGGTTCCTGACTATCCCCTTATTTATTAGAAATTTTCTTCTAAAAGTACCTCTTGGATCCTGGTCTCTAGTTTCCAGGTTTGGAATGTGTTACTGCTCTGGGATGTGCTTTCTATTACTCTAAAGCTTCTAAAACATTAAACAAATACCGTTATCAGAATTATCAATATCAAACATTCATCTTAATATAAGTAAAGCCTAAATTGCCAATAGCAGACTCACTTTTCCCATATTTCCAGAATCTTTTATAAAACAAATACTGTACTTTTACGTCAAAATACAGCATGTAATTTGTGCAAGTCCTTGATTTACTGTTTGCCTTGCTGTTAATGGTTTCCACGGTTCGATTCTTAAAAGTTCCATAAAAAAATGTTTGCTTCACAAAGTTCCGCAAAGTATTGTTGTAACAAAGAGTTTGAATCACAATGTTCGTGGAAGGTATCTTGTTTCAAATTGTCTATACACGAATCCAGAAATTGTTGTCAAAGTTCTTTCAGGTAATAAAAGTTTTGCACTTACTTGCTGCTGGCAAGAGATACTGATCAGTCTAACCTTGTCTTCTTTCTCTTTTGCAGGTTGCTTGTAGGAGAGAGGCTGAGGCAAGGAGGAACCGGAAACCGGAAGAAGGAAGAGCCAGCAGCTGCGCCCATTGAAGCCAATGAAAGTCTGTAGAGAGCAGGAGTGCCAGCGCCGAGGGATCTGTCCTCAGGTAAGCGGGAGGCAGACGAGCACAAGCACTGGGCGAGGCTCGAGGGCTGCCTTTTATAGACAGGGCTGGGTGTGGTCCTCACATGCTGCACATGTTCTTGAAAGGTGTGCAGAGCTGGGTGTGGTTTGAAGAGCTGGGTGTGGTCCTCACATGCTGCACATGTTCTTGAAAGGTGTGCAGAGTTTCAGTTATTATGCAAATGAGTTAAATTAACACATGGCCTAGAGAGGAGTGTTTTAAAGAAGCCTTGGTAAAAGCAAGGCACATTAAACAACATACACAGAAGCCTAGGGGGGGGGGGGGAAGGTGAGATAACAAGAAAGGCTTTCAATAGTAAGTTTAAAAGGGAGCTATTACAGAACCCACTAGTGCAGTGAGAGGGGACATGCTCTTTGCTGTGCACAAACCCTAACACATGAGGACAGCCAGTTTTTATTCTTTTTCAAATTCCTGGACAAGGTGTGCAGTTGGTGCAGAATTCCCCAAGGGTTTTCTGAGTCACCATCCATCTTCAATCAGATATTGAAAAAGGACTTAGAATCCTTAGTACTGCCTTTCAATTGCCTTACTGAACCATTTGGGAAAGAACGGACATAAAGTATCGCCAAAGAAGCTGCAGTACTGTCAGAAAGAGGTGAAGTACTTAGGACACTTGATTGAGAAAGGGTCCAGGAGAATATCAAATGAAAGGGTGACAGCTACTTTGCAGCTGAACCCCCCGACAACAAAAAGAGACGTCAGGATGTTTTTAGGAATGGTGGGCTACTATCGCCAGTGGATACCCAACTTTTTGATTATCTCAAAACCCTTGATAAAGCTGACAGGTAAAGAGACTAAGGATGAGCCGTATACCATAGCTTTATCCAAGGAAGAGCTTGAGTCATTCATGGAATTGAAAGAGTGCATGTGCAGGGCACCAGCTTTGGGTATGTCTGATTACACGAAACCTTTTCTACTGTTTTGTCATGAACGTGATGCTTGTTCTTTGTCTGTCTTGACACAGGTCCATGGAGGTGCAAACCGCCCTGTAGCTTATTTTTCAGCTACCTTGGACCCCGTCGCAGCAGCCTTTCCGGGTTGTTTGCGCGCAGTTGGAGCAGTTGGTCAAAGCCTCACGCAGTGTGAAGGCATAGTGATGGGACATCCCCTAACAGTAATGGTTCCACATTCAGTGGAAATTCTGTTGACTCGAACTAAAACTCAGCACATGACAAATGCCCGACTTACCCGATACGAGACAATCATTTTGGGGTTGCCTAATGTCTCACTGAAGCAATGTACTGTATTGAACCCGGAAACTCTACTTCCTGTTGAAAGTACCAAGATTAATAATGAAGAGGAAGTGGAGCATGATTGTCTTGAGGTAACAGAACTATGTACCAAGCCCCGACTTGATATTCAAGATACGCAGTTAAAAGAAAATGACTGCATTATGTTTGTTGATGGATACTGTTTGAGAGACTCAGTCGGAATGCTGAGAGCCGGTTACGCTGTGTGTACCATAGCTGGTATCATTGAAGCTTCCTGGCTCGAGAGAGTGTATTCTGCACAAGTGGCAGAGCTAATTGCCCTTACTAAGGCATGCCACGCAGCTGAAAATCTGAAAGTCACCATCTATACTGACAGCAGATACGGATTTGGAATTGTACATGATTTTGGCCAATTGTGGTCACAGAGAGGTTTCATGACCTCTTCTGGTTCTCCTGTGAAAGATGGTGAACAAATTAAGGATTTGTTACATGCGATTCAGTTGCATCTTGAAATTGCCGTGGTGAAATGCAATGCTCATGTTAAGTCACAAGACTTTGTGTCCATGGGAAACGGCTATGCAGATCAAGTCGCAAGGTTTTGTGCATTGAACTGTATATCGTTCAAGGATCAGTGGGAATTGTTACCACAAACTGAAAATGACACATGCTTGAATTTTGCATTAAAGGTGGTTGATAAACTAGATGAGCTAAAAACACTTCGGAGTCGTGCTAGCAGAGAGGAGAAACGCTCCTGGCAGAGAAGGCAGTGTGTACAAAGAGCTGACGACTCATGGGTCTCAGAGGAGGGGAAATTGCTTTTGCCAAACAGTCTTTTGTCGCAATATGCTAGGCTTTATCATGGACAGGCACATCTTGGGAGAGATGCAATGATCAGGTCATTCAAGATTGACTGGTTTAACCCAAAATTTAGACATGCAGCAGAGGTTTCTTGTCACAGGTGCATCATCTGTCAACAGATGAATGCCGGAAAAGGGACTGTGGTAACTTTGAGCCACATAGGGAGAGCTGCCGGTCCATTCAGCAAGATGCAAATGGATTTCATTGAGATGCCTGTTTGTGGAGGATTGAAATATGTGTTGGTGATTGTGTGTGTTTTCATCCACTGGATTGAAGCTTACCCCACACGTAGAAATGACAGTCTCACAGTTGCAAAGCTGCTGCTTAGGGAACTAATACCCAGGTTCGGGTTTCTGGTCTCTATAGAATCAGATAGGGGCAGACACTTCGACAATTAGGTGATTAAGGTCTTGTGTGCTGCATTAGACATTGAACAGAAACTGCATTGTAGCTACCGCCCTGAAGCATCAGGACTAGTAGAACAAATGAATGGTACCTTGAAGTCGAGAATGGCAAAGATGTGCGCAGCTACCAATATGAAATGGCCAGATGCATTGCCCTTAGTGCTGATGTCGATGAGGAACACCCCTGATAAGAAGACAGGATTTTGACCCCATGAGATCCTTATGGGCAGAGCTATGAGGCTGCCTGCAGTACCCGCAAATGCTCTTGTAAATATCACGGATGATATGGTGTTGGACTACTGCAAAGGTTTGGCTGATGTGGTTCGCTCTTTTTCCCACCAGGTGGAGGCCAACACATTGCTACCGATCAGTGATCCAGGTCACAACCTGCAAGCCGGTGACTGGGTGGTTGTCAAGAAGCATGTAAGAAAGTTGTGTTTGGAACCGCGCTGGAAGGGGCCATATCAAGTAATACTGACAACAACCACTGCTGTGAAATGTGCAGGCGTTCCAAACTGGATACATGCCAGTCACACAAAGAAGGTAACGTGTCCAACTGATGAGGAACTTGAAGTATCCGACTCAACAGTTACAGAGAAGGAAGTCTCAGGGCCTGAAAATAGCCAAAGGGGAACTGAGACTGTAGGAGAGCCCACTGAGAACAGCCTAGTCCCTCAAATAGTGAACGAGTTTGAGAGAGGTGACAATGTGCCTATCTCAGTGGAGGCAGCAGGAGAACTGAATCAAGGAGAGGTTCTCCCAGAAGCAGACCGATACGGGTTAGAGCTTGCACCCGTTACAGATCCAGAAGAAGAAGAAGGGGAAATAGTAGAGAGAGATCAAAGCACACCGGCATCCCCATAGCCAGTTGGAGGTCCATCAAGAGAAAACACCATAGCACAAGAGGAGGGTGCTGTTCAGCGTCCTGAAAGGACAAGCAGGAAAAAGACGCATAAGGGTGATAACTGGCCAGAGAAGCAGGCTGCAAAAGAAAGGGCCGTACCAGATGAAACAATAACAGAAGAAACTGATACATCCCGAATAGAGGACCTAAGTGAAGGAGAATTGCAAGGCGAACGCAGATTGAAAAGAAAGAGAACCGCAAACAGAAGGTACGCAGGTCCTGAGTGGGCATATGCAACAACATCTGAATGGCAACAAGAATTCTTAGCGTTCTGTTTTGATCGAGAAGTACCAGGCCAATACTACGGTACCTGAAAATCAATTAAAAGAAAGAGACTTTGTTAAATCCAAAATTTCGAAATTGAAAACTGAGAAGCTGAGAAAGAGACTTATAAACTACCAGATGCGACAATGATAACCTGAATTGACTTTGAAAATCCAATTATGACAAGCTGCTAACCTGATTTGACAAAAGGGTCCTGGAGTGAGTGAAACACTGTAAATACACGCAGAGAGAAAGAGACTTTTGCATCAAGAGAGTTTTATATTGTCCTCAAGTTGATTATTGTTCTGCTATCTGATTCTTTCAGACATGGCTTATAATAGAGGTAGTAATAAAAAGGGTAAGGTGTGCGGTTGGTTAAGCCTTATACTAGGTATTGTGTGTGCAATAATAATTGTAGGAGTGATTGTGGGAATGTCTTGGTTGGATAAGAAAGCAACTAACAATGCTTCAAAACCTGAAACTACAACACTAACACTGTGGGAAAAGTTTGAGCAGGATGCAAGACACTTGCATGAGGGAACTAACTCAAAAGGGAAACTTTCCACGAATGTCTTCTATCGCTTGCTGAATGAGTATGTTGAAACAATGGATGCGAAAAACTTTTATGTGTGCACAAAGATTCCTTCATCAGTGCAAGAAGGGGTCACCCACCACAGTCTTCCTCTAACTTACGGGATAAGCTGTAGTTTGCTACTAACAAGATTCTATAATCAAGAGCATGTGCAATATTTTTATTCAAATTTGGATGTAGTGTTTCCTTTTGTGCCTGTGATTGAGTTTCTGAACAAGCTAGCTAAAGAGCATAGTATAAAATTAGTTAGAGGTTTCTTTGAACCGACTCTTACATTTGGGACAGCTTATGCACACCGCAATAATCTGACTTGCTTATTGACACCTGTAGAGAAAAGCTTTTTAGATCACACTGATGATAGACGCAAAGCATTGAAGGAAAGATTAGAAAAGGGGTTAGAAAAACGCACATATGCAAATGATTATGCTTACACTGCAATAAAGACACAAGGCAAACTAGCAATAGATGCATTAGGAAGGCTCTGTATATATAGGCCGAAATCTGAACATGACACTTTATTTGTGGGAACAAGTGAATGCAGGCATGTGTTTTTGTTTCAGAGTAAATGGACATTCATGTTAAATGGACAGGATCCAGCGATCCCTGGGATCTATTATATTTGTGGACTTAATGCTTATTACCGTCTCCCTAAGGGATGGTATGGGACATGTTATTTGGGAATAGTTTTCCCAAAGATTTACCAGATTGATGACTTAAAGCAAATACCTAAAACGTCTGAATTACAACATGCTAGACAAAACCGAGAGACAGCGGCTGCTGTCATGGGTGACATATTTGGAGCCATAATTCCTTCAGTATTGGTTGTCTTAAACTCCATAAAGATTCGAAAGTTTTCTACTATTGCAGATTTGAAGGAACCTGGAGTGTGGGAGAAAGTGGGAAAAGGAATTGCCAGAGTAGGGAGCTGGTTTAGCAAACATTTGGAATGGGGTACTTACAAAAATACTAGGGGGTCTATTAATTGTTCTGGTCTGTTTATTAGGTTTATGGGGGGCATGCAAAATCAATGACAAAATTAAAAGAAATTGGACAAAGAGGAATAAAAAGAATGAAGAAAGTGAAAGGGAGAAAATGTTTAATGAAATTTGGGAGAGTTCACACAAGGGACAAGATGTTGAAATGCGCATTATGCGCAAGGTGAAAAATTAAGTGATAGGTCAAAAGGGAAAGGTTTGTGTGATGACGAACGTCATCAGAGGAGGTACTGAGAGAGTGTAGCTTATATAATCTATATTAACATGAAATGTTTATGAATGAATGTGTGATAATGCTGCATAGAAACTGTAATAATAATTTTG
The DNA here is from genome assembly GCF_031143425.1 of Pleurodeles waltl. Lineage (NCBI taxonomy): Eukaryota > Metazoa > Chordata > Amphibia > Caudata > Salamandridae > Pleurodeles > Pleurodeles waltl. Next base: position 1,064,776,899 of record NC_090447.1, read on the forward strand.
CTTAAACGTGCACCTAAAATGTGACCACGGGGAGTGGCCGCCAATGTATACGTGGACTAATAATGATGGCTAAAATGTTTATGTATTACTATTATATTAAATGTTTATACTAATCATTGATAATGATATCATTGAATTTGTGCTGAAATCCTTATAGGCCTTAAGTTAGCATGAGTCGAAGCTTAGCTGTGTGGCTTTCATATTAAATGTATTTTTCCTATCTCGGAGTGTGCTGACTCACAAAAGGACGCAACCTTATTAATTTTTTTTCTCCAAACTAGAAGGCGAATGTAACTATGCTAGATCCGTTCCCATTAATTTTTCCTTGCTTGTAAAATAATGTTGAAACAAAATGAAACAGTGTAGATTAATGTAATGTACAAGGTCATTCAAACCGGTGAAGACAATGAAGCTACTGACCAAAAGATGTGCAAAGAATTACAGAAAGATGAAATCATACCAGATGTGCCACCTCTGAAGACACCAAATAAGAGGACCAATCAGAGACTTGTAAATCAATATGGGGTGAAAGAGTAGGTGACCTAATGTGTTTTCTGATAGGTTAAAGATAGTGGGGTATAACAAATGTCCAATAAAATTTTGGGGGAATGTACAACGAAAAAGGGATAAAAACCCATGACAGGGGGAGCCATTTAGGTGGGTTAGGGAATGCTATTGATTTTATCTAGAAACTCTGTCACTCTGTTTGGTGACTTGTTGGTTTACTTAAAACCATCCTCGCCCTTAGATTTGTCCATTTTACACTTTACCTCCTTGTTAGAAATGGGGTTTCTGGTTGGCTAGGGTATGTACCTCAGCCAGGCAGAACTTACCCACTCTAGTCAGGGCAAGGGAGTTACACGTCCAAGATAACCCCTGCTCACCCCCTTGGTAGCTTGGCACGAGCAGTCAGGCTTAACCCGGAGGCAATGCGTAAAGCGTTTGCACAACACACACATACATGTGACGCAATATCCCCACCACAAAGGAAACACAACACCAGATTATATGAAAATACACTGTATTGTACACAACGTAATTATTAGACCAACATCACATAACAGTACTATCCTGCTACCTTAGCAGTTGTCAGAACACGTTACACATTAATTACTCTGCAAACTAGCAGTAGTCACACATAACACACAGGTTACTCAGTATTCTGCAACATAAGCAGTAGTCAGGAAACACGTTATCACATTAGAACACTTGTCATAAGCATATCATAAAACGCCCATAGTAGGAACATTAGAAAACCTATGGCAAGTGAGGGAAACATATTAGCAAGTCATGCCCATAAAAGGAACATGTGCACACATATGTAAAATCATCATAGTACAGGCAGGTAATATAACACAATGAATAAAGTCTGTAAAAAGAACTTTAGAGTATCGGTATATTGGTCCCTTTAGAAAGTACCTGTCTTGATGAGGAGGCACCTCCAGTGCCTAAAACAACCCATGGGGCCCCCGGCGCTCCTCTGCGCAAAAACGGGGGCCTCCCTAAACATGGCAGACTGAGAGGGGCGGCACGCACCCTCTCTGAATTCTTGACGGGCCCCTTCTGGGACCCGTGATCGCTGGGGGGCCCCCCGGGCCTCCACCGGCCCTCACGAGGGGGGGGGCCAAGGACACCAATACTGGTATGGAGGAGGGGGGCACCACGCACCCCCTCCGCTGAAGGACGGACCCCCCCTGGGGCCTGCCAAACGCCACAACAGGGCCCCGCGGCACGGGGAGCCTCCGACGAGGCCTCCACCGCACCTGCCCAGAGCTGTGGCCTAACGAGGAGGGAGGGGGCCCAGCGAGCCTCGGTCCTCCTCCGACGAGGCCACTCGGGCCTCAAGGAATGAATCGTGCTCCTCCGGGAGAGAGGGCTGAGCCTGCCAGGGCTCCCAGCTGGCCCGGCCGCTCCTCAAGCCAGCAACACGGAGCACTTTGGAGGCGGGACAACTCTGCTGGTTCCCCGCGGATCACTGGAGCCGCGCCCAGGCTGCCCTGCCCGACCGGCAGGCGAATTCACCTTCCCCTGGGCCGCGGTGAAGAAATACGGGAGGAGTCTCATTGGTGCCCCCGGGGCACTATCAGGAGCACGCCGGCTCCTATCTTCGTCAGGTGGTGCCCCGGGGGTCCGATACAGCGCGTTTCACTCGCGCTTGATGGAAGCAGCCTCCCCGGGCTGCGGCGGTGATCTCGGCCACCACAACACGCTCTCCGAGGGCAAAAGGAAGCCCGGGTCGCGGCGGTGACTGTCTCCTGCCACCATAAACAACACACCAAAAATAAAAGGGGGAGCGCTTTCAAGCGCTAGTGGAATCCCCAAAAGGAGCGCTTTCCTAAGCGCTAGCTTGGACATCACGTGAAGCACCCCCGTGCTTCAGGGTCACTGCAGGGGTCAGGGGCCACAGCACCCTGCCCCTGGGGAGAAAAGGTTCAGGAAAGGCCCACAGGTGGAGGGGCCCTAGCAACAGGCCAGCACAAGGGAAAGGCAGCAAGTGGCAAGTCCTTTACAGTGACCAAGCAGGTCACAGGTCAGCACAGCAGCAGCAGCAGTCCATGGCGGTCCCTGGTAAGTCCTTCCAGCATTTCTGTGTCCAGTTCCATGATGTTCAAAGTCTCCAAATTGTGGGGAAAATTCCCCTGTACTTATAGTCCAGTTTTACAGGGTTTTACAATGATAGGGAGAGGAGGTTCCAGCCAGTTACAACTGGTTCTGGGAGTGCCCCCTCTCTCCTTTCAGCACAGGCTCCAAACATCAGTGGGGGGTTAACGACCCTATTGTGTGAGGCCAGGGCACAGCCTTTACAAATGTAGGTGTGCCCCGCCTCTCCCTTCTCTCAGCCCAGGAAGACTATTCAGCATGCAGATGCACCTAGGTGACACCTCCACCCTCCCTGTGTACAGGCTGTCTGAAAAGTATGCACAAAGCCCCAACTGTCACTCTGCCCAGACGTGGATTGGAGTCAAGCTGCAAAACACCAGAATTATAAGCACAGATAAATGCGCACTTTCTAGAAGTGGCATTTCTGTGATAGTAATAAAAAATACACCCACACCAGTAAGCAGTATTTATTATCACCATCACAACCATACCAAACACGCCTATGCTAGCCCTCATAAATCAGACAATACCCCTACACATAAGGCAGGGCATTTCTAATGCAATCCTATGAGAAGGCAGCACTCACAGCAGTGAGACACCAAGTTAGGCTGTTTGTCACTACCAGGACAGGCCATGCAATATGGCACATGTCCTGCCTTTCTACATACATGGCACCCTGCCCACAGGGCGTACTTTAGGGGTGACTTACATGTAGTAAAAGGGGAGTCCTGGGCCTGGCAAGTAATTTTAGATGCCAGGTCCCTGTGGCAGAAAACTGCGCACACAGGCCCTGCGCTAGCAGGCCTGAGACAGGTTTGAAAGTCTACTTCAGTGGGTGGCGCAAGCAGCGCTGCAGGCCCACTAGTAGTATTTAATTTACAGGCCCTGGGTATAGAGATACCACTGTACAAGGGACTTATAGGTAAATTAAATATGCCAATCAGGTATAAGCCAATCATACCAACTTTAGATGGGAGAGCACCTGCACTTTAACACTGGTCAGCAGTGATAAAGTGCTCAGAGTCCTAGAGCCAACAGCGAAAGGTCAGAAAAACCAGGAGGAAGGAGGCAAAAAGACTAGGGATGACCATGCGTATGGCCAAAAGTCCAACACAACCCCCTACCAGCCAAAATCCAGGGGAGAACAATCAATACCTTGATGTACTTTCCTGATTGGGGCGATAGAACAAGGACCCAGGCCCACAACAGCAGGGGCATGTTCCAGTTCTACGCCTTCCTGACTCCACTGGGATCTCTCTGTCAATGCGTCCCAGGCAGCCTAGACCAACCCACGGGGATTCTCTAGCTGCCAATGGCCAGAACCAGGCCCCAGGCCATCTAGGAGCCTCTGGTCTCTGAAACCATAATGAGTGGGGGGCGGTAGCCCCAGGCGCAAAGCAACCTGTCTCCACTCCATTTCCGATCGGTTCAGGGGCTCTACCCGGCCACTGATCCACCAACCTAGGGTCCGCACCCATAGGTTCTACAGGGGCTAGAGGCGAGGCTCTCCTCCCTCTACCCCTCCTTCTAGGATCCCGCCCTCCTCTCCTAGGAGGGGTATCACCAGAATCCACACTTGCCAGGGTGCTGGGTACAGCAGCCCTACACAACTTTCTCGCCAGCCCAGGATCACTACCTGGCGACTGACCACCCAACCTAGGGACGACACCCTTGGGTTGCACCGGGGTCCAGGGCGGGCTTCCCCCTCCCTGACCCCCACTTCCAGAGTCCTGCACCTCCCCACCTCGGGAGAAGCCACCAGAAGTTTCACACAGGGAGGTGAGCACACTAACCGCCCCCCCAACCAGGTCAGAGTTTACCCCCTGAACCTGTCTATCTAGTCCAGGGACGACACCCTTAGACTGGACCATTGCCCAGCGAACCAGGACTTCCTTGGGAGCACACCTACCCCCTACCAGATCAGAGCTTACCCCCTGAATCTGGCAATCCAACCCAGAGTCACTACCCTGCGGTTGAACCACTGCCCGGCGCACCAGGACTTCCTTGGGAGCACACGTACTCCCCATCAGGTCAGAGTTTACCCCCTGAACCTGATCATCCAACCCAGAGTCACCACCCTGCGGTTGAATCATTGCCTGGCGCACCAGGACTTCCTGGGGGGCACACCTACCCCCCACCAGGGAAACACTTTCCCCAAGGGCCACACAAGAGTCTGGCTGGCGCAAGTCTCCTGACCTCTGCCCATCGGACAGAGTCTGGATTCCCCCCAGCCCAGAAATGGTCTCACCAAGGTCATTCCTGGGGGGCTCTGCACTCAGAGCTGACCCCTGACCCTCCAGGTTCTCCACTGGGGCCCGCAGCCCCCTCTCAACCCTATGCCTGGATTTCTGCCTCCTCCGCTGTAGAGCGAGACTACCAGACACCAGGACCGGCGGAACGCTATCACCAGCCACCCGCCCAAGTCCTAATGACAAAATGGGATCCTTCTGAACAGCTGGCCCTACGGCACAGGCTAGGCTCACCTCCTGGCGTTCACTCATGGAACCTTCAGGGGCCTGGGACGGTATCTTGGGCACCTTGGGCCTCAGCCCAGCCCCATTCCCTCTCCTCAGAGACGGGACATGGGGTCCCTCACCCATCCCAGTCCACTGGGACCTACCTGGGACACTCCATTCCTTTCCCACCACACCTTGTTGGGAAACACCTAGACCACTCTCATTAGGAACACCCCCTAATGTCACACCAGACCCTCTGGTACGCAACCAGAAGTCTGCCTCCTTTGCAAGCTCCCTGGGGTCAGAGAACTCACACACTGACAAGTGTTGGCGTAACTCTGAAAAACAACAACGAAACAGGTGCTCTCTGAGAATCAGATTAAACAGCCCTTCAAAATTGTTTACTGTGCTACCCTTCACCCATCCATCTAGTGCAATGCAGCAAGCCTCCACAAACTCCTCCCAAGACTGGTGGGACAGTTTCTTACCACCCCTAAACCTTTTTCTGTATTCCTCAGGGGAGAAACCATACTTCACAATCAGTGCGTTCTTCACAGCGGAGTACCCCTCCCTGTCACTCTCTTCTAGAGTCAGTAGGGCATCCCTCCCCTCCTCAGGAATAAAACTCCCTAGGCCAGTTCCCCAATCCTTCTCAGGGATCCTGCGCTCTACCAGAGCCTTCTCATATTCCTTTAACCACTGACGTATGTCACCCCCCTCTTGGAACCTAGGTACCAGATCTATGGGTATGTGAGGAACATCTTTGCTACAGCACTGTACATTGCTGCCACCACTGGACTCCACCTGCAACGCTGGTGAGTCCAGAACCTTCAGACTGCGCTCTAGAGCGAGTCTTTCTCTGGCAAAGGCCCTCTCTGCCTCTGCCATTCTCTCCTGTACTAAGGCCTTCTCTACCTCAGCCCTTCTCTCCTCAACAGCTAGGCGCGCTAACTGCAACTTCAGGTCCCTCTCTTCCCGCCTATCTCTTAGCTCATCAGGCGTCAAGGAATGAGAGGTAGCCCTGCTTCTTACACTGGACCCAGCAAGGGACTCCCTATCACTGGGGCCTTCCCTGTCAACTGGCGTCCCCAACCGGTCATTCTCACCCTCCTGATCAGTCTCTCTACCACTCTCTAGGGATGAGGTCTGGGAGCCCTCCCATTGGGAACCCTCGCTACACTCAGGATCCTCTGGGTACCCCCTAAGCACACTCCCTCCCTGGGTAAATGTCACAAACCTTTCAAAGAAATTCAGAGATCTCCTGAGGTCCCCTTCTACAGGCAGCCCTCTCTCTCTACAGAACCCCTCTAATTCCTCCTGCGTGTAAAACGGCAGGTCCTCTAAATCAAAGGTAAGCCCCATCTTAAAAAGGTACAAATAACTCAACTGTGACAACCACAATACCCAAGCGTGAGAACTGAAAACAGGTAAAATGACCAAAGAGAGAAAGTTAAGAGAAGCCAAACATGTGATGGTCTAAACGCAATCCTTGTAGTGAAATAATGAGTCACAATGGTATTGTGCAAGCGCAAGTCCTATCCTCACCGCTGACTTCCAATGTTAGAAATGGGGTTTCTGGTTGGCTAGGGTATGTACCTCAGCCAGGCAGAACTTACCCACTCTAGTCAGGGCAAGGGAGTTACACGTCCAAGATAACCCCTGCTCACCCCCTTGGTAGCTTGGCACGAGCAGTCAGGCTTAACCCGGAGGCAATGCGTAAAGCGTTTGCACAACACACACATACATGTGACGCAATATCCCCACCACAAAGGAAACACAACACCAGATTATATGAAAATACACTGTATTGTACACAACGTAATTATTAGACCAACATCACATAACAGTACTATCCTGCTACCTTAGCAGTTGTCAGAACACGTTACACATTAATTACTCTGCAAACTAGCAGTAGTCACACATAACACACAGGTTACTCAGTATTCTGCAACATAAGCAGTAGTCAGGAAACACGTTATCACATTAGAACACTTGTCATAAGCATATCATAAAACGCCCATAGTAGGAACATTAGAAAACCTATGGCAAGTGAGGGAAACATATTAGCAAGTCATGCCCATAAAAGGAACATGTGCACACATATGTAAAATCATCATAGTACAGGCAGGTAATATAACACAATGAATAAAGTCTGTAAAAAGAACTTTAGAGTATCGGTATATTGGTCCCTTTAGAAAGTACCTGTCTTGATGAGGAGGCACCTCCAGTGCCTAAAACAACCCATGGGGCCCCCGGCGCTCCTCTGCGCAAAAACGGGGGCCTCCCTAAACATGGCAGACTGAGAGGGGCGGCACGCACCCTCTCTGAATTCTTGACGGGCCCCTTCTGGGACCCGTGATCGCTGGGGGGCCCCCCGGGCCTCCACCGGCCCTCACGAGGGGGGGGGCCAAGGACACCAATACTGGTATGGAGGAGGGGGGCACCACGCACCCCCTCCGCTGAAGGACGGACCCCCCCTGGGGCCTGCCAAACGCCACAACAGGGCCCCGCGGCACGGGGAGCCTCCGACGAGGCCTCCACCGCACCTGCCCAGAGCTGTGGCCTAACGAGGAGGGAGGGGGCCCAGCGAGCCTCGGTCCTCCTCCGACGAGGCCACTCGGGCCTCAAGGAATGAATCGTGCTCCTCCGGGAGAGAGGGCTGAGCCTGCCAGGGCTCCCAGCTGGCCCGGCCGCTCCTCAAGCCAGCAACACGGAGCACTTTGGAGGCGGGACAACTCTGCTGGTTCCCCGCGGATCACTGGAGCCGCGCCCAGGCTGCCCTGCCCGACCGGCAGGCGAATTCACCTTCCCCTGGGCCGCGGTGAAGAAATACGGGAGGAGTCTCATTGGTGCCCCCGGGGCACTATCAGGAGCACGCCGGCTCCTATCTTCGTCAGGTGGTGCCCCGGGGGTCCGATACAGCGCGTTTCACTCGCGCTTGATGGAAGCAGCCTCCCCGGGCTGCGGCGGTGATCTCGGCCACCACAACACGCTCTCCGAGGGCAAAAGGAAGCCCGGGTCGCGTCGGTGACTGTCTCCTGCCACCATAAACAACACACCAAAAATAAAAGGGGGGGCGCTTTCAAGCGCTAGTGGAATCCCCAAAAGGAGCGCTTTCCTAAGCGCTAGCTTGGACATCACGTGAAGCACCCCCGTGCTTCAGGGTCACTGCAGGGGTCAGGGGCCACAGCACCCTGCCCCTGGGGAGAAAAGGTTCAGGAAAGGCCCACAGGTGGAGGGGCCCTAGCAACAGGCCAGCACAAGGGAAAGGCAGCAAGTGGCAAGTCCTTTACAGTGACCAAGCAGGTCACAGGTCAGCACAGCAGCAGCAGCAGTCCATGGCGGTCCCTGGTAAGTCCTTCCAGCATTTCTGTGTCCAGTTCCATGATGTTCAAAGTCTCCAAATTGTGGGGAAAATTCCCCTGTACTTATAGTCCAGTTTTACAGGGTTTTACAATGATAGGGAGAGGAGGTTCCAGCCAGTTACAACTGGTTCTGGGAGTGCCCCCTCTCTCCTTTCAGCACAGGCTCCAAACATCAGTGGGGGGTTAACGACCCTATTGTGTGAGGCCAGGGCACAGCCTTTACAAATGTAGGTGTGCCCCGCCTCTCCCTTCTCTCAGCCCAGGAAGACTATTCAGCATGCAGATGCACCTAGGTGACACCTCCACCCTCCCTGTGTACAGGCTGTCTGAAAAGTATGCACAAAGCCCCAACTGTCACTCTGCCCAGACGTGGATTGGAGTCAAGCTGCAAAACACCAGAATTATAAGCACAGATAAATGCGCACTTTCTAGAAGTGGCATTTCTGTGATAGTAATAAAAAATACACCCACACCAGTAAGCAGTATTTATTATCACCATCACAACCATACCAAACACGCCTATGCTAGCCCTCATAAATCAGACAATACCCCTACACATAAGGCAGGGCATTTCTAATGCAATCCTATGAGAAGGCAGCACTCACAGCAGTGAGACACCAAGTTAGGCTGTTTGTCACTACCAGGACAGGCCATGCAATATGGCACATGTCCTGCCTTTCTACATACATGGCACCCTGCCCACAGGGCGTACTTTAGGGGTGACTTACATGTAGTAAAAGGGGAGTCCTGGGCCTGGCAAGTAATTTTAGATGCCAGGTCCCTGTGGCAGAAAACTGCGCACACAGGCCCTGCGCTAGCAGGCCTGAGACAGGTTTGAAAGTCTACTTCAGTGGGTGGCGCAAGCAGCGCTGCAGGCCCACTAGTAGTATTTAATTTACAGGCCCTGGGTATAGAGATACCACTGTACAAGGGACTTATAGGTAAATTAAATATGCCAATCAGGTATAAGCCAATCATACCAACTTTAGATGGGAGAGCACCTGCACTTTAACACTGGTCAGCAGTGATAAAGTGCTCAGAGTCCTAGAGCCAACAGCGAAAGGTCAGAAAAACCAGGAGGAAGGAGGCAAAAAGACTAGGGATGACCATGCGTATGGCCAAAAGTCCAACACTCCTTATGAGGGAAATGCCCTTTTGCCCCAGAGCTGAGTTCTGACAGATGGTGATTTGACTGATGTCCTGAAGACGAAGACTGAACCTGTGCTCTGACCTAAACTTTGGAGGGTAATTATGACAATGCATTCGTGATTTGTTTGTTTGCTTTTCCTTTCTAGGTACCAACTGCTTACTTTTGACAGAGACCATAGTTAGATGTTTTTCCAAATTGGTGTTCTAAATTGTTTTGCATGAAGCCAACATGCTAATGCTAATCAGTGGTTAGGACGGGTGTTCACTAAACTGACGCAAATAGACAAACAACCAAATCTATGCTTTGTTAAACTGACGCGTTATTGACACTCTGCTAAATTGATGTATGTTCACGCCGTGTTATGTTCTGATGTTTTTGATTCTCACTTTAATTAAATCTTATCAAAGTTGCCATATCGTGACCATGCTATTATCTTTCTTGGTTTTGAGATTAACGCATCTGCTCTTAGATTTGTAATTAAAAGGGAATAAAACTTATACAATTCTACTAATCTGGTGTGGTTATTCATGGCTGCAAGGTCATGGTAGAGTTTTGAATTGATTAATGACTTTGAAATGTATTTTTATGATAAATATTAATGACATTTTTGACGTATTGATTGACATATTGATTAGGTATCTCGTCCTAAGGTGTCTCTCAACTGGGTCAAAAGATTCATTGGCCTAAAACGAGTCCTGATGTGAAATGAATTATCATAAAGGGACGCGTTAACACTTCCATGAGCAGGAAACACTAAGTTCCATTCCTTATCTGTTATTTTGCACCACTGTTTTAACCAAATACATGCTGAGAGACCTGTCTCTTCAATTACTATGTATGTGGGTGTACCTTCTGGTGGGGCAATTTCTCCTACTTTGACTGGAATTAAAGCAGCTCCTTTCATCACACTATTAACGCTTTGATAGATTAACTTTTTACCTTTAATTGGACTTAAAGCTATGAATTAAATTAAAAATAAGAAGTAATTCAATCCAAAAATAGCTTTTGCTTGCTTCCCTCAACCAATAGCTGTCCACGGTTTCCACCAATCTGTTCACAGCTTCTTTTCACCAACCAACCTTTCTCAGGGCAGACCTAGTGACATCACACTCACTCACAGTGGCTGACAAAGCCTTGCAGACCCGTTCTTCAAACCTGATTCACACAAAAAACGAAACGCAGAATATTGTGAGCACCAAAGAAAAATCAACAAACCAACTTGTCTGTTTACTACAGGTAGGGGCACAATCACTTCAGAAATGTTACAGATATTTCGATTGCAACTTTTAGCTCTGACAGCTGCTCATCAGGCTTTAGCTTTCTCTCATTTGCAAGTAAAATTCAACCAGCAAATTTCACCCTTGACTAATACCAGATCCTCCTTTAGCTCTCAGGAATCACGAAGTATTTGTCAAACTAACACTGTCTTAACACACTCTAGGAATACTATTTGTCAACCACGCCTGATTGACCAAACATAGCAAACAAGTTATAAACAACAACCAAGTGTCTCTTGTATAATACTCTGGAGTCTTAGACCAACGCAGGGTCTGTATACCAACAACCACGTGGGCAATGTTTTAGCACAAAGCATCACACTCAATTGAAGTACACTGACTTTCCTACACTTACCCTTTGGAGTATGCAAAATCCTCACTCAAACTACTTTGGAGTACGCAATCTCCCTATTTCTCACACCTGTCACAATTCACCTGCTATTTGCCAAAGCATTGCAAGGGCAAACCCTATTGAGGACTCAAGCAACACTAGGAACCCTGGCAACATACCATATTTCATCCAAACAAGCATTGAAAAAAACAAATTTCCAAAAATCAACATTTTCAACAAGCATTGGCAAACTAAATCTCTCGAATTTAGGATATTTCCCTCCTATAGAGATGAAGCCATAATCTCTGCTACCAAAATCTGTGGGCATGTGACCTTATATTATTTTGTATTAATATGATAAGGTGACATGTAAAAGGGCAGTGACATCTACCACCCTCAGAGGTCGACTTGAATCTTTTGACTCAGACAGGATAAGAACCAATAGCCATCAAACAATAACAAAGCAAGGGAAAAATAAATGCACATTCGTTACACCTCTCCTAAATGAGAAAGCAACTTGCACATTATTCTTCAGAAGAGCGCAGGAACTGCAGGTCTTCAGACACCATCAGGCAACAGGAACATGAATGGGGCAACAGGCCAGTAATAATGGGGCCTAATGTATCTAAACTGTTAGAATCATAGGCAAAGACAGAAACACATCTAACTCATAACAAGATTATCACAGTAGCTGGAGCACAACTGACTCCAAATGGAACTAAAATGAATCTGCATCTCAAAGCAAAAACAGAACATCATTTTTCCACTGTGCAAGTCATGCAGGATGTTTAATATCTGCTTGCAAATCATTTCAGTGAAGTCAGCAACATTTAAACCATCACTGCTTCTGGAAAATGCTAAAATGTAGGCTTTTTCACTAATGATAATACACGAAGAATAAAACATTTTAATTATAAATGCAAACCATTAGTTTTGTAATACATCAATAATTCATATTTTTCAACACATATAATTATGATCAACCAAAATACATTTTCACTAAACATTTTTATTTCATATAAAACACGTTTCAGTGTGGCCTTTAAAAAAGTTATTTCACATTATCATTATTTTACTGATTCATTTTTATCAATAACATTTGCTCACTAACAGTGGTTTGCCTTGACAAAGACTGCATTTATTATTTGAGTTAGACTTTTAATCTTTTTCAACTTAAAACACAATTTCTTACACCCATCTAATGTTGAAGTAAGGTGAGAAAAGTCCAGACAATAGCAATAATTAAAAAAAAGAGTAAACTACAATCCTCACTTGTTCACCTACAGTACTTTGGTGGTTGTACAGTGAATCATTTAGTTCAAGATTGTTCTCTAATGTCTGCCAATTTATTCAATAATATGGTCATGTGTTTAATCTTTTACAGATTAATGTGACTACACGACTTGAGCGGACTCTGGACAGACTCAGCTGTGAAAACTGCATCCTGTGATGGTAATGATAACGTGCATCCTGGCATGGAGGAAGCAGCAGGCCATTTGTTTAATGTTTCTCAGATTAATAACCATCAAGTGGCTACGAAGGGCACCCCTGCACCATGCCCAGCTGTGACTGATATTCACTCTAATTAGATAGACACGCCAAGTAACAGGAACATCTGGTCAGTTGTTCAGAAGAAATAGCCATACACAAAAAAGAAACGACATGATACATTATTTATCTAAACGATCGTGAATGCAAGTAATTAATTTAGAAGAAACTGTGCCTTCCATGGTTGATAAGTAAAACAGCACTGGCCTCTCGCATGTGCCCTACGCGTTAGCTTTGGGTAAACGCACTGATTTAACACAGTTTATGGGGAAATTGCTGTCTGAGACTGTTTTTGATCGGTACAGTTTTGCACATAATGTATGTGGCATATCTAAAATGTTTAATTATATTAATATGATAAAGTGTTATGATTTGAACTTCTTTTGCAAATGTCCACTCAAATTTCAACATTTGTATTTGCCAGATGTACACAAGCAAATAGCTTTATTTTCTAGTGCAAAACCAAATTTATGTTCCTAAATTGTTTTAGCCTCACAAAGATATTCTTCTGATTACATTAATGACCCACGGTGGGAAGTAGGAAGAAAGGGGGTGTTACCAGGTGCAAATGAACTTTGAGAGTATGAGCTAAACTCACGTGTATGTTTTGCAACAAACTCAATTCAAACCTCTTCGTGCAAGAGAAAAAATGAGAGCTTTTCTCCTGTCAACTGCAAAAATAAATTCGTTTCAAGGGTGGGAATTTGGAAGGCAGTATTTCCTAAATAAGTAAAGTTGTATGTGAAGGTGTTTCTCTACTGAACAATATTATTCCAATAGAAAAAAACAAAGATAGTGCCTTTGTAATGACATTGCTGATTTTTGTGTGTGAAAATTCAGTATGCACTTTTTGTGAGCAGGAGACTGCTTTTTTTTCTTTTTCAGGAACATGCTTCTAAACTTGTGACCGTCGCTGGGGTTGGATTCGTAACCTGTAAAACTTTTGCAGTCGCAAACAGTTATAAATCTACATCAATTCCCTTTCCACAATTATTGTGAACCAGGCCCTGGTTTAGTGCAATTTATTATGAGCTGCCCGTGTTTTCAAAATTATAAGGTAAGCATATTTTAATTCAGTTACCGAAAATGTTACCTTCGATTAAATTGATGGGGACTAGCTTAATTAATTTGAATCCATGGGTTACAGCTTCTCTGTTTAGAGAGAAGATTGTTTACAAGCAGTTTGAAAGGACGGGGAGGTCCCAGTACAGTTCAGGGGACACATTTGAATATAGAGTTGCCCTGAAAAAGTTTCATCGTATGATTAAGGAGGAATCCTTCTTTACTGCACAAATGGAATATTCAAATAATCCAAAGAAGATCTAAGATAGCTAAGTAATTTCTTTAACCCAAGGCTTCTGAGAGCAATCTCCTTCCAACTGAAACCCTATGGACAATCTTTCCAATTTATTTGAAGACAAAATTAACAACATTCATTTGAGCTTTAACAATAGCCTTGAGGAGACTTTTGCCCCCTCCCCCATGTCTAGGACTTGATTTATTGCCACCTAAGTCTGTTCTGGTAGCTTTTCAAAATATCTCTCTAGCAATCAGAACGTGCTATGCAACTCCATAAATTAGGCCCCTCACTAGTCCGATGTTCTGCTAGTCTTCTCAAGAAAGCTATGCAGGTCATTAACCCTGTAATTAACAATATTTTAAATGCTTAAAGCTTCTCTTTTCACAACACTGGTGCCAGAGATATCGGAACTAGCTGTTGTTAACGCACTAGTAAAAGAACAACTGTCGACCCAAAACATTTGGCCAATTTCAGAACCATTTCCTTTCTCACTGCCTCTGCTAAGATGCTGGAAAAATTAGCTCATGAACACTTACTGTATTTTTTTTAAATCCCTGCACTTTTTCACTATTTTCACTTTTCTCAATCAGGTTTAAGCTTTCAGGCATCGACACTCCATGGAAACAGCACTGTTAAAAGTTCTAGAAACCATAAAATATACTCTAGATAAAGGTCAAAACTCTGTGTTAACTCTTTTAGATCTGTTCACAGCATTCAAGACAATAACTCACTCAGTTCTCCTTTGATGGCTTAGAGAATTCGGTATTTGGCATGGTTCCATTGCTTCTTGTTATTTCTATTGTCTGTTCTCCTCCAAAGGAAAAAACCTTGAGTTACAGGATTCCACAGAGTTCCTCACTTAGCCCAAACTTTTTTAATGAATATATGTCTCTCCTTTATTAAAGCTCAACAATTATTTTGGCATCTCTCCCACATTTTATGCCAATGACACCCAACTGATCCTAAGACGAGAATTCTTTTGACTCTGAACGTAATTCATTTTTAGAACTGTTTCTCCAGTATCATCAGCTAGATGGAGCGTAAGTTCCTCAAATGCAATACTGACGAGACAGAAATCTTTTTATTTGCTCAGAATAATGTATTCTTCCTTCAGTTGTGGTGGTCTGATTATCTTCTGCTCTCTCTACCATCAGTAAAAGTGGCTCACAACCTAAGCATCAAATTCAAGTGTTCACTTTCCATTCACTCTCAAGTTCTATCTGCATCTGGTACTTGCTTCTCTTTGATCAACTCATTAAAGACATGTTTTGAATACCTCCCATTAACAGCAAAAAATACTTGTTTTTGCCATTATTACTTCAAGGTTAGACTACTGCAACAACTTGTATTTAGAAATTACTGAATGTTTGTTACACAACTTTCATGTGGTTCATAATTCTGCAGTCAGATAAGTTTTAGAGTTTTCATGCAATGGTTCCGTCTCACAGGGAGTCAGGAAGCTTGTGCTACATTAATGGATCTTTTTTAACACTCTGACCTTAGTCTTTAGAGCCTTTCACTGTTTAGGCCCTAGATAGCTTTCTGATCATTTTAGAGACTACAGGACTCTAAGATCCTTGAGATCTTCCAACTTTAATCTGCTAGCTACTCCTCCTTTTAAGCTTAATACAAAAGTAGGTAAATTTTTCACTCAACTGGGCACCAAAATTTGGAACAAGCTCCCTGTGTCATTCAGATTTATTGATAGTGAAACGGTTTCAGGAAATGTCTTAAAACCTTGCTTTTTTCATCGGATGATTTCTTCAGACATCTGACTGACTGATTTTAGGCTTCACTCTGTTCTGGCTGGCCCTTAATGCTTTATCTCTCTAAGTATGTGTTGGTTAATTAATTCTTTATCTGAAATAGTGCCAGGATGCTCCGTTTTAAGTGTCAGTATACATTGCAAGTATCCTAATCCATTAATTTGTTAATTTATTCATTCACTCATTCAGACACTTCTGAACGAGGGGGACCTTTGAAGCTTCTCTGACTTCTGGATCTCTGAAAGACTCAGAAGAAGGACAGATGTGCTGTTCTGCTGCAAGGAGTGCCCTGTGGCCCGGTTACTCTGCTGCTCTCTGCTTTGCTGGCCTGCTGCCTGAGTGATAATGATTGGACCTGTATCTTGAACCCAGGACCCACCAGAGTTACTCCAAAGGCGAATTGGATGGCCTCCTGATCTGAGTCTCAAGCTCCAACCTTTTTGATTCCTGCATCTTGACTCTGTGTGCCTTGAGTCCTGACCCCCAAGTGGCTCCCCTTCAGTCCTGGACATTTGGAAGTAGGGTTAAAGGTGCTCTGTCTGCCCAGTTGTGGTCTCATCAGAACCAATGCAGTTCGTGACCACTCATGAGAACCAGGGAGGCAATCCCTCAAGTGCAATCTGAGGGAGCAATGCTTCGTGGCTTACTCTTGCCATCATCTGGTAAGATCGTACTTTCTGTAATGGAATTTGCATTTACACTGACTATATCCTGATGAAGAATGTAAAATTTATATACACCAGAATGCTAACAGCGTGTTTAGTTTAATGAAGTGCAATCCATTATACAATTGTTGGGAAAAATAGATCACTTAGATTCATGGTTAATGTGCATGAGGCCAACATTGGTACTTAGCACATGTTGATAATTATTTATTTGTTTGAAGACCTTTAATTAACATTAGGAAAAGTTCAATCATTATATGTTTGTTATCCTTGGGTGGTCATATAACAACAATATAAATTAACTTTAATGTTTTTCTGCCTATTTATATCTACATACATGTTTGAAAAGGTTATTTGTTCTAGAACTTTGGTTGTAGAGCTATAAGATAGGAATCTGGATGTTTCCAGGGTAATCTCTGTTTTACTGTAAGAGTAGCAGCATCATATTCATAACATTGGCAATACTGCCTAATGAGATTCTCTGTAAAAGCATTAACAGAACACATACCCCCTGAACACATGCATGTGAGCATGCAATACATTCTTTGTATGTAAAGGACAGGACATGCACATTTGTGTTTTATATGTCTTGGTAGTAGAAAACTCTAAACTCATTTTCAACAACTGTGAGGCCTGCTACTTTCATAGGATATCATTAGGACTACCTTACATAATGTTTGAGTGGTAGATTCTGATCAGAAAGGGGTAACCAGGTCATTTTTAGTATGGCCAGAATGGTAACAGAAAACCCTGCTGATTGGTGAGGTTGGATTTGATATTATTATTTTAGAAATGTAACTTCTAGGAAGAGAACATTTCTCTGCGCTTAAAAAACATCTGTGCCTTACAGCCTGTCTCCAATCAACGTCTGGGCTCAGCTGGTTGACGGCTTCCTTGTGCATTTTACTCTGACAACCACAAACACAGGACACTTAGTCACACCTGCACTCATCTGTATACTAAATGGGTCTTCCTGGGCTAGAAGGGTGGAGAGCCTGACACATTTCAAAGGCTAGTGGCCTGCCCTCACACATTGGACTGCCAAACCCCATACTGGGACCCTGGCAGACAGACCTATACTGAAAGGGGACGGTGTGCACTTCAAAACCACTCTTTGTCTCCCCCACTTCAAAGGCATTTTTGGGTATACAAACTGGGTCTCTGGCCCTACCAACTCAATCACTTCTGGACATGAACCTGCAATCTGTCAAGAGGAACTGCCTGGCTGCTCAAAGGACTCATCTGAACTGCTTTGCTGAGAAGGACTTTTACCATGCTGTTGCCCTGCTGCCCAGCTGCCCTGCTGACCTCTGACTTTGCTGAGAACTACTCCCCAAGGGCTTGGATTGAGCTTGCCTCCTGTTTTCTGAAGTCTCAGGTCCAAAAAGACTTAGGCCCGCCAAGTTGTATTCGCCTCGCAGCCGCCAATGCGGCCGCACTCCTGCGGTGGCCATTTCGAGATCCCCGCTGGGCCGCAACATGAAACCTAGTTTCCGCCCACCGGCCCAGCGGGGATGTTGGCCGCAACACGGGATCCGTCTCCAAATGGAGCCGGCGGTGTTGCGGCGGTGCGACGGGTGCAGTTGCACCCATCGCGCTTTTCACTGTCTGCAAGCTCCATGGGGCAGTGGCAGGGGACCCCCGCACTGCCCATGCAAGAAGCATGGGCAGTGCATGGGCCCCCAGGGGCCCCGCAACTCCCCTTTCTGCCAGCCTTTTCATGGCAGTTCATACTGCCATGAAAAGGCTGGCGGGAGGGGGACTCGTAATCCCCTCCGCAGTGCTGCAAGCAGCGCTGCCCTGGGGGATTACAACCGCCGGGACCAAACCGCAGCGCTTCTGCCACGGTCGTAATTCCATGGAAGCACTGCCAGTCTGTTGGCGGTGCTTCCGACGAAACAGCCCTGGCGGTCTTTGACTGCCAGGGTTGTAATGAGGGCCTTAATCTCTTCAGGAAACTGTTTGTGCTCCCAGAAGTGACGCACAGCTTGCCGGAAATTATGTAGAACCGGCCTTGCGACTGAGAAATTTGCACACATCCGAACCGGAATAACGCAGCCTGACTTCCTGAGTGGAAATTCAGCGCAGCACATGCCTTGCCACAGAAAATTATGCACCGCCCGACCGGATCAATGCAAATCCAAACCGGAACATTGCATCAATTCCCTGAATGGAAAATTGATGTAGCGCCTGCTGTGTGACAGAAAATGTGATGCATCACACTTCCAGATCAATGCAATGCCTGTAACTTCTTCCAGCACACCCAGGATTTCCCTGCATCTTCCCTGGGCATCAAAAAGATCCCTGCATTGCAGTGAGGAACCAAGAGTGCATGCCGAAAAATGATGCAACCTAATTTCAGCGTGGAAAGGAACAACGCAACTTCTGTGCTGCGTTGGAAAATCCGAAGCACACTTTCTTTTTCCACGCATCTCCTCTTCTGTGGTCTCTGTGCGTGTTATTTTTTAATCAAACTAGGTACTTTGTGTAATCAAGAGACAACTGTTGATTTCCAAGACTTAAGACTCTTTTTAAAGTTGCAAAAGTGATATTTCAGCTTGCGCTTATTGAATCGTTCTTGTTTTGACCTTATTTTACTTAGATAAATATTCTATTTTTCCAAACCTGTGTGGTGTATTTTTGTGGTGTTTTCAATGTGATACTGTATCATTTATTACACAAATACTTAACACATTGTCTTCTAAGTTAAGCCTGACAGCTCAGTGCCAAGCTACCAGAGGGTGGGCACAGGATAATTTGGATTGTGTTTGACTTACCCTGACTAGGATTGTGGTCCCTATTTGGACAGGGTTATATACCTCTGCCAACTAGAGACCCCATTTCTAAAATGTATCATGCAACATTATAGAGTTGAACGCTTCACTTTAATTTTAACATACACTCTGTACAAAACACCTTTCCTTTTCACAGCGTGAAATCTACATGTTTAAACACTCCAGGAACCTGTTAATACATTATTCAAATATTTATTTTACAGTCTGGCCTGAATTTATGTTGCAATGCACTCACTGCACATTCTTTACTGCAAAAACACTCTACTACATATTTAACCATATTGAGGATACCCACTGCTCAAAAAAATAAACTGTAAATTCAGAAGTTAGAATATACATCCACCATGCTTGGGAGACATCTAGATATTAAATTAAAACTGTCTTCATAGACAGCTACAAACTGAATAATATCTGTAAATACAATCAGCTAAGGTTCAATAGCAAGAACTTTTAATTTCTATTTAGCATTTTAAAAATCCAAATTACTAGTACTGGCACAGTAAACAAATGTATTAAAATGTGTTTCTAAGTATATTATTTGAGTTTAATATTTGGTGACAGGCTTCATAGTTTTACTTACCTGAAAGTAAATCTGTGTCTTGAAGGTAGCTGAATATAGTAATCATGTTTAATCAAAAGTCAAATGAGCTCTGCTGAGCACAAATTGAAGAGATTATGCTTCCTTCACCTCTAACCCACCAAGGGCAATATGAGGTATCTGGGTCAAGGAACGCACATGAGTATATGAACCCTCAAGCCTTTCAGCCAGTAACAATAAAACAATATATATATTTTGACATGGGGAAGTCAGCTATTGGTTGACCCTAATATAATCTCATTATTGAATTCTTCACAGAAGAAATGTAGCTGTTTCACAGTACATGTACTACATGTACCATAATGCTCTGTAAGAGCTTGTGTAACCTTTTATTTGTGTTTTATAATTCATCTTCAATATTTGTGCTTTACTTCTATTGCTTTATCGTTGTTTTAACAAGTTAATGGCACTGGTACTGTGGTAACACACATTCTACTCTCTCTCTTTGAAATCTGACTCAGGATACTCTTGCGAGATCTAGAGAAAGACCTTGTGTCAGGGTCACCAGGCCAAGTTCCATGCGACTCTCCTGAGTGTCTCGCGGGATCATATGAAGACCCACTCACCAGGCTTCATCTCCTGAAGCTAGCCAATGACTTGCAAGACTCTCACAGAATCCTAAAAAGATTTGAAAGTCAGCCAATATAAAAGCTCATATTGTTTATCAAGTAATTGTGCACCATACAGACAGCAGTTGGACTCAACCTAACTTACTTTTGTACCTGCCAAAAACCTACCAATTACATCTATAAATTTGCAACCCTCCCATTTTTTCTGCACTCATAGAACTCCTTATTGTTCCTGAAGTTTATGCATTCTGCTGAGCACTCTTGAAAGTGAAATCTCAGTACTGCACCATGGTTCGCCTCTTGATTTTGGGACACAGCTTCATCCACAGGGATAGGGAATATGCTAAATACTGTGGTTTTGACAAGAATCTTGGATTTCTAAACTTGGACACAACTTAGATTGGCCATAGAGGTATGAAGTGGTGTCAATTGTTACCAATGGTTGAGAGCATTTTTGATTGTGAACATCCAGACCTGATAATAGTGCACTGTGGTGGCAATGACCTAGCCACAATCAGAGGTATTGCACTTTGATTAAAAAAGAAGAACACCTTTTCTCAACTGATGTCTCTCTTTCCTCAAACTGCCTTTGTGTATTCTAATATATGTCAAAGGCAGAAATGGCAATGGTCTAAATAGTTTTGGTCTAAGATTGGGAAGTCCCAGAAACATGTTGATGCTTCTGCATTTCTTTGTGATCGTGGCATGGGCTCTATATATCACAACAACATCAGGACTGATACGCCAGGTATCCATAGGAGAGATGGAGTGCACTTCACTGCAGAAGGGGACAGGATCTTCCTCAATAACATCAAGGAATACATCCAGTTCTATATGTAGCTCAATACTCCACACTATAAACACAGTGACTCTTACCAGTGCCACCTTATTCTTACAAAACAAGATACTTACGTGTTACAGCTCCCTCTTATTTTGAAATACTGACACTCACAAGAGACTCATGGAAGCACATAAACACCGTCTTCCACAAATGTATTTGACTCACTCTTGTGAGAGGCTTGCAAGCTTAAACATATTTCATGGACAACAGCTATGCATAATAGTGTCAGTACTACAGTCTTCACACACACAACACTCTGCACTGGACCCTCTCTCTAGGGATACTTTTTCGCTACCTCACTACTTTTTTTAATACAATCCCGTGAGTCGCCTTTGAGTGTGGGAGCACCAAAATGTCTACTTGTAACCATGTATTCTTCCATATCTTGACACAGTATTGCGAACTTGAACATTTAGGGTATTTCTAATGGACAATATGCCTATATCCTTCAGTGTGGATAGCAGAGTACTCAAACACATAACTCTGTGCACTGACAGCCTTTTCTATAAACACATTTCTCTACCACCCTACTGTTTGCACGATCTTGAGAGATTCTCACAAGGTCATACAAAAAAAATCAGTGAAAGAATAAACACTCGCCATCATTACAGCATTTATAGCTTTTACTTTGTTCTCTTAAAGTTTTAACAAAAAGTGCCCACTGCAGACACAGCTTTCCACAGCATGGCAGCAGTAGGGCGTGAGGAGAGACTGGCCTTATCAATTACAACTCACCATAACAAGGATAACAAGTATTAATAGTAGGGTATAGTAGGGACTGCCCTCTCCACTGAGACTTCTCACCAGAGCAACAATGACTTTCAGTTTGGTGTTCAGAAGGACTGCCTTCTACACTAAGAACTTTCTCTTGGAGAAGACTGTATGTAGTAGGGTGTAGGAAGAAACTGGCCTTTACACTGAGACCCCTTTCTTGGATGATGGGTGGGCGTAAAAATGTGTGGAGAGAGATTGACCTCTCTACTGACATCTCTCTCTTGCATGATAGGTGTGCATAATAGGATGTAGGAAATTGCTGCCCTATTTTCCAGCTGCCCTCTCTTGGATGCCATTTGAGCATACTGGGGAATGGGAAAGTACCTCTCACCCCACACAGATTTCTCTGTAATGACAGATGTCTCTGCTAACATATAAACACAGATGTAGTACAGTGGAGTGGTTTATCTTTCCAGACCTCTCTCTCAGATAACAGGCTACGTAGTAGAGTGTATTAAAAGAGACTGCTCTCTCTGGTGAGACAGCTCTCAGAGATGACGGCAGTGCATAATGTAATTTGTACATGGTTTGGCCTCTTCTGGCGTGTGTGTGTTAGGTTGTGTACAGTTACTGGCCTCTCCTGTCAGACCTCTTTCTCAGATGATGGCTGTGCTTAGTGGGAGGGAACATGGACTACCCTTGCCCTTCCAGACCTCTCTCTCTAGATGACAGGTGTACATAGTAATGTCAAGGCCTCTCCAACTGATACCTCTGTCTCAGATGAAAAGTGTGCAGAGCAGGATTTGGGATGATGGGTGTCTATCTTAGAATGTGTATATGGACTGCCCTTTCCTGTCAGACCAGTCTTCCAAATGGCTGGAGTGTAAATTAGGGTGTGTACATGGACTAGCCTCTTCTGTCAGACGTCTCGCTCAGATAATGGGAATGCTTAGCAGGGTGTATACATTGACTAGCCTCTTTTGTCAGACCTCTGTGATAGCTGTACATAGTGTGGCATTTACATGGACTAGGCTCTCCTGTTTGACCTCTCTCTCAGATAACAGGGTATGTATTAGGTTGTGTACATGAACTGTCCTCTTCTGTCACAACTCTGTCTCAAATGCTGGGTGTGCATAGTAGGGTGTATGGAGAGAGACTACCCTCTCTGCTGAAACCTATCTCTTTGGTGACAGGTGTGCATTATATGCTCTGCTCAGGTACTGTCCTCCCTGCTAACACCCCTCCCTCTGACAATGGGTGTGCATAATGGAGTGTGGGAAGAGACTATAAACTACTCAAATCTCGAACAAAACTGATGGGTGTAAACAGTGCACTCTGACAAACACCATCTCCAGTAATACTTCACCCCACAGCCAAAAGAAGGTCCCTGATTGGCTGGCTGCACCCTGACAGGAAAGTTGTGGCCATCATTTTGTGATTTAGGGCACAGTTCCCGAGGGGTTGGAAAATAGAAAGTAGAATGTGATATAAGGGGTCAGGGTAGAGGCACCTTGACCACATGGGAGTGATGGAGGGATCTCACAGGGACCCATCATGGGCAAGGAAGTGCCTAATTTTTGGGGGGCACACAGGGATCTGTAGATCCACTGTGGCACTCAGCTTGATCCCCCTTGTGAATCTGCAATGGATCCATGGATGCGGACCCCAATGAAAAAAAAAATACACTCATTCACCAACCCCCTGGATTGGGCAGGATGCTGACTGCAGGGCCAGTTCGCAGGCCAGGCTCAGCGGTCAACCTCTAGCCATGCACGGCTGAAGGCCATACATGGCAGCCGTAGAATTAATGTATGGTAATTCATAATTACTTCACAATAAATAAGTAGAAATTCATTGAAAAAAACAATGGTTACAGGAACGTTATAGTTAGGAAATAGTATTAATAAAAACACAGAAATTCACTAAAAAAAAGCAATATTTTTATATTTAAATATATAGACTTTGCTGGATCATGCCACATGTGTACTTATACACATCAAGTATATTCGTTGAAGGAAGTGACCTTGGCACAAGTTGATACCTTGCTAAAGAGAGCCTTGGATTGTGAATAAATGTCAGTAGCGACATACCTCTTTGAGTTTAAAGAAAACATTTTTTGATAATTAATACAATTATTCAAAAGATATAAATACATTTGATGACCTGAATAAATAATACAGTAACAGTTCAATTTCATGAAACACAATTATTTTCAGAACCCAAAAGACATATTAATGCTTTGAATTACAAATATATATGCATATATTTAAATATATTGGTGTAGGAAGTTATGAACAGTATAATTGAATAGAATAAAATGTAAAGTAAAATAGTTCATGGCAGTTAAGAAACCTCTTCCTTTCTAGGAAAATGATTACATGAAGAGTAAGCCAAAGAGTTAAGGTAATTCGTAACAGAGATCCACAACCTATCTCTTTAAATAGCAAAGGATTATGAAGAAACATAAGCTCTATCCAATCTATGATTATAATACATACCATACCACCAAGCTTGAAAGGATAATTTAGAAGAGTCTTTCCAATTTGTCATAAATTGTTGAAAAGCAACAGCCAATAATAAATCTTGGATTAAGACACAGGGAGTCATTCTGACCCCGGCGGTCAAGGACCGCCGGGGCCGGGGTCGGCGGTAGCACCGCCAACAGGCTGGCGGTGCTCCGCCGGGCATTCTGACCGCGGCGGTACAGCCGCGGCCAGAAGCGGAAAGTCGGCGGTGTACCGCCGACTTTCCGCTGCCCATGGGAATCCGCCATGGCGGCGCAGCTTGCTGCGTCGCCATGGGGATTCCGACCCCCTCACCGCCATCCTGTTCCTGGCGGTTCCGCCCGCCAGGAACAGGAAGGCGGTGCGGGGTGTCGTGGGGCCCCTGGGGGCCCCTGGGGGCCCCTGCAGTGCCCATGCCAATGGCATGGGCACTGCAGGGGCCCCCGTAAGAGGGCCCCACTTTGAATTTCAGTGTCTGCTCAGCAGACACTGAAATTCGCGACGGGTGCTACTGCACCCGTCGCACATCCTCCACTCCGCCGGCTCCATTCGGAGCCGGCATCCTCATGGAGGGGTGTTTCCCACTGGGCTGGCGGGCGGCCTTTTGGCGGTCGCCCGCCAGCCCAGTGGGAAACCCAGAATACCCGCGGCGGTCTTTTGACCGCGCAGCGGTATTCTGGCGGTTCCCTCCAGGCGGGCGGCTCCCGCCGCCCGCCGGGGTCAGAATGACCCCCACAATTTCTTGGATAATGGGACCATTCGTTTGCAAGGCTGCCTAAAAATATATTTGGAAAGCTTAAGGAAACTAGGGTGTTAAAAATAGTATTAATTTGATTCCATACCTTAACCCAAAATTGAAATGTATACGGACAATTAAAAAGCATAAGGTTAAGATCTGAGACCGGCTTATTACACGATGAACAATCAAATGGAAGATTATAATTCATTATATATAAAGATGATATGTAATTAATAACCTATTATATATAAAAAATAAAGTTTGAATTGCATTAGCTGCTCTTGAGGTTTTCCGTATTTTAATCCCCACCTTATTCCATAACGAAGATGGAAATGAAGCCTCTAAATCTTTCTCCCACTGTACTTCTAATGTGGATTTAGGTCTGTCCCCAGGAAGGGCTGTAATTGTTTGATAATTACGAGAAGCCAATGAAGACTGTAATGGTAGATTCTTGATTGGAGAAGGTCTGAGAAGAGGCTCTCGTTTTACTGGAAAGGATTGATATGAACTATTCACAACATGTATTAAAGCTTTATATTTCCTATCAAAAGAGGGCAGAAGCAAAAAAATAAGTTGTGCCTGTACAAAATGAAGGAGGTATTCATTTTCAATTAGTTGGTGCATCCATCTTAACCCCTTTAAATGCCACGCTTTCCAGTAGATAGTTCTATTATTCAACTTGATCTATTTATGAAACCAGATTGAGGAATTTAGGAACTGTACACTGTCTCCATTATATAAAGCAAAAATAGGCTGTAGAATTCTGCATGTATTTTCAAAAATAGCCACGCAAATAGAAGTTGGCTTATTTGACAAAGTTAATACCTCCAGGAATGTAAAAGGGAAAACAGATGACTTTTCAAATTCCATAATGGTAAAATAATAGAATTGTCTTCATACATAAAATAGGAAGCTTGTTTAAGGGAGAAGGCTGTATGGTGAGAGTGAAGATTCGGAAAGTTAACCCCTCCACAGCTTTTAGGCCTCATTAATTTTTGGAGGGACATTCAGGGTCTTTTACTATTCCATAATAATTTGGTTAGAATAGAATTCCTCTTCTTAAAATAAAGACATGGGATATTAATTGGAATGTTTGATGGATAAAAGAGAATTACAGGAAGCAACATCATTTTAGGAGAGTCTAGTCTACCCCACCAGGATACAAATAAAGGATTCCATTTAGAAATAAAAGAATCAGGAGTAGAAAACAATTGTAAAAAATTACAGGAAGTGGTATCTTTAAAAGAAGGTTTAAACCAAAGACATAAATATTTAATTTTAGCATTGTTCAAGTGAAAATCTGAAGATTTAAAATCTTCAGGAAGACAGAATTTATTTGAAGGAAGTATTTCACACTTATCTTTATTTAATTTATACCCTGAGATAGAAGCAAAATTATCTACTTCAAATAGAAAGGTAGGAAATGAAGAATTCAGATTTTTTTATAAAAAGCAAGATATCATCAGCAGAAGCCGAAAATGCTATCTGCCTTTCCCCAAATTGGAAACCATGCAAACTTGGATTATCTCCAAGTTTCAATAAGAAGGGTTTCAAAGCAAGAACAATAAAAGTGGTGTCAACGGACATCTCTGACGAACTCCTCTATAAAGTGAGAACGACCATTTAGAAAAACAGCAGTTTTAAGAGAAGACTATAATAATAAGATTAGATTTATGAATATAGTGCCAAAGCCAAACCATGAAAGCGTTGAAACAATAAAGGGCCAATTAACACAATCAAAAGCTTTTTCAGCATCTAGAGCAATTGCAGATATAGAGTCTTTATACGCCACAGACTTACTTAAGATATTACAAAATAATCTTGTGTTGTCAGATAATAGACGACCTTTAAGAAAACCAGACGGCTCTCTACCAATTAATTTAGGAAGAATCAACTCCAAACGCATTACAATTAATTTTAGCAAAAATGTTATAATGAAAATTAACTAAAGAAATAGTTCTATAATTCTTACAAAACTTTGGATCTTTGTTATCTTTTGGTATAAGAACTATAAAAGCCTCTTGAAAAGAACCTCCAGAGGATTTTGCGTTGACAAAATAGGTAAAAAGGTTGAAATAATTGTGGAACCAAAAGTTTGGAAAAATGTAAATAAAATTCAATAGTAAAGCCGTCTGGGCCTGGAGCTTAACCCTTCTTGATAAGATTTAACGCATTTAGGGTGTCTTTAACGGAAATATAATTGTCAAGAGCAGAATATTCATGGGGGGAAGTACAGGTCGATTAATGGAAGACAAATATTGATTAATAAGATCCTGCGTGGGGTAAGATTCAGGAGTATATAATTGTGTGAAGAAATGATCAAATTCATCCCAAATTTCATTATTATTATGTAATAAACAATTGGAAGAAATATAAATAGAATCTATCTTTGTTCTATCTTTCTTCATTTTAAGATAATTTGCTAGAGGTTTTTCTGATTTGTTTTGGCCACCAAAGTACTTAGCACTAGATTTAGGAAGATAAGAATTAGCACTATCCCTCGAACCTTCATTGAAAGTAAATTTAGCTTGAAGTAAATCATTAAGACAGTTTGCAGACTTGGAAAAGTAATATAGATTTTCTAGATATTTGACACGATTCAGCAAATGAAGTATTTTTTTAGTGGCTGTCTTCCTTTTATTGGCAACGTAGGAAATAATCAAATCCCTAGATGCCGCTTTGAAAGCATCCCAAATGGTTTGAAGAGATAACTGATGGGAATCATTTTCCAAAAAGAATTGTGATAAAAACTTCTGAGTAAAATTAGAATCAAGAAGTAAGGAATTATTAAATCTCCATCTGTTACTTGGCTGAATATGTGCAATAAGATCAAGATCCATATTCACTGGAGCATGATCCAAGATTAATATAGAGCCAATTTCTGAACCTAAAACATGTTGTACGAGACACTGTGAGACAAATAAATATTCAATCCTTGACTGGGAAGAATATACAGGGGAAAAAAAGAATATTCCTTTAGTGTAGGATTACACAATCTCCAGACATCTGTTAAAGCTCTTTGTTTAATCATTGAGGCAAACTGTGAGAAAATGTTGGATAGTATAAATCTAGAGGTGGATTTACGATCAATAAACGGGTCCATAACCATATTACAATCTCCCCCAAAAATTAAATATTAAACTGAAAGAGTCATCAATTTAGCTAATATTTAATTCCAGAAAGATTTATCAGGTTAGGCAGGAGCATAAACATTAAAGATAGTCATTATTAATAGACATTGAAACTATAACCCAACTACCCATCAAATCAAATTCTTGAGAAATATCGGAAATATTCAAAGCTTTATGGCACAGTATAACGTCTCCATTTTTCTTACCCTTGCCTTGCAGAAAAAAACATGACCTACTGATTGCCTTTTAAGTTTGGTTTAGCCCTTTATCTGATATATGAGTCTCTTGCAATTTTAAGATATATATTAAAACTCTTTGACACTTTATTGGGGATCCTACACCTTTACCATTCCAGGAAATAAATCTATTTGTCATTTAATATAAAGAGTATATAAAATAGCCATGACATATTGCAAGTAAACCAACTACTAATGAGGACAGATTGAACCAAAATAAATATTTTGATGTATACAAAAAAAAAACTATGAAGAGGAGAAAATAGAAATAGAAAAAGGATAGGAGAGAAACATTTTAAAAGAAGAAGAAAAGTAGAATGAAAGAATGAACATAGTATAATATAGAAAGAAACATTAAAAACACAGAGAAAAACGAACAGAATAAGTAATAAAAACATACCTCTGAAACAAAAACAACGTGAGGGAGGTGAAACCACAAACGGAAGACAATGCAACCTTTACTCCACTACTATAGACACAGGAGGGAAGAGAGACCAGGCCACACAGGTTGCTACCACAAAAGACGGGTACTTTAAATAAGTCGAATCTAAAAAGAGAAAAAAAATAGGAAAATTCAAAACCCTTAGAAAATATGTCATTCTTACGATTACATGAACGAGTAACGGGCATAACCATTAAGGAAAAAATGAAACACAATATAATAGTCAAGTCTCTATTACTTTAGAGGTATACATCTTTTCCCCTCTACAAAAGTCAATAAATTGCTGAAGTAATATTGGATCTTCATCGGTTGTGGTCTTAATATTGTAACAAACATGGATGGAAGAGACCATATTGAGCATTAAGCAATTTTAGTGCCAGACGCATATTCAGAAACTTATTTTGTGTGTCTGCCATTGGTTTAGCGTAATCCTGAGCAAAGAAGAGATTAGAAACTGACCACATGATCTGACCTTTAGCTCTTGCTGCTCTGAGAACCTTTAGCAAGTCTACCTATTCCAAAAAGTAAAGTATTATTCCTCTTGGTTTCTTTGACATCGAAGCCATATGGGAAGGATGACCAAGTCTATGTGCTCTTTGTATATTTAAAGCAGGAGAAGTAGACAGATCGAGAATTTTGGACAGAAACGATTGAAAGAAAGATAATGAGTCTGAACCTTCAATTTCTTCAGGTACACCATAAATACGCAGATTTTTTCTTTGGTTCCGATTTTTTACATACATTCTGCATGTTTCTTCAACATAATGACCTCAGCTTGTAGAGACTTAATAGATGCAACTGAATTCTCAAGCACTTCCACTCTTCGTTCTACCTGAGTGACTCTATTCTCCACAAGAGACCATTTGTCATCCAGAATGTGCAGTTGTTTATTTGTATCTTCCATATAAGGTTTAAGAGCTCTTATTTCCTCCAGAAGTAACTCCATAGAAATTGTATCAACCACTTTAATTGAGATGGAGGATCCTTTTTAGCTCTCTAATTCGTTGACACTGATACAGTAACTGGAAGTTTAAACGATAGTTTATTAATAACTGTAGGAGGAGAAATAGGCATTGAAGGTGGAATGTCAAGATTAGTAGCCCCTGTACTCTCTATATTTGACAAAAGGGCGAATTAATTTGATAAATGAATATCATCTGACCCTTTATTACTTTTTATTTTACTATTAATCATTTCAAGATTCCTAGATCTGTCCATAAGCAAGATTTATAGTTTTGCCCAATATACAGTAAGTCACATATTGTATGAAGTGAGGTTCCACCTCAGAAAAAATTAGACCAAAAATGTAAATAAACTGGACATATTCTGGCAAAACGCAGTATATGATAGGTAGAGAGTGTAAGTAAACACTTTTCAGGCCAGAAAGTGCAAAGTGAAAATCTCCAGCAACGATGTATTAAGTATAAAAAGAAAATGTGAGGTGGAAAAAAAAAAATGGCGGTCACAATCAATTCCTCAAACAACCGTCATTCAACTCAGTCAATTAGGGCATAAAATTGGCTTTCATATCATTTTAAAGGGAATAATGCACTCCAGGCACATTCCCCTAATGTTTCCTCTCTAGGACATCAATGAAAATGCACCGGCTCCCTCGACTCCAGCCGCCATCACGGAGCACGGAAAAAGGAAGGTCATCTTCGATTGGCGCCAAACCCTGCCCCCGACATACCTCTTTAATAGGCGAATATTTATATGCAGTGCTTTATCTTCCTTTTGTAAATTTCCACAGCAGAACTTTCACCTCTGGCAGAACTTTCGCCAATAGAATTAGCAGTGCTACACCAAAGCATGAAAAAATGTAAACATGGTGGATTTTCAATGTCAGCGTAAATGAATTTCTGTCAGAAAAACTCTAAATCATTTCTCATCTGATGTTTTAATTCATGGCAGGAAGACATATTATTCTTGTTTGGTATTTTGGGAGAACAGTCTTATATTAACTGGGAATGTTGTGCAATATGTATTCTCCCGATGTTGGACGTTAAGGGTTTTCCCAGACAGGGTCTCCTGCTGCCTTGCTCTTCAAAATGTGCAATCGTATAACTGTTCTTAGAATGTGTGTCAATTAATCACATCTATATTATCGGTATTTCAAGCCTCATGCAAGCCAGGTTATAGTAACAAATAATACCATGTCATTCATAAATATAGCATTTTAAACATGGAATACAAAGGTTAAAAGAAAAAAAGTGGTATTTAAAAAATTATTTTTAGCTCACCATTATACGCTTGCAGATTCTCACACCCGACTTGTTCAGCCTGTTTGACATGTATACTTGCTTACTCGGGTAGCCTGCAGCTGCTGCAAAGAATTTAAAACCCTTTCAGACATTATTGTGTGATTATAGTGCTGCCTACTACTCTCCAACCATACATAGCATTTTTTTAAATTGGAAATGTTAAAAATGTGAATGCAAAAATACCATGTTGATCACTGCTATTGGCAAAACAGAGTTCTTCCTCTGGAACAAGAATGAACAAGTCCTACTGTACATACAGCTGGACCTTCAAATATTTATTTGTTGTGCTTTAGAAATTATATGAACATGAGTCTGATCTACTAAGATCATGCATCGGGGTTGCACCTCTGTCATGGTGCAGCCCAAAGGCAAAATTCACGGTGGGGTTTACAAAGCCATGCAAATCAAGATAGCCCAATAGTAATGAAAGGCAGTGCTTTACTGAATTGTGTTACTTTGCATCAGAAAGGCAATACATATTTGAGGCATGGGCATTCCTGTGCATCCCTGATGTATTTTAACTCCAACCCATATTCACTAAAGTCAGTAAACATGGAGTTGCACCAAAGTAGTACACCTACCCATGCTGATGTAACAAGGGTAAATATCTCTATTACTCCTCTTCCTGTTTGGATGTGTGTGGCATTTTCACAGAACATAAACCAAGAGGAAAGTGTCTCTAGGAAAAGTTTATGTGCAGGAAGTGAGAAAAAAATAATTTGGCTGTGCGTTCCAGAAGCGAAAATTACATGTACTCAATGAAATATATAATGTATATTTAAATGTATTCATGCAAGGGAAGTGAGTTGAAAGTTGTGAACTGAAGTGCACTTATACATACAAATGTAGAATGAACATCACAACTATACAGTATTATTCAATGTATGAATATTATGATAATGTTTTTATCAACATTTCCATACTTATTCCCCCTTTATAGTTCTTATGTGGAAATGCATGTATAACCATGTATTTGAATGCACATTAAGGTCTATGTTAAGTTGACTGGAGTTAAGGCCTGACATGTTTATCTGTGTTTAACTTTCAATGTGGAAGTTTTGCTCTTGCTGTGTAAATCTTTACTTGAGTCTGCTGAAGCCTCCTCTGAATGAAAAGCGTATTGTTAGTTATAGAGAAGGGGGCATGAGAAGACAGGTTGCCAAGGATGTGAGTGTTAACAAGGAGTTGTGAAAGGAAACTCCTCTCTGAATTCCTGAAGGCGAGAATGATCCAAGGTCATCCTGATGCTTGAACTGAGAGATAAAAGTCTAATGAGAAGATACCGTACACATTCATGTATACATGTTAATGAAAGTTAATGGCAGTGACGTCAACTATTTGAGTTTCAATGGAATGAGAGTGTTTTACCTAGTTAGGATTTAGATAATGTTTGCTCCTTGACTAGAGTAGACCCATTGAGACTTAGTGGCATATTGACATGCCCCTTGCACCAACTTAGAACTGCCATTGCATCATTTTTTTGATGCTAAGGATGTGCTAAAGTGGCCTTTCCCCACGCTAGATTTACAAAGTGGCACAATGCATGCACTGCACCACTTTGCAACCCCTTGCGCCACAATATGCCTGCAACAGGCATAATGTATGCAAAGCGGCATTTTGATGCAGGGAAGCCTGAAAAAATGGCACAGTGAAATTTTATGGATTTTACTGTGCCATTTTTTCCATTATTTCCAATGCCTGCTCAATGCAGGCTTTAAAATTACATACCCATTAAAGTTAATGCGCCTCCCTCTCCTTTGCAGCACTAGCATCTACATTTTTTACACTAGTGCAGCAAAGCACCAAAACAGTATCAAATATTCAGAGGCACCATCATGGTCTTGTTAGCTGGGGCAAGGGTGACGCAAAAGAAGTGGCGCTTTGGGACCTTTGCTCAACTTTCTTATAAATATGCCCCTTAGGGCCTGATTTAGATCTTGGCGAAGGGGTTATTCCATGGCAACAGTGACAGATATCCCATCTGCTGAAATATAAATACCACCGTTTTCTATGGTAATCAAGAGCCAGATGTATCAAGATTCAAGTTAGCGATTCTCAAATTGCGATTTTTAAGAAATTCGCAAACACAATTTGCAAGATGCAAATACTGAATCGCAATTTTTTTGTGATTCAGTAATTGAAAATCGCAAATTGAGAAAACGGCAAACCGGAAAAGCCTGATGACATCACAACCAGGAAGTGAGTCATCCCATGCTGTTTCCAGGAGCCACACCCACAGGAGCAGTGAGAGAGACACAGCCCACCACCAGGGAGTCAGCATTGTGAGTAAGCCAGGACCAAAATGCAACATAGCCAATGCTGGAAAAGGGAAGGAGAAGGCAGACAAGAAGAGGGAGCTAACATTTAGTGAGGCAGAATTGGAGGTGCTCATTGAGGAGGTTGTTGGGAACCATAATAGACTATTTGGAAAAAACTCACTCGAATTGCCTGAGAGTGAGAAGCAGAATCTCTGGTCTGACATACAGACAAAAATATGCTCAGTGGGTGTTGCGCAGCGCTCTGTGGAGGAGATACTCATGCAATGGTACGACTTGTGGTCCCTTGCCAAGGAGAGGGTGGCCAGCATGGTTATGGAGGCAAGGAGCACCGGAGGCGGACCATCGACCCAGACACCGTTAACCCCTATAGAAGACCTGGTGGAGTCCACATTGCTGCCAGAAACTGTCTGTGGTTTAACTGACATTGACACCTCAGGGACACCCAGCACCAGCAAAGGTAAGGCCAGTAATTATGTGTATCCCAACATGTGATTGTACAAATGTCCCTTAGGTAATAGAACATGGCTTGGGGCACAGTGAAAAGTAGTCCATGTCACATCTTACATACAACACAACAGTGCCGTACGGGAGTGGTAGTACACAACCCAAAGGTGAATATACAACATAAATAGCAAAATAGTGGTCAGCCACATAGAGAAACACCACAAATGACTCAGAGTGACACAATTTAATTGTACATTTAAAGCCACACTGTTGTAATCTGTGAAAAAATGCCAGAACTGACATACTTCACATTGTCCTTGCAGATGACTGGGTCCATGTCGCTGCAGGATCTGAAAAAGTGAGGGAAGGAGAAACACAGCCACAGTCTGACTCTAATACCACTGAGTCCTACAGTATTGTTCTGACTAAATGCAGGGCAAGGGTGTTACCACTGCCAGAGTCTAACCTGGACTCAGATGAGATGCCAGATCACGAACCCACACCATCACCAGAGGCGAATCCCACAGGGAGACAGCAGTCTCTGCACCAGCGCCAGTCAACTCCCCTCAGGAGGAGGCACGACGCATGCAGACAGTGCACAGTAGAAGGAGTGGGCACATCAATCTTTGGTGGCCTTGAAGCTTCCATGCTGAAGGTACAGCGCCTGCAATGCAAACTATTGAAGTCACCGCACAGACAGCTTGTGTCCCACAATAGCAAGGTGTGGTTACTACACAAGCAGTTGGAGACTCTGATTGAGGGACAGCAAACAGCTGCTGAAAAACACCAAGGAGTTGACACAGGCTATTGGGGAACTCTGCACTGAGATACGGCAGGAGCACGTCAGCCAGCACAGGCGCCATCACCAATATTTGGGGAGGTTTGATAGCTTCTATAGAACTGTCAATCGGCTAGCAAGTTCTACAGTCCTGATATCATGGCGTGCTTTTGCCACACAGGTGGAGATGGAACATTACAGTCTGGACATTGCACAGGGCTTGGTGCAAATTACCAATGTACTAGAGGCCATGCAAACAGCACGCAGTGACACAACCAGCGAACTGGGTGTTGGGGACAGTAAGGAGTCCTCTAGCCTCAACAGTCTGACAGTCCCTGTGATTGATCCCAGGCTTCGCAGTGCCAGACACAGTACTGCATGTGAACCTACAACTAGAGGTGCCAGCGAGGGCGCAGAGCACTCAAGTGGAGTGCGTGGACATAAGAAGTGATGTTGAGGGCTACATGGTACCACCCACACATGTACAAATACAGTCATGCTATAATGCTAATAGTGTGACACTGTGAATTGTTCCTCTGCACATTGTGAATAGCTATGCCCTAATGACACATTGTTTACCTGGAGTCAAGGTAATAAAGATGGTAACTGCAGAAATACATTTAATTTCAGTGGTTTTGTCATTACTTACATCAAAAATGGTTGCACGTGATGGCAGCACGTCTTTGTCTGCCCTCTGCTGCACTGGTCCTGTCTGCTGGTAGAAGGGGTGGTAATAGATAATCATCCTCATCTGAGTCAGGCTCCGTGAGTTCCACTGGTATGCCTCTGGTGGTTGCTAAGATAGCACAAGTGGCCACAATTTTGCATGTCCTCTCTGG
The DNA here is from genome assembly GCF_031143425.1 of Pleurodeles waltl. NCBI lineage: Eukaryota > Metazoa > Chordata > Amphibia > Caudata > Salamandridae > Pleurodeles > Pleurodeles waltl. The sequence continues at coordinate 1,064,812,528 of NC_090447.1, forward strand.
GCTGTACTGTAGTGCACCTCCACTCTTATGTATGCACCTGAAGCGGCTCTTCAGCAGCCCAAAGGTGCGCTCCACCACATTGCGGGTTGCCTTATGTGCAGCATTGTACCTCCTCTCTGCTGGAGTTGCAGGGCTCAGGTAGGGCATTACAATATTGGTGAGCACAGCGTATGCACTGTCTCCTGAATGCACAGAGAGTAAAATGAGTACATGTGCTGTCTGACATCTTCCTTACATAAATGAATTATTCTGAACTATCGAATTACCTAGTACATATCCATCACCAAACTCCCCAGCTAGCAGTCTTGTGTGTATCCTGCTGTGGCGAAAGATGTAGGAGTCATGTGTACTCCCTGGGTATCTGGCCATGAGATCGGTAATGATGTAGGAGGCATTGCATATCACCTGTATGTTCATAGAATGATGGTGTTTTCGGTTGCGATACACATTCTCGCTGGCCGATGATGGACAGATGTCTACATGTGTCCCATCAATGGCACCAAGGACATGTTGGAACTGTGCTATCTGGTAGAAATTAACGTTAGTTTGTTGCAATGCCTGTGGGGTGTTGCAGAATCGTATGTACAGTTGTAATCTGCTCAGCATGGCATTGAGAAATGTATTGAAAAATCTAGAGAGGGCACTCTGTGATACCCCTCCAGCTGCTGCTATGACCCCTTGATAACTCCTTGAGGCAAGTAGGTGCAGGGAGCATAATACCTGCACATGGGTGGGTATGCTATTGGTCCTGTGTGTTGTGAGCTGCAGCATGGGTTGTAGCTCAGCTATCAGGTCAAGTATCATGGCTGAACTTAACCTGTACTTCTCATAAATTTCCTCCTCAGCCTGGTCAAAAAGGGTTATGCGCACTCTGAAAATGTGCTCTTGTCTACTCCTCTCTCCCCTCAAACCTGCTAAGATCCTCATTGTCCTCGCCATGATGTAGAGTGCAGCCATTGTGGAAGAGGGGGAGGCATTCTGGGCCTCTTTATATAGTTTGCACCTGGTTACCACCTGGTTTCAGTTCGTGGTAAATTGCATGTGCAAATGGCCATTCTGCGAATAATCGCAATTTGCGATTTTTTGATGCATCGCATTGCGAGTATGTTTTTGCGTGTCGTAATCTGCATATTGCAAATATCGGCACGATTTAGCGGATCGCTATCTGTGATTCGCTAATCTGTATTGCAATTAGCATTCTGCAAATTGCGATTTGGGAAATCATATCGCTATTTGCAACACGCTGTTTGTGACACGCTAATTCATTTCTCATTCGTAAAAGTTCGCAATTTTAGAGATTTCTTATTTTCGCACTGCGAATGCCTTTCATATATCAGAAAACGCTTTTTTGCATTCGCAAACGGACATTCTCACCATTTGCGAATGCAAAAATGCTTGATGCATCTGGCCCCTAATTTCAGTGGACAGGGTATCCATCACCCTTAGGCCCTTAGGGAGGTACAAACCTCTGGTTTCCATTGCTTGGCTGATGTGGCTTTATACTATGCACATCTCTCTTACAGGAATTTCTACTGAGGTTTCTGTGGTGCTGACACTTTTAATTCATTCCATATTGCCTTAGACTAGAGAATTTTAGGGTTTCCTATAGCTTGTCAGAGTAATTAGACTTCTATAGATTCAATTGTTAGGCAGGAGGATCAAAGCTTGAACTCAGAGCACCAAGTTTTGTTTTTCATTTTCTGTATTGCTGCTTCTGAAGTTTTGGTGTGTCCTATGTTGGTGTGCTTTAACCTAATTCAACACTTTAACTCACCTTTGGTAATTTTGGACTTTAGAGTATACTTTTATAGACTAAATTACATAAGCTCAGTTTTGAACTTCTAATACATCTTTTGAACTTTGATTTTGTCTTCGAGATTAAATGTGTGACCAAAGGGATTATACTATAAATTATGATGAATGGTTAATGTGTTTCACCTCACCTCTGGAAACTTACAAAGAGATTACTCTGACTCTGACCAGAAGCTGGTTCAGATTGTAGCAGAGGGTGGTTGTTTATTTGAAGTGAGAAGAACTAGAATTCTATTCTAGATTAGTTAGTCCCCAGAGTCCCTAGTGCCCAGGTTCAGACCTTGGAGTACTGATGGAGTTGTATAGATTTGGAAGAGAATTGTATTGGTGGCAGAGGTGTGAGTATTGATATGGTTGCACATGGAAGAAGTTCCTGTTATGTTTGCAGTGGTTGTGGGATTGGGTGGTGTAAGAAAACAGGGCTGATTGCAGAGGCCCCCTAACTTTTTGCCCCCATTTTCCACTTTTGGCTGGTGTTTTCCTGACTCTGATGGTGCCCTGGGTACTGCTAACCAGTCCCAGGGCCTGTGTTCTGTGTAGAATCAATATGCAAATTAGGCTAATTATAATTGGCTAAGTCAACCTACCTATACGTCCCTAGTATATGGTAGGGCATGTAGGTTTAGGGACCACAGCTTAGGTAGTGCACCCAAAGGTGCACTGCTGATGTGCCCAGTGTCCTTTTAAAGGCAGGCCTGCCTTGCTGGCTGCTTCTAAGTTAAAGTTATATGCAAATTCGACTTTGGAATTAAAAGTAGTTCCAAAGTCTTAAACTACCTTATTTTTACAAATAAGTCACCCCTAAGGTGTGCCCTATGTGCCCCTAGGGCTGGGTGCCGCCATGTAACTATAAGCAGGGACCTTATAAAAATAGTTTTATCATCCCTGGTGAGGTAAAAACAGCCAAATTTGTTTTTCCCTCTTTGTAGTGAATGGCCTCCATAGGCTAGAATGGGGAGACTTTATTTAAATTGTAAAAGTCCCCTTAAATGACAGATACAAAGAGTTTTGTATCAAATTAATTGTTAGAATAAATCCCACTACTTCCAGTTGTTGAATTTAATATAACTTGTTCAGGTAAAGAGTTTTAAACTTTACCTGAAAAGTTGCCAATTTCAGCCCTGCATTGTTTTTGCTGCTGTGCTCTGGTTGGCCAGCCTCTGGCAGCGTGGCCAGGCTGCCTTGATGAGGTGTGAAGTGGCCTGGCTTCACACAAAGAGATGTGTCTGTGGGAGGGACTCTCCCCTCAGCAGATGGTGAGGCAGGAAGGGGGAGGGCTTCCAAACTGGTCTTCAAAGGCAGAGAAGGATGTTTGGAGCAACCCACCAACACCCCCACATCCTGCAACCCCAGACGACTAGGTGTGCCCTTGATTAGATTAGGAGAGGGCAGGAGAGGGGTATGTTTATGATTTTTAGCCACAACAGTGGGTGGGCTCAGCCAGATGTAACCTCCAAAAATCATTTTCAGCCATGATGGATTTTTGAAAAATGTTGCCTCCTGGGATTGATTTTTGCCACACTTCCCAGGAAGTGGTCATCAAAGGGGGAAGGACCCTGCACCTGATTGGAGAATCAGGACCCCCCTGTTTTTCACCCAGGAGCAAGGATAAAACTGGCAGACCTGCACCCACACCTCAGCTCCCTACCACATCCCTACCAGGAAGAACTACAGAAGAAGAAGGACTGCCCTGCTGGACCCCTGGCCTGCACCTGGAACCTGCACTCAGAAGGACTACACCAGCTGCACACTAGGGCTTCACCACAAAAAGGACTTTGCCTGGCTTCAACTGGTTCAAGGAGGGACTCCCTGTTTGCTACAGGTGAAAAATTGCTAACCAGAGTCCCCTGCACCAACTCCTGAAGTAATCAACCAGCTGACCAATGCCCAGTGGCCATACAGGAGTTTGTGCCAGGTGCATTCTGGGAGTTGTAGTCCACACCCCCAAGGATCATCTCAGAGCTTCTGGCCCCTTGTGGTGAGCTGTGGACCCCAAAAGAACCTTAAAAGAACATCTGGGAGAAGGCCCAGAAGTTTGGAGAACTTTTGGAAAAAAGCTCCATAGAGGGACATACCTGCCACGGCAACTCTAGCCGGCTTGCCTCAACCGCGACCCGGCCTGATTTGTGGGTTCGTCCCGGTGAAGAAAATCTCCAAAAAAGAGACTAAGGGGGTCATTCTGACCTCGGCGGTAAAAGGCGCTTACCGCCGGTCAGAAGACCGCCATAACACCGCCGCGGTAAACCGCCACGGTCATTCTGACCCGCAACTGGCAAACCGCCAAAAACCCGACATCAACAAAAGTCCGCCACACCAACGGCCAGCGAAAAACTGGCGATGACCAAACCTCCACCGTCACGCCAACAGAAATACGCCCATTCCATTCCGACCCACAAATCCCCGCAGCGGTCTTTCAACCGTGGTATTCCATTGGCGGTACACACCGCCGCGGTCAAAGTACACACACCTTTACAAAACACAGCCACATTGGACAATTAAAAATACACACACCTGAGACACATACACACAACACTCCCACACACCCAATACCATATAAAAAACACACCCACATCACCCACAAACCCTTATGACCACAATTGCGACTGAAGGCCAGAGAGAGACAGCACAGAATAGAGTACACCATCACACAGAGGCAAATCACAACATCACCCACACAATATCCACGCACAAAACACCACACACCACCACACTCACAACACTCTACAACACATACCCCACCCCACACCTCATCCACACCACCCCATGGCACCCCAAAGACACCCCAGGTTTTCTGACGCAGAACTCAGGGTCATGGTGGAGGAAATAGTTTGGGTAGAGCCCCAGCTCTTCGGGACACAGGTGCAGCACACCACCATTGCCAGGAAGATGGAGCTATGGCAAAGAATAGTGGACAGGGTCAACGCTGTGGGACAGCATCCACGAAATCGGGACGATATCAGGAAGCGGTGGAACGACCTACGGGGGAAGGTGCGTTCCATGGTGTCAAGGCACAACATCGCGGTGCAGAAGACTGGCGGCGGACCCCCACCTACTCCCCCAGAATTTACAGCATGGGAGGAGCAAGTCTTGAACATCCTGCATCCTGAGGGCCTCGCTGGAGTAGGCGGAGGAATGGACTCTGGTAAGTCAAATCTTCACTACTTCATTCCCCCCACCCCACCTGCATGCCAAATCATACCCCCACCCTCACCCCCACCCCCATCACACCAACTCCTTGCAAATGGCTCACCATCACAACCCACCCATCCCAACACCTAGCCCTGCATGCGTCCACAAAGCATGGACACCCATCACCAAAGCATGCCCACTGCACATTCCCATCTCCCCCACAAGCCACCATCACAACAGCCCCCACAAGGGAATGCCAGCACTGGGGTACACAACCACCCACCCATTGCACACTATGGCACACACAGAAGCAATAACCATACTCTTATACCCCTGCAGGACCCGAACGCCACCACACCACCCAGGAGGGTCCAGAAATGTCCATCCCACCCCCAGAAGAGGCCCCCAGTGATGACAGCAGCTCTGTCTCCCTGGACCCTGATGACCAGCCCGGCCAATCGGGGAACTCGGGACAGTCGGTTCCCCTCACACAGCCACAGGCCACAGCAGACCTACCCCCCTCTGGGAACACCAGCACAGCTCCCACCCAGCGGGCCCATGCCTCTGTCTCCAGGACACATCAATCAGCGGTGTCTCCACCACTACAGGGCACCCAGGTTGACCCACCACCCCAACAACAGCAGGGACCTGGGGTCAGTGGTAGTGGGCACACGGTCCAGGGGACAGAGGCCCAGGGAAACAGGGGAACTGGGAGGGCTGCTGTGCGACAGGGGGGGGACAGGCCCAGGGAACCCACTCTCCACGAGGCCCTCTCCTCCATCATGGAAGCAAACCACCGCTCCCAGGAGACGATGGCTACGGTACTGGCCAGGTTCCAGGAGATCCAAGTACTGCAGGAGGAACAGTACATGGGGTTCAGGGAAGAACTCTGAGCCATTAGATCCGCAATGGGGACCATCGTCGTGGCTCTTAACCAGATTGTCACCACATTGCGGGACCATGTGGCACCACAAAGGGCCCCTGTCACTAGCATGGACCAAGAACAGGCCACCACCTCCGCCGGTGCTAGTGGACAGGAGGCCCCCACACAACAACAGGCCACCAGAACCCCACCTCCTGCAGAAGAAGAACCACCCCGCAAGCGGTACCTGAGATCTAGGAAGAAGACAGAGTAGGATGCCAAGACCCCCGCCAGCAAAGGATACCCCCTGATGTCATCCCACTGTCCCACATTGTCACCCTGTCCAACCTTGAACTGCCCCTGCTCCATCCTTCCATAGGCATATGGACAATGCACCTGTGAGACTGAAAATCTGGACTCTGCCATGGACATTACTCCACCATCACCCATCACCGATTTTCAAGCATTTTCCTAAATTTAGCACTTAAATAAAATCACTTATTGCACTAAAATTATCTGGAGTCTGCTTGTCTTTTGAACAAATGTATTAGACATAACGGTGTCAAAATGTTCAGTTACATTGTGATGACAACATACCACTGTCACACAGCTGTAATCCACGGGCAAACAAAGCAGAGGTCACGCAGTGGGGCCCACATCTCTGAAAACGGAAGGGAAAGTCACAACTCAGTTAACATGAACTGGGGGGAAACTCAGACAGTAGAGAGGCAGGAGACTGTAAGTACATGTGAAATGGCAGTGTTGATTCGTACCTGTGTGTTATTGAAAATACTGTTGTATCACTGTGTCCCTGTTGTCTGTGTCGTCCCCGTCGTCTTCCTCCTCTTTACTCTCCACAGGCTCCACAGCTGCCACAACACCACCCTCTGGACCATCCTCCTGCAGGAAAGGCACCTGGCGTCGCAAAGCCAGGTTGTGAAGCATACAGCAGGCCACGATGATCTGGCACACCTTCTTCGGTGAGTACATTAAGGATCCACCTGTCATATGCATGCACCTAAACCCGGCCTTCAGGAGGCCGAAGGTCTGCTCGATCACCCTCCTTGTCCGCCCATGGGCCTCATTGTACCGTTCCTCTGCCCTGGTCTGGGGATTCCTCACTGGGGTCAGTAGCCACAACAGGTTGAGGTAACCAGAGTCACCAATTAGCCACACACGGTGTCTCTGTAGCTGTTCCATCACATAAGGGATGCTGCTATTACGCATGATGTACGCGTCATGCACTGACCCAGGGAACTTGGCATTTACATGGGAGATGTACTGGTCAGCCAAACAGACCACCTGGACATTCATTGAATGATAACTTTTTCTGTTCCTGTACACCTGTTCACTTTCAATGGGGGGAACCAAAGCCACATGGGTCCCATCAATGGCACCAATGATGTTGGGAATATGTCCAAGGGCATAGAAATCACCCTTCACTGTAGCCAAATCGCCCACCTCAGGGAAAACAATGTAGCTCCGCATGTATTTCATCAGGGCAGACAACACTCTGGACAAAACCTTAGAAAACATAGGCTGAGACATCCCTGATGAAATGGCCACTGTTGCTTGGAATGATCCACTTGCCAAAAAATGGAGTACTGACAGAACCTGCACCAGAGGGAGAATCTCTGTGGTCTGGCTCCAGCTGGGCACACAGTTCCTGTATAGTGGCTCGGTCAAGCCTGTATGTCAGTATGACATTTCTTTCTTCCATTGTCGACAGGTCCACCAGCGGTCTGTACACGGGAACATTCCTCCATCTCCTCGCAAGTCCCAGCGGACGGTGCCTAGGAAGGACAACATGGAGCACAGAGTCAAGCAAACCACAGGTACGTTCCCACAGCTTGCACAGTACACGATTCGCTATGCATTGAATGGCTTGTATGAGTGGCAATGCAAGGCCTAGGCCTGTGTGACGCAGTAGAAATTAAGCCATGTGGGCCCTTGAAATGGCGGCTGCCTGACCTGTGAAATGTGACAATGGGATGTGAGGTCAATGCGCTGGCGTGGCACACCTTGGCGGTAGGCGGTCGAAGACCGCGGTGCAAAGCCGCATTGGTTAACATAGAACCCTATGGGTTTCAGGAGCCAATGACGAAGTGCGCCGGCGGTCGCGGTACGCACCGCTGCTGTACGCACCGCCGCAGGCGTGACCGCCATTTTCTTTCAGCTTAATCACTCGAGACCTGATCATCCACAGGAGAGGACCTATACTGCAAGTGCTGCTGTGACCTCGGTCTGGAAGAGACAATGGCTGCTGCGACTGGGGAAAGGGCCCCTGCCTTCACTTCTGAAGAATTGGAGAAACTCGTGGATGGGGTCCTCCCCCAGTATGCGCTACTCTACGGTCCTCCAGACCAACAGGTTAGTACACTGGGACCATGCTTTGTCGGCAATGCCTGGGTTGAGTGGGGTGAATGAACGAAGGTGCGGAGGGGAGCGTATGAGGCATGCATCAAACGACAGATGAGAACATGTGCCACATGGCAAGGGTGGGGATGGGGGGGACACTCACATCGAGCATGCAGAAAATGTTGATATTTTATTTTCTCTCCCTGTACGTGTCACATAGGTCAGCACCCATCAGAAAGTCGACATGTGGCGTGCCATCGCCAAGGACGTCTGGACCCTGGTGGTCCACAACAGACCGTGTACCCACTGCCGCAAGAGGTGGGAGGACATCTGCCGCGGGAGCAGAAAGACCATGGAGGCTCTGCTGGGGATGGCCTCCCAACGTAGGAGGGGTGCCACTCGTCAATTGACCCCCCTGATGTCTCGGATCCTGGCGGTGGCCTACCCAGATTTGGATGGGCGCATGAGGACATCACAGCAGACACAAGGGGGTGAGTACAAGCACATTCTGCTATCTTAGTGCGCAGTGGAGGTGTCTGGGTGGGGGAGGAGGGATGTGGGTATCCCTAGGCCAGGGGGGCGATTTCTGTAGGCTAGTCCCCTCCGTAAGGCATGGCCCTTTGCCCCCGCCCTCCACCTCTGTAGGGTGCCAAGTACAGCTATCCATGGCCTTGTGTCACCTATGTGTGCAGATGTCGTCCATTGGCTTGTAGGCCAAGTCTCACTGACTGAGTAGTGTACCCCAAGTGCGCGGCGTAGTGCAGGGGGCTTCTGTGTCTGTCCTCTCCGCCAACTGTGTTGCGAATGCATGCACTCAACATGTCTTTATTTCTCCCCCCCCCTTTTTTTGTCTGCTCTTCCTGTTCATGTGTGCATTAGCATCATCTGGCGGAGGAGAAGTGGCATTGGAGCACGAGTGAGCTGCATTTCACATGGCCCCGGAGGGCCATGCAACGGACTCTGTTTTCACCAGTGAGACGGAGGGCGAGGGGGGCTCCACAACGGGGACAGGTGGAGACATCAGCGACACAGACACGTCCTCGGAAGGGAGCTCCCTTGTGGTGGTGGCAACATCCGTGCCCACCGCAACAACAGGTACAGCCGCCACCCAGCCGACCAGCTCCGCCCTCCAAGCAGCCCCTCAGCGTTCGCCCGTGCCCGCTCGCACACCAAGGCGGGCATCTCCTTCGCCCCAGGCACCTCAGGCCCTGCCCCAGTTACCCCTGCTGCCCTCAGTGAGGAGGTCATTGACCTCCTCCGGACGCTCATTGTTGGGCAGTCTACCCTTTTGAATGCCATCCAGGGGGTGGAAAGGGAGGTGCATCGGAGCAATGCATACCTGGAGGGCATTCATTCGGGTCAGGCTGCCCATCAGCGATCGTTCAACGCTCTGGCCTCAGCACTGACGGCAGCCATTGTCCCTGTCTCCTGCCTCCCTCCTCCAACTCCCTCCACCCAGTCCCACTCCCCTGTTCCTCTGCCTATCCCAGACACACCTACAGACCAGCCTGCACACACCTCAACACCCAAGGTCAGCTCATCCAAACATAAGCACCACACATCCCACAAGCATTCACACAAGCAACATCCACATGCAGACATGCCAACAGCCACTGCCTCCTCTGTGTCCCCCTCCTCCTCGTCTCCCTCCTCCCTCCCTGTGACGTCTCTACTCACACTTGCATGCACCACTTCATCAGCCACTACGTCCATCACCAGCACACCCACCAGAACACTCCGCACACGGGCAGTCCCACCCCCACTGCCATTTACACGTCCCCTGTGTCCTCTCCCAGTGTGTCTGTCACCCCTTCTTCCAAACCACACAAACGCAGGCAGCCACCCACCCAACAGCCATCCACCTCAGGACAGCCTCCGTCACAAGCACCTGCACCCAAAGACAGCACACTTGACTCTCCTACAACCACATCCTCTTCCTCCACTCCCATACCCACTGCACCTACCCTTCCCATTGCTCCTAAAAAGTTTTTCCTCTCCTAAATTAACCTCTTTCCATCACCTTACCCACCCCCTCCATCTCGTAAAAGTCCAATCTGCACCTCAGCCACCACAACCCCTGGACCTACAAGGACCATAGTCCAGGGATATTGGAGTCCACCACCTTCGAGGGCAGCTACATCGGCCAGCAGCAAAGGGACAGCCAGCCCACCCCCTGGGAAAAAATCCAAAAAAGGCAAGGGCCGGCGCAAGAGGACAGAGACGGCAGCCTCCACAGGCACCACCCTGGCACCGTCAGGGAGTGGGGTGCCACCTGGCACATCTCCAAAGGGAGGCAAGGGCCACAGAGGATCAGGCAAGGATGGCAAGGGCAGCACGGCCGACAAGTCCGGCAGCAGGCGAGCTGCCCAGGAGGGCCCCACCAGCCCCATTCCGGGGGTGAAGGAGGACACCCACGGGCACGGGACACCAGCACAGGAGGGCCCCACAAGCGAGAAGTCGGATGTCGAGTGAACACCATATATTGGCCGGATCTGGTGCCCTGGAGACACATGTGAAGAACCGCTGAACAGGGCACCGCCGTCTCAAGAACCGCTGAACAGGGCCCTTCAAGAGAAGCACCGCTGAACAGGGCCCTTCAAGAGAAGCACCACTGAACAGGGCACCGCCGTCTCAAGAACCGCTGAACAGGGCCCTTCAAGAGAAGCACCGCTGAACAGGGCACCGCCGTCTCAAGAACCGCTGAACAGGGCCCTTCAAGACAAGCACCGCTGAACAGGGCACCGCCGTCTCAAGAACCGCTGAACAGGGCCCTTCAAGACAAGCACCGCTGAACAGGGCCCTTCAAGAGAAGCACCGCTGAACAGGGCACTGCCGTCTCAAGAACCGCTGAACAGGGCCCTTCAAGACAAGCACCGCTGAACAGGGCACCGCCGTCTCAAGAACCGCTGAACAGGGCCCTTCAAGACAAGCACCGCTGAACAGGGCACCGCCGTCTCAAGAACCGCTGAACAGGGCCCTTCAAGACAAGCACCGCTGAACAGGGCCCTTCAAGAGAAGCACCGCTGAACAGGGCACCGCCGTCTCAAGAACCGCTGAACAGGGCCCTTCAAGAGAAGCACCGCTGAACAGGGTCCTTCAAGAGAAGCACCGCTGAACAGGGCACCGCCGTCTCAAGAACCGCTGAACAGGGCCCTTCAAGAAAAGCACCGCTGAACAGGGCACCGCCATCTCAAGAACCGCTGAACAGGGCCCTTCAAGAGAAGCACCGCTGAACAGGACACCGCCGTCTCAAGAACCGCTGAACAGGGCCCTTCAAGACAAGCACCGCTGAACAGGGTCCTTCAAGAGAAGCACCGCTGAACAGGGCACCGCCGTCTCAAGAACCGCTGAACAGGGCCCTTCAAGAAAAGCACAGCTGAACAGGGCACCGCCGTCTCAAGAACCGCTGAACAGGGCCCTTCAAGAGAAGCACCGCTGAACAGGGCACCGCCGTGTCAAGAACCGCTGAACAGGGCCCTTCAAGACAAGCACCGCTGAACAGGGCCCTTCAAGAGAAGCACCGCTGAACAGGGCACCACCATCTCAAGAACCGCTGAACAGGGCCCTTCAAGACAAGAACCGCTGAACAGGGCCCTTCAAGACAAGCACCGCTCCGCTGGGCACTTCATCTCAAGCACCGCTCCGCTGGGCACCACTGACTCTGCACCGCTCCGCTGGGCACTTCCTCTCAAGCACCGCTCCGCTGGGCCCTTCATCTCAAGCACCGCTCCGCTGGGCCCTTCAACTCTTGCACCGCTCCGCTGGGCACTTCCTCTCAAGCCCCGCTCCGCTGGGCCCTTCAACTCTTGCACCGCTCCGCTGGGCACTTCCTCTCAAGCCCCGCTCCGCTGGGCCCTTCAACTCTTGCACCGCTCTGCTGGGCACTTCCTCTCATGCACCGCTCCGCTGGGCCCTTCAACTCTTGCACCGCTCCGCTGGGCCCTTCCTCTCAAGCACTGCTCCGCTGGGCACTTCCTCTTAAGCACCGCTCCGCTGGGCCCTTCAACTCTTGCACCGCTCCAGTTTTATGTCGTAATCATCAGAGAGTTCAAGATGAAAATTGAAATCACCAAGCATGGTGTAATCTTTAGCAGGTAGCCCATCTTCCAATAATGAACTAACATTCAGCGCAAAGGCACTTCTTGGGCTGTTGGATAATAAAGTAAAGTTCCCTTAAAAGATTGTTGTTTGGATAATGGCAAGCAGAAAGAGAGAGCTTTCCATGCTGAGGATGATGCAGCACCAAAGGCGGCTGGTATAAAATTGTGATATATAATTTCTAGGCTTCCACCCCTTTTCAGTGTCTGTCTAAAATGCAACAGGTAAAAACCGGGGAAATGGCCTCCACAAGTTGCGGTCCTGCTGACAAGTCCATCCAGGTTTCAGTAACATATGCTATATCAAGTTGCTGATTTCTTAAGAACTCTGCAAATTCAATGCTGTGTTTCACTAGAGATCTTGCATTTAGATGAGCACAGCGTGATATACTGTTAATAAACCTATCTGTTGTAGTGAGAGTTCTAGTCTTAGCACTGTGAGATATTTGGCTGGGCATGTTAAAGATTTGCGTTCCACATGATTCACATAAAGTCTGGGTAACATTATTGAGGGGCCAAACATCAAGGCTGTTACAGTTTGGGATCTTACCTTTAGTGTTCAAAGTATGTAGCTCAGACCTAGATTAGCAGAAAGTATGCTTCATAAGGGGTTCAAAACCGGCAGGGGGATGGGTGCTAGGTGCGGTCCGGACACAGATGGGTGCAGACGGACTTGCGGTTGGTGAGCGTTTGGTGAGAGCACTGCAATGGGCGCGCTCCATGTCATCTTAAATTACCCTCCATGTGAGAGGGGGCATGGCAACAAGTCCAGCACTTCACAGCGTGTATTTACAAACAGGTAGGGTAAAACAACAGGTCCCGAAAAACAGGATCCAGCAACCCCATTCTCCGCTCTCAGGCTCCCCTGTGAGGGAGCAGTATTGGTAAATAAAAAAATGATTACATTAAAAGGGAGAACTAGTAAACACATAAAATAATTAAAATAGGGTATACACCCTTTTAAATATAGCTCAGAGCAACAGGAACCAGGTACCTCATTAAAAACTAGCATGCAGCTTACTCACAAAGAAAAGAAAGTGGGCTATCAGGACGTCCTTTCCAGTTTAATCTGAACTGTGTGGAAATGCTCCGTGTCATCCTAAATATCCCTTCATGCAAGGTGGAATGGCAATATGCCCATCGCTTCACAGCATGTATGTCCAAATAGGTAGGCTAAAAATGAAAGATGCAGAAAACTAGGGTCTAGCAACCCCGTACTCCACTCACAGGCTCCCCTGTGAGAGAGCAGTACTGGTGAAGGAAAACTAATTAAATAAAAAATGAAGAAATAGTAAACACAAAAAATAATTTAAGCAGGGAATACTTCCTTTCAAATATGGCGCCTAAGCAGTAGGCCTGCTTTCTTTTCCTTGTAAGCATGCTAGTCCTTATCATTTTGATCAGAGCTGGACAGACACACTCTGTGTCGTCTTAAATAGGGGTGGCCTGGCAACAAGCATAACGCTTTATAGCGTTTATGTACAAACAAGTAGGATAAAACGAAAGATGTAGAAAACCAGGGTATAGCAACACAAAACTTTGCTCACAAACTCCCCTGTGAAGGGGCAGTACTGGTAAATGAAAACTAATTAAATTAAAAAGAAGAAATAGTAAACACAAAAAATAATGTAAGTAGGGAATACTTCCTTTCAAATATGGTGCCTGAGCAGTGGGAGCCAGGCACCTCCTTAAAAATTAACATGCAGCGTGCTTACAAGGAAAAGAAAGCAGGTTGATAGCCTGCTTTCTTTTCCTTGTAAGCATGCTAGTCCTTATCATTTTGATCAGAGCTGGACAGACACGCTCCGTGTTGTCTTAAATAACCCTCCATGCAAGGGGTGGCCTGGCAACAAGCCTAACGCTTTATAGCGTTTATGTACAAACAAGTAAGATAAAACGAAAGATGTAGAAAACCAGGGTCTAGCAACATGATACTTTGCTCACTAACTCCCCTGTGAAAGGGCAGTATTGATAAATGAAACCCAATTAAAATTAAAAGGGAGAACTAGTGAATATGGGAAACTGGCACCCTGTTGTAATTCCCCCTCCCTTTTTGCCTGGTTTCTAGATGCAACTTGGACTGCAGTGCACTTGGATCCTACTAACCAGGTTCCCAGTGCCAGTGTTCTTTCTTTAAGTTTGCAAAAATATTGATACAATTGGCAACACCTTTACCTGCCACTATAAGTCCCTAATGAATGGTACTGTGCTACCCAGGGCCTAAGGTACTAAGGGAAGGCACCTGAGGGCAGCACCATAAGCTGTGCCACCCTCAAGGACCCTGCACCCAAATGCACATAGCACTGCTATTGCAGGTTGCACGTCTTGGTGCAAAACTAAAGTTAAAACATTACCTGGCACACAGCCTGTTTGACCTGTCCACTAACACTACATGCAATTTAGGTAGGCTGGCCCTCTAGCAGGCCTTACAGCCCTGAGGCTGAGTGCACTATAATGCATGTGTGAGCATAAGTGCATGAGAAATATGCCCCTACTGTAGCCCTGCCAATTCTTGGACATAGTAAGTGTACTGAGCAGCCATTTTTGTGCAGGACACTGGTCAGTGCAAGTTTCATAGTTGCATGCTGGCCGCTCTGAACCCTGGGTTATTTCATATTAAACAATCCAGAACAATAAATTCAAACTGGTACTAGTACTGGATTTCTTACAAAATGTACCCAGAGACCACCTTAGAGGTGACCCCTGCAAAAGCTAAGTATCCTTGGCATGCATGGTGGCTGGTCCTAACCAGCCTGCCACTACCAGACAAGATTCAGTATCCCTGAGGTGACGGCCTTTGCTCTCTCCGACCAGAAAGCAAGGCCCTTCCTAGGCAGAGGTGTTACACCTCTTCCCCCCGGAATGTTCACAGTCTTGCCTGTGAGTTTCAAAAGGCTTGAAACTCAACCCCCAGCCCTAATGCTAGCAGCAGATGGCTGCCCCTATTGCAAACACCCCACTCTTGGCAGGAGCAATGGCAGGAAAATGCATAAAGACCAGGAGGAGTCGGCACCCCCAACCGGTCACACACAACCAAGGTGTTGCAGATGAGGTGACCTCTCCATTTCATTTTCTTCCATCTTGCTTGATGGGAAAATAGCCAATCAGGGATAGAGATGTGACCTCTGCCCACTTGTAGTGAACACATTATGGGTTTCCCACCCTAAGGTAAATGGCCCATTGGTCACTACTAGGTACTCCCCTAAATCCCCCTAAATGCAGTATTTATTAGGCACCTCTAAACCTGTAGATCAGATTTGGCAGACACAAGAAGGCGAGTAACAAAGAAGACCCAAAGCTCGAGAACTGAAGCCCTGGTGCACCACAAAAAAGGCACCAAACCCTGCCTGCTGCACCTAGGGCGCAACAATTCCCACTGAGGGGTTCACTGGACATCGTATGGACTCATCAAAACACTAGAGGACCTCCAACCCTCTGAAAATTGCTACAGGCTTCCCTCCAGCGTGAAGGCATCACTCCCTGGAACCATGAAACAAGAACCAGTGAAGTCCAGTTTGCTGACTGGCTGCTGAATAAGAAACTCGACATAGCAGCCAGACCATACCAGATTTCACCCAACAGGCCCACAGGACAGACCCTGGAAGTGTGGCAGGTTTGGTGGCACTGTGCCCTCCAGTGGCTGAACTGTGCAATAGATAGGTGTACTGGACCCCCAGCATCAGACACCCAGAAGAAAAGTAAACTCCTGACTCTCCAAGGACTAGAAGCAAGCACCAGTTAAGGGACTTCAGGACACCCAAGAGCCACCCCCCAGGGTGACCTTGCTGTCCTGCAAATCACCCTCCAAGTGACCTGCCTCCTAGCTCCAAGGGCACCTTTGCGCACAGCTCTTGGCTGACCTATCTGCTCTGCACCCTGTTGCCCTGGCCGCTGCATTGGAGGACCAGCTGTGCTGTAAGGGTCCCCCACCCCTTGCAACCTCTACACTTCAAGGGGACCCACCGGCCTCACCTTGAAATCTGCCTGTGCAGGGTATTTTCAAGTTGTCCCCTCCGCCTGTCCTGCACCAGCCACAAGACCTTCAGCAGCTGCTCCCGCTTGAACTGGGAACCGGCCGAACTTCTCCAGCTGGAGATTACTCAATGACCTCAAACTTAAATTGGTAAAAACATTGGCCCTCATTACAACATTGGCGATAAATGCCGCTTACAGCCGTGCAGAAGACCGCCAACACACTGCCGCGGCCGCGGAATTCCGCCACAGCTATGAGGACCCACAGCTCAGAAACCGCCAAAATCTAGACTCCCACACAAGTCCGCCACACCAAAAGGTCAGTGATAAACTGGCGATAACAAAACCGACACCGTCACGCCAACAGGAATACGCCGACACTATCACGACCCACGAATCCACACAGCGGTCTTTCAACCGCGGTATTCCATTGGTGGTACATACCGCCGCGCTCAAAATACACACACATTTAAAGAACACTACCACATTGGACAAATCGAAATACACACACCTGAGACACATACACTCACCACTCCCACAAACCCAATACAATATAAGAAACACACCCCCATTACCCACAAACCCTTACTACCCAAAAATTTGAAGAAGGCCAGAGAGACATCAAAGCAAAGACAACACCAGCATACAGAGGCACACAACACCATCACACATACACATCCACGCACAAAACACCACACACCCCTAAACATCACCCCACACATCACAACACACACCACCTCACACATCACCCACACCACCCCATGGCACTGCAAAGACACCCTAGGTTTTCTGAGGAGGAGCTCAGGGTCATGGTGGAGGAAATCATCCAGGTAGAGCCACACCTATTCGGATCACAGGTGCAGCACACCACCATAGCTAGGAAGATGGAGCAATGGCGCAGAATCGTGGACACGGTCAACGCAGTGGGACAGCACCCAAGAACACGGGATGATATCAGGAAGAGGTGGAACGACCTACGGGGGAAGGTGCGTTCCGTGGTCTCAAGACACCACATTGCGGTTCAGAGGACTGGCGGCGGACCCCCACCTCCTCCCCCACAACTAACAACATAGGAGGAGCAGGTCTTGGCCATACTGCATCCTGAGGGCCTCGCAGGAGTAGCTGGAGGAATGGAATCTGGTAAGTCAAAGCTTTCACTACTTTATCCCCCACCCTACCTGCATGCTATCACATACCCCCACCCTTACCCTCACCCCCATCACTCCAATTCCTCACATATGTCCCACTATCACAAACCACACATTCCAACACCAAGCCCTGCATGCAACAACAAAGCATGGACACCCATTACCAATGCATGTCCACTACACATACCCACACAGACCCCTAAACAATTATCACACAAGGTCCTGCACAGGAATGGAAGCACTGGGGTACAGGGTCACCCACCCATTGCACACCATGGCACACACAGATGCAATAATCATGCCTTTACACCCCTGCAGGACCCCTACCCAACTTCACCGGACAGGAGGTTCCAGACATGTCCACTCCACCCACAGAAGATGCCCACAGTGATGACAGCAGCTCTGTCCAACTGGATCTAGATGACCAGCCCAGCCCATTTGGGACCTCAGGACAGTCAGTTCCCCTCACCCAGTCACAGGCCACCACAGAGCCTCCCCCCTCAGGAAACATCAGCACAGCACCCACCCAGCGGGCCCATACCTCTGTCCCCAGGATACGTCAAGCAGCAGTGTGTCCACCACTACAGGGAACCCAGGCTAACCCACCACCCCAAGAACAGCGGGACCTGGGGGCAGTGGTAGTGGGCACACGGTTCAGGGGACAGAGGCCCAGGAAAACCGGGGAACTGGGAGGGCTGCTGTGTGACAGGGGGAGGACAGGCCCAGGGAACCCACTCTCCACAAGGCCGTCTCCAACATCATGGTAGCCTACCATCATTCCCAGGAGACAATGGCAACGGTACTGGCCAAGTTTCAGGAGACCCAGCGGCTGCAGGAGGAACAGTATTTGGGGTTCAGGGAGGAACTCAAATCCATCAATACCACCCTGGGCACCATTGTAGGGGTGCTGAAGGACCTCGTGAACACCAGGAGGGACACAGTGGCACAACAAGGGGCCCCTGACAGTAGCCTGGACGATGAACTGCTCACCACCTCCGCCGGCGCTAGTGGACAGGAGGCACCACCACAGGACCACGACACCAGCACCCCACCCCCTGCAGATGGAGAACCACCCTGCAGGCGGTCCCTGAGATCCAGGACAAAGACAGAGAACAATGCCAAGACCCCCGCCAAGAAATGAGACCACCCTGATTGTCATCCTTCTGTCCCACTTTGTCACCCTGTCCATCCTTAAACTGCCCTAGCTCCACTTCCTATGCCCCTTTGGACAATGCACCTGTGAGACAAATAGACTGGACTCTGCCATGGACATTCCTCCATCATCACCCCTGACCATTTTACAACCCCTCCACTATTTAGCACTTAAATAAACACCCTTAAATCACAAAACAATCTGGAGTCAGTCTGTGCTTTCACAATTGTGTATTTGCAATAACTGAGAGAAATATCAATGTCCATTGTATTGTCAACATACCTATGTCACACAGCTCTAGTCCATGAGGTAACATAGCAGAGGTCACACAGTGGGACCCACATCTGTAAAATCGAAAGGCAAAGTGACAAATCAGGGTCCATACACTGGGTGAAAGTGACAGACAGATGAGAGGCCGAACAATTTTATCAGCTGTAGGAGGCAGTGAGGTCTTCTTACCTGTGTCTCACTGGAAGTATTGATGGATCACGGTGTTTCTGTTGTCTATGTCCTCTTCTTCTGCCTCCTCTTCTTCACTGTCCACAGGCTCCACAGCTGCCACAACACCTCCTTCAGGACCATCCTCCTGCAGAAAAGGCACCTGTTGTCGCAAAGCCAAGTTGTGCAGCATACAGCAGGCCACGATGATCTGGCACACCTTCTTTGGTTAGTAGTATCGGAAACCACCTGTCATATGGAGGCACCTGAACCTGGCCTTCAGAAGGCCGAAGGTCCTCTCTAGAACCCTCCAAGTTCACCCATGTGCCTCATTATAGCGTTCCTCTGCCCTTGTCCTGGGATTCCTCACTGGGGTCTGTTGCCATGACAGGTTGGGGTAGCCAGAGTCTCCTGCAAATGTCGAGGGACAACTGTTAGACACACACTTCTAACACCTTCTTTTCTTTCATGGTTTTTGAATTTAAAACAATCACGCAATATTCACATATGGTTCCTATCTTTTCACTTTTTGATATTGTGACGGTGAGTGCTTGATAGTGGTAAGTCACTTTTTGGTGTTGATATGATTTAACATCCTAAGATCTCTTTGGGACACTGACTTATGTCACAACATTTCCGCTTGTGGATATTGGGCTTTATGTTGGCACTAACATTGGACACATCAGTCAATTGATTTACTGTAACAGAAACGAGTTAATGTTATGCTTTCTTGATGACTCTTGGGTTCCAGAAAAACCTTCTAAGAGGTACGACTATATTCCAGCCCTGAGGAAGTCAAATGATGAAACATGTGTTGGCTGAGATGTCGTTGTAAGAAATGTGGACATTTTGTTTTTCAATGGATTCCCACCTGAATTAGAGGTGATGATAAGGATTTCAAGAGCATGTGTTTGGAACTAAATGGACTTTAAAAATTAAAATAACAAACTTTGTTGTATATAGTTCACTTGGACTCAAATGAATTTATGAAATTAGACTGGTGTAAATGATTTAGACTGTATATTAAATGAGACAATTATAGTATCAGTAATCAAGATTCTCGACATGTTTATGATGTACTCATGTGATAATTAAGGAAGTTTACTTTAGAACAACGGGTGCCACGGTATGTACAGAGCCCCCCACCAGCACCGCTGCCCAGGACACCACTGCCAGCAGCACGATCAGTGAGCCTCCCACCAGCACCGCGGCCCAGGACACCGCTGCCAGCAGCACGCTCAGTGAGCCCCCCACCAGCACCGCCACCCAGGACACTGCCGCCAGCAGCACGCTCAGTGAGCCCCCCCACCAGCACCGCCGCCCAGGACACTGCCGCCAGCAGCACGCTCAGTGAGCACCCCACCAGCAACGCTGCCCAATGAGCGCCGCAAGCACCGCTGCTACTGAGGCTGCTGCCCGCACTGCCAGCGGCCACGCCACATCCTGTGCCAGTGGCACCACCGCAGACATGGCTGCCATCCCCAGTGGTAATTCGTACAAGGCTGGTGGTCAGTTCCAGGGGCCTGGACAGCTTCCATGTTGCCCCACCGTCAGTGGAGTGTCAGACCACTACCTCTGTCCTTGGCAGGATGAAGCACTCTGGGCACAAAGCCCCCTCCACAACCAGTGGAGAATAACATCCACTACCTCAGTCCTTGGCAGGATGAAGCACTCTGAGCACAAAGCCCCCTCCAGAACCAGTGGAGACTGTTATCCACTTGAGAGACTGTGGCTTTGCACTCCCCAGGATAAAGCAGTGGGCAAACCACACACTGGAGAGACTGTGGCTTTGCACTACCCAGGATAAAGTAGTTGGCAAACCACACACTGGAGAGACTTGAGAGACTGTTGCTTTGCATTCCCCAGGATAAATCAGTGGGCAAACCACCCACTGGAGAGACTTGAGAGATTGTGGCTTTGCACTCCCCAGGATAAATCAGTGGGCAAACCACCCACTGGTGAGAATTGAGAGACTGGCTTTGCACTCCCCAGGATACATCAATGGGCATGGAGCCCCCTCGTGGAGCTGGCGTTGTGCACTCATCCGGCTGAGGTGCCCCCTTTCCCTTCCCCCTGAGGTGCCTGTTTTATTTCGATCTGATGCCCCTGCAGTGTTCTCTCCGTTTGTATCGGGTATTGAGTGTGGGCCTCACCCATGCATTTTGGGCCCAGTGGTCCACAGACTATGTAGGTGCAGTACATGTACTGGAATTCTTGGTGTACATATTTGTTAATAGTGTCTATATATTTTTGACTAATAGATTTTTCCTGATTACAATCGTTCAACTCATTTCCTTTTGTCCTTGCGTTCTTCCAGGGGGGGTTGAGGGGTGTAAATGTAATGTTTCAGCATGTATTGATGTGTGTGTTGTTGTTTGTGAGGGTGGGGGTGGGGGTGTTGCGTGTGTGTGTCACTCTCTTTTCCCTCCCCCCTACACTGTGTCGTAGGTGCAGTACTCACTGTGGTCGTCGTCGCCGTTGGTCGTGCTCCTGGTAGAGGAGCAGATAGACAATCGCAGGTAGAATTTGGAGTTCTGGCTCCATGGCGTCCTGGTTCCTCGTGGGGTGTGTAGAGGTGAGAGTTTTCCCTTCCAAGTCCAGTTTCCGCCGTGTTTTTGTTTGCGTTGAATCCACCCCGGAAAAGGTGGCGGATTGGCCTCTCATAATGGTGTGGGCGGTACATTGTCTTCCACCTGTCTGTTGGCGGTGACCGCCATGCTGTTTGTTTGTACCACCGTGGCGGTCGGAGTGTTAAAGTGGCTGTCTATGTTGGTGGTTTCCGCTGTGGTCAGAATTCCTTTTTTTTTACCGCCGCCAGGTTTGTAATGAGGGCCATTGCCTGATTTTATATGCATTTTTATAGTTTTCTCCCATTGATTCTTATGGTGCGTAATTACGCACCAAAAGACTATTTTTGGTAAACTTTTAAACTCGTAACTTAAAAAGTACTAACTCGATTTTGATCATTTTGATCTTAAAATTTTTATAAAAATCTGAAAAATGTTTGTAAATTGGTCTCAAGTTATTCTTTTGAGTATGTTTCAACATTTATTGATACAGTGAGCACAACAAATGCTTAGCACTTCTCCAACATTGGCCTAACTGCTCGACCAAGCTACCACAAAAAGTAGAGCATTACATGGTCTAGTTTTTACCTCTGTAAACCAAGGTGAGTTTGCTTAGACACTAAGCACCGTGCGCACCATATTTGTACATTACATACAGAGCCAGTCTTCTACAATCTTCTACAGTAAACACATAAAATAATTCAAATAGAGACTACTCCCTTTCAAATATGGTTACTGAGCGGTAGGAACCAGGGGCCTCCTCAAAAACTAGCCTGCAGTGTGCTTACAAAGAAAAGAAAACAGGTTATCAGGAAGTCCTTTCCAGTTTAGTCACCTCAGGGTTTGAGAATGAATATGAATGTGGTTCAATACAATATTCCTTTTCAACAGTTTCCTCTGCTTGAAACTTATTAGAACTATGACTCCAGTCAATCAGCTGGATGTTGCTTAAGAGGGAAGGAAAAGTATGCGCTTGGCGCAGCCTTGGAGGTAGACCAGAGTGGACCATTCATAGATTGCGAGGTAGATGGCTGCCCGTGTCATTTATGGTTGATACTGGTGTTTCCTGTTCTACTTTAAGAACAGTAGAAGTCCCAAACCTACCCTACATGGGAAAAGTAGCTCAAGGTATAGGTGTAGAGACAAATAGATGACAACTCAGGAAGCTGCCCCAGTTTCACTGAAAATAGGGTCATTACAAGTTTGTG
This sequence comes from Pleurodeles waltl, assembly GCF_031143425.1. NCBI lineage: Eukaryota > Metazoa > Chordata > Amphibia > Caudata > Salamandridae > Pleurodeles > Pleurodeles waltl. The sequence continues at coordinate 1,064,835,272 of NC_090447.1, forward strand.
ACATGTGATTCCAGCCTAGTGAACCTCTATTTTGTAAATTAAACTGCATCATCTTTTGTACGTCAGCAGGTATAGAGATGCAAATACATGATGAGGATGCTGTTTTTAAGTTGACTAATAATGAATCACAATGTACATTGCTAACTCTGCTGACAGTCGATGATTTGTCTCCAGATTTAAAAAAGGCAGTTACATTTGAAGTACAGGATGTTTCAGGAAAAGACATTGGATTGATTAAAGGTGTTGATCCTGTCCAAATCTTTATCAAACCAAACGCTAAATTGCCAAAAATACCACAATGCAATTTGACTCCTGAGACGATTGCTGGGATAACTCCTTAATCAAGTGAATGAACTTGTAATAAATCTCTTGAACTTTGAGTGCACCTTTGCAATTTAATGTGTGACCAAATGGGTTGCACTGTAAATTAAGTTGAATGGTTTAATGTGTTTCTCCACACCCCTTGAAACTTACTAAAACCCAGAAAATTAGTAGGAGGGCCAGAAGTTGGATCAGAAGTGCTGCTGACCACAACTCAGGCACCCTTGCATCATGATGCAAGGGTGCTGTTTTTAGCACTAGGCAGCCAGAAGTGTGCCAGCAATAGAAGAGAGCAGAACAAGCACATTTTTGCTCACTCTCTTTAATGCAACACAGAGCAACAACATCTGTTGTTACATTGTAACAAAGTTTAGTAAATTTTGGCTTTCATTCCAACACTTACTAGTTAGACTCATATTGGCAAGCCACAGACTAAAATACAGTCCACGCTTTATGATGCAGGAGGTAAATTAAATGGATCTGCCTTGGAGATTGATATGAAAAGGCAAATTATAACATTGGGGCAAAGTTCAAAGGTTGTGAGAAGTGACACAAAAATGCAGGAAGTAAACGATACAGAATGAGATTACAAGTGTGCTCATATGCAAATACTGCATCTAAAAATTCATAAAAATTAATGTTATATAAATTGATCATTACTATAATTGTTGTTATCACTTATTTTTGTTCAGACAAGAAATAATTAAAGTATAAATCTTACACCTTTAAATGCATGCAATTAATTTACTACATTTGTGGCAATCTGAAACATTGTTCCCCCTGAATGAAGTCCTCTCTATTTTGGGAGACTTTCTGGAAACAGTGAGAAGATGTAGTGGGTGGGGTTGATTGACCTACTACAACTCTTTTCCCTGCAAAATGACTGTGGACAATGTCTTGGGTCACTGCTGAGACTCCTACTGTGGAGCACATTAAACACCTCCTCCAAAAACACTCGAAAGAGCAAGAATGGTAGGGCAGGCCTACCCAGTGGATCCCCTAGTTGCTATGATAATGCAGGCTACCCCTTGACTTGGAAGTCACAACATGGCTAAGTAGGGATTGTGAAAGGAGGTGTAATGGACGCTAAGGGGAAAAGGGTCTGGAAGACAAATATGAGGACAGAAGACTAATAGGTAAGCTGAACGAAGTTGCTACTGGTCATCAATCACACATCAGTTACTTGCCCAACTGAATGCCAAACCTTTGTCAATACATAAGAGGGACTTTTTGAAGTGTAATCAGAAAAAAATGGTATTTCCTCTTTCACTTCCAATGAAGTAGATGGCCTTGTTTTAATGCTGAAGAAAGTTAAAACCACCGGAGTGTCACTTTCAGCCATGCTCCGCTGGCACAATGCTTCATGCCATATTTACAAGGTGGCAGTAATTTACTTTTTGTGTCTTAAGGCCGCCTTGTAAATACAGCCCCTTCACATGCATCCATTACCATGGAAAGGGCATGCAATAGGTGTTGCAATGGGCGTTCCACTGCAACACCCATTGCATTTTGACACGGCCCAGAATTACAAGGAATAGCAAACCTGAGGCAGTGCCAAAAACTAACACCAACCCCGGGGTAGCATTAGAATGGTGCAAGGCGGAGAAACATTTTCATTTCTACTGATTTTTGCTTTTTCTATCTGTGCTGCAATCTGCAGTACATATAGGAAGAGCAAAATGCCATGAATGACTCTTTATATGCGGGAAGGTGTCCCTTCCTGCACATAAACATTGAATAAATGATGTGATTTGCTACTTATACATGTGCTGCTGAACTATCAAATCACCATTACTGACACCTTCCTGCACATAAACAATCATTTCCTGCAGTGCAGTCACCCTTGCACTATGGTGCATGGGTGCCCGAGTTGGCACTAGGCAACTAAATTTAGCACCTGCACTACGGGAAACACAGGGGTGCACCTTATTTTTTTTAGTACAGCACTTTTCTGCGTTTCTGAAGTGACGCTGCACAGCGCTGCCAATTTTGGCACAGGGCCCCACTGCACCTCTTCCTCAAAAATGAGGCTCAATTGTTTTTGGCTTGAAATTGTGTGTGTTGGTATGTATGAATCTTGTGGGAGAAAAGTGTCCATGAAGGGGCCTTAGGGATACGGCAACCTCATGGGATCGTTACAAAGTATCATGGGACAGGGGTATTGTAGCAAATTGGTTTTGCCCATTAGTCCAGCAGGCCTTCTTGCTTATTACTAGCCAGTTTTTTTAACTTTACTGCAGAACCTCATATCACAGTTTCTCAAAACCACCACTGTGTGGCGCATCACCGATGCTGAGATTTGGATCGCAATCCCTCTTCAACATAATTGTCGCTTATGATGCATGACCTCATATCACAAGCCTTGCCGATGGCCTCATTAGAACTGCAGCTGTGCTATGTATCTCTGACGCAGGACTTTGCATCGCAACCCACAGCTCCTCAGAACCACTGCTGCACAACACAACCTCGATGTGGGGTGTCCAGAGGTGCTGGAACAATTTTCAGAGTGAGGATGATGTCATTAATGTTCTATCACTGAATTCGTATGGCCTGTGAAAAATACAAGTGTCACACAAAAAGCAAGTGCAGAAAATGTACCACACCCAATCAGCAGGAGAGTGGTAAGCATGTGGTATGTAGCCAGTGTTGCATTTTGGAGCACTGGTGAGGCAACACACTGTCATTTACAGACAGCATATTATCTGTTGAAATGGCAGTAAATATTGAAAGACATGCTGTTATACTTGTAAACTGTATAGCGCAAACAATAACATGTCATAACTGGTTTACACCAAATACTTATAATTGGTGCATCACCAAGCAAAATGCCTTGATTTGCTTTGATCCTATTAAAATCTTTGTTTTCATCACACCTCAGAACTGTAAAAAGTATGCTTTATTTGTGCTTTCCTAAATGCTGATACATTTTGAAGTAGATCTATTGTTCATTGTTCACAAACGTCACACAGTAAACCAGTTTCTAACAAGGAGGGATTGACTTCTAGAGCCAACACAGGAGGAGCTCCCCATTGAAGTTTAAGTGTGAAAGGACCTGGGAGATATGTCAGCTAGAGTCAGGGATGAGGCTCTCAGAGGAGCTCTTTCCAGAGAAAGCTTCTGGTTGTCTTGATAGATTGCCCCAGAATGCTATGCAGGTGGGTTGGGGCAGATGTAGGGGGATGACTTGGCATCATAGGATTGGACAGTAGTGCCTGGCATCTAGGACTTTCTACCACCTCATCCAAACACCTGCACAATGGAGGAATAGTGGTGAGGACTCCGGGCTCAGAAGTGACAAAGGTGGAAGGCATCACCTGTTTGAAAGAGAATTCACCTGATGCCCTGCCAAAATGGACTAAGGCCTTTGTCCCCAGTTGACCCCCAGAACTACGATGGGTAACTCCGATGCCAGTGGCACAGGCACCCTAATGCCCCCTGAGACCCAGTTGGGGAAGACCTTGTGTTCACCGGCCACTGGGTGGTCATCATGATGGCCAGGAGCCCAGGAGTTCTGAGAGGGCGGGCAGGAGGGTGTTCTTTTGGCTAGTAGTGGAAAGGCTGCACAAGATTCCCCCCCACCAGCATGAAAGGGCAACAAGGAGCCAGACAGAGGAAAAGGTTGATGCAGAAAGGCAGCAAATCTAGTTTCCCACAGAATGCCTCCTTATATGGGACAGTAGGCATGTTGGGAATGCCCAAGGTATCTATGCCTGGCCACTAGGGGTAAAACAAGCTGGAAACAAAGAAAGTTGGCCCGACGGGGCCAGAGCTATGCCACTTCAGAGATTTTCTGTTTTGAAGAAAGAAAACATGAAACTGAGCTCTGCTGCTAGTTTGTAAAATACAACTAGGGTGGGCAAGGCCTGGGGGTTGACATATTGTTATTTCTTCAATTAGGGAGACAGGTGTGTGTGGGGCCTCACTCCCTGAGCCAACTTTTGGTTAAGGGATCCCTACTCCAGGGGCCTGATGCAAAGATGTCCCAGTGACCCATACCCTGAGTCTTCGAGGGTGGGTACGTTGCCCATCTCCGTGACTGGGAAAGAGAGTCACATCAACCTTTAGTTCTACTGCCTATATCAGGGCAAGGGAGAATGCACAGCTCCAACCAGAAGGTGGGAGCAGAAAGAGAACTTTGCTCCCACAGCATTGGGAGCTGAACAAATGACGGGGGCTCCTGGTTGTGACACAGGAGGTGCACAAATGCACAGAAAGCTGGCTGTGACTGTGGGTGCTTTAGACCTCCATTCCACAACCTCCACCAAGTGTAAAATGACTAAGGTTTGGGGCAGGCGACAATGCTGCAGCTGTAATTGTTTGTTGTTTTTCATACCATACTTCATGTACTGACACAATTTAAGTTACTCTTTGTAGTAAGAATTTGAGGGCCAGATGTAGCAAAGGATTTGCGCCTCGCAAACGGCGAAAATCGCCGTTTGCGAGGCGCAAATGCCTCTTTGCTATGCAGAAATGCATTTTGCGAGTCGGAACCGACTCGCAAAATGCATTTCCGACTCGCAAATAGGAAGGGGTGTTCCCTTCCTATTTGCGAGTCTGAGTGGTATGCAATACCATTTGCGACCGCGTACGCGGTCGCAAATCGTATCGCAGTTACCATCCACTTCAAGTGGATGGTAACCCACTCGCAAATTGGAAGGGGTCCCCATGGGACCCCTTCCACTTTTTGAATGGACCCACAAATATTTTTTCAGGGCAGGGAGTGGTCCCAGGGACCACTCCCTGCCCTGAAAAAAAAAACGAAACTAAAGGTTTCGGGTTTTTTTTTAAGTGCAGCTCGTTTTCCTTTAAGGAAAACGGGCTACACTTAAAAAAAAAAAACTGCTTTATTTAAAGCAGTCACGAACACGGAGGTCTGCTGACTACAGCAGGCCTCCATGTTTGCGAGTGCCTATACTCGCTATGGGGCCGCAATTTGCGACCCACCTCATGAATATTCATGAGGTGGGTCATTGCGACCCCATAGCGAGTTGCAGTCGGTGTCTGAGACACCGTACTGCATACCAATTTGCGAGGTGCAAATTGCGAGTCGCATGGACTCGCACTTTGAACCTCGCAAATTTTTACGTTGCTACATCTGGCCCTGAGTTATTAGTTGAGAGGGGAAAGAACTCCACTCATGTAATAAACACAATACTTTATATGTCTACACATTGTGAATTCATCATACCATTCTTCATGTACTGACACAATTTAAGTTACTCTTTCTAGTAAGAATTTGAGTTATTAGTTGAGAGGGGAAAGAACTCCACTCATGTAATAAACACAATACTTTTTAGGGTGAACCACAAAAATAACTAAGTAAATGTGTGCTTAAGCCTTTGATAGCTTGCACAAAAGCAGTCAGATTTAACTTAGAGGTATTGAGTAAAATATTTATGCAGCACTCACACAGTAATAAAATGAAAACACAACACAAAAAAATCCCAAAACAACTTAGAAGAATAATGTTAATTTTAAGAAATAAAATTACACCAAAGCTACAAAATATAATCAATAGGACCAGAGTTATGAATTTTTAAATCTTCTAATGAAAATAGAAGCAAAAAGCACCAATTAAGTTTATCTGATCATGCTGGATTGGGGATAAGTCAAAAGTACAGGCCGACCGCAATGGAGCATAGACTGGTGACAGTCACCAGGTTTTTTCTGTTGAAGACATTTTCTTCCCTGACTTTTAAGCGGGGAGCTGTAGCAGACTTTTCATTGGTGGTTGAAGAGACCATTGTTGACATGAGGAGTAGGTCAGCATTTTGCACAGTCACTGTTTGTTGAGAAGAGTCGGTCAGAAAAGGAACTTTGCATTGGTGGTTGATGTGGACTGTCACTTTTGGAGCTGGTTCATGGAGTGGGCACAAAAAGCAGGTGTTGCTGGAGGTTCACATTGGTGGGTATCATGGATGGTCATTGGGAGGCATGAGGAGTCCGCTCATGGCCCAAACATGCCCAGAAAAATCTGGATCTTCTCCTGGAGCTCAGACCTTGTAGTTCTGCAACAGGAAGAGTACAGTCTGATGCAAGCCAAGTCTTCAGAACTCATTACAGTAGAGGCCAGCAGCAGGGCTCAGGCAGCTCCACACAGGTTCAGTTGGTGCTAGTTAGCGGGACAGTTGCAGAGAGGCCTCTGAAAGCTACTTGTGTCCCAGTAGCACAAACAAGAGTTCAGCCAACTGACCATTGGAGTCATGTCTGGAGAGTCTCTGTTCAAAGCAAGCAGTTCCAGTCTTCCTCCTTCATACAGCAGGGTAGTCCTTCGTCTAAATCCTCCATAGGTCCAGGAGTGTTCTGATGAGAGGCTCGGAAGGTATAACTTCTGAACCATTGCCAGTCTGAGGCTACGTGATGCCCCGTTTTTTTCTAACATACCCTTCCACCTTTCCTGGGTTTTGCTCCAAACTGGCTATGGTAAGAAAGAGCAGGCATGCCTAGGTGTGAGCTGAATTTGTCACTGGCAGGGCAGGCAGCCCTTGTACATCAAGAAGGGGCTGACCAAGCCCTAAGGGTAGCATGTACGGCTTAGGAAGGCTGAGTAAAATACCCCGGGCAACCTGCTCAGGAGGTGAATACCTGACCCTGACCCACACCAAAGTCCCTTTTGTACCCAAGTCTGGAAGGGATACACAAAATACCACAGGAGAGACATTCACAGACATGTGGCCCTGCAGAAGGACACATTTGGTTTAGGAAGGGAAAGGAGCCTTTCTAGAAGTGGCATTTTCACAATAGCAACTTATAATCCAATTTTACCACCAAAGAGGATTTTAAATTACAATTCATTAGAGTATAAGAAGCCTTTATCTGCCTGCTCCTAAACTGAAGTCATCATTTATTAGGTGTCAAAAAGGTAATCCAGTGTTAGTGTATGAGAGAGTTAGCTTTGCTACAATGTAAAAGGACTTTAAACTTTTTTCACCGTCAGGGAATGTAAGACTTTTTTAAATACCAGCAATCCGGGTCTGTGAGCTTTTAGGTCCTACTTAGGGGTGACTTATAAGTATTAAAAAGCAAGGTTTTGGCCTGCTAAAAGCTTTATTTTGCCAGGTCCAAATGCCAGCATACAAATACACTGAAGGCTGCACTGGCAGGCCCTAGGCATGATTTGCAAGGCTACTTTAGTGAGTGGCACAATGAGTGTTGCAGCCCACATGCAACATTTAATTTACAGGCCCTGGGTACATGTTGTATAATGTGTTAGGGACTTATAAGTAAATTAAATGTGCCAATTGGGAGCACACTAATATTACCATGTTCAGAAGGAAGAGCACAAGCACGTTACCACTGGTTAGCAGGAGTAAAGTGCAGAGAGAACTAATGCCAAAAAAGCAGATTCAGCAAAAATAGGGTAGTGCAGGCAAAATTCTGGGGAAATATCATGTAAAGGTGGTCATTTGAAACAGATGCTTTATATTCCTGTATTGCTGTTGTGTAGACTTGTTTATCTAATTCTGTACACCGTGCTCTCCACACCTGGTCTATATTTCTATATTTATGTTTCAAGCTCTTAAAACTGCTAGGGCACCAAAGAGTATTAGGATATATTCTTCTTTGTTTAATCGGACATAAAGGGTGAATCGCTTCTAGTGCAGAGATAACCCAGCTAATAAATCTTGTAGCAGCAATTCCATGTTCTCCTCAGGTGTAAAAAGATGATTGTCTAAGGCTGTGGTCAGGGTTTCTTACCTTATATTTCCCTATTTCAGTGACAGTTCTGTTAAATTAGTGTTTCCATCAGTGAGTTTTGATTTATTGTTGAATAAAAGTTTACAAGAGATAGAACTGTGGTCTTACCATATCACTGGAAATGAGGTGTCTGTTTTCATTAAAATTATGGTTGTATTAAGAGTGCTGTGCTTTGCTTGTAGGATATACCACAAATTGTGCAAAACAGAAAGCATTCCACTTATCTGATGGGGCAATGGTATCCGGATTGTCTCCCACTTCCAAGTGAAAATTATGATCCCCTTAGTGGTTCCAGCACAGGCCAAGATCACGTCATGCCCTGACCCATGACAATATTTGGAATACCAGCTATACTATTCAATCACTCTCTCTCTCTCTCTCTCTTACACACACACCCCACACATCATGGCATACCTATAATAATGAGGACCGGACATTGATCGTACTGAAGTGTGTATTTACTATTCTAATTTCACATGCACTTTGATAGTAGGGTAGAGGTTATAGAGCGGACCAAGGCAATTATAACTGCACTTTTGTTTATGATGCACTTTGTAGAAACTACCTACCCACAATACGGGGACCAGTGCTCAATAAGCACCGGTCCTCACAAGGATAGTATTTGTCTGGAATTGACAGTGGTTACCCATGCTATGAGGTCGAACCGGTCCTCACAGCGTGGGCCATACATGCACACACACACACACCCACACACACAACATGCACTTTATAACCCTTTCCAAGGATAATCATGAACAGGGAACACATAAGTAGAACAGGCCAAATAAAAAAGGCATGAGTGTGATACTTTGGAACGCCTAAATGGGAAGCCAGGCACTTTTAGAGGCTCCCAAAGGGAGATAATATTTGTTATGTGCAAGACAACGTTATGCTTCTTAATACTTACCTACTTTGCAGGTAATTGCCAGTGAGGATATTGAAATTGCTAGAAAAGCAACCAACATACCATCCTTTGATTCAAATGACAGTTTTTCAGACAGTTAAGTCTGATTTCTGGGGTAAGGTTAAATCTGGGAAGAGGATTGAATTGAAAGGAAACTGGGCAGTGTGCAAAGAGGAGATTACCATGGAATTTCATGTAATAGTCTTTATCTCCCTCATTGTTGTCTATCATTGCCCAACTTGGGTGATTTGGAGTGATCCCAGGACAGAGAATTGAAGAACAAAATGAAGTGGTTTCAAATTGATCCAATAGTGTTCAGATGGCTGTGACTGACATTACTGAGTCATTCCTCTTCGCCTTCTGTGTTTCTTCTTTCTGTGCTATAATCCTTGCCAATGAGTGACCACATTCGGAGGGGTCGTGAGACTACAAAGTGTAAAGAGGGTGAGGAAGGAGAAAGTTGCCATGCTATGTCAAACTTTTTAATTTAGATGTTCATCAACAACAATTTAATGGTGTTGAGCTTCTTACACATGGCTCCCAAATGTATCTTTGCTAATTACAAAGCTTCTCAAATAACAATGTGAGATAGCAGACATCTCCATGCTGGGTGACCTGGCTGGAAGGTGTGAGATGAGGTCATTTACAGGACTGTAGAGGGAGAGGAAATAAAAGTACAGGAGATCCCTCACAGGAGTTTTCTTACCTCCAAATACAACATGCCATTAAGGCAGAATTGTTAGACCAGGAGGCTCTAGAAGATAGCAATCCCATCGAAAGCAGAATACTGTCAGAAGAAATGAGCAGAAAGGTAGTCTCATACACAAAACACAGGTTTGTCAATAAGAGCTCGTACAACTTACTGTGCCTTAGGGCTTGATGAGAACTGGATGTGGGTCGAATTGAAGAAGTGGACTCTGAAAGTTCAATAATGCACCCGTGATATCATGATGTCAGGTAAGACGTCCTGTGGCACAGCTACTTCATGCACATTTATAATTTGATTAATACTTTGTTTTGCGCTCTGCCTTTTAAAAATCTTTGCTTGGTGCACTTGTAGCTTTTTCCTTGTTTTTCCTTGTGGTGCATGTGTTCAAGTGCCCCCCTGTAGTTAATTGGGCAGCCAGTGTTACTACCTCTTGGTTAGCAGTCTAGCCTCCTGCCCATGGCCTTATTTAGAGTGGCCGTGGGTGGAGGTGCAAGAGACACATGCAGTGCTGAATGGGTTAAGGGGCTAGTAGCCCTGAATCACTGAAGCCAGAAAGGATGTCTTATTCCATTGACCATCTTTTGGCACTTCGTCCCACCAGCTCAGAAGTATGTTAGTCCTCTCTAGACCCACAATTGAGTCCACAAAAATGCATTGCAACTTAACACTCAGCCCTCATGGCAACACCATTAAATACACACCCACAAATCCTTCCAGTTCCCAGGGATCATTGAGAAATTAGACCACCACCCTGTACAGTCTGGTAGGAAATGAATTCTGTTTCTTCAGTATTAATTGTCATTCACTCCTGAATCACCAACAGAATCTTTACAATTCCGATATCTTGTTCCTAACCAAAACATGGATTCATGTAGCTTCTTACCTAGTGTTATTTCGGCACTACCACATAATAATTCCATTGTTAAAGGGATCAACTGGATAAATCAGGAGGTGACAAAGCTATTGTCTTTAAGGATAATTACAAATGCAAAGTGCAGGAGTTTTCCATTCTGGCATGTGAGGCTTGATTTCTTTCACTTTGCCTCACTCCTAACTTCACTGCTTCTAGTGCCTTGGCTTACACTGGACACACTGGTGACAAGTTCTCGCTGGTTCCTGATCTGATGGCCCCTTATATTCTCAAGTGTGTTAACTTCACTTTACTCAGGGACTTAAATATTAATCTGGAGGTCCCTATGTTTTGCTCTGGCCTTATAGAGAACTGTAGTGCCCTGAACCTTGATTTAGACAACTCCTCACCTATACCTAGAGCAAGGCATCTCCTAGACTCTATCTTCTCAAACATTAAGGGCCTTACTGCAGACCCTGACACTGGTCCAAACTAGATGACTCTTCCCCCAACGCACTCCTTTGGAATACGCTTCTTGTTGCGGAATGCCGACCTACATCAATCTACAGTCAGTGACTGGATTCAGGACTCTCTGGATGTAATCTTGCCTGCCAAAGCCTACTACCCAGCCACATCTCACCTCCCAGCTCTGTGGTTCAATGTTTAAGGGCCTAGAAAGGCTATTGAGAAAATGTTATGATAGAGATAAGAAACTTGACTATAAATTGGCAATGAAACATTATCATGCACTTTGCAGAACTGCCCAGGCAACATCCTATTCAGACAAAATCAATGCAGCCTAAAACTGCTCTAGAAATCTCTTTAAAGCCAAAAATAACTCTCCGACTCTACCAGAGTCTCCATGTCTTCATTGTTATTGTAGTTACAATGCAAAGAGCTGGCTCACTTCATTAAGAAGGTGACATACGTCCAACATTTCCTGCTGATGACTCATATGGGCACCCTCCAGTCAAATGGGCGCAACCCCAATATCTGGTCCAGAAGCCCCTTCCTATCACAGATGAAAACACTTAATAGACCATACACAATTTGAACTCATTGGTCTCCCTGGACTCTTTTGTCATTGTGTTGCACTCTATAAATTCTGGCTCCCCACAGGATCGTCTACCACCAGCCAAGCTTAACATGCTGAGCACTAACCTCATATCACTTCTAGGGAGACTACTGAATTTGTCCTTGCAAGAGAGATGCATTCCCCAACCTTGGGAGCATGCCATGGTTCTTCCCCTCCTTAAAAAGCCTATTTTGGACCCTTCTAGCTTGTCCAACTTTAGACTGTTTTCAATGATCCCCATCCTTTCAAAAATTCTGGGGAAATATGAGGATGCACAATTGACTTTTTATGTGGAGTCCTAGAATTACTTGCACCCATCTCAATCAGGCTTTGGATGAGGGCATAGTACTGAATCCACCTTCATGGGAGTCACAGAGTCACAGAACATCTGAGATGGCTTCTGGATGAGAGTGTAACAGGTACACGTTCAATACTGTGTCACATACCTCTCTTCTGGAAGATTGAAGGACCTGGATGGACGAAGGGACAGCAATGTCATGGATAACCTTCTTTCTGAATGGTCGCACTTTCTAAGTCTTCTCTTTCTGTTCCACCTCAAAATTGCACACCCTCACATTGGGTGTCCCTCTGGGATCAGTCGTGAGCCAGATACTCTTCAATATTTTCATAAGCCCTCTTGCAAACTTGGTAGAGAGTTGTGAACTTACTGCTAAATCTTAATGAAGATAAGACTGAAGTAATGGTGCTAGGTAAGAGCCTCCCTACTTTGGGGCCCAAAGCACTAGCCTCAGGCCTTGGGCACCCTTCCTGAAGCAGCCCCCAGAGTTAAGAATTTAGGCTTTTGGCTGGGCAAGAATTTGTCTATGAATTCTCAGGGTCCCAAGGTAGTTTCCACCTGTATTGCCATCCTTAAATGGTTGAGAAAGATTATTTAGATGCTTCCTTTCTCAGCCCAATAGAACAGACAGCCAACCCCTTATCGTATCAAGATTAGAATATGAGAACATCCTCTACCTGGGGATAGACAAGAATTTCATCAGACATACGTAGCATAGAATTCTTCTGCTAGGCTACTATACCCACTCCGGAGGCGTACCTCTGTGTCATGCCTCCTTAGTGAGCTGCACTAGCTCACAGTGGATAAAAGGATACAGTTTAAGGCACTATTCTACATGTACAAGGCTAGGTCTGGTTCTGGGCTGAGACACTGTCAAGTGTTAGTGGTCACCTACCAGCCTTTGCTCTCTCTGTGTTTGAACAGTCAGTCACTTTGCACAGTTCCCACACCCAGAATAGCCGGTTTGTAAAGTTGTTCCTTTTCATTTCTGGGCACGAAGCTCAGGAACTTCCTACCCAAATAACTGAGAGACTCCTCCTCTCTGACCCTCTTCTGAAGGAACTTGATAACCTTATTATTTTAATCCTGTTAGGGTCACTTGCCCCTTTCTGACACAACAGCACCAGGAAACCCTGTTTGGGTAGCTGCGGGCTTTATTATATTTTAAAATAATAACAATTAGAGGTACCAATTAAAACCAGGCCCGGGCTGAGTTGACTGAGTTACACTCTATGGAATTCCACGTAGTTGAAAAAAAAACTCAGTGGAACTCTGCTTAGGCAGAGTTCCATGTGCCACTGAGTAGCACCCTCTCTGAATGTGCCTGACCTCAGAAGAGCTAAGCAGGGTCAGACCTGATTAGCCAGGCCCGACCCTGCTTAGCCCTTCTGAGACTGGGCACAGTCAAGAGAGGGTCGTCGGCAGTGAAAGCTGCTGTTTAAGGCCTCTTGTGCAGCGGCCTGCCCCATGTGCACTGCATATATGGTAAGCCAGTGCAGAAGAGGCCTAGGCAGATCAGTGCACAAGAGGCATGAAATGGCAGCTTTTTCTGCCTACGGCCTTGGCCTGAATTCAGCTCACCGCTCACCCCTAATTAAAACAAGCTTGACGCACATTCAACTGAAGATACATCATAGGGTATATTACAATTACAGTTGATTATTCAAGATAGGGTGGGTGCCTTCTCCCAATTGTCTGGGATTTGATGGTAGAGATGGTTCCTTCTTTCACATGCATTGGGAGTGTTCACTTATTGTGCAATAGTGGCAGTAGATAGTTGGAGAACTCACAATGAACTTACGGGTGTCAGTTTTGTTTGGGGATATCGGGGGTGTAGATTTGCCAAGGAAGCAGTTACTTTTTTGCAGGCTGGGGTTTGTTCTAGCAAAGAGAGACATAGCAAAAAGAAGGGGGAGCCCCTTGGTGGCAACAAAAAATTTGTGGCAATAGGCATGATCCACTTCATGGAAACGGAAACGGTGGTGTACGAGGTCAGGGGATGCCCTAAGACATTTGGAAAAGTGTGGTGAAGTTGGATAACCTACTATGGGGTAGATCAGGGAGGGGAAGAACAGCAGAATCTCCTATTCAGGGGCCAGTTCCCAATACTGATGGCACAGAGTATGCAAGCGGAGACCCCTTGGGAAGCCCCTTCCAGCAATGAGTAAATCCATTGCTGAACTGTGCTAAAGATGCTGATGGACAGTGGGTATGTGCTGTTAGCCAGCCAGGACCCTCAAATGGAAATATATTGTACAACTCATTGCATAAGTGTACAATTGTTGGTGAATAGTTGTGTAATGTTAAAAATAACACAATAAACACTGTTGAAAAAAAGAATGTGTTTTAGCCTTCTTCTCACCTCCATTGTTTGTCCATCAATTTCTGTTTTTTTTCTTTCCACCATATTTAGTTTTCTACACTGGACCATCTCACTAAATTTCTTCAAAACATCCAAATGTCAAAACAATCTTGAATAAGGTGTCAATTTGCTAAAATTCTAGGGAAGGAAGAGATGCCAGTTACGTCACTAGGTATCCACTTTCTTCCTTCTGACTCAAGTTCAAAATAATGTATTACTTTGCTCTTTGATTTACAGAAATGTGACTCTGCAAATTATGATCATGGGGTTCTATTAGATTGCTTGACTGACAAGACTAATATTTTCCCTGCTAATATACATTGACTCTAAGACTTTCTATCAGGGCATTCAAAATCTGAAATTATAGATGATTTCTATTCCTAAGACTACTGCTATCATCAATACTATTCAACATCCACATAACCCATACTATCACCACAAGTTTGAGTGTGGTTTGCCATGAAAATCATAATCACATTCAGATTTTTTATTGTACCAGATGAGTAAGAGAATAGATTATTAGTTTTTGTGGACGGATTATATCTGGTAGAAGTGTAAGTGAGATGTATCTGGCTGCATGCAAATGCTTCTAACTTGAAGCTTATCATATTTGCTCCCAAAAATGTACTTGGGATGCAAGTGAAATTCCTTCCTTTGCCTCAAGCAAAAATATGCAGATTCTTGGACTGGTTTGGGAAAGAATACTATCTTTTCTCCCAAATCAACAGCTTAGTAAGGGTATTTTGCCTCAAACTCAATAGGTTTAGTAGAACTCTAATTAGTATACAGCTAGGAAAAGAAAATAATGGGTAAAACCCAGATCTCTGATTGGGTGTGAATCTTTGATTTGTTCCGCATTCAGCCCATCATCTGTTCTTTTTCTATTTTTCACCCTAAGAGGGAAGATATACCCAGTCTTGGGTTCTGTGCTCATTATGCTACTAGACTTAAGATAGCCTGGCTGATGAGGGGTGATACTCTGAAACTGGTCCCAGGATACTTGTTTCTGGTCCAGGGAGGACCTGGCCTGGCAGTTCAGGCTGGAATGTTCCCATGGGGAGAGGGGCAGGGTCAAGACTGATTTGCATTTGGCTGAGTCCAAACTGGAATAGCATGGTGAGAAAAAAACCGATGGGTTAAACCTAGATCTGTGCCTGGAAGTACATTTTTGATTTGTTTTGCAGTCTGTTCATCATCTGTTCTTTTTGCATTTGTTGCCTTAAGCGGGAAGGGTATGCCCAGATGTGGATCCCGTGCTTTCTATGTCACCAGATTGAAGCTAGCCTGGTTGATGAGAGATTAAACCCTGAAACCAGTCCCAGGATACTTGTTTCTGGCCCAGGGAGGACCTGGCTGGCAGTTTGGGCTAGACTGTCCCATGTGGAGCAGGGTCAAGACTGATTTGCATAAGGATGGTTCCAAACTGGAATGACATTGTGAGCAAAAAACTGATGGATTAAAACCAAGTCTGTGACTGGGGGTAAATAGTTGATTTGTTCCGCATTCCATCCATCATCTGTGCTTTTGGAGAAAAATCATGGCAGATGGAAGAGCTATGCAACTCCCAGTTGGAGTAGCTTAGCTGTCTTTATGTCAGGTTCACATAAGTTTTACTCTGCTGGGTGCACAGAGCACAAAACACCAACATTCATTTTATAGGAGTGCTGCACAGATGAGCAAATGATTTTGGCCTCCAAAAGAACATTGACTGGTTCTTCATTTAGGCTTGGATTAAGTTCAGTGCCTGTTTCCATACTCATAAGAAGCACTAGCCAGAGCACCATTTTATTTAACAAATGCAATTCAGAAATATGCCTGGATAGGCACTGTCAAACCAGTCAGTGTAGAACTAATAATTGTGCATCTAGAATAATAATTGACAATATACTGGACATGACCACCCAAGTCAATGCAGATGTCTTCTCCTGTTTCAACACCCTAAGGATGCTGTAGAGAATCTTCAAGAGGCTAATGGACAACACCTTCAGACTAGACTATGTAAACACCCTGTATGCAGGGATAACCAAATATCTCACAAGAAGACTGCAACCTCCTATGCCAAAATCACACCACGCCACACCTTAGGGTACCCCACTAGCTCCCAACACATAAGCATGCACATTTCAAACTCCTGACCTACACCTACGATGCAGCTCCTCACCCACACCCACAAAGTACTCCACAAAACAGGCCCTGCCTACCTGAACAGCTGCATTAATTTCTACCAACCTTCCAGACACCTCTACTATACTGGTCTCTCTCTAACGCACACCTCATGTAAACACAAAAGGAGTGCAAAGAGCTGTGCCTTCTCACACCTGGCTCCTAAAGACTTGAACAACTCCCCATAACACATAAAAAACTTCTTCTCTCTTCTTGATTTCACAAGAAGCTGAAGACCTGGCTTTTTGTGTAAGCCCTCCATGGCTGGCCTCTCATACCAGCTAGAGAGCACCTGGATACCCTCAGGGGTGATTGGCGTGCACTGATAACATATAAAACAACATAATTTACCATAACATAACATGTCAGTCATACTCTTTTTAGTAGAGAGGTGACCCAGACCCACCAGGATTCTTCTATGTCCTGTGACTTGAAGATTTTCTGGAAACTAACATAGCTTTAGACATCTTCTTTTTCATCAGGTAGTTGAATTACTTTACACTTTAAGGAATTAATGGTTCCTTGTGCTCACCAGGGTGCTCAGTATTTATCACTGAAAGGAAAAATAAGAACTGAACAAAACAACAGCATGAGGTAAATTTGATGTGCACTATTAAGCCTTTTGCAGACTGGAACACCCATCTGCCAAACTCCCAACAGGGTAGTCGCTGCCATGCTGGCGACCTCCACACCATCCCCATTAAGACTTTCCCACTTCGCTGAACATAGCCTAGGAGGAAAGGTGCAGCAGCATTGTCACTGGCTCATAATTGAGGCAGTGGCAATGCTGCCAACACGCAGGGGGCACCTTCCAAATGCACACAGCAGACAGTGAGCAGTTCGAGGGTGCTGGTCAGGGGGACCCCTGCACTACCCATGCCGCAAGGGTGGGCAACGCAGGGGTTTGCGCTGTGGCCACTACACCTGTTCTCTACCAGCTTTTTCATGGCAGTGGTAACACCATGAAAAGGCTGGCAGAAAACAAGGTTTTAATGAGCAAGGTGGCGCTGACTTCAGCTCCACCCTGACTGATTACAATCTGCACCCACCATCAGCTGGTCAGGATCTAGGATCCTGACGTGGACAGAGGTAGATTGGCAGGTCTACCCGTCAACCTCCCAATTTGGAGGTCCAACCACCACAATCGCGGCGGTCCTAACTCCACTGTGGCGGTCCGACCGCCACAGCGGCATTGTCAGTCTGGCTACCACCGCTGCAATGGCGGTCCTCGGACAGCCAATGTTGTAATTGGGCCCTATGTCTCTTACCCTAAATATATATTTGTCTCATAATTCACATCTATAATAATGAAAAATGAACACACTAATCAAATATTTACTTTCTTAGGATAATGTTTAAGTTGTGAGTGATCAATGCAAGCCTACTTTGGGAGTGTATAGAAAACATGTGAATATTAAGTATGGGGGAGGTTTTCTAAAATTATGTATTGTTATGTATTTTGATTTGATAAATATAATGAAAGACGAAGACTTATCTATCGTTTAAGCACATTGTAAGATATTTTAACCACAAATACAGGATACTTTGTTTTAGTCTTCAGTCTCTCTTCCACCAAATTCAAATGATTTAACACGTCTCTGGGCAGACGTTGTACAAACATATTGAATGTACACCCATATTAAGGTTTTCAGACATTTGATGAACTTCCTCTAACAAAACAAAATAGGCATTGATTTAGAAATGCTAAAAATGCCTTTTTAAAGAGTTGGAAATCAGGCATGGAACAAGACCATACATAATGTATCTTTATATCGAATTAAATTATACCAATTACTTTTGAAGGAACTACACAAATTAAAATGTGTCGAGAAATGGAAGAAAAGCAATCTTCGAGATATTGTAGGAGATAAGAGGTTGCATGAAACCAATACAGAGCTATTTCATGGATGAAACTAATCAACACTTTGTGTGCATGATGCTCAGTTTGAATATGAGCTAATTAAAGTCATGGGCAATAGACATTCAAGTTTTAGATTTAAAAAACACTGTTGAAAAGCTACTTAAAAATTCCTAGGAAGCTTGCATGTATTCGCACACCTTAAGTGAATAATTTTGCATTTAATTTTGGATTGATGAGTCGTATTGTAAATGATTTTTAGATATAACAATTTACTTTAAACAACTGTGTTCACATTTTAAGGCACACAGAGAGAGGGCAATTTCATAATCAATAATTCGTGCCAACGCTCAGTTCGGTATGTCAGTACGAGTTCTGTAACTTTATGCAGGCACGCAACGCCCATTGGGCTGAAAGGCGCTTCAGCTCGCCCCGACCACCACCCTCAGCTGAAGAAACCCGGGCTGGTTGGAGTGGGGATGCCGCTCGGTCGATCAAGGCTCAGTCAAAGCAACCTGCTCGTGTTTCAGAGCCTGTTTGCCGCCGGATATCCGGGACTTTTCTTTTTCTTTTTTTTTTACCTATTGCTTTGTTTTGTCGAGCCAAATCCCATCCGACTATTTTATGGTCCTAGCTGTTGGGTGTCGTGGGGCCAGGGCTGGCTGTGAAAACGGCAGGCATTAACTCTTCTATTAACACATCAACATTCGTTCCCTTTGGCACTGCCATTTTAGCTTAGCCGCCTTCCAGGTGCTGCATTTGTTTATATATTCTTTTTAAAATGGGGATCTCTTGAAAGAACTACCAATCTATTTATGTTTACCTTGATTAACATTTCCTGTTGCATAATGCAAGAACTCTATCCAACAGGCTTCTTTCAAGTATATGCCCTTGTTTTCCTCCATACCCTAACAAAACTTCTGTTCCGCCAGTGTAATTTTGTGCAATTTTGAGTTATACTTGTTACATGAAATTCCCCAAATTACTCAATATCTTGTGATTACACACCGTTTCCTGCAAAAAATGAGCACAACTGCACAGACAACGTGAACGACCAGGATACAAGCATGGAATTTTTGCCTAATATATATGACCTACTGCTTGATTTGGTATTTCACTTTGTTTTCTGAAATTGAATGATATTACAAAAAAGCAAATTATGCAAATTTCACAACCACTACTTTATAGATACCGCAGACAATATCTGTTAGATGAAATCCTTTACCCTGCTGGTGCCACAATTACTCTAGATAAGGAATAAGAAATGTATTCATCATATACTACTCTGGAGGATTGCCATAGACTAATTGTGAACATGGGCTCACAATTAATATACCAGAGACCTTTGGAAATAGGCTCATCTTAAACAGATCGGTTCAGAGTCCCCAAAGGTTTGTTCAACACACTACAGAAGCAATGATGCTGGTCTTTGCGGAGCATAAGGGAAAAAAGCAGAGCAAAGCCATATTTATCAAATATGGCTTACTGCTACTGTCTTACCCTGTGCTGTTGGTATTTAAGGTCCCCTAGCATCAGTCACCAAACTTCTCACCATAGCACAAACATCTGTGCATGCTGTCAAGGATGGTGTTTTTGGAAAAAAACATGTCACTACAAAGTAAAATACATGGACTGACTTTAAAACATTTCCCAAAAGGGACGTGTACTATACAGTGCAGCACACATTCAATGTGTGAAACTTAAGAAGAAATAAAAACAATTCTTCTTCGTGCCTGCCTCAAGGACTAAAGAAGGGGTTATTTTTTTACATGAAGCCCTAACAATTTTAGTAGCTAGGACTTTGCATCAAAATCCATGGGTGGTAGTGATGTAAAACCCAAGTACCACCAATGGAACACCCTCTTGATAAAAGGGAGAAGTGCAAAGCACTATTTGCACCACAATAGGCACTTTTCTGGTAAAAAAAGGTTTTGTGTTGGAAAAGGAAATAGCATATCAAAACTTTGTGCCACTTTGCATCACTGTACATGGCTTTGCAGCAGTGCTGTCTTTTTTTTTTGTCCTCATACACCTCTGACGTTCAATCAACTCCATATCACCCTGCCAACACTTATCATATATGGAGATAACTGACACCAGGGAAATCGGAACTCTCTCATCAAAACTTTGGCGCTGATCAGCGTCGATAGTACGAGAGTGATCTGGGCCATATGTACGAACACATTTTCCCATTGACACATAATGGGAAAAACCCTTTGCTACATCTGGCCCCTAGTTCCTAATCATAGGACATAGACTGATTAGTAAACCCAAGTAATATATTCTTCTACAATGCCCCTTCATTCCCACACACGTGACCATATTTTAATTTTCTTTTCCTTATTTAATTTATTCGCTCCCACATCCAATTTTGATGTAGCAACCAAGGCGTTAAGCCAATCAATATAGGAAGGAGAAGACACTGACATACATTTCCGACAGATTTCCCTCCTAGCCAGCAGTATTGCATAAAAAAGTATTGTCCACATTGTTCTACTACTAGTTTCTCCCTCCTCCGGTGTAATAAAGATGACTAAAGAGAGAGTTGGAGAAATATGTTGCTGGACAATACTTGAAAGAGCTTTGCATACTTTTTCCCAGAAACAAAAAAACCCTGGACAATCTAGAAACATATGGATGTCAGAAGCCCCTGAAAGGCCACACTTTACACAATTCACTTCTTCTCCTCCTCTCATCTTAGAAAGTCTACCTGGGGAGAAAAAGGCCCTGTGCAAAGTATAAATATGATTCCTCCTTAATGAAACTGGTTTGACTATCTTAAATACCATTCGCATTGATGATCCCCATCATAATTGCACCTGCTCAGGAGGCATCACTCCCTCCAGAGAGAAACAGGCAATCCAAAGTCACCATCCAGGGTATCCAACATACCCCAATACCATTTTGAAACTTTCTGTAACCCCCAATGATTCTTAATCAAATTGTCTTCTAACTGATTTACAGACCCCAAAGTATTTGTGGGCCGTTGTGTCCAGTTCCTTAATTGGATATACTTCAATCTTGAAAGAGATCCTCCTGTCAGTTCCGTAAGTTCATCC
The DNA here is from genome assembly GCF_031143425.1 of Pleurodeles waltl. Classification (NCBI taxonomy): domain Eukaryota; kingdom Metazoa; phylum Chordata; class Amphibia; order Caudata; family Salamandridae; genus Pleurodeles; species Pleurodeles waltl. The sequence goes on from NC_090447.1 coordinate 1,064,856,569, forward strand.
CAAGATAAAAGATGGCCTCCCCTAGTTAGGTCCCCCCAAAATTCAATCCCTGCCTCTTTAGAGGCAGAGCCAGTATATCCGTTAAACATTTGGGGGTTCCCGGGGAGTCCCAAACTGGAGCCTACTGACTATAGTAATCTATTTTTGCCATTTGGCACAACTTAAATCAAGCCTTAGCTGCGTCCTACAATATTTTCAATTTCAGTTTCTTGAAGAATTTAGGGTCACCAAACTTATATAAAAAGTATTTTGCTGCGCCTTTTTCTGTAGCTATCATAGAGCTAAACATTGTCCCTAACGCTGATTGGTCTGGGGAGGAGAACAAAATTCTGATGTTCTTAAGATGAAATGCCCATGCATAATATTGGATATCGGGACGAGTCAGGCCCCCCTTCTCTTTTCTTCTACGCAATTTCTTTCATGCAATCCTGGGACCCTTATGTGCCCAAATAAGAATATTTTCTGTTGAAACACAGCCAAGAGTGTTTTATCCATAGGTAGGGGAATAGAGTTGCAGAGTAAATTTTACTTAGGTAAAATTATCATTTTAACCAAATTAACCCTCCCAATAACTGTAAGCGGCAGATGTAGCCAACCTAACAATAACTTACTACACTCAGTTATGATGGACCTAATGTTTCCCACAGGTATTTGTTGCAAATCCTGAACAATTAATAATCCTACGTACCTCATAGAATTAGTAGTACGCCAATTGTCAACTTTCAAGTTCCAAACCATTATCTCAGTCTTATCAGGGTTGATATGCTAGCCCAAGATTTTCCAAAATTCCTCTGTAATGTCCAACAGAGTGGGTAACGTTGTAGATAAGTTAAAAGCATAAATCAAGAGGTCGTCGGCAAACAAAGCAACTGTCTTCACCTAGCCCTTACTATTAAAAGGGAGAATTCTCAAATCTTGCCAGATCCTACTAGCCAAAGGTTCTGTATACAAATTAAACAGCAGAGGAGAAAGCGGGCAACCCTGTCTAGTACCCCTGGTAATCCTAAAAGAATCAGTTAACCTTCCATTAACCAGCACCCTGGCCACAGGTGCCTGATAAATTAGTCGAATTACATGACAACATTTAAGCCCCAGAATACTATGATCAAGAACCATATAAATATTTCCAATTGACTCTGTTGAAAGCCTTCATCGCGTCTAGAGCTATAACAGCCAAAGGCTCTCGATATGTAGTAGCTAGATCGATAGCCCGAAATAAATTAAATGTCTGTTCATATAAGAATCTATTCCGGATAAATCCTTTCTGGTCCAGGTGAATCAAATCACTGACCACCCCGCTTAGCCTATTAGCCAATATCTTAGCGAACAACTTACAATCGCTATTTAACAAAGAAATTGGTCTATAAGACTCACATTTCAATGGAGATTTCCCAAGTTTTAAAATAAGAGAAATAGTGGCCACGCGCCAAGAAGCGGGCAGTGGGACTCTTTCCTCAAAGATCTCTGAAAACAATTGAAAAATTGATGGAACTATAGAGTCACCCAAAACCTTTTAGAACTCATCCGGAATACCATCCGGCCCTGGGGCTTTACCACCCTTACTTTCTTTTAAGACTTTTCTAATTTCACTGCCTTAAAGGTGTCCCAGACTACAATTTTAGGTGCAGATCCTTGATTAGTTCTAAAAAAATTCTCAGTCTCCTTACGAAGATGAAAAATAACCTCCTCCTCCAATAAAAGGGTCCGATCTAAGGTCCATCTCACCCCACCTACCTCCCGAGGACAACTCAATCTTAAAGTTACTGCTGCATGATCTGATAAATGGGCAGGTGAATACGTAATATCCTCTACTAGATCACAGATCATGTGATCACCTAAAATATAATCAATCTGAGAGGCATGACCATACTTCCTGTTATGAAATGAAAATTCCTGCTTGTCCCCAACTCTCTGCCTCCACAAATCACATAGTCTAAAGTCTTTCATCATTAACTGAAGATATTGCTGAGACTTTGGAGTGCAGATTGACCTACATTTCACTGACCTATCAAGCCTATTATCTAGAATCACATTAAAATCGCCTACCATAATAACTGGATCTGGAAAGTTCAGAAGGTGAGAAAAAAAATCCATTCAGAGGGGATCTATATTATCACAGTTGGGTCCATAGTATCCTACCAGTGTATATCCCCTGCCGCCAACTGCAATCTAAGTATAATCCATCTACCTAAAAGGCTCTATATGCTCTAACCCCCTTGGGGGACAGGAATTTCATGTGCCACCAAGACATTCGCCCCGCCCCTACTCTCCTCTTGGATCGTACATGGCAAATTGAGAGGTAATTTAAGAGGTAGTTCTACTATTGGGGAAGGTATAGATCCCCCCTTCTCGCCCTCCGAATCTGGTAGAGACAGGGAACCCTCGCTCATTTCTTGTTCCATCTGAAAACCGTGAATATTGGATATCACTGAGGGTAGAGCCCTAAAATAAGCCCGTAAGGATGGAGTAACTTTAGTGGCAACAGCACTAGATCTCTGTTTCAACGTTATCTTTTTAGAGTTACAGACTTCTTCCTTCCTCTGAGAATTTCTCCGTTTGTCCAACAATTTCTCTACCCCCTTCCCACTATCCCGGTCTATAAAGAACGCTTTGTTCCTTTTTAAGCTTCCTGTTGGTCTGCCCGTGATCAAACAGGGATCTCTTACCGCTAAGAAGGACTGGCCGCCTGTCACAACCTCTAAAGCTGGCTTCCTTACCCCTCCTGCTGCCTTCACCGAATCTGAAGGCTCCTGGGCTGCACTGCCTGCCTGGAAAGTTGCAGCACAACCCGTACTGCCTCTCCCGACATTCCCCCATAGGGGAACGCTTGACACTGCCCGGCGGAGCTGCAGTTTGCTGCACCGAAATCCTCCTCTGACGAAGAGCAGCTTCTGTGCTCATGCGGCCACTGACCGGGGCCACTAAGTAGGGGCCCAGAAGGAAAGAACGCACAAGAAAAGGCTCCTCCTCGGGGAGCTCAATAAGGCGTTCAGCGCGCAGCCATGCTGCCGCCTGCCATGTTCTCCCGCTGACGTCAATGCAGCAGTACTGTCTTGATAAATCTGTCCCCTAGAATTTATATGTAGCAAATATATGTAAGCAAAGTAGTGACTTTGTAGATTTTTCTCTTGTCAAGTACAAGGCATTACACACATTTCTTGTAGCAAAGACTTCCTAAAGTGCACTGCTTCCATTATAAAAAGCTTAAGCTCAGATATGTCCACAGAGGTACTCACAGCCTCTTCCCCATCAAGAAAAATCTCAAGAGCCTTTCCCACTTGGAATACCTCCATTTCACCTTAGGAACAGAGATACCAAATGACACTGGACATAATGGAACACTTAGTTGTATATCAATCCATACATTATTTTGGAGCCAATAAAAATATAGCTGAAGACAAAAATGGATTCATTTTATTGAGTGCATTGAAATCCACCTTGATGTTGACAGAAATATTCCCAGCTGCAAAAAAATGTTGATTCTCATCTCTCTGCAGTATTTGGAGGCTGACTTGCATCTTGTCACAATCAGGAGTTTGATTCAAATTATAATAGAAGAAATGTAAACTCATTATTTGAAATGACATAAGGGCCCTCATTGTGACATTGGCAGTAAATCCCACTTACCGCCATGCTGACTGCCTCCAACATACCACTGCCGCAGAAGATATCTGTTCACCATATTATGAAACACACACACCAATCCGTCACTAAACAGCCACATACACAAATCTTCCAGCCCAAAGGTCATAGATAAACTGGCGGTAGCAAAGCCCATACCGTTACACCAACAGAACAACGGCCACAACATTATGATCTACGAATCACTACGGCGGACATTCAGTGGCGGTAAACCATTGGCGGTACATACCGCTGCGCTCAAAATACCCATACACACACCGCACCCACACACCCACACCACTATAAAACACACACCCACATTACCCACAACCCTTTTCGAATACAAAGCATTGCACCAGAGAGACACCACGACCACAGACAAGACCAGAGATACACACCACTATCGCCTATACACCACCCACGCACCTTATATCACAAACCCCAACATATCACCCTACACACCCTTACCCACACCACTCACACTACACCCATGGCACCACAACAACACCCCAGATTCTCTGAGAAGGAGCTAAGAGTCAGGGTGGAGGAAATCATCTGGGTAGAGCCACAGCTATTTGGATCACAGGTGCAGCAGATATCTATTGCTAGGAAGATGGAGCTATGGTGGAGGATCATGGCCAGGGTCAACGCCATGGGACAGCACCCCAGAACAAGGGACGAAATCAGGAAGAGGTAGAATGACTTACAGGGGAAGGTGCGTTCCATTGCAGCCAGTCACCAGCTCGCAGTACAGAGGACTGGCAGTGGATCCCCACCTCCTCCCCCACAACTAACAACATGGGAAGAGCAGGAGGACTGGACTCTGGTAAGTCAACTCTCTACTACTATCACCCCCCTACCTGCATGCCATCACATACCGTCACCCTCACTCCGATTACTTCACTCCATCCCACACACCCCACCATCACAACCCACCCATCCCAATGCCAAGCCCTGCATGCACCACAAATGCATGAACACCACTCACAAGACCTGCATGGACACCTATCACTAAAGCATGCACACTAGAGACAAACAACTAGCCCACCAAATAACAACTCACACAAGGCAAAGCTGCCAAGGCAATAGCAACCATAGAGGGCAACCCACCCATGCACAATATGTCACACGCAGAAACAATAACACTGCATTTACATCTCCACAGGTATCCCAGCCAATGTCACTGGAGAAGAGGTGCCAGCAACATCCAGTCCCCCACAGAAGAGGCCCACAGCGATGATAGCAGCTCTGGTCGCCTGGATCTGGATGACCAACCTGGCCCATGAGGGACCTCCGGACAGTTGGTTACCCAGGCATAGTCTCACACCACCACAGAGCCTCCCCCCTCAGGAAACACAACCACAACATCCACCCAGCATGCCCATATCTCTGTCCCCATGACACATCAATCAGCAGTGTGTCCACCACTACAGGGACCCCAGGCCACCCCACAAACCCAGGACAATCAAGGACCTGGGGTCAGTGGCAGTGGGCACACGGTTCAGGGGACAGAGGCAGATGACAACAGGAAGCTGGGAGGAATGCTGTGCACCAGGGGGAGGACAGTCCCAGGGAACCAGCTCACCAGTAGGCACTCACCGCGATCCTGGGAGCATACCATCATTTCCAGGATACGCTGGACTATATTCTGGACAAGATGCAGGACAACATGCGGCTGCAGGAGGGACAGTACCTGGGGATCAGGGAGGACTTGAAGTCCATTAACACCGCCCTGGTCTCCATTGCAGGGGCTGCTTGCAGACATGACCAACAGTATGAGGGAGGCAGTGGCATACCAGCAGGCCCCTGCCACTAGCCAGACTACTGAACAGCCCTTCACCTCCGCTGCCGCTAGTGGACAGGAGGCCCCACCACATGACCAACAGGCCACCAGCACCCCTCCCTCTGCAGAAAGAGATCCACCCCACAAACTTTCCCTGCAATCCAGGCAGAATCCAGACACTATTGCCAAGACCCCCACCAGTAAATAAGACTCTCCTGATTGTCACCCTTCTGTCCCACTCTGTCACCCTGTCCACCTTGAACTGCCATTGCTCCCCTTCCTATCCCCCCTGGGACAATGCACCTGTGCTACAAATAGACTGGACTCTATCCTGTACTTTCCTCCATCATCACCCCAGCCTATTGCACTTCCCCTTTTTCGTCAGAGCACTGCAATAAACACACTTTGAAAAAATACAAGTTTGGAGTATGCCAAATGATTTAAGTATGTATTTGTTTAACAAGGTTTAAACATTGCAATACAACCGTGCAGTAATGTTTACATAGGAAAGACCTGTAGTTGGCTGCAGTGAACACACCAGGAACAATACTGGGGCACCAGCATATGTAAAAAGTGATGCCAAAGGGTACAGTGAGTGGGCATAGAAGTAGGAATTCACAGCCTGCCAGTGACAATGTCAAACGTTAAACTGTCAATGAAATGTGAAGTTACACTGTATGAACTGTGTGTCATTGGAAGTATTGGTGAATCACTGCACTTCTGTTGTCCTCATCCTCATCCTCTGCCTCCTCATCCTCTGCCTCCTCCTCTTCACTGTCCACAGGGTCCACTGCTGCCACACGGCCATGTCCAGCCTCCTCCTTCTGCAGAACAGGCACATGGACATGGCAAGGTTGTGCAACATACAGCATGCCACGATGATCTGGCAGAACGTCTTGGGTGAGTAGCACAGGGATCCGCCTGTTCGATGGAGGCACCGAAACCTGGCCTTCAGGAGGTCAAAGGTACGTTCAATTATTTTTCTTGTTGGTCTATGTGCCTCATTGTAACATACCGCTACCCTTGTCCTGGCATTCCTCACAGGGGTCAGTAGCCATGATAGGTTTGGGTAACCTGAGTCACCTGCAAATGTTGAGGGACAACTGTTAGCCACACACTAACCCTTATGGCCCACACCATACCCATACACCAACATCCACTGGGTGGGAAACAGGGCTCACCTATTAGCCACACCCTGTGCCACAGTAGTTGGGCCATCACATTTGGGATGCTGCTATTCCTCAGGATAAAGGCATCATGCACCGACCCAGTATACTTTGCATTGACATAGGAGATGTACTAGTCCGCAAAACATACAATCTGCACATTCATCGAGTGAACATTTTTTAGATTTCTGAATACCTGTTTATTTTGCCGGGGGGGGCAAATGTAATATGTGTTCCATCAATCGCCCAATGATGTTGGGGATATGTCCCATTGCATAGAAGTCAGCCTTCACTGTGACCAAATCCTCCACCTAGGGGAAAACGATGTACCTGCACATGTGTTTAATCAGGGCAGACAACACTCTGGTCAGCACTTTTGAGAACATTGGCTGTGACATTCTTGCTGTCAAGCCCACTGTCACTTGGAAAGAACCAGTTGCCAAGAAATGGAGCACTGATAGCACTTGCTCAAGAGGGGGGATCCCAGTGAGGTGACGGATAGCAGAGATCAGGTCAGGCTCCAATTGGGCACACAGCTCTGTGACTGTGGCCCTGTCAAGTCTTTAGGTGAGGATGATGTGCCTGTCCTCCATTGTTGCCAAGTCCACCAGGGGTCTGTGCACAGGGGGATGTTTCCATCTCCTATTCATCCCCAGCGGTTGCAATCTATGGGTCAAAAGAGTGAGGAGTCTGTCATAATCTGTACATTTTAACCACTACAGTTCAATGCATAATGTGATTTTTACAATTTATTGGTGGCATATGTCCTGAATGTAAAATTGTGAACTGTGACGCAGTTAGGATTCATGGCCTGCCCCCACCCCACTAAAATGGCATCCGCCTGTTCTGTATGGAGGGACAGGGACAGGTGGAAGTGAGGTGATTCAGCTGACGTTGTGCGCCATTGCAGGAGGCAGTCAGGAACCGCCATACACCTCCTCATTGGATAATATTGGGCCCTATGTATCTAAGAACACATCATCAAGAGAGGCATTGTACGATCAAGAAAAAGGGTGAGCAAGAGAAAACTAGCACTGTTTTGAAGATCACAAAATTTTAACTTGGATATTTAGTTGCTTCTTTATATAGCACTTAAAACCACCATAAGCTTACCCCACACAGTGACGGTGAATGGAAGGAGAGTAAAGGTAGGAAAGAGGGACCAAGATAAAGGAAATGAGGCAAGACAGCATGATTGAGGAAAGGCCTTTGTGAAAGGAAAGGCCTTTCTCAAGATACAAGTACTTAATCATAGTCACAGTGCTTTCTGGGTAGTAACCTTAAGGTACCTTAGAACAGCAATGGAGGGAGTGAAAAGAGAAATATTTGGAAGCAAGTCACATCCCAAGAAATCCTGAGTAGGAAAGAGGTTTAAGTGAAAGAAATGCATGAGTGACAGAGAGCTCGAAATCACTGTTCATTGTTCATGGCATTCAAATGCAGGCCATAGATCCATTGAGAGGCACTAGTCTACTCCAATAAGTATATTTATCTGATGGATAAATTACTGGGCTCCTGGGAGGAAACTGACCCCTGCACTAGGGAGGTCACATCTTTAACCATGCTTTGATGTGTGGTAGGCAAAGAGACAGGTTAGCCGACTGCCTACACTTGAAAGAGAATTACTAAATGCAGGCATTTACTGTAAGGTAGTACCTAGATCCTGCTTGGTAGAGCCAGAACTCTGTCTTTGAAAATGAAATGAGGTTGAGATAAGGACTGCCAGACGTTTTTATTTTTCGCTCTTTTCTGAATGTGTCAAGATAATGGAGCCTTGTATGTATGCAACAATAGACCCAAGTATTTAAATTTAAGCCACACATGCATTGCTCTTGTTTAAACAAAAGATCTTCCAGTTCTGGTCTGGTCTCTGCAACACATTTGTTATGTTTTTGTTTTGTTGTACTATGACAAAACATTCCTCACCAAAATGTATGTTCTGATCCTTTCACATTGAACTGGATTTCTAGTGAAATAAGCTCACCATCCATCATGGAAATGCCTTTTTTGTATATGGTTTCTTTGCTTTATTTGTGTTTCTCCATCAAACATTTTTCCAAGTGTGGGTTACATTTCAATCAAAGGGCAGGACCATTAATTTCAAAAGCAAGACTATTTCATGGGAGCTGGAACTGATGGTTACAATGTAATACCATGGAATACTCCTCCAACAACAGTCTATGTATTATAGAGACTGGACATGTGTTATTCTGCAACCTGACATCAATATAATGAATTTAATACTATCCTATGCTATCATCCTATCCTGCATATGAATCACAAATGTATTGTGGTCTGGAATCTCCTGTTGGAAAAAAAGACTAGATAAAGAAATATGCTCAAGCTGCACCATTTTTAATACTTTTTTCAAAGCTTCGTTTGGGGGTGTAGAGATTCCTCAAGTAGTCCTATTGAGTGGAGACTAATGCAGCTGACCTAGTGTGTTTTATAGTGCAACAGAAGTGTAATCCGGTAAATACAGTATGGAAACAGAAAAAATTTAAGAAATATGCCAATATCCAACATGTTTCTAAAACAATCCTTCTACAGAAACAATCCTTCTGTGAAAGAAGGGGTTCAAATAATCCTAAGAGGCTGAGAACACGGCAAATTGCCTTCTATGTTACAAAGTACACCAGTTGCTGAGAACTGCCTCTTAGAAGCCCCAATTCTGCACCCAGCCAAATCTACTGACCTAATATGCATTAAAATCGAACAATTGTGATCTAGCTACAATTTCTTATGGAACAATAAAAAAACAGTTGCCCACATTTAAGAAAAGTTAGCGCTGCCTTTGCATCATTTTTTTTATGCAAAAGCAGCACTAACTCAATGACTTTGACAGCAGCCCAGCAATAGCCACCACCACCTGCCACAGTCTCCACCTTTAAGGTTGACATGAGAAGGGACATGGCTGATATAAAGGCCAATGTAGCAAAACTTGAGCAAGATAATGCCCACAATCACAACATTTTGTAATACATAACGAAAAAAGAAAAAAAGCAATGAATGCGAAAATAGAAAGCTTCTCTATTCCTTCCCTTCCCCTATTTTATATTGGAAATAGCTTTAGTGGCTTTTAGGTGGATAGTTATGGGTTAGGGAGCATAGATTAGGTTAGTTGTGGGACACAGTTAGTTTAGTTGGGGGGGGGGGAGTTTTTGGTATGTTTTGTTTATGTGGGGTTTATGTTTGGGGCTCTATGTAAAAAAATATAATGAACCCCTAGGGTACCTTGGACGAGGTGATCTCGTCCAAGGCACCGGTTCCGGGTACCTTGGACGAGATCACCTCGTCCTGCACCCCTTGGGCTTCCTACCCACGCCCCTCGGTCGTGGATGGAAGGGGAAGCCCTTCCCCTTCCACCCCCGACCCCCCCTCAGCAATCCGATGACGTCAGCGCGCACAGCTCGCGATGTCATCAAATATTGCCGAGGGACGCGCTGGAAGCCATTTGCTTCCAGCGCGTCCAGGAGAAAGGTGAGTTCTTTCTTCTTTGTGGGTGGGGGCTGGGGGAAAACAGACACGGGGGAAAGGCTTTTTCCTTTCCCCCGGTGCCTGTTTTCTGTGGATTCCTGCTCCAGGATCGCAGGCGGGGCCCGCGATCCTGGAGCAGGAATCCCCACTAGGCACCAGGGATTATCTTTTGTAGTTAGTTTTGGGGGGCGACCCCTTGGGCAAGGGTCGCTCCCATTGGGGGGCATTTTTTTCCTTTTTCGCTCCCCCCTGGGGGCTGAAAAACCACTGGACACCAGGGATATTATTATTTTGCATATATTTTGGGAGCGACCCCTTGGGCAAGGGTCGCTCCCATTGGGGGTCATTTTTTTCCTTTTTCGGACCCCCCTGGGGGCAGAAAAACCACTAGACACCAGGGATGTTTTACTTACAGCATATTGTTTGGGAGCGACCCCTTGGGCAAGGGTCGCTCCCATTGGGGGCTCATTTTTTTTCTTATTTCGCCCCTCCCCCCTGGGGGCCGATCTGTCCCGGGGGGGGTGAAAACCACTAGACACCAGGGAAATTATTTTCTTTGTTGTAGGGCAGCGACCCCTTAGGCAAGGGTCGCTGCCCAGGGGCAATCATTTTTTTATATGTTTTGGCTCCCCCTGGGGCTAGATAGGCCATGTTTTTGAATGACCTGCCCCCTGGGGGGGGGGGCAAACCCACTAGGCGCCAGGGATTGTGAGGTGTGTGTGTGTTTTGTGTGTTTGGTGGCACCCCTTGGGCAAGGGTCGCCCCCCCAAAGGGGGAAAATTTCATATTGGCTATCTCGGCCCCCCTTGGGGGCAGAGGGGCCTATTTTTGTAGGCCCATCTGCCCCCAAGGAGGGCAGAAACCACCAATACGGCAGGGATTTTTTTTTTGGTTCCCCTTTTTTTGTTTAGTGCTGGGGGTGCCCCCCTGTTTGCCCCCTTTGGCAAGGGTGGCCCCCTAAAGTGGGCACAAAGCTGTTGGCCATTACTGCCCTCCTTGGGGGCAGATCAGCCAATTTTTTTACGCCCATCTGCCCTCAAGGGGGCAGAATCCACTTAGGCACCAGGGATCCTGTGTGTGTGTGTTTTGTGTGTGTGGGGGGGACGCGCGGCACCTTTGGCAAGGGTCGCCCCCCCTTGGAGGCAGATCAGCCTATTTTTTTTGTTAGGCCCATCTGCCTCCTAGTGGGGCAGAAGCCACTTAGGCATCAGGGACAATTTCTAAGTTCTTGGTGGTGGGGTGTTTGTCAACTGGCAAAGTATTTGTATTTGTGATTATAACAGTTTAGTTCTTCTTTTTGTTCTAGTTCAAAGCTTTTGCTTCCTTTGCTGTGGATCCTTGCGGTTTTGGCAGTAGTTGTCCTGCGGTTTGCATAGTTGCATGTTTTAGGTAAGTGAAAGCAATTTACTCCAAAGGAGTATTGTTGACATGCATGAATGACATGTTTGTAGGTGGTGTACTAAATGCTGTATTGTGTGTGAAATTGTCCTTAGATTTGAGCACAATGTTATTTGTGTTGTCATATGTCTAATTAGCTTTTTTCTTTTTTCTTTTTAGTGGGATATCATTGGTGATTGCTGTGTCTGTGCAGAGTAGTTGCTGGTGAGTAGCTTTTTCAGGCAAGTGAGTGGTATAGTTTTTTAGTACAGAACTCTTTGTGATAAAGCTACACTTTGTTTATTACTTATTTTAGTGCTAGTTGTTGTTGGCAATCCATTTGTTATTAGTGAGGATCATGGCTAGCCGCAGAGTGACCGCTCAGCAGGTTGTTGGCATGCTCTTTGAGTCGTCTTCAGACCATGATTACGAGACTGACTCTGCATCTGAGGCAGAGGAGGATGTGAGAGATTCTGGCAATGAGTTTTCTGTCCGAGAGTATTCTTCTGATGAGGAAGCTACTGACAGTGCAGATTAAGGGCCTGTTGTAGAGGAGGACATTGATGTGCCAAGAGTGCAGCAGCCTGGGGCTGAAGAGTTTCCCATTAGAAGACCTGACACCTGGATTGCCCCAAACATGGAGCAGCCACAGAGACCTGCATTTACTGGTCTCCCAGGGTGTAGAGTCAATATGGAAAACTTTTTGCCTGTCCATTTCTTTCACTTGTTTATGGACGATGTATTTTTGGAAGAGATTGTGGAGCAGACTAATTTGTGTGCAGAGCAATGTTTGCGGGACAACGCTGCCAGACTTAAGCCTCAGTCTAGAGCTACTCAGTGGGTTCCCACATATCTGGAAGAGATGAAAAAAAAATTAGGTTTGACTTTTTTTATGGGGTTGATCAGGAAGCCGTCACTGGCTTCTTATTGGTCTACTAGTCTCTTGATGGCAACAGCTATATTTCCTGCAACTATGACACGTAATCGGTATTTGCTTCTTCTTCGTATGCTGCATTTTGTAGACAATGCTTTAGCCTGGCCACGAGATCACCCTGATTGTGACCGTCTTTTTAAGATTAGGCCTGTCCTTGATCATTTTGTAGATCGGTTTTCAGAGGTCTATGTTCCAGGCAAAGAGATGTGTGGACGAGTCTTTGGTCCTTTTCAAGGGGCGTTTAGTTTTTAAGCAGTACATTCCTAGTAAGAGGGCACGGTATGGGAATAAATTGTATATGCTGTCAGAAAGCAGTACAGGATATGTGTATAATTTCCGGGTCTACACTGGTAGGGATTCCAGTATTGACCCTCCTGGTTGTCCGGCCACTTTTGGAGTTAGCGAAAAAATTATGTGGGAACTTGGTAGACGACTGTTTAACAAAGGTCACCATTTGTACGTATATAATTTCTACACTAGAGTGCAGTTGTTCAAGTAGTTGTTTAGAGTGGACACTGTTGCTTGTGGCACAATCCGTTCTAACCGGAAAGGCTATCCAAGGGAGCTTGGCTGTAAAAAACTTGAGAGGGGACAGTGCAGTGCCTTGCAGAATAATGACCTGCTAGCTCTGAAATTTTCAGACAGGAGGGATGTGTACATGCTATCTACCATCCATGATGAGAGTTCTTCCCCTGTGACTGTTTGGGGTCAGGTTGCGGAAGTGCGCAAACCTGCGTGCATTTTGGACTACAATAGGCACCTGGGTGGTGTTGATAGAGTAGATCAGAGGTTGGAACCTTACACTGCTCTTCGTAAGTCTTACGTGTGGTATAAAAAGTTGGCCCTACATTTATTTCATTTGGCAACTTTTAATGCTTTTATTGTGTTCAAGGATTGTTCACCTGAGTCAAGGATGACATTTGTTAAATTTCAGGAGTCAGTGATAGAGAGCCTTACTGTGGTGGAACGGGCAACAGTTCCTAGAGTAGAAGTGGTGGAGGATGTGGCTAGATTGAAAGATCGCCACTTTCCAGATCACATTCCTCCCACTCCCAAAAAAAGACTTGCCCACAAAGAAATGTAGAGTATGTGCCCGGAGATCAAACCGGAGGGAGAGCCGGATGTACTGCCCCGAATGCCTTTCAAAGCCTGGGCTGTGTGTGCCCAGCTGTTTTAGAAGTTACCATACAAGGAAAAACTTTTGGGAAATACCTATTTTATATTTTCATATGCTTGGTTTCACAGTTGGCATTACTATCATGTATTTAGTTAGAGCTTTTGTGTTTGTAGTTTTGTACTTATTTTATAAGTAGTTAGTGGTTTCTTTGTTGTTTATAAACAAAAAAAAAGTGATGGCGGTGTGTGTGGGGTGGCGCTTGGCTGGCGGAATGGGAGGGGTGACGCTTGGCTGGCGGTGTGCTTGGGGTGACGCTTGGCTGGCGGTGTGCTTGTGGTGGCGCTTGGCTGGCGGTGTGCTTGGGGTGGCGCTTGGCTAGCGGTGTGCTTGGGGTGGCGCTTGGCTGGCGGTCTGGGTGGGGTGGCGCTTGGCTGGCGGTATGGGTGGGGTGGCGCTTGGCTAGTGGTGCCAGCCAAACGCCAGTCCACACACTCATCAGCTGGTGTGATTGGTGTATCAGGCATGTGGGCGTCTGAAAGTGATGGGCCCTTGACTGGCGCTGTCTGTCGATGCGAGTGTTGTAATGTGCTGGGCCCGTGGCTGGCGGCATGAATGGTCTTGTGCATGTCATGTATGAAAGGTGTGTGAATGGACTGTAAAGCGGTTGGTGCCTTGCCGTGGCTTTACAGCTCACGAGCTGTGAGTCATTGGTTCAGTTTTTTGTCCTTTCAGTTATTACCAGTGCATTTCACTTTTGTGAAATCTCTTGTTAATAAAATTTGATCTACTGAACCATCACTCACCCTCGTGCCAAATCCAACCAGTATGTGTGGTACAAATGACAAAACCTGCTCCGCTGTAATCAGGGGTCGCAGCACACTTGAGACACGCTAGGTGTATTAGGTGGGACCCCGATGATGAAGCATGCCACCAAATTGGTTGGTGGGTGAGGGGTCTTTTTCACATAACCTAAGTGCGTTTCTTTTCACAATTTTAGTGTTGGGCACATCAGACGTATGTGGACACATCAAAATGATATATTACAAAACTACCTGTGTTTGAGGGGGAGGGGGCACCTATGTTTTTGGTCCTGGGTGTGGCCTTCATCTAGGGAAACCTACCAAACCCAGACATTTTTTAAAACTAGACACCCCAAGGAGACCAGGGAGGTGTGGCTTGCGTGGATCCCCCAACATTTTCTTACCCAGACTCCTCTGCAAACCTCCAAATTTGCTTAAAAAAGCATATTTTCCTGACTTTTGTTTGTACGATCACCGCTCCAGCACAAAATTCCTACTCCCCAGCATTTCCCTCAGTCTCCCAAGTAAAATGACACCTCACTTGTGTGAGTCCCCAAAGCAGAGTCAGCCTAAAGATGTATAAAAGTAGAATATGTCCTTATCAATGTGCTGTGCTATCCCCTCTATCTCTATAAGTTTTTGGCCTTATTCTGTTGCAGGCACCTGGCCCACCCACACAAGTGAGGTATAATTTTTATCAGGAGACTTGGGGGAACGCTGGTTGGGAGGAAATGTGTGGCTCCTCCCAGATTCCAGAACTTTCTGCCACCGAAATGTGAGGAATTTTTTTTTTTTAGCCAAATTTTGAGGTTTGCAAAGGATTCTGGGTAACAGAACCTGGTCAGAGCCCCACAAGTCACCCCATCGTGGATTCCCCTAGGTCTCTAGTTTTCAAAAATGCACAGGTTTGGTAGGTTTCCCTAGGTGCCGGCTGAGCTAGAGGCCATAATCTACAGGTACGCACTTTGCAAAAAACACCTCTGTTTTCTGTCAAAAAATGGGATGTGTCCACGTTGTGTTTTGGGGCATTTCCTGTCGCGGGCGCTAGGCCTACCCACACAAGTGAGGTATCATTTTTATCGGTAGACTTGGGGGAACATAGAATAGCAAAACAAGTGTTATTGCCCCTTGTCTCTCACTACATTTTTTCCTTCCAAATATAAGAGAGTGTGTAAAAAAGATGTCTATTTGAGAAATGCCCTGTAATTCACATGCTAGTATGGGCACCCCAGAATTCAGAGATGTGCAAATAACCACTGCTCCTCAACACCTTATCTTGTGCCCATTTTGGAAATACAAAGGTTTTCGTGATACCTATTTTTCACTCTTTATATTTCAGCAAATGAATTGCTGTATACCCGGTATAGAATGAAAACCCACTGCAGGGTGCAGCTCATTTATTGGCTCTGGGTACCTGGGGTTCTTGACAAACCTACAAGCCCTATATATCCCCACAACCAGAAATGTCCAGCAGACGTAACGGTATATTGCTTTAAAAAATCTGACAATGCAGGAAAAAGTTACAGAGTAAAACGTAGAGAAAAATTGCTGTTTTGTTCACCTCTATTTCAATATTTTTTTTTTCAGTTGTTATTTTCTGTAGGAAACCCTTGTAGGATCTACACAAACTGCCCCTTGCTAAATTCAGAATTTTGTCTACTTCTCAGAAATATTTAGGTTTCTGGGATCCAGCATTGGTTTCACGCCCATTTCTGTCAATGACTGGAAGGAGGGTGAAAGCACAAAAAATTGTAGAAATGGGATATGTCCCAGTAAAATGCCAAATTTGTGTTGAGAAATTGGGTTTTCTGATTCAACTCTGCCTGTTCCTGAAAGCTGGGAAGCTGGTGATTTTAGCACCGCAAACCCTTTGTTGATGCCATTTTCAGGGAAAAAAACACAAGCCTTCTTCCGCAGCCACTTGGCCTTCTTCAGGGGAACCCACAAAGGGGGTCATTCCGACCCCAGCGGGAAAGCCCCTTCAACAATGAAGCCGGCTCCGAAAGGAGCCGGCGGAGTTGAAGGGGTGCGACGGGTGCAGTGGCACCCGTCGCGATTTTCAGTGTCTGCTAGGCAGACACTGAAAATCATTATGGGGCCCTGTTAGGGGGCCCCACGACACCCGTTCCCGCCATCCTGTTCCTGGCGGTTTTTACCGCCAGGACCAGGATGGCAGGAAGGGGGTCGGAATCCCCATGGCGGTGCTGCGAGCAGCGCCGCCATGGACGATTCTTTGGGGCAGGGGTAAACCGGCGGGAAACTGCCAGTTGCCCTTTTCTGACCGCGGCGGTCAGAATTGCCCATGAAGCACCGCCAGCCTGTTGGCGGTGCTTCCGCAGCACTCTGCCTTGGCGGTTTTCAACCGCCAGGGTCAGAATGACCGCCAAAGTCTGGGTATCTCTGGAATCCCTAGGATGTTGGAAAAAAAGGACGCAAATTTGGCTTGGCTAGCTTATGTGGACAAAAAGTTATGAGGGCCTGAGAGCGAACTGCCCCAAACAGCCAAAAAAAGGCCTGGCACAGGAGTGGGAAAAGGCCTGGCAGCGAAGGGGGTAAAAAATATAAAAATATATATATATATATTTGTTTATGTAATAGTTTTAGTTAGTCTATGGGTAGCTTTAGTTCATGTTGTATAGTTTAGTGTTTGATTTAGGTTATTAATAGGTTGTGTTTTTAAGTAACAATAAATCTTAGTTTTAGACAATAAACTGTCAATGATGATTGATTGTCTGAGTGTTCTCATGTCTGCACTGGTCATGCTAGAGAAATGCCTTAGAGTATGCATTCAGTATTGATTTATTTGTATAACTATGTGTATCTCCTATGACCAAGAAGCTATCTGATTGGCAGACGTATGATATCAGCCTCTCAAGACAATATTCAGCATAGTTCTTGACACTCAGATTGTGTACAGATACAAATTCTTTGACAAGTACTAATGTAACATCAGTTGTCATCACTAAGGTCTGTATCAATCATTCTTGAGAAGTGTAGCATATTAAACTCCACCTTATTTAGTGAATGAATACTGGCACCCTAATAGCTGCCCTTCACAGTCTTACATTTACCTGTTTCTCACATATTTGTTGTACAGGTGCAATCATCAGGGAAATATCCAGAAAATTGTTTTCTAAATCACACATGCCATATGTCAACTTGTATGGATTTCTTTTTAATACATGATTTGAAGCCTCAGAAAGTTAGTTGTAGTGCACAGTACTATCGGTCACCTTTATCATGATTGAGTCCTAGTGTGTGCCTTTGTGTCTGACAGTAAGCCTCGCATGCCCTTTGGTTCTGTACTCATTGACATAGCTTCACACAATGCATACTTTTATAGGTGTTGATGGAACCCTGAAAAAATAGCAAGACTTAGGCTTGATTTATTTGAATGTGTACGTTTTGAATCCAATTATGTACAATGTATTGTTCATGGACCCCATGAGAGATTCCATGCCATTGAATGTCCAGTCAGAGTCCAAGGGTGAGGGACATGTCATGAGACATTTGTAGGAGAGGTAAGCATTAGTGAGAAGGTATCCAAAATGACAATAGGCAAGTATTGAGACAATGGCAGTCGGGAGTCCACACATGATTAGTCAACAGTGGTAGAGTGAAGAGGGCACATTGCCAGCTGTCACTTGCATGATCCTAAGCACAGAACTAAAGAGATACTGTCAATGTGGCACAGACTGGAGCTGTCAAGTGATTTTTTTATGTGAAAGATGTTCCTTCTACATCTTCATCCTTTGATGTGATGTGTGTGGTGCCTCCTGTGCCATGGGTGGTGCTGTTGTTGAATTTGAGGGGGACACACACGAAGCAGGGGATAGAGATGTGGAATAAAAGGACCCAGTAGCTGCCATTTGTGAGAATGCATAAGGCATCACTACAGCAAGGAGAAACTGCTGGTTTCGCAACACCGCTGCTACATCACGGTGGTAGGCAGCATTGTTTTCATTGAGGGAGGACACACCCCGCTATATGGACTCAAGGGCATTTTGTATAGCCCCCAACCTGTTATCAATCATGCTGCTGGCACTTTGGGAGGGCAATTGGTCAAGCCTCTGCCTCATGACAGCAGCTACGCTGGCCAGGGATTGCTGGAGTCCATGTAGTGGGTGCCTCTGATGTCAGCAGAGTTGTCCTTATTTAGACTGAGGTACCCCCAGACTCCCTCTAGGATGCCTGCCATGGCATCTATCCCTACCTGCACCTGCTGTGCCAGCTTCCACTGGACTTTTACTGATGCCCTCAGAGTGCAGGGCTGTGGCAGGACAGGTTGGTGGTGTTTGTTGGTAGTCGGGTGGTTCATGTGGAGACCCCAGCATACTGTGTGTCCTCCCTGTGACTGGATGTGGTGTCTTCAAGGAACCCAGAACATCTTGGAAAGTGTCAGCATTGATGGTCGGCAGCTGATCATCCATATCATCTGTTAAATCCAGTACAGGCAGGACTGCAAGGGGTAAGGCATCACCCTCTTCAATGGGATAGTGAAAGGTCAATATTTGACTGTAGAGGCTGTTGACATGGCTCATCATTTACTTGTTACTAGTGGCTCAGTGACATGATACAGATCCCCACATCAAGGCACATACGTGTTGACCCCTAATGGCGTAGTGTCAGTCCACAGTTCCTAGTGTGTTACACCCACCTTCATTGTTTAATCATGGTCTTCGACACATGTACCCCTTTCATTGCCTTGGCTGTGTTAACTTGGATGTGTGCTCCCACCACAAGTAAAGATGACCAGAAATACTTGGAATTTGTTCTTACAGATATTTTATTTAGTAACTGTCTCATCATTGGAGTGATGGTAGGGAATAAGCTGTCCACATGCATCCCCCTAGCCACTTTGAGTAGTGTGTCCAGCATCCTGCATCACCCATTGTGAGATTCAACCACATTGTGTGTATGTGAGCAAGCAGGATTTTCTCACTTCCTGCAGGACAACATTCATCCGTACAGCTGAAGTTTGCTTGTTGCATAGCTGCAAGGATGGCTGCATTGCAGGACTGAGTATTGTTTTGGTGGAAGGTAGACCTTCCTGTCTGCACACATAAACACACAATGGTTAATTGTTATGTTGTGTTGGCAGGATGCAGAACACATGACTATAGGGGCCACATTTATGTGGCCCTATCACCACTGGAGCATCACTTTTTGCAACGCTCCGGTAGCGCTTTTCACTGCTCCATATTTACAAGGAGGTGTGATTCAAATTTTTGTGGTGTTATGCCTCCTTGTAAATATGGGCCCCTTTGATGCAGTTTTCTGTGTCAGAGGAGCGTGCAATGGGTGTTGCAGTGGCTGTTCTACTGCGTACTTCATTGCTTTTGATGCTGCCCCAGATTTACAGAAAATCGTACATCTGTGGCAGAGGCAATTCCTTACGCCACCTCAGGGGTGGCGTTAGCATGGCAAAATGAGGAGGAATGCTTTCATTCCTCGTCATTCTTTGCTTTTTCTTTGTGTGCTGCATTCTGATAGGGTGATCAGTATATTTGTGATCTTCCCAGGCAACACATGTGTGACCCACCCAGCTTCTGATGCCTTTAAAGAGGTCAGCAAATCTGGATTTGGTTAAGTGTAGTCCAAGAACTCAGTGTGGTTTGGGGGTGACAAGAGGGTGTGTGACACATTTGTAATTCTACAGATTTTAGTGATTTATTGTGTGTTGCATTGTGCATAAAAAATCAGGCAAACTTTCAATATATTTGGTGCATTGATCCTAAACCACCATTTTCCTTGCAGGACCCTTGCCCAAACCAATGACAGCATGGAAGCTTGGTATTGACATTACCATGGTGGACATTCCAGTAGTCTTATGAGTTTTGTCACTATACAAGTGCTTTACTGCATTGGCACTATAAATGATGGCACTAATGCAGCAAAGCACAGCGAGGTTGATTGCTTATAATGCTTGCATCACTTTGTCATAAGCCATTGGCAAGCCTCACACATGAGGTTATTAGATAGCACAGTGCAACCTTTATGGATTGTCACCCCCATTAGTCCTTCCCTCCCTGCGTAAGGAATATTTCCTTGCATACATTATGGCCCTAATTCTAACCTTGGCGGACGGCGGAGGCCGTCCGCCAAGGTACCGCCGTCAGAACACCGCACCGCGGTCGAAAGACCGCTGCGGTGATTCTGACATTTGCCCTGGGCTGGCGGGCGGCCGCCAAAAGGCCGCCCGCCAGCCCAGGGCAAATCAACCTTCCCACTAGGATGCCGGCTCAGAATTGAGCCGGCGGAGTGGGAAGGTGCGACGGGTGCAGTTGCACCCGTCGCGTATTTCAGTGTCTGCTAGGCAGACACTGAAATACTTTGTGAGGCCCTCTTACTGGGGCCCCTGCCGTGCCCATGCCATTGGCATGGGCACGGCAGGGGCCCCCAGGGGCCCCGCGGCACCCCCTACCGCCATCCTGTTCCTGGCGGGCGAACCGGGGTAGGGGGTGTCAGAATCCCCAAGCTGCGCCGCCATGGGGGATTCTAAGGGCAGCGGTAAACCGGCGGTGCTCCCGCCGACCCTGGCCCCGGCGGTCTTAGACCGCCGGGGTCAGAATGACCCCCTATATCTCCTACAGGCATATAGTGGTGGAAGGAAGGAATTACAAAGTGGATCAATGCATACATTGTGTGACTTTGTTAATGTAGCACAAAGGGAATGGGCAGCTTGGATCCCCATAGGCAATAATTTGGATGATGCTAATGTTGCATTTCCATCTTGTAAAATTTGGCTCCTAATGCGACAATGATATCACTTGCAGCTGTTGTTAAGCATGAAGGTGTCTCTTTGTGCACAACACCAACCATTCCCACAACAAAAACAAACCTTGCTTCATGGTGAGAATGAAGCTACTTGTACAGCAGCACAAAGGATGATCACAGACATGCCTTATATGTTGTATATGTTCACTTTTCTGCCCATTCCCAAATGGTGCATGGGGGTCTGTGGCAGTTCTTGTTTGGCCACCCTGTGCAACAAGCATACTACATGTGGCTCACTGAGTGTTCCACATGGGCAGATAGATTAGTGGCAAGAGTGAAGAAATTGTTGGGATGGTTGAGAAATGGTCAGTGCATATGGGGGGAAAGTGGGCACACATGAAGAGTTTGGCCATTTTGTCCTAGGTTTCAAGAAAAATGGCGGTGTGCAACGCTGTGCCACATTTGGCAAAGCCAAACTCTGTCATTTTCAATACGCAGGGGATGCACAGTTTTAAAGCGTTTACGGCTAACCCCTGTGTTGGCCCCTGCACTGGCACTATTTTTGCTGCTGAGCACCAATGCATACAACCTGGCACCATGGTGCAAGATTAGCAGAGCTGTGAGGGAGATTATTTTTGTGCAGGAAGGAATTCCTTCCTGCACAAAACAATCTTCTATGGCCATTTGCACTTTCTATGTGTTCTGCAGGATGCAACACACATAGGAAGAGCAAAAACACGAGGAGGAATGAAAGCATTTCTCCTTGTTGCGCAATACTAACGCTAACCCTGGGGTTTTGTTAGATTTTGGCACACCCTCAGATTTACAAAATCTCGTAAATCTGGGGCAACGTCAAAATGCAATGGGTGTTTGTGTGGCACACCCCCAGCAACACCAATTGCACGCCCCTTCCAGGCAAAGTGCTGCATGTGAAGGGGCCATATTTAGAACGTGGTGTTAAGAGTCCATAGAACCACCGGAGCATTACTAAAAGTGACGCTCCAGCAGTGATAGGGCCTTTTGATTCTGGCACTTTGGCAGTCATTATGAACATGGCGGTTTGGCCCGCCATGCCGGAGTTGGCGGGTGAAACCGCAAGCCGGCATGGCAGGCCAAACTGCCACATGATGAACCCGGTGAGGGCTGCCCTTGGCAGCCCTCACTCACCGCCAGGTTTCCTCCATCAGGCAGCCTGGCGGCGGGTGGAAAAATTATCCAACAGGGCAGAGGTGCTACCCCTTGGATGATGTTTCCTCAGCCTCCAGCCTTTCCCTGGCGGCTATCCCCGCCAGGGACAGGCTGGCGGAAGGGGTGCACCGGGGCACCCCTGGGGGCCCCATCACGCAGATCACTGCCCGAGATCTGTGCGATCGGTGCAGCTGCACCCGCCGCACAGAGGCATTGGCGGAGGCTCCATATGCCACCGTCAATATCCCAGTCAGGCCTTCCTGTGGGCCGGCGGGTGGAAACAATGTTTCCGCCCGCCAGCCCACAGGAAGGTTCATTATGCGGCCCGCGGGGATCCCGGGAATGCTCGCGGTCAGTGTTTTGACCGCCAGCATGAACACGACGGTTGTTACCGCCGTGTTCATAATGAGGGCCTATGTGCCTGGAGGCAACTCTTCGAAGTCTGTGCTGTCCTGTCCTGTGATTCCAGTGACCAGCTTCTCCGCGATGACCGCTGCCACCATCCCCTTCAGATCATCCAGGTCCTCTTGGGGTGCTGGAGTTCCACATTGTTGAAAGTGAATTATTGGTAAGGGCAGGTAAGTACCTACACTTAGAAATTGGCCACCAACCTTCACTTAGGTCCTGTTAGGTCTCAATAAATTAAACCCAGCTCAACCCTTTTTAGCTCGGCAATGAGCAACAAGGCTTAACTTAGGAGACAAATGTGTAAAGCATTTAAAAATCACAACACCGTAAATAAGTAAAACATAAAACACAATAAAAATCCAACACCAATTAAAAAAATATATTATATTTTTATCTTTAAAATGAGACCAAAAGTAATTTGTGTTCTTTAGCTCATAGAAACGAATAGTGCCAATCTGGTCATCAGGTTGCACCTCGACCGGGGCAAAATCAAAGTTGAAGGCGGACCGGGATGTAGCCCTGCTCGGCTACAGCAAGTTGGTGGCTTCGGTCAGAAGTTTACCTTCGGACTTACTCATTTTCTTGCAAATTTTCTTCAGCGGGACAAAGTCGCCAGTCCGATCTTACCGTTCTGGAGCCCTTCCTCTGATATGCATTGCGGGAGCCCTTGGTGAAGAATTCTATGTTCATACTCAGATGATTTCTCAAGATGAAAATCCATCAACATGGTTGAACCTGAATCTTGATCCAATGTTCCTGGAGCCCTCTTTAGTTAACTTTCTACGTTTGAATCTAGTCACTTTTTCTGAGATTTTCTTCAGTGAGACGGACCTGAAAGACAAGGTCGGGTCACGGTTGAGACAAGGCGGCTAGAGTTGCAGCGGCGGGTCAGTCCCTTTATGGAGCTTTTTCCCAAAAGTTCTCCAATCTTCTCCAAACTTCTGGATCTTCATCCAGAAGGTATTTAAGGTCCTGTAGGAGTCCACACCTCACCCCAAGGTTCCAGAAGTTCTGAATTGCTAATTGAGGGAGTGGACTACAACTCCCAGAAAGCACCTGGCTCAAACTCCAAAACGGCCAGTGTTCAGATGGTCAGTTTCTTCAGGATCTGAGACAGGGGACTTTGGTTAGCACTTTTTCACCTGTAGTAAACAGGGAGTCCCTCCTTGAACCAGTTGAAGCCAGGCAAAGTCCTTCTTGTGGTGAAGCCTAAGTGTGCAGCTGGTGCAGTCCTTCAGAGTGCAGTGTTTAGGTACAGGTCAGGGGTCCAGCAGGTCAGCCTTTCTTTTCTTAATGTTCTTCCTTGTAGGGATCTGGTAGGGATCTGAGGTGTGGGTGCAGCTCTGACATATTTATCCTTGCTCCTGGGTGAAAAAAATAGGGGGGTCCTTTTTCTCCAATCTGATACAGGGTGCAGGGTGCTTCCCCCTGTGATGACCACTTCCTGGGAAGTGTGGAAGAAATCAGTCCCAGGGATCAAGATTCTTAAAAAATCCATCATGGATGAAAATTATTTTTAGAGGTTAGATCTTGGTGAGCCTTCCCACTGGTGTGGCTAAATATCCTAAGCACACCCCTCTCCTGCCCTCTCGTCTAATCTAATCAATAGTGCACCTGATTGTCTGGGGTTGCAGGATGCGAGGGAGGTGCTATGCTGCTCCAAATGTCCTTCCCTGCCTTTGAAGACCAGTCTGGCAGCCCTCCCTGCTTCCCCCTATGCTGAGGCAGATCTCCTCCCCATGCACATCCTTTTTGTTCAGCCAAGGCCACTTCACACCTCATCAAGGAAGACTGGCCAGGCTGCCCAATCAGAGAAGGGCATTGCAGAGCTGAAGTTGGCAACTTTTCAAATAGAGCTTAAAACTCTTTACCTGAACTAGTTATATTAAACCCAACAATTATAAGTTGTGGGATATATTACAACAATTAATGTGATACCAAACTTGAGGTATATGACACTTAAGGGGGCTTTGTTAATTAAAATAAAGTCTCCCTATTTTAGCCTATAGAGGCCATTCACTACAGCGAAGGAAGAACAAATGTGGCTATTTTACCTCACCATGGCTTATAAATCTATTTTCATAAGGTCCCTAAGGTACATGACACTCAACCCCAGGGGCACATAGGGCACACCTTAGGGGTGACCTATATGTAAACATAAGGTAGTTTAAGAATTTGGAAGTACTTTTGATTCCAAAGTTCAATTTGCATTTAACTTTAGTTTAAAAGCACTACCAAGGCAGGCCTGCCTTTAAAATAAACTGGGCATCTCAGCAGTGCACCTATGGTGGCACTACCTACGTTGGGGTCCCTACCATATACTAGGGACTTATAGGCAGGTTGACATAGCCAATTATAATTAGCCTCATTTTTATACTCATTTTAGACAGAGCACAGGCCCTGGGACTGGTTAGTAATAACCAGGGCACCATCAGAGTCAGAAAAACACAAGCAAAAAGTGAAAAGTGGGGGCAAAAAGTTAGGGGGCCTCTGCAATCATCCCTGTTTTCTCACACCAGCTCCCCCCAGTTCACACGCCTAGGAGATGTAGCCCAACCCTGGGAGAGTCTTCCTGGCTCATCAGGCGAGGAACACAGTGAAGAAAACTGGCTGTCCCTTAGCAGGGCCTACTCTGCCTTACATCCTTCTGTAATGGTCACTCCCTCTGGGATGTGAACCCATCCTAACAGTGGAAGGGCCCACCCTAAACTGAAACCTCCCTCTGGAGGGTGGTCTTCCTCCTCTCTCTCTGCCAACTTGTGTAGTGAGGTGCCCATCTCCACTATCCCTAAACTTGCTAGGGCAACACAAAGCTTACCTAATGAGTCCACCCAACACTTGAGCAACCCCACCATGACCAACAGGGTAAGAGATCTTACTTCGCTTTTGGCCCTGGGGTCTGTCATACAGGTCTAGTGCAGTGCTGCCATGAAGGCTAGCACCCAGCAGAGGCTAGTGACAGCTGTCAGCACCCAGAACCACATCCTAAGCTCTCCACTGACAGGTAGGTGAGCTGCTTTATGGGCACCTGTGTGGTCCTGGCACCCCTCTGGCTGTTTGAAGTGGGGGGGCTACCACCTCCTGTGGCAGACACCCTTCTTCCACTCTCCCTTCTGTCAGTGCAGGAGCAACACCCTACAGCTAGACAGCTGCCTGACAACTCAGGACCTTCTTGGGGCCAGGTGAGGCCTCACCAGTGCCAACTCTGGGTTCCCCCTCTACTGGAGCAGAAGGCCGTTGGCTCCCTGGAACTCTCTTTATGTGCAGTCTACCCTTTCTTTTCTTCTTTCCTTTTCTAGGGGACCCCTGTCTCCTAACTGTAGGGACCAGCTCCCTTGGACTTTGGTTTGGGATACACCCTGGGTGACCGCCCCATCTGGGACTAGACTCACATCTGGGAGCTCATTGCCCAAGATACAATCCTATAGATACAGGTTTGGAGGTGACAACCCCTGTGGCTATTCTGACCTTTCTGGCCTGTCCAGGGACATACATGTCTGGGGTCAACAACCTGTCACTCATCATGGTGTGAATGGCACAGGTGTCTCTCAGGCCAGTGGCATGGATCCCATTCACCTGAATGGGGTGAAAGTGCCTACTTCCATCCTAAGGGTTCACCAGCTTGTCATCTAGTCCTGTCTCCCAGCCCAGTGCTATGAGGATCTCATCATCTGAGGAGTCCTCCTCCATGGCTACACTGGACAGCCCAGTGCTAACCATCTTCCTTGGACAGGCCACATCTCCCTTGAAATGACCTGTCTGCTGACAGTCAAAGCTAACCTTATGGTCTAAGAGATTTTTTAACCCTGGGTCTCCCTGCCTCTGTTTGTCAGAGTGGGAGTGGGATTTACTCCCCTCCTTCTTAGGGTTCTGGGTTACAGAGGGAGTCACTGTGGTGGGCTTACCACCTCCTTCCTTAGGCTTTTGGGAACCTGACACCCCATCCTTAGAGTCTCCCCTCTGGAGCTTTACAAACCACCCTGGTTCTCAACCACTCATCAGCTGGCTCCCCCAGCTCTCCAGGGCTGGTCGCTTAGAGTCCACTGGATGCTGGCACAACCTCTCTTGAATACAATTGGTCAAGAAGTGCTCCCTCGTGATCAAATTGGATAACCGCTCATAGTTATCTAGTACCCTAAGTGAGGTATCTACAAAGTCAACCCAAGACTGGGTATTGACCTTCTCGGTGTCCCTGAAGTTCATTCCATACTGCTCTGGGGTCAGACAAAACTTTTTAGTTAAGCACCTCTTCATGCTAGGGTATGAATCTGCCTCCTCCTCACTTAAGGTCAGAAGCCTACCCCTTCCAGAGTTGGGGACCATCTCCCATAGAAGTGAACCCAAGTACTGAGGCTTAACTCTCCTCATTTGGAGGGCCCTCTCAAAGGCCCCCAGCCATTTATCTATATCATCCCCCTTTACATAGGCAGGAACCACCCCTCTTAGGTAGTTTGGGGCAAAACCTCCCAACTATGGACACCTCAACTTCTCAGTCACTGCCACCATCTCTTTGTTCAATTCTTAACCACTTCCCCTTCTCTACGGCCACCTTCTCTGCCTCCAAAGCTATGAG
The DNA here is from genome assembly GCF_031143425.1 of Pleurodeles waltl. Classification (NCBI taxonomy): domain Eukaryota; kingdom Metazoa; phylum Chordata; class Amphibia; order Caudata; family Salamandridae; genus Pleurodeles; species Pleurodeles waltl. The sequence continues at coordinate 1,064,883,730 of NC_090447.1, forward strand.
GGCTACCTGGGCTTCAAGAGGTCCAGGTGTGCTTCTTCTTGGTCTGATACCACACACCCTCCCCTCCCACAAACTCTGGATGGGGCCCTAACTGATGAGATTACAGTGAGGCAATCATCCTCCTCCTCCTGGAGGTTGAAGAAGACATCTTCCCTCTCCTTTCCTACCTCTGAAGCTTTCTATGTCTCCTTCTGCGCTACCCAAGCTTCAAGAGACTTGATTGGGAGCCCTTCCTCTGATATGCATCGCGGGAGCCCTCGGTGAAGATTTCTACATTCAAATTTAGATTATTTTTTTAGATGAAAATCCTTCGACTGGGTCGAACTTGAATCTTGATCCCACTCCCTGGAGCCCTCTTCAGACACACTGCTCGGGTTCTCCCAGTTAATTTTTTACGTTCAGACCTAGTCACTTTTTCTGAGATTTTCTTCAGCGCCAGGTTGCAGGTGAGGCAAGGCGGCTAGAGTTGCCATGGCTGGTTGTTCCCTTTATGGAGCTTTTTCCAAAAAGTTATCCAATCTTCTCCAAACATTTGGATCTTCTTCCAGAAGGTCTTTTATGGTATGTTAGTATTCCACAGCTCACCCCAAGGTTCCAGAAGTTCTGAATTGCTCCTTAAGGGAGTGGACTACAACTCCCAGGAAGCACCTGGCTCACACTCCAAAACAGCCAGTGGTCAGATGGTCAGTTTCTTCAGGATCTGAGACAGGGGACTCTGGTTAGCACTTTTTCACCTGTAGCAAACAGGGAGTCCCTCCTTGGACCAGTTGAAGCCAGGCAAAGTCCTTCTTGTGGTGAAGCCTAAGTGTGCAACTGGTGCAGTCCTTCAGAGTGCAGTGTCCAGGTATAGGTCAGGGGTCCTGCAGGTCAGTCCTTCTTTTCCTAATGTTCTTCCTTGTAGGGATCTGGTAGGGATCTGAGGTGTGGGTGCAGCTCTGCCATATTTATCCTTGCTCCTGGGTGAAAAAACAGGGGGGTTCCTTTTTCTCCAATCAGATGCAGGGTGCTTCCCCCTGTGATGACCACTTCCTGGGAAGTGTGGAAATAAATCAGTCCCAGGGAGCAAGATTCTTTAAAAATTAATCATGACTGAAAATGATTTTTAGAGGTTAGATCTGGCTGAGCCTTCCCACTGGTGTGGCTAAAAATCCTAAACACACCCCTCTTCAGCTCTATCCTAATCTAGTCAAGAGGGCACCTGATTGGGGTTGCAGGATGTGAGGGAGGTTCTGGGCTGTTCCACATACCCTTCCCTGCTTTTGAAGACCAGTTTTGCAGCGCTCCCACCTCACTGCATCACATATGCTAGTCCAGATACTTTACCTGAACTAGTTAAATTAAATCCAACAATTGTAAGTTGTGGGATTTATTATAACAATTATTTGATACCAAACTTGAAGTATCTGACACTTAGGGGGCCTTTGTTAATTAAAATAAAGTGTCCCCATTTTAGCCTATGGAGGCCATTCACTACAGTGAGGGAAAACAAATTCGGATATTTTACCTCACCAGGGCTTATAAAACTATTTTATAAAGTCCCTGCTTACAGTTACATGGAACCCAGCCCCAGGGGCACATAGGGCACACCTTAGGGGTGAATTATCTGTAAAAATAAGGTAGTTTAGGATTTTGAAAGTACTTTTAATTTCAAAGTCAAATTTGTATATAACTTTAGTTTAAAAGCACCAGCAAGGCAGGCCTGCCTTTAAAATGACACTGGGCACCTCAGCAGTGCACTGATGGTTGCACTACCTATGCTGGGGTCTCTAAACCTGCATGCCCTACCATATACTATGGACTCATTGGTAGGTTGACATAGACAATTATAATTAGCCCAATTTGCATACTCATTTTACATAGAGCAGAGGCCCTGGGCCTGGTTAGCAATACCCAGGGCACCATCAGAGTCAGCAAAACACCAGCAAAAAGTGAAAAATTGGGGCAAAAAGTTAGGGGGTCTCTGCAATCAGCCCTGTTTCCTCACACACCTGCAGTCTACAGTGCTGTCTTTTGGTTCCCGGCCAGTTCCTCTTTAGTTCTGCACTTGCAATCATGCCAGCATTTCTTACAATCGGTGACATTGTTGACTTTATCTGATATTGCCTGCCATATGGTTTCTTTCCTACCTATTGACAATTTGGAGGTGACGAAGAGCTATTGTTGGTGCTCCGTCACCTCTCTGACCAGGAAGTCATTCTCCCCCTCACTGAAGCAACACTTCCTCTTCCTTTTCTCCTTCTCCTGGGATTTTCCTGGTCCATCCTGGCATGTACTGGGTTGATTGGGATCTCTATGGGGTCTCTCTTGGCCTGAATTCTCCATTTTGGCTCCCTGTCTTTTTTTTGTTCCTCAAAGGCTTTTTTTTTATGCTGATGCTGCAAATATGGCGCTCATACAACTAGTGTAAAAAAAGTTCAGCTAACCATGCTAACGCCACTTTTGGAGCATTCGTTTTGTTTTTCCCTCCGACGTGTTGCAAAGCTTTCCATCATTTTTTTTTGCTAACCTTTCCTTTGCACCATGGTGCATCATTTTCTAAATACAACGCATGGATGGCACAAGGAAATTTCATTAGCCAGCGTTACATTTTTTGATGCTAGTACAGTTGTGCATCATTTTTCTTAAGTCTAGGTATGTGTTAGAAATTGTATTTCTGGTTAGCAGCGATATGCACCCTGTCCAAGCATGAACCATGATCCTAAGCATGGTAAGTCAGATACACACCATAAATGAACCTGTGCTCACTCTCATGCAGTGTGGCACAGAGTAAGCAGGCTTAACTTAGGAGCCAATGTGTAAAGTATTTGTGTGACACTTAAACCAGTAAAACAGTGAAAATACCAAGCATAGATATTCTCCACCATGGTAGAAAAACACATCTTAATTTAACGAATGAAGCAAGACCAAAACAACAAAAATCCAATGAGTAGAAGTTGAGATATGAATTTTTAAAGAATATCATCAATTGTAGTGCTTAGAAACGTGAAGTGCCAGTCAGGGTTATCTGACCACACCGGAGACAGGTGCACAACCCACTTTCAAGGATCGTGGACTGGTACCACTTGGCATGGTAGGACTCACAGTTGGCTACAGCAGAGTTGGATGAAGTCTTTGTCGTGTCCCTGGTCCTGTCCTGTCATGGAACTTCGGAACAGGAGGCAAGCCAGCAAGCCCTTGAAGTCACTTTGATTCTGGGGATGTAGAGATGCATTTTTAGCCCTTTGTCCTCCCAGGCAAGGAGGGCAGCAGGGCAGACACAGCAAAGCAGGAGTCCAGTTAAGTCCAGCAGAGTTCCAGCAGAGTGACAGTCCCTTCAGCAGCACAGCATGCCTTGTTCCTGGCAGACTATCCTCAGGTCGAGAATTGTACTGAGTTGTTGGTGTTTGGGGACCAGTACTTATTCCCAGATGTGTCTTTGAAGAGGGCAAGACTTCAAAGAGAGACCTTTGAAGTGTACAGAGTCCCTGGCCTTCCTGCTCTGGCTCTGGGCACACTAAAGGGTTTATTTAGTCCTTTGTGAGGGCTAAGGACCCAGCCAATTCACGTGTAGTTGTCACCTCCTCTCTCCCATTCTGCCCATGATGACCCATCTCAATGTTAATGTCCCACCAGGGTGAGGATGGCCCTCCAGGCACACCTAAGCTCCCTTTGTATGTGGCTGTCTAGAGGGAATGCCCAAAGTCCAGCTGTCACCCAACCTAGATGCTTATTCAAAAACAGGCAGTATTTGATTTTAGGTAAGAAAATGTCTACTCTTTGAAAGTTGCACTTTCAGACTTGCAACTTTAAATTTAACATTATCATATGTTGTGATTTTAAATTGTGAGTCCACGGTCATCAATCTCAAAATATCTATCAGGTCCCAATTGAAAATTACACTTATAAAAAGTAATACCAATACCAATATTAACCCATGGGAGAGATAGGCTTGCAGTAGTGAAAAATTAAATTAAGAGTTTTTCATTACCTGGACACGTAAAACCTAAAAGTACATGTCCAACTTATTAAATACATTGCACCCTGCGCTTGAGGCTGTGTAGGGCCTACATTAGGTGTAGCATATAAGTATAAAAAAAGAAGATTTGGACCTGGCAAGCAGTTTAACTTGCCAGGTCGACATGGAAGTTTAAGACTGCACGCACAGGCTCTGCAATGACAGGCCTGAGACATGTAACAGCTATAAAAGTTGGTTGCACAATCAGTGCTACAGTACCACTCATAGCATTTCATTTACAGGCCCTGGGCACATGTAGTACACTTTAATAAGGACTTACAAGTACATTAAATATGCCAGGTGTGGATAACCCAATGTTACCATTTTATTAGGAAAAGAGCACATGCACTATAGCATTGGTCACCAGTGGTACAGTGCCCAGAATATTGATGCCAACAAAGATGAATTCAACAGAAAGTGAGGAGAAAAGACAAAAAGTCTGCGGATGACACTGCAGAAAGGGCCAGGTCCAACAGTGTGTCAATGTAGTTCAGTCCTGATTTGCTTGAGGCCATGTTATTAGCCCAGTGTTCTTTAAAACAGTGTCCATAAAACTACACTACATGTTAATCAGAAAAGGGAACCCTTATGGCTGCCTCCATTCGCTTTCTTAGTCTCCCCCCAAAAGGTCGAGGCTAGTTGCGAGCTATAACTATAGACTGCTTAAAAAAGAACCCCAGAACAGAAAAAAATGTATGTCAGAGAGATGGCCCTGAACCAGGCAGATGTTTTGATTTATATATAGAGAGTGACAGACCTGTGATGGTTTGCCCTGGGTCATACGTTTCCACCGGCAGAGGTAGCTGAGCTGAACCCAGAGCTTTGCTCACATCTAAATGGGGTATGTGAATCACAGTTTTGGTTCAAGGAACGTCCACCGCTTTCTGGTAGGTACCCTGCATCTGTCGGAGACTAAATGAGCCCCATGATTTCGTGCACAGGAATTAAGAGGGCTTGTGCCTGAATAAGCAGTGTGGCAACCATTCTGGGGGTTAACTTGCAAATAATCATGTAATGCAGTGGTTCCCAAAATGTGTGCCGCGGAACCCCGGTGCGCCGTTAGAAGTTGCCAGGGGCGCCGCGTGCATTTTGGAAACATGCTGCATCTAGGCAGCTTTGAAAACAGTGTTTACAGAGTCTTATAAATGAAAGCATTCACAATGATCTTGTTTCTATCTGCTCCCTCGCGCACGGCCTTTGCTGCTTCACAAAACCATTCCCCTGGGAACCCCCGTCTGAAAAACAGGAAAATATTTGGAAAGAACCGAGTTAATTTGTATTTGGAAAGAGCCGAGTTCATTTGCTAGGAGAAGTCAGGGTCAAGTTGCGTGCACCCCACAGCCTTGCAGGGGAGATTTATGATGCACCATTGATGTTAGAAAATTCTTAATTTTTGTAGCATACTGCTAAATACAATCACATTTACATATTTACATTTTTATTACTGAATGGCTTGTGCCTAAAAAAGAGACAGTAGTATGAAATTGTATGTAATGGGGCTACTTTGACTGATTTTCAGTAGAACTACTGGAGCACATGATCTGTTTCCATGCCTCTGTATTTATTTTGTTGAACTACAAAAAACAGAAATTAGTTTTTTCAGTGTTTTGGTTGGTCATGACGCCCTTTTCTCATTATAAAGCACACCTTTCCTTTTTTCCCCATTTGTGTTTAAAAAATGCTATTTAAATTGTCCAAAATAAATTATAGGCCCACAGTCCTCCCTCACTTTCATGCCCAAATCAGATTACTTACTGAGTCTTACTGCCAAGGAAAGGCAATTTTCGTTGGGAGGCCAGAAAAACGGCTACAGGAGGTACAGACCAAGTGTAACTTGGAAAGCACAGTTATCAAAAGATGAGGGCTTTGAAATAATTTAGAAACTGCAGAGTGGGAGTGTGAACGACAGTGTAAATAAAAATGTGCCGGTGCCCAAAGCCCTCCTCTTAAACATGTGGCTGCTGCAATTAAATGTAGGAAAATGGAATACTGAGGCAGTGTAATCCTGAGGCCACCTCAAGCCTCTTCAATGATTTTAAAGCCAATCCCTGCCCCTTCAGCTCACTCTTGCAGCTTTCTGTTTTCTCCCATTGTGACACTATTTTGTTTTTTCTCTTCCTCAGTCTTTCCCATACGTGTCTTTTGCTCGCAGTAAATGCTTGAGGCAGGAAAATAAGTGCTGACCCTCTAAAATAAGTGCTGGTGCTGTGCACTGGAAACAAGCACAAATTAAGCACTGATGAATGAACAAGTACTGTTAAGTAGTGTTAGAGGAGAAAGTGGCCAGATTGAAGGCAGACTGTGTGCTCCAAAGGTGAAGTGTGAGGTGTGTGTGGTCAAGGCAAAGTAATGACGTTGTAAACAGAGAAAAAAATATGTGCATGGAGGACAGCAAGTGTGACACAGAGGGGAGATGTGGCTACATTTTTTGGAAATTCAAAAAAGGTTGCTAATTCATGGAAACATTTTTGTCCCTTAATATTGTATTGTTTCTGACTTAACTGAATTAAAAAAAAATCTTAAAGTAAACAACTTATATTTTTATTTTGTTACCAATATGATAATACCGTCATCGCCTTCATCCTACTTATTTGTAGGGAGAAAAATTGATGTACTTCTGAGGCTGGGCTTACATCGCCTACACGAAAAGAAAGTGACATAATGGGGAGCCATGGGCAATGGCCAATATAGGTGAAGGGAGCCGCGGGTCGAAAAAGTTTGGGAACCACTGATGTAATGTATTGTATTTATTCATCCTGATACTAATTTGTTCCTACATTTTCACACATTTTTGTTGCTGCTCTTTACATCTTTGCATCTATACCATTTTACTTGTGTTCAACAGTTTAATTTTTTATTATGTTTAGTTGCAAATTCATGATTCTGTTCTTTCATGCCATGTTTCCCTATGACATTGTGTTTTTTTGAAGGGGTTGGATAGATAATACATTTTCTTTTCTGGTTGTTGTTTTCAGCATCTTAAGCCTTGCACTGAACCTTGTGTCACTGTGGCTGGAACGTGGGTGTCATGATCGTTGTAATGGTGACAATTTGGCATTCATGTGAGATGCCAGCTCCATTTGAAACTTTAGTCTAAACTCCTATTTATTGAATATTTGGTTACACTACCACTCCTCGAATTGGCGATATTATACTATGTTCATCAGCCTTTATAAAAACCAAGCACATTTTTTTGAGATAAATATGAACACCAAATCAATGTAACCCAATGTCAAAACAAATTACTTCAACTGCAGAAAACTTTCACAGCCCCAATAAGCTTTGAACTACTTTGACATTAAAACATCAAAGGATTGTGCTAACTTATGTTAGTCAAACTAATTGCCTATAGCTCATTATTAGTATAAAGTTGAACTGATTAACTTTTAGGTGAGACTTACCAAAAATCTACACCACTACGCATCAAGCCTACATTGCACTTCAGTTGGTATTTGTGCTGCTCTCTAAACATCAGGGGCCTGATTCACAGAGGTAAACTTAGACCAAATATTGACATTTAGACCAAAAGTCTAAGTTCAGACCTAAAGACTAACTCCACTCGTAGTAAAGTTAAACGTCTAAGTTTTGACTTTGGGTTTAAATATAGACCCAAAGTCTGAACTTCCAACAACAGTCTAACCTTAATAATAGTAAAGTTAGACTTTTGGTCAAAACTTAGATATTTGATCTGAGTTTACCTTTGTGAATCGGGCCCCTAATTGTACTCATCACTGTACTCTTGTCCTGCCTCACCTACACCAATGGTATTTACTTGGGTGCACCAGACTACATTCTCCACTGACTCTATCACATCTACAAAGCTTATACATCACATTGCCCCAAACCTACAGCGTAGCTGCAGCCAGAGGCCACAAAGGCAATAGAATCAATTACCAGTTTTAAGTGTCACCTAACTCTAGGGTCTCCTCCACCACATTGTCGTGAGGAACCTTTTAGTTCCTGGGTTGGACACCTTTGCCTTAGCTTAGTTTCACTGCATGTGCTCTTTTTACATTCATACACATTTTTATTCACATTTTAGCGAGCTTGCTTTTTAGCAATTGCTTTTACATATTTTATTAGCAGCTTCATTCTGAGAAGGCAAGGTTCACACTGCACATTTAATCAGCCTTCATACCACGTGTAATCTGTGCCTCTTGTCCAAGGCTGTTGCATGCAGTACATAATATGCTAACTTGTGTTGCCAGCCCAGGAGCCAGCTCCTATTTCTGAGACACAGCAGAACATGATAACTGCTATTCAAACGATATATGGCCATGAGATAAGTGCCAAGGAGGGTAGAGGGCAATCCTGTCATGCGATGCGTAATACATAACAGACAACTTTGCCGGTGTTGACTTCTCAGCCTCCTGAGAGGTTTGCTATCCACACAACAGGGAGACCCATACTATTTAATTTCAGGTATGAGGCCTGGGCTTTTTCCTTAGGTCAGGTGAGGCAGATGTTTACTACCACTATGATTTCAGATCTAAACAGAGGGTTTTAGTAAGAACCTGTAGACTATCTAGAAATACACAATGTGGTGGAGTGGTGGAGCTGTTCATCTTCTTCACTTTGGGCCTGATTCCTACCCCGGCGGTCAAGGACCGCCAGGGCCGGGGTCGGCGGGAGCACCGCCAACAGGCTGGCGGTGCTCCCCAGGGTATTCTGACTGCGGCGGTTCAGCCGCGGCCAGAAAGGGAAAACCGGCGGTCTCCCGCCGGTTTTCCGCTGCCCTGTAGAATCCTCCATGCCATGCCAGCAAGCTGCGCCGCCATGGGGATTCTGACCCCCATACCGCCATCCTGTTCCGCCAGGAACAGGATGGCTGTATGGGGTGTCGTGGGGCCCCTGGGGGCCCCTGCAGTGCCCATGCCAATGGCATGGGCACTGCAGGGGCCCCCGCAATAGGGCCCCACCCTGAATTTCAGTGTCTGCTTAGCAGACACTGAAATTCGCGACGGGTGCTACTGCACCCGTCGCACATCCTCCACTCCGCCGGCTCCATTCGGAGCCGGCATCCTCATGGAGGGGTGTTTCCCACTGGGCTGGCGGGCGGCCTTTTGGCGGTCGCCCTCCAGCCCAGTGGGAAACCCAGAATACCCGCGGCCGTCTTTTGACCGCGCAGCGGTATTCTGGCGGTTCCCTCCAGGCGGGCGGCTCCCGCCGCCCGCCGGGGTCAGAATGACCCCCTTTGTCTGTAATGTTGGTTCCTAGGTTTGTCTCATCTGCCTAATTGTCGTTGCACATGTTTTAATACCAGAATGCATTCGCTTCAATAAACACATTGAAATCCAGGTCACATTTTTCATTTTGCCTTAATATGTGTGAGTAACTGAGTGAAAGGGGTATGATCTGTTTTAGAGTGTCATGTTGAGGTTGCTGTAAATACCTTTCACCCCAAAAGGTTTGGAGGTTAGCATGAGACACTGTGAGCTAGCAAGGCTAAAAGCTATTCAATAGCATGAGTTGCACTCAGACTCTCATGCTTAGTGGTACTATCACCATAAACATGCAGTCCTATTACCAAAGTAGGAACTGCATAGCAACAATAGCAAAAATATCATCAGTACTCTCATCAGAGTTGGAAGCCATCACGTCCTCTACCAGTGCCATCGCTGCCTCTCTCTCAGACCATTGCCGCTCCAAGTCTAATGTGCAATCTGGTAGGACCACCACTCGAGAGGAGAATTTAGTAGTTCCACCACCCCATCTCCTCAGTTTCCCCATAGTGTGGGACTGGTGTGATTCCCCTGTACATGTTTTGGAGCTTGGGGATTTGACCCTTGCCATGGACCACCAACCAGTCCCAGATGGGTAAGGAACTTTGCCTTGTGTAATCTAGTAGGATACAAATCACATGGTTTTCAAATTTGGGGTGTCCTGTTTGCTGGACGGCATCTCTGTCACTGTAATTGGGCACTTTTGCTATCATTTTGTGGGGGGCACTCTGGCAGGTGGTTTTGGCACCAGAGTATGATGAGCTCTTTCCACCACAAAAAGTGGGGATAGCCAAGGGTATTGGTATTGTTATCCAGCATTCCAGGAACAGCTTCGGGGTATGGCCCTCCACATCCCTGGGAAGTCAACAAAGCATAGGTTGCAGGGATGGAAGCACGCCTCTGCATCCTCAGCCCTCACCTCCAGCATAGTTGTTCTGGCCAAGAGGGCTCCAAATCCAGCTTGCAAGGTTGCAACCTCCCCCTGAAGTGTGGAGGCATCCTGCTTGGTGATTAAAGAGCACTCTGCCACATTTCATGGTTCATTCCCAATAGACCAACATGCTGGGAAACTTCTCAATCTTTGCTTGCGCTGTCACATTCAAAGCCTCAATTGTGGCCAAGATCAGGTCACCCATGGAGCCCTGTGGCTACTACAGTGGTTGCTCACGTCCTGGAGCTGAGAATTGGTCCATTTTGGTTTGTTGGCCCTCTCTCTGGGGGCTATCGTTCCCCATGTCGGACTCCACTTGGCACAGAAGTGTGAAAGTTCTATGGGCTTCCCATAGGTCTCCTCTGTCTAGCAGCAAGGGGACCACTCACTCAAAGTCATCAACTGCTACTCAGTCCTCACAGACCAACACCCAGTATGCCATGAAGGGGCAGTTCAGCAATATTCAATGTTGCAGTGTTCGGGCCCTACTGTCACACGTTGTGGGCTCTGTATATACCTGTGGCTTGGCCCTACAGGGAGATGCACACCCTCTACCTCTGCAATGCACCAAAGTGGGGAGGGGGACAGCATCTCTCCTTGGAAATGTGCCCCTGCAAATACCCCACAGAGGTGAGATTAGGTAGGTCAGAGATGGGTCCCCAACTGCAATAAAAGAGCCTCATACAGAGGGTTCCAAATTTGTGGCATGGATACCTTCCAGATCTGTGCCAGTCTATTGATGCATTAGGCACAGGGGTCCAAGCCAGGACATGTCCATAGGCATGTGGCCCAACATCCCTCAAGCTGCTGCCTTAATTTCCAATACTTTCATCTCCAGGGCTCAAAAAACAAACAAAGGTGGGGCCCAATGGATGACTTTTGACCCCAAGAGCAGAGCAGCACACTTCTCTACACGGGATCCACAGGCCCAGGGCTTCCTTTGTGCTCACAGAGGCTGACAAGCCCAGTGCTCAACAGAGGCCTCTCTTCAATAGTATTCATTTCCGTGAGCCCTGGTCTGGAAAACGGTTGCCATGGGTGCCTCCAGCGGCATAGGCAGTCCCTCATGGGGTCTGTCTGTCACAGACTCCCCCCTCTCCTGCAGTGTTTTGTGGCTTACTGCAGCTCCTCCATCATGTTGTGGCTGCACCCTCCCCCCAGCCCAGGGGCCACATGACTGACCACTCCCAAGGTGCTGCCTAGAGGAGTTGGTGCACCTGAGGTCTCCAAAGTTGGGCCTGGGCCCAGAAGGCAGATGCATGTTCCAGCATGGCCTTTGTTCCTCCCGCCTCATGAGGTGTTTCCTTCCCTAGAGTCCAGCAGGCCATGTGCTGACCACTGCCAAAATCCCCAGACATAGAGCCCTACCAATAGTCCTGTTGGCAGCCGCAGGCTCCACATGAGTCCCCTGGGCAGCGGCAAGACTCAGATTGGCTGGCTCAGATATTGAAGAATTATCACTGCCAGTTTGGAGCTCAGAAAGATATGTCTTGGCAGCCATGTTTCCAGGACACGCTGTGGACCTTTATTATTTAAAAAAATAAAAATGCTAATAATGTATCTGATTGTTGCAATGGCAACTCTTATTTCAAATATTTGGGAGAAGGTATTGAACACGGAAGGGATTACATTGACCATTCCCACTCCAATCTAAACCATTTTGGGAAAGGTCGGTTACACTTAAAGGGTTGCATAAACTATTCCCACTCCAATTTATACCATTTTCGGGAAGGTGTTGGATAGTAAAGGGGTTACTTTCACTGTCCCCACTCCAATGTAAACCTATTTAGGGAAAGTGTTGGACATTAAAGGGATTACATTTACTATTCCCACTATAACCTAAACTATTGTAAGGAAGGTGTTGAACACTAAAATAATTACATTTGCTATTCCTACTACATACTAAGACAACTTACATATGTTTTTTCACAGTAAAGAAATGAAATGACTGATAACCCACTCTTACCTAATAGATATTTGTAATATAAATATTAGTTCCAATTATCAAAATAAATAATAATAATTAATTATTAAAAATAAATACATGAAATATTATGATCAAAAGCATTGCTTAACCATACTATATTGTACATTCTACATAAAATCACATATGTAAACAAATTAAAATAAATTACAGACATTATTTTAAGCTATGTATTTAAAATACCACGCATTGTTTATACTACATATATAACACATAATCACTTTTTATTACATACATTCATATTTAAGTTATCCTTTCAATCAATTAATTTATAGCAATTTAAATTACAGTTTCTCTCAATAACATTACAAAACATGTATTATATTAAAAACATATTAGAATGAGTTATAAAGATCAATATGATTTTTAATTTCTAAACATACATTTATTTTCATACAAAATAACTAGATACAAAACCTGAAAACTAAGCATATATTCAAACATATTAAAAATGATATAAAAATGATTTTCATTATACACTATTTACTTATTTTATACAAAAAGTCATGATTAAAAAATTAGATGCTAATGTATACCTAAAATAAAAGCATAAAAAATGTTATTGTGATTACATTTTAAAAATAGGTATACATTTAAAATATAAATATTATTCTATATCTATACAGCTAATGAAAAAAGTAATTCTTCAAATATATTTTAAACTTCATACACACCAATATACATATCTCAGAAAAAGATTGCAGATAATTTACATAAATAAAAACATTTTAACATACACTTAAAAAATAAAAACAAGTTTAAGAATTAACATTTTAAAAATAAAGTCATCCACTTTAAAAATCAAAAACTATTTCAATAATTTCTAATATAGTAAATAAAATGTAATATCAAAGCATATAAATATTTAGATATTTTAATAATCTCCCAACCATTTTTTTCTGAATACCCAACATCTAGCTCCTACAACACAAATACATATACCTTGATTAAACCATGAATTAAATGTATAATAAAATGTTTATTTAAAGTTTTTAAGTTATTAAAAAAGTACAAAACATACTAACAAAAGGATTAACATATAGCTAAAATAATTTTAAAAATCCACTTATAAATCAACCCATAAAAATGATGTGACGTACAACAATATTTTTAGAAACAATATTTTTACACTGATATTAGAAACAACAGTCAAAACAATATTCCTACTTTCAACATTCCTGTCCACAATATTTTTTACATCAAAGTATTCTTGACACAAATGTATGTGTCTTGATATTTTTACTTTGATATTTTTAAGCAAATGTCATTTTTCTTAGGTGTATTGATAGAATGGCTCACTCAAATTGGCCCAAGTGTTACAGGATAGGCTCACATATGGACCAGTCAATCACTATTCAATCAATAATAATTTCCAAGGGACAAGTTCTGATTTGCGGAAACATGCACATTGTTTCTTCTAGCCTCTTCACCATAAACCAAATTAACAGTTTATTTAGAGTGAAGCGCATCTGCTTCAACAAAGCAAACTTTCATGTTTCATTGCCAACAGTGAGACTATTGCCCATGTATTGAACTTCAGTGCCCATACACTGTCTGTCACTGCTTACTTTTCATATTGAGGTTCCTGCACGGAGATGGATACAAACCTGCACTCAGCAGCTGCATTTGACTCTCTGCAGACTGAAGCTCAAAATGTAGAATGCATTGCTAACATGACACAATAAGAAGCAATCCCTCCATGTGAACATCATAGTCAACTTCTGTGTGGTCCTTCTGCGTGTTCACCTCTAGTGTGCCTATTATTTACCATTTTGTAATTCCTGTACTGTGTTATGCTTTGCCGTGGTCCATTGCACACTTTGTGCTCTAGCCATTGCACCATCTAAATGTGGACTGTGTCTGCCCCTCCCAAGCACACTACTGAGACTCAGCAGTCCCACGAAGCACTTTCGCCAGTATCATTCTGCTCACCATTATCTGTAGCCAATAGTATCCCTAATCTTTAATCTAAGATCGTAACAATGTCATTGCCCCAAATGACACTCTCCTTCCTCTCCCTTGCTGGTGGTTTTGTGATTGGTGGACCTTTTCTTCAATGTTTTGCTTGAATGACTGTGATTGGTACACCCGTGATTTAATGTTTTGCTTGAATGATGACCCCAGGTTTTAAAAAACCATGAACAGGAAGAAATAATAAAATGTATATGTTTATATGAAGTTAAGTCAGAAGACGGTACATAGCAAGGAGTATGATATCAAGGAGAATTTTGAAAGTGTTGTGAACTGTGGTTTAATTTGTGCAACATTCATGTTACTAGTTGGGCTCGATGGAGACTGGGGTTGTAGACACATTTCCAAGCCACTGAACAAGAAATAAATTGTGGCACAGCATCTGTGTCCTGCTGAGAAGTGGATGTAATGGAGAGAAGATGTACAATTAGAGTAAGTGGATTCAAGAGCGGAGATTGTTAGAGTCTCAGGAACAAGCCCTAGTCCAACCTCTTCTCTATTGTAAGTGATTCAAAGGCATCATTTTCCATAATAATGAAGAAAGAATAGTCTAGGATGATATGTGACCTTTGCTGAATAGTTTGTTATTGGAAGAATCATAGTCACTCTCTTTCTTTTTGAAAGTTTCCATTGGTCTCTTAATATTTTGTGGCAAGGTAAATGACAGTGACAAAGGTCAAAGAAGAATGCGGATATTATGGGCTATCCCTTGACAGCCAGAAAAAGTCTTATAGCAGCAGTGAGCTATGAATAAGAACCCAACATATGCCCGAGAGCGGCATGTTCATTAAAATGCCTAAAGAGTTTGTGCCTCATTACCACTTTGGTGGTCTGCTGGTAAGACCGCCGTGGTTGTTGTCATGGTGGTAGGCGGTTACAACTGCAGCAGATATTCCCATTGGAACACATTGCTGCCTTTTGCAGGCTTGGGCCAATGGCGACGTACGCTGGCTGTGACAGTCCTGTACGTAATGTAAGTGATGGCCATCTTCTGCACAGTCTCTCACATGACTGCTGACACTGCTGCCAGCAAGACCTCCATGACCGGAGCTGCTGTGTACTGCCTCTGGGAGCAATCATGCCACATCCTGCAGGTTATGTTATGTTATGCAGATTTGTAAAGCGCATGGCTACCTGAAGGCCTCCCAGCGCTGATAGCAGGACACTTGGAGTCAACAGAAAATTATGCTTGAAACATCCAGGTTTTGAAAGCCTTCCGGAAGGATAGGTCATGGCTGATCAGACGAAGGCTAGGTGGCAATGAGTTCCATAACTTGGCCCCTTGGTATGCCAGAGTGCTTCCACCCCATCTATACTTCTTTACTCTGGGAACCACAGCTAGAAATGCTGTACAGGACCTAAGTTGTCTAGTAGGTGTGTAAAATAAGACCAATGTTCTGAGCAAGGGGGGGGCACTCCTGTACAGAATTCTGTGAATATAGCACAGGGACATAAACTCTATCCGGCGTGCCACAGGAGGCCAATGAAGAGAAGAAATTGCTGCTTTTATGGGTTCGTACCTTGGTATATTAAGAAGCAGACGGTGATAGGGTCCCTGCCTTCACTCTGGAAGAGCTGGACAAGCTTTTGGAGGAGGTCCTACCACTGTATGAACAGCTCTATGATGCACTAGAGGAGCAGGTGAGTCCAGTGCAATACCAATGGGTGAAAGGTTGAGTGTACGATGAGGTACATGAAATGTGCATGAGTGAAGGATTGAGATATCGTGTGTGAGTAGATGGCTATGTGTATATGTGCATAGAAAGATGGTTTCCCCTGATACATAGTAGGTAGTATGTGATTTATGTACCCTGATCCACATTTGTACATTACAGCATTTATATCTATGTAGGTGTTGACAAATAGTTGTACAGATATACCATTTTAAGGACATACTTGTGGTCTGCAACTGTGTTTCTAGCCAAAACCTGGTACCTTGTATGCATGTTGCATGCCTGACTTCACTTCACTCATGGCCTGACTCAGAGGGTGACTTGCAAAAGAGTTTGAAGTGTGAGGAATTTATGTTTGAAAACTTGCACTAACTTAATTGTTTAGCCTACTTGTTTTGGGATGGAGCATGCGTACATGACGTTCTCCTCTGGTTTGTGTCATCCATGCAGGTCAATGCCCATCAGAAAAAGGGGACCTGGCATGCCCTGGGGGGCCACAGCTGGAGGAGCACCCACTGTTGAAAGCAGTGGGAGGACCAGAGATGTTGGGCCTGTAAGACTGCTAAGGCCCAGCTGGGGATGTCCTCCCAAGGAAGAAGTGGTGCTCATTGAACCTTGAACCCCCCCAATGGCCTGCATATTGGCGGTGGCCTACCCTGAGTTGGATGGGCATTTGAGGGAAGCACAGCAGCCACAGGGGGGTTGCGTACTGACTAAACTAATTTACGTTCCTATATGTTGTGAATGACTCTAAGCTGTGACAATGTAGTAAGTGCAAAAGGTCAAATGTATCATAGGAAAACCTATATGTGGAGTCCTCAATATTGGTACATAGGTATGTACATTGTATTGTGTATAGGGACATATTTCTCACCTATGTCATCCCTTTTGCACTATAGCAATTGATAATGCCCTTGTGACTGGGTCATATGTATAGCAATATACTGTTCTTAGTACCCTGCTGGATGTTTCTTATTCTTACCACCTACAGTTCCATACTCCCAATACCCTGATGGTAAGTTGTCCTGGTCTTTGCCATCTGTCCATTCAAATGCCCCTTCATCAAGCTCTATGCACAACATTGAGTCTGACAAGTTGAGTGGATGCCTAATATTCCTGAGGTTTCCAATGAGTGTCAACTTATTGTGTGGCTGTGATCTCAATCTTACATTTTACATGCCACATTTGCTGTACTTACTCAGATCTGTTAGGAGGTGTTCCCATTGGTAAGTGAGGATTAACATTGGCACATGTGACGTTTCCTCAGGATGGACAATACTGCATGTACTAAACCATGGTGGTATAACTAGACTCCTAGTGCAACCCATATCATTGATATGAAAGCTCAGAATATTAGTACCATGTAGATGTTCTTTGGATGGTAGGTAGCTACACAGCAATTTCCTCTTCCATTGTGTTGTGGGCAGGCTAAATAGGCCACTAAATCTTAGTAATTGGTACAATCTGAATTTGTATTTTCACAATATCATGTATACATTGATAGGTTCAGACGTATATCAACATTTTGATTCAACTTCAACATACTTATTATTGCTATTGTGGATATGTTTTGATGGCTTTTATTATGGAATCCCATGGTTTGTACTGACTGAATTGTGCTGCAGATGTGGTATTTCTCTTTCATATGTTGGTGGAATGGTATGTGTAGTCAGTCATTTGGCTTGCCTCAAGGTGTATGGTTCTATCATGTTAAGCTCAGAAGTGTGTTGCAGCATTGTAATGGTCATATACAGATGTAAGATTGCACATGTCCGAAGTGTGGATAGTGACATTGCCACTCATCATGACTAGTTGTACTGTATGCGACCTTCGTGCTCATGGCATGTGTACATTGTATTTAAGGTGATAGTGTGGTACCTGGCCTTGTCTTTGGGTAAATCCTGTGGGCTACATTCACCCCTATATGTGTACCTGACTTTGTTTATAGGAGGAGAATGACTTAGATGAGTTGTTACACAAAGTATGTATCATCCTTTCCTACATGACTATTGGACCTTATGTTGCTGACATGGTTTAGACTATGTCATACTCCAAATATTGAAAAGGCAGGTATAGTTGTTGCATGTTTGCAAATGTCAATAGTGAAAGTTGTGGACTCTGTGACATGAAATGGTTTTGGCTTGTATGCAACATTCTGTCTTGTGTTTACCACATGATGTGGTTCCTTTCCTGGTACATGACATCAGCTACAAATATAGGTGTGAGTGGTTTTAGTGTATGTGATATGTTGAACTGAATGTTAGCACTATTTCACATTGATAGGTTGTTGGTTGACTATGTTGTTGTGGATAGGGACGCAGATTCATGTTGGCAAGTCAGGTGGCCATGAAATGGGTATTGCGATTGCTCTACTGATATGATGGTATAGTAGGTGTGCGATAGGTGACTTAGCTAATGTGTGACATTGTTTTAATGTAGGTATATAGGTGCTATCTAGTTGTGACATGATGTTGACACTAACCTGGTTCTACCTGGGGATGTAGTACAAGTAGATGTAATGTGATTGATGTGTACAGTGTGATGTTAGTGTTTGTAAAGAATATGATGACTCTACCTCTCTTTCTGTTTTCCAGCATCAGCATCTGCAGGCAAAGGAGATGGGGCAAAGCTGAGTGGGAAAGCTGCTGGTCACGGGACCTCAAGTCATGGTACCACCGACTTTGAGGGACCCAGTGGCCCAGAGGATGAGGGGAGTGCCACGAGGGAGACAGTATCCACCTTATCATCTTCAGAATACTCCTTCAGTGGACACTTCCTGGCGGTGGTGGACCCATCTGGGACCACCCCAGCAGGATCGATGTCCACCGCCCTTGTTTCTACCATCGCCATCCCTGTAGCTCCCCACCTAGTTGGCCATGCTCGCTCACCCAAGAGGGTGGGTGTCTCCTTTGCCACAGGCACCTCTGCCCCAGCCCCTGTTAGACCTGCTGCCCTCAGTGAGGAGGCTATTGACCTCCTGAGCTCAATCTCTGTGGGTCAGTCAACCATTGTGAATGCCATCCAGGGACTGGCAACTCAAATCCAACAGAGTAATGCATTAGTGAAGGGAAGTCACAGTGTACTGGCTGGCCTACAGAGATCCTTTCAGGCTCTGGCCTCCACAATGACAGCAGCTAGTCACCCTTTGTCTACCATCCCCCCTCCACCTTCCTCTTCCCAATCCCAAACCTCTCTTCCCCAACCCAGCCAAAGCACACAAACAGACAGGCATGTATCTGCCTCAACATCGAATGGTAGATCAAACAAACATAAGCACCAGAGGACACACCACCGGCATGCAAACAAGCAACATTCAGATGCACACAGAGAAACAGCCACAACCTGTTCTGACACCCCTCCACCCCAGCATCACAGACAGCACACCTAACACACCTGCAGACACCACACCAACATTCACAGATCCAGCCACTACACCTATCATATCCACAGACAGCACCCCAGCAGACCCTCAGACATCCACCCCTGTCACCACACCAACAGACACTACTGCCACTGACACTCCTACATGCAGCACATCCCCCAAACCTGCAGTCACCACTCCAACAGACAGCCACGCACCCACCATAGCATCTCCCAAGACCTCCACCCCCTCAGCCTAAAACACATAAATGCCCTCACTCACGCACCCAACAGACACCCACTACCCACAAGCATACCTCCCACAAACATGCACACAAGACATCCACACCAACACCTCGTATAACCACTCCCTCTCCCTCCACACCCAAACCCTTTTGCTATGACAGTCCCCGTGTGTGTAAAAAAGCTTTCCTTTCTGAGTGTGCCCTTTTCCTTACTCCAGTCCCTTATGAAACCCTTAAGTGTACAGTTTTCCTCCCCATGCCCACCCCTTCCACCCCAAAGGCCTCCCCTACTCCCTACACGTACTCGTGCCCCTCCCCACGCCAAGAAGTCTACCCCTCCCATGAAATCCCAAACCTTAACTTAATCCCCTCCAAAGCCAAATCCCAAAGCCTCCCCTCCAGAGCCTAAGCCCAACCCCCATCCATCATCACCCCTGCTAGCCAGGACCTCAGTGCTCATAGATAAAAACCTATATGTCAGTGTGTTTTGCCTGCCTCACTGGGATCCTTCTATCCAGGACCCCAGTGCTCATAGTTTATGGCCTAATGTATGTGTTGTCAGTAATGCTTGATTGTGTCACTGAGGCTCTGCTAATCAGAACCTCAGTGTTTATGCTCTCTCTGCTTTTAAATCTGTCACTGAGTATATGGTATGGAGGTACCGAGGGCATTGGGGTTCCAGGAGATCCATTTGGGCTGCAGCATTTCTTTTGCCACCCATAAGGAGCTCAGACAAACCCTTAAACAGGACTGCCATTGCAGCCTGCATGAAATAGTGCACACACTATTTCACAGCCATTTTCACTGCACTTAAGTAACTTATAATTCACCTATATGTCTAACCTTCACCTGCTGGAGGTTAGGTGGAAAGTTACTAAATGTGAGGGCACCCTTGCACTAGCAAAGGTGCCCTCACATAGTTCAGGGCCATTTCCCGGGACTTTGTAAGTGCGGGGACGCCATTAGGTCAATACCTATATGTAGCTTCACAATGGTAACTCCGAATATGGCCAGGTAACATGCCTAAGATCATGGAATTGTCCCCCCCCATTCCAAATCTGGAATTAGGGAGCCAATGCCATACATCCTGGGGGCTCCACCATGGACCCACAGTACTGCCAGACCATCTCTCTGAGGCTTGCACTGCAGCTCTCAGGGCTTTTTAGGGTCTCTCCTGTGGGTTCTCTTCAGATTATACTTGCAAGTTTCCAGCAGGAATTTTCTGCAACTACTACTTCATCCTTAGACCTCAGATCAACTGCAGCCTGCTCCAGGAACCGCTGTAACAGCAACAAAGTATCCACAAGGGATACATTTCTTCTGCAACTTCAGCTCCAGCCAGCAACTGCAACAGTTTCCATGGTGTGCACGCTTTGAGGACTCCCTGTCTTCAACCTGCACCAGAAGGACCAAAGAAATCTCCCGTGGGGTGACGGAGTCACTCCCCTGCTCACGCATGCACCTTTCAAGTCGATGACCAGTACTCCTGGCTCATCTCACAGCGACGAACATGCTCGTGGAACCACAGAAGGTGGACCCCATCGACAAAGACTGTCCTGAGTTCCTGCTGACGCAATTTGGAGGAGATAAGACCTTGCCTTCCCTGACAGCGACAGTACCCCTGTGCACCGCGTCTTCTTCACCTCCTGAGGCCTCTGTGCACTATTTGCAAAATTCCTTCGTGCACAGCCTGGCCCAGGTCCCCAGCACTCTATCCTGCGATGCTCAACTCGCTAAGTTGACTTCCAGTGGCGTGGGACCCTTCTTTATAGTGCTGCACCAACTGCATTTTGCACCTCCTTTGTCCCGGTGTCCTGGGACTCCCGTGGGTGCTGCCTGGCATCATGAGGGCTCTCTAAAGTGCTGAGAGCCCCCTCCTCCTCACACAGAGTTGAGGCCCCCCAGGTACCTCCTGGGAACATCCAGCGCCATTTTGACTCAAAACACAACTTAGTTGTAACCAAGGCTTGTTGGTGACTTCCAATACGAAATTAAATCTGCATCCATTTTCAGGTCGTGGGACATCCTCTGCATCATTCAGGAACCCGCTGGCATCTTCCTAGGGTGCATTCCTGCAGTCTTCGTCCAACCAGGGACTCTTCTTTTGCACCCTCTTCTGGGTTTGCAGGGCCTCCTGTCCTTCCTGGAACTTCTTTTGACTTCTGGACTTGGTCCCCTTCTTTTGCAGGTCTTCAGGTCCAGGAATACAGGAGTTGTTGTTTGCAGACTTGATTGGTTACTGCAATAATCTATATCAAGAGGTGTGTTGTGTCCTAAGGAAACTTGCAGTACTTTACTCCTGCTTTTCTGGGCTCTGGGCTGGGGGAATTTACTTACCTTTACTGTATTCTTACTCTCCCAGCGATTTTGCACACACTATACTTGTCTAGGGGGGAATTTGTGATTTGCATTCAACTTTCTTAGTATATGGTTTGTGTTGCCCCTAGACCTATTTACTCCCATTGCATTCTATAGCATTTCCTATTGTTTGCACTATCCTATATCTAATTACTTACCTTATTTTAGTGTCTAGTATATTGTGTATAATACTTACCTCCAGAAGGAGTATTGCCTCTAAGATAATTTTGGTACTGTGTCACCTAAATAAATACCTTTATTTTTGGAAACACTGAGTATTGTCTTTACTTGTGTATAAGCACTATAAGTGGTATTGCATGAGCTTTGCATGTCTCCTGGTTCAGCCTAAGCTACTCTGGTATAGCTACCTATATCAGCCTAAGCTGCTAGAACACTGCTACTTCACTAATAAGGAATACCTGGACCTGGTATAAGGTGTAAGTACCCGAGGTACCCACTACAAACCAAGCCAGCTTCCCACACCTGCCTGCCCTCTTGGTGCCCTTTCCTATGGAGGTCACATGGCAGTCAGGAATCAAGTTCGGGGCACCAATATGTGCCTTTGGTGCACTTTGATCATACAATGGGCTGGCCTATGGCCTTTGCTTTATTCTTATTTGTCCAGAAAATATATTCAGACCAACCATTTGTTTGTTTCCTGGTTACATCTTTGTCCTGCATTTCATTTAATAAATTTGAGTTGTTCCTGGCTGGGTCACATTAATTGTGTGTCAGTGTTTGTGTGTGTGTGTGGTGCTTGTGCTTCCTGTATTGTATGGCCAGTATGTGTGGGTGTGTGCAGTGCTTTTGTCCCCCCGGGATAGGGTGTGTGTTCTGTGGTGGGTATGTGTATGTGGCAGACATGTTGTCATGGTATTGTGTGGTGTTTGTATTGACATGTGTTTGGTGCTGTTGTGTAGCTTTGTGTGCTTTGGCTGTGTGAGTGTTTGGTGCATGGTATGATAGGTACTCTGTGCTGTGTGTTTGTTGTGTGTGTTGATTTGGAAGTTGTATGATGTGTAATTGTGTGTGTTCATTCCCTCTTGGTTGTACATTGTGTTGTATGTGTGAGGTGTCCATGGGTAGTGTCTATTGTGAGTGCTTGCCAATGTGTTGATGATGGTGTGGTTGTGGTTTTGTTGTGACATGTTGTGGTGTTGTGTGGTATTTTGTGAATCTGGGCCTGTGCTGTGTTTCAGTGTGCAAGCGTGTGTTTTTGACCTGTGAGTGTGTGCTGGTTGTAGTGTGTGTGCTGAGTATGTGTGGTTGTCTGTGTGACTGCATGTGAGTGTGCATGTCAGTGTTCAGGAACATGTGAGTGTCGCCCTTGCACCCCCTTCCCGATGCTATGGTGTGTAAGTGTGCAACAATTGACGATATACAACAATAACAGCAGGTGCCTTCCATTGTCTGTGGTGGTCTGTTCACAGTGGCGGTGCTGGCAGGGCTTTGGATGTATTCCATAGGGACTACATTTTTTTCTGAACAATAAATATCACTTAACCACAGAACATGTGTCAGTGTGATTTATCTACAATATCCAACTGGCATGTATGACAAGTCTTGTTCAAAATGGTCCTCTCTAATGTAAAACATTTTTCATGGTCATTACACATGTACTGTATAAGCAAGATACATATCGCATTTACAATGTATTATATACATGACACAAATCACTTGTATTGTACATTTTTCCACATATTTATTTTCAGAATGGCAATTACAACATAGTGAAGTACTGCTGCTAACTTCAGTGTTTCAGCAGAGGTGTCATACACTACCAACCCACATACTTCTAAAGTTAGGAACATGCCAGTCTTTCAGTATCCCAGGAGACAAACAGATTGGTTGAATGTATCATCAGCTAAAGTCTTATCACATATCCATACAATAGCTCCTTAAAAATCAAACCCCATGAAACAGACAGAGGTCAATACTAATGCCCCCAGTCATGGAGCCTTTCACTTACCATGGTCAGGCACCTGTAGGCTTGCCACTCACTTATGTCAATTGTCAGACCAATGCAAATTGGTGTGCAAAGTGGAAACACACTCACAGCTATGTACATGTTAGTTCACATCCTACACAAACCGTTATGATGTTAGAGGATCTTGATTCTACATTATGACATGTGTATGAGACCAAAGGACACAGACTGCTCCATTGGTCCTACCTCTAGCACTAAACTGTTGCTTGACAATTTGTTGACAATGGTGTGGTTGTGGTGTTGTGACATGTTGTGGTGTTGTGTGGTATTGAGTGAGTCTGGGCCTGTGCTATGTTTCTGTGTGTAAGTGTGTGTTTTTGATCTGTGTGTGGGTGTGGGTGTGCGTGTGTGCTGGTTGTAGTGTGTGTACTGAGTATGTGTAGTTGTTTGTGAGGCTGTGTGCTAGTGTGCATGTCAGTGTAAAGTTGCGTGTGACTGTCGCCCTCACACCCCCTTCCCAATGTTATGTTGTGTAAGGGTGCAAAAATTAACAATATACAACAGTAACAGCAGGTGCCTTCAGTCGTCCATGGCGGTCTATCTGCAGAGGCAGTGCTGGCAGTGCTTTGACTGTATTCCATAGGGAATACCACCAAAGTCATAATTTGGAGGTCTTCCCGACAGCTTGTTGGCGATATGATCGCTACCGCCAACATGGCGGTCCTGGTACCGCCAACTTCGTAATGACCCCCTTTGTGTAGAATGCTGCAGTAAATTACCTTACATGTTCCCTTACCAACTACATTAAACCCTTCTTCCAACACCCACATTGGTCTCAGTGTAGCTGCATGAACAAAAAGAAAATGGAAATTTGCATAGTATCTAATGCAGCACATTGCCTCATCTGAACTACCATGGGGCTCCCTGAAGCAATGCTTAAACTTGGAATTGGTTGTTATGAATTTTCATTATACTTTTGCATACATATTAAAAAGTAAGCTTGATACACTTTTGGGGGAAATTTCTCCAGCCATTGGAATTATATCATAAGAACTCAAGTAGAATTCTGTTCATGCCAACCCCCAGCATGCCTTCAGGTTGCAAGTTCCTGCAAACCATCTAGCGTCCATTTAGGACACGGATACATGCTCCCGTGCATACACACATGCACACACATAGAATTAATTTTTTGATGTTGTTTGGGGTGATTTCTCCGCACCTGAAAGCGGTGTGTTTGTGTGTAACGATCCATTTTCAGTGTATTTTTGAATCTTAATGTTTATTGTATATTTCAATATTGCTGGGCAGTATTGGGGTTGAATTAGCAAAAAATTTGTTGACTACAGGGGCTCCAAAATATTTTTGCCCGGTGCCCCCAAAATCCATAGGATAAAACTGTATAGGGATGAGCACGCAAGAGCCGCCAGCCAAGATGGCCGCCTGATCTCGGAGCTCCACGCATCGTCGGACACATTTTTACCTCCGGAGCCATTTTTTTCCTTTTTTCTAATGGCGCTTTGCTCACAATAGCTGTGGGATGTTTTGGTGAGTATTTTTAATGCTTTTAGTGTTGCCTAGCTTATTTCCTGACTATTAAATTATGCTTTTACATTTTTCCTCTTGAGAGCGGCCATTTTGAATAATTTTTGCTCACCAATACAAGGTACTTATCTGTTTTTTCTTTGAATATTTGATGGCCTTGCTTGCAGTTTTTTGCGCAAGCCAAGTAATTTATTTTTGGTGTCTCATCAACATATATTTGGAGTTCCTGTGTCACTTGTTTCCTTATTGAAGGCTTTTATTTTTATCTGGGCAAACTAAAGAAAAAAAAATCTCTGTCACATCAGTTCTCCTCAACTGACAAACTTTCGCAGTTTTTACAATTGGATACTTCTGCTGCAGCGTCTTCTTCTTCCACGTCAAAGATGTCTTCCTCATCTTCTTCTTCACCTAAAGTTTCTCAGAATGTTTCTACAACTACTCATAAGAGGGTCATACAGGACCCACCCTCACCAGTAAAATCTCCCTCACCAATCTCTCTTGAACTTGTGCTTGACAAAATATGTGCATTGCGTCCTTTTATCGAAGAAACTAATTCTCGGATACAAAATCTTGATACTAAGTGGTCTCAAATGGAAGTGAGAGTCTCTGTTTTGGAGCAAAGAGTCAGTGACATGCAGAATAAAAAACATAAAATTACTAGTTTGGAGAAGGAAGTGGCAACTTTGAAGACACTTGCGGAGGATTTGGAAAACAGAAACAGACGCAATAACCTTCGTTACCAGAGGGTCTTGAAGGGAGTGGCCCAATTTCATTTTTCTTTCCACAGTTAGTTGGCCTACCATCTTCTACAGTATTGTACATCCAAAGGGCACACCGCATTGGTCATCGACCTCCGCATTCCTCCACATCTAAACGAAGAGGCGTGATTATTTTCTTTCTTGAATTTACTAATCTATTGAGAGTTCTTAATGCTGCGAAAGCCAAAAAACAAATCTCTTGGCAGGGAAGTAAAATTTTAATCTCACAGGATGTGTCCAAAGCTACAGCAAACAGGAGGAAATAATTTTTGGATCTCCGTCCACAGCTTCGTGACTTGGGAGCGCGTTTTGGATTATTCCATCCGTGTTTGTTCAAAGTGACATATCAAAATAAGACCACTTCATATACCTCCTCTGCAGCTCTTCATGATTTTCTAAGACTACACTCTACAAACCATGTGGAAACAGCTTGTCCTTCTACACGTTGACTATATAAGTTTCTTAATCTATTATGCCTTTGTTCATTACTATTACGATACAGTTGATGGTCCTTCATATGCAGCTTATACATTATATTATATTGAAGTGACTATAGGTCTTCTTTGTTAATGTATTTTTTTCTTTTCACAGGTTCCTGGTGTTCTATAATCATTATTTTTGCTCGTCACTTTTGTCCGTTGATGCGTTCCATTCCCTTGCTGTGCCGTCTACAGCCTGTGCTGTCATCACCCCTCTCCTATTGTTCATTGATGTCAGGTATGTTTTTGCAGTCATCTTTATTTAACATGCACTGTCTCTTCTTTTTTTCTTGAATATTTTCCATCTTTTTTCTTGCTGTTTCCCCTTTACTCTTCTCTCTCTTTGTTTTTCTTGTTTTCCTTTCTCCTATATGTATTTTCAGTTATTTTTGGTACAAGACCTTTCGTGTATATATAAGTTATGTGACGTAAAAATTCAGAGATTTTTCTTGGAATGTCAAAGGATTCAATAACCCAGTTAAAAGGCAGAGAATTTTATCCCATTTAGCTAAATATAATCCAGACTTGGGCCCTCATTCTGACCTTGGCGGTCTTTTCGCAAGACCGCCGAGTTACCGCCGCGGTGAAGACCGCCGACCGCGGCGGTATGCCGCTGTGCGCATTCTGACCGCTGGGAGCGTACCGCCGGAAAACCGCCAGCAGCCACACTGGCGGTCGGCGGGAAAGTGGAGACTGGTCAACCTCCACCGCCACGCCAGCAGAACACCGCCCACAGAATTACGACCCACATTTCTGTGTGGCGGTCTTCTGTTGGCGGTCTTCTGTTGGCGGTCACCTCCCCATGGCTCCTGTCACCTCCCGGAGGACCAACGCACAAGGTAAGTTGATCGTCCGTGAGGGGAGGGGGTGGGGGGGTGTTGTGTGATGTGTGCGTGCATGGGGGTGTGCGTGGGAGTGTGTAGAGGGGGTGTGTGAGTGCGTGCATGCGGGCGGGGAGTGCTGCTGTGCCTATGGGCAATGTGTGTAGTTCGGCGGGTGCGCATGTCGGCATGTATGTGTGCGGGTATGTGTCCCCGTTGTGTATGTGTGTGTGTAGGGGGTGTGTATATGTGCATGTAGGGGGTGTGTGCATGTCGGGGTGCGTGTATGTGCATGTCGGGGTGGGGGTGGGGAGGGGGTTCGTACCACCTCTGGGGGGTGGCAGGGGGGTGGAGGGTGTGGGGGGAGGACTCGGGGGCAGTGGGGGGTGGGGGAGACCCCTATCAGTGCCAGGGAAGGAATTCCCTGGCCCCGATAGTGCCTACCGCCATGGTTCGCATGGCGGTTCCCGACCGCCAGAAACCGCGGCGGTAAGCAGGGTCATGATACCGTTGGCGGTCTTGGGTCGACCGCCGGACCGGAGTGCGCAGACTCCAGCCCGTCGGTCATAACCGCCGTGGCTGTCGGAGTGGGGAAGTGGCGGTCGGTCGCGGCGGTGACCGCTGCGGTCAGAATGCCATTTTTAATACCGCCGGTCTGTTCGCGGTCCGACCGCCGTCTCTCCGCCGACCGCCAAGGTCAGAATGAGGGCCTTGGTTCTTTTACAAGAGACCCATTTGATGGATTCTGAAGCTCTGAAACTTAAAAGAGGTTGGGTGGGCAATGGTTTTACTTCTCCTTCATCTACAAAGAAAAATGGTGTAATTGTGCTCTGCCATAAAAAATTATCAGTTAAGGTTATTTCGCAAGACTCAGATTCCGATGGTAGATGGCTCTTTGTGAAGCTAAGTATTAATGGGAATATAATGACTATTGGTAATATTTATGGTCCTAATCACTCAGATTATCTTTTCTGGCCTAATGTTACTAAACAATGTTTGCATTATAATGATGAATTTTTTCTTCGTGGAGATGATTGCAATCAAATTATTGATCCTTTTATAGAAAGGCAATCTGCAATTACATTTTCTCCCCATAAAATGCGTAAACAATTTAAGGCATTTCTCTCACAATGGAATTTAATTGATTCATGGAGAACCTGTAATCCTGATAGTAGGGATTATTCGTTTTATTCTCCACCACATGGCTCCTTATCTAGACTTGACCATATTTTTGTTTTAAAATCACTATCCCAAAATCTTAATAATTCCTCCATTGAACCCATGGTAATATCTGATCATGTTCCAGTCATCACAGATTTTGATTTGCTCCAGGTGCATCACAAGTCCAATAGGTGGCGATTAAAAAATTTGTTGTTGCTTGATTCTAAATTTTCCACTTCCTTTGTTGCCTTTGCGGAGGACTTTTTCTGATTTAATGATGATTCTCATGTTTTCCCACAATTGTTATGGGATTCGTTTAAGGCTGCGGCTTGTGGTCATATAAAAATGTTGTCTCTAATAAAAAGAAAACATTTAATGCACATCATCAATCTCTGCTTCTCAAAATTAAACGGTTAGAACATCAATATTATTCTTCCTCTTCTAATTTTAATCTACAGGAATTTATTCAAGCAAAATTGCAATTTAACAAAATCTCAATGGGTAATGCCTCCTCTTTTCTTCTACGTAGTAGCGCCCGCTATTATGGAGGTCAAAATAGATCAGGGAAACTTCTTGCTAATTATTTAAAAGTACGAAAGCAACGCCACACTGTGAAGTCTATAGTTACAGATACTGGTGAGTCCCTTTTTAAAGATGAAGATATCTTAGCTGAATTTGTTAGTCATTACCAAACACTTTATACTCCTGAGTCAGTCCCAACTTCCTTACAGATTGATGATTATTTAAAGAACATTCCAAACCCTAATAAGATGCTTGTTGATGTTCCTTCACTTGAAGTAGATATTTCTTCATTAGAAATTTTTAAAGCCCTTCAATCTCTAAAAAAAGGTAAGGATGGATTTACAGTGGATTTCTTTCTACATTTTTCTGACATTTTACTTCCCAAACTTTTACAGCTTTTGCAATTCTTCATGGACTGGTTGTACAGGGGGAACATTTCAAGAAGCTTTGATTTGTTTAATTCCAAAGGAAGGTAAGCATCATACCTTCTGTAAAAATTATAGACCAGTCTCTCTTCTCAATACAGATTATAAAATATTTGCTAAATTATTAGCCTTACGTCTTGATATCCATTTTACTACACTGATAAGTAGGGAAAAAATGGGTTTTGTCAAAGGTAGACTTGCATCTGACAACTCTAGAACATTCTTCAATGTACTCAGCAAAGCTTCCTCTCTTTCGTACTCCTTAGCAGCAATTTCCATAGGTGCTGAGAAAGCATTTGATTGGTTAGACTGGTCTTTTCTATTAAAAGCTTTAGCCTGGCATGGTTTAGGGTCTCATTTCATTTCATTTATCTCTTTGCTTTATCAATCCCCAATGGCATCAATATTGGTGAATGGGAGATTGTCCAGATACTTTGTATTACGTTGAGGTGTACGTCAAGGGTGTCCGCTGTCTTCTCTCCTATTTATTCTAGCTCTAGAGCCCTTTCTATCATGTATTATAAATAACATTTAAATTGAGGGTTTCCAATGGGTGAGAAACACTTAAAATTAACAGCATATGCAGATGATATACTTTTATATATCTCAAACCCTGAACTCTCGATTCTGTTTCTACTTCGGGAGATTGAAGACTTTTCTTTGATTTCAGGTTATAAGATAAATTCGGATAAAACTGAAATCCTTCCTCTGACAAAATTTTGTTTTAGATCATCATTTGATATTACTGGCTTTCACTGGAATTCTTCCAAGATTAAATATTTAGGTATTTGGTTCACCTCATCCATTAAAAAGTCCATTGAAGTAAATATCTCAGATGCTTTGGAGAAGGTTGATAGATCCATTTTGTCATGGAATCCCTTATTTTTATCTTGGTGGGGTCGTCTTGACTCTATTAAAATGATGATTTCTCCTAACATTTTATATATCCTATCCATGATTCAGATTCCTCTACCTGTTACTTTTGTTAAACAATTGGACTCCAGATTGTCTAAATTCCTCTGGAACAATAAGAAATCTAGAATTTCCGTTAGTCACCTTCATCATTCTAAAGAGGGGAGCCAATTTTCCTGATTTCAGACAATATCACAGATCCTTTTGTTTGCGTCAAGCTTCTAGATGGATCTCCTTGTCAGGCTCTATGTTTACTCCCTTATGGTTGGATATTGAATGTTCTTTTCTTCTACCTTTTTCTCCTTGTGAGGTGGTATCCTTTTCTTCTAATATTTTGCTTATCTCCTCCCCGCTTCTTAAACATACTTGTGCTTTTCTGCGTTCTCACTATTTACCTCCATCCATCACTTATTCCTCTTTTCTGAATTATGTATGGCATAATCGTTTCATCACTATTAATAAAAAACCTTTATTTTTTAAATACTGGAGACAAAGAAATATAGCGTTGGTCAAAGATTTATTTTCCAGTGATACTTCACTTTCTTTTTCACAATTCCAACTTCTATTTCATTGTCCCAATTCATTCAAAGCTGAATATCTTCTTCTTATTAATATTATTCTTGATGTACTTTTTTCCTTGCCTTCCCCTCCTTCTTTTTCGGAATTACCCTTTTCTTTGTCCTCTTTTCTTACCTCATATCCTAGGGCATCAAATATTTATGAACTTTTTCATTCTCCTGTTTTGACACGTCCTAAATCTAAAATTGAGTCTCAATGGGAGTTGGATTTGGGATGTACCTGGACTGTTTCCTCCTGGAATAAGGTATGGCATCAATCTAATAAAATATCTAGATCAGCTTCTACCACACAGTCCCTTTTCTTTCTTTACCACAGACTTTTTTTTACCCCTTCTACTATAGCAACATTTTCTGTATCCTCCACTTCAAACTGTTGGTCCTGCTATAGCCCAAAGGGAGACTTTATGCATATCCTTTTTGAATGTCCCACCACTGTCTCTTTTTGGAGAAAAGTTTGGCGTCAGCTTACCTCCATTTTAAATTTGCGATCCCAATTATCTCCCTCAGTGCTTTTTCTAGGTAGCCTCTCTGCTGACATTGTTTCAGGTGATGATAATTTAAAGCTGTTGGATCTCATGTTAGCTTTAGCCTTTCAGCAAATTACTCTGAATTGGAAAAAATCATCCAACATATCCTATAAGGCTTGGTGGTATAATGTTTGCCACTATCATAGACTAGATATTGCTTTTACCTTTTATCCTGCCCCTCCATAAATAGAGATTAGTATTGGTTACCTTTGACTGATTATCTCAATGCTGTGGCTTGCAATTCTACTAATTGTACATTATCTGAGAATTGTAAGCCACCATGAATTCTTTATTTTCTCTGTTCTTGAGTGAATTTAAATTGAGCTTAACTTTATGCTTTATTGAATATCACTTTGTTTTAGCTTTTTAATACCCAATGTATCTTTCTTATTTTAACTGGTCATGTTCCGTGTTTATTGTTTTTTCCCCATTTTATACTTAAAAATGTTAAACAGCTTTTACAATTCCTTTCAAAATTATATCATTATCATTGTGACACATATCTTGTATTGTTATTATGTGACCCATATGTATTTTGATTTTAATAAAGCTGATTTACCTTAAAAACTGTATAGGGATGTATGTTGTCTGTTCGGTGCTGCGTTCTGATGAGCTTGTTTGTAGGTATTGATCTGTAATGGCTGCGACTTATTTGTATTGTTATGATCTTTGCAAGTACGTCATAAAGACCTTTACCACACAGCTCTTCACTGGATGCCAATGCCAGTATTTGCACTTTGGTTTCTTTCTAGTGAAAATTATCTATATAATTGGCAGACAATTTTGAATGCATTTTTTGCTTTAGAAATCTGACTCATAAGGTTTTCCAATAGAGACATATCAATTATTTCAACTAAATTTTTTTCTGAAGAATAAACGATTTATCACTTGAATATTACATTTTTCGCTTTGATTCCTATGTCGTCGACACTTTCTATGGGCTAATCTATTGACCTCACACCCCTTACCAAAGGCAGAGAATGTAACTTAGAGACCTTTCAGAAACGTTTGGCACATATGTGTCTGCAAATAGCTGGATCTGGGTTTTGTAGTGGTTCAGTTGGAGCCCATTGGGTGCCACTAACATCCCAATGTTTACAATTCTTACTGGGCACGCATATGTGTTCATGCCCTATACATTGAATTAGAGCATGTGCAAATATCATTGTTTGATGCATGTTAACCCTGGGGACTAAATCTATAACTCTGCAAAAAACAGTTCAGGAGCTCAGAGGAGCATCCTGAAAATTTGTGGACACTCTTTACACCTTTGCCAACTTTTATTCACTGCTGACTCCTACAATTCAGAACAAGTAACCCATATAATGCACTGCGTTGTGACAGCAGAGTCCCTCACTGCAAATTACATTTAAAGTTAACCTCCACAAAAGGGACCAGTCATCCAGTCAAGCACCATAACCCACGGCCTCCCAGTTTAGCCACGGTTGTGAGCAGGCAGTAGAAATGCAGATTTTCTGTTTGGAACTCACCATGGTGGCAGAGGAAGCCTTCAAAGAGGAAGCCTGGCTATTAGATAGCCTAAATGGTAGAGAAAAGGAATGACATCTCTAGGCTGCCCTAGAGAGTCAGAGGATATCAAACAACAGGCAGATCACCACCACAGCTCAGGTTACCAGACTGATAGGAGAAGCAGGCGCCGCCTGTCATTTAGGGCAGAGGGGCCATGCCCCCCACCTTTTGCCCCTCATGAAGAGTGTCTGTCAGGCTGAACAAAGGTCAGCCTGACAGACACTCTTCATGTTCAGGTCAGGTAGCCAGGAGCAGACATGCGCGATTTGCGCAGACTCCTGGCTGCTTGAGCTGAACTTTGCTGGACTGATGAGGTCACAGCTCCCATGGGCGTTACCTCCTTGGCTCAGCAAAGGTGCCTTGAGGCCCTCCCCCGGGTGACAAGGAAAGCATCACCCATTGACTTCAACCTGGGCAGTTCAGGTTTAAACCCTGAAGCACCCAGGGCAAGTGTCAATCAGTGACACTTTGTCACAGAGTGGGGTGCGGTGGGGTCAGCAGTCTTACTGACCCCATCCCACTCTGTGATAAGGTTGGGACTGCTGCCTTCCCTCATTGGCTGGCATAAGGTCAGCCGGTTAGGGAAGGCACCAGTCCCAACCCTCCTGGGACCTCCAAGGCTGAAGGTAAGTGCGTGTGTGTGTGTGTATATGTGATCTTTTTTTAATGAATGTTTGGTGCGTGCCTGCATGTTTGAATGTTATGTTGTTCAAGGATGTGCATGTGTGTGTGTGTGTGTGTGTGAAAGAATGAGTGTGTGTGTGCTTCCCGCCTGCCCCCTCCCTCCTAAAGCTGCCAGCCGCCACTGAGGAGAAGGTTATAAGAATCATGAGTACTACTAGAATATAAAAATTTAAAAAATATATGATAGAAAATGTCATGTCCTCAAAATCATTCACAAAAATATTTCTCTATTCGAATTAACAATAGACACAATATTTCTGTCAGAAAATATGGCGGTCATTCTGACCGCGGCGGGCGGCGGTAGCCGCCCGCCATGCGGTCACCGCCATTTGGCCGCTCCGCGGTCAAAAGACCGCGGAGGCCATTCTGGCTTTCCCGCTGGGCCGGCGGGCGCCCGCCAAGGGAGCGCCCGCCGGCCCAGCGGGAAAGGCCCTGCAACACAGAAGCCGGCTCCGAATGGAGCCGGCGGTGTTGCAGGGGTGCGACGGGTGCAGTTGCACCCGTCGCGATTTTCACTGTCTGCTATGCAAACAGTGAAAATCATGCTGGGGCCCTGTTAGGAGGCCCCTGCACTGCCCATGCCAGTGGCATGGGCAGTGCAGGGGCCACCAGGGGCCCCACGACACCCGTTCCCGCCATCCTGTTCCTGGCCGTAAAAACCGCCAGAAACAGGGTGGCGGGAAGGGGGTCGGAATCTCCATGGCGGCGCTGCTTGCAGCGCCACCATGGAGATTCAGCCCAGATAGGGGAAATCCGGCGGGAAACCGCCAGATCCCCTTTTCTGACCGCGGCTTTACCACCGCGGTCAGAATGGGCAGGGAAGCACCGCCAGCCTGTTGGCGGTGCTTCCGTGGTCATCCACCCTGGCTACTCGTAGTCTTACATACAACCCCCAGTGCTTCTCTGGGATTGTTGGGAAAGAGAGAATAGTGAAAGGTGCTTATAGAAGCCAAATGATATGTGCAATTTCCCTAAAAATAACGTGTGTGTGTGCAAATGTACCACACTCCAATCATTGTATTTCTATACAGGAAATATCCAGCATTTGGATCCAATGGGGTTGATGTTGGCGATGGACTCCTTCATTGCACAGCCAGCCATGTCCACAGTTGCTATTCCCTAGAATGTTATTTTATCATTTCTGAGTTAATCTCCATCTTCATAGTGGAGATTTCTGCCCCAGTGGGAGATATGTTTGCCAAGTAGGCAGCTTGTAAAAGACAGTTTTAGTTACGTGTAGTAACTTTTGGGTCATAAATACCATTGTAGAAAACTCCATTCCCTCATTGAAGACATGTAAGTATACTTCTCAGTGTAAATAGCCACTGAGAAATGGTGACTAGGAAAGAAATGTGCTAGTACAAGCTATATGGCATACATAATGCAGTAGAAAAAGAGAGGGCAAAAACCAGCACATCATTTTGTGGGAAAAAATATAGAACAACCCTTTGCACTCCATGTATCCCAGATCTAGGGCTCTGATTTTAGTGTCATTTCTATTTTGCCAAAGACTTGCATTTTGTCTTTATCTTTCTTCTGCCTTTTTTCAATCTATTTTATTCACAATTAATTTCTATATTCTTCTCTATCTAAACTAGATGCAGCCTACAGTGCTTTATTAGTAAAGTAATAGGTGCTGGTGGCCAATGCGCTATTCAGACACACACAGCCACCACTATAAAATGTCAGCTTGACAAATACCAAGGGTGCATAGTCCTGAATAGACCTCTGGTCTCTTTAATTACCCTCTCTTAGGACTTATTTGTCCCAGTCATTGCTAAGGAGGTCCTGCCACCCAGACAAGTATAACTATATGCTAGACCTTTTATTCCTCTAAGTTTAAAAGCACCTCCCTATATTCGTCATGACTGCTTGTTCCTGTTGCAACGGGTATGAGGCATGCTCATCATTTTATTTTACATTTTTAATGTATAATGATTTTGATGTTTATTTCATTCACCGTTTGCTGGGAAATGGTGATGTGATTACAGAGCCCGCAGCAATGTGCCCCATTCATGTGCTCTGTTGGGGTGGGGAGCACAGCGTTTGGTCTGTGAGAAAGCTGATCACATGCTGAGTTACGAGCATCATTATACCCCGGCAGTGTTGTTGTACTTGAGCTCTGGGGTGGCAGCATAGTGTTTCTCATGCAACCAAATCTCATTAATCCTGAGATTTGGTTGCTAGGAAATGCAGAGAACAATTAAGTGGTTCCCTCTAGGCCTGCTTGCTTCCTGCTTGTGGTTTTCCGCAGCACATGGCGTCTAGAGATGACTCTTCCTCTGTTACTGGAGGGAAGTTTACACAGTAAAGAGAATATGTGCAGGATTTAGGCGATGATGATCTCTTGCGAGTTTCAAAATCTGATATCCAGTAGATAATTAATCAAGCAGTAGAAGCTGCAATGATCGACAGTCAGGCTAAGAAGCAGAAAGGTGTCCCTGAGGATCATCAGGTTAACTCACCTAAAGGAAAATATGTTCAAGAGAAGCAATTCTCAGACATGCTTGTACGTATGCAAGAAGTCATTGGCTCTGAACAAAAAACCCTAAACGATGAAAGGTTTATTCAGTACAATACCTTTTTGTTCATGGCATTCCTCCACCTGAGGTCATCAAGGATATAATTGCAAAGAAAAGGAAAGACAATGATAAGCAAAATATTCCATGTTTTATTCTCTAGGAGGCATCTTATTGTGCAATTTAAGGATCAATATCCGCAGGTCCCAAAGGGTAATTCTCTTTAGTCATCCTTGGTTTCCTCCTCTTCCCTTTCTTCACAGGAATCTACTGTGGCTGATCCTGTTGAAACAAAAGTAGAATCAGCCCTAAAGAGAACCTATTCAGTGTTCTGTTTTGGCTTACGTGCTAGTAAGATTCTGTATATACATCACAAGTCTTAGTAAAGAACTTTGAAAGACTATTTGAGAGACTGCAGGATAAAGTTAATTCCACTTTAATTTTAGCCAAAATGGAAATATCGGAGCAGTTTCATTCAGAAGTGACTTTTGATAATTATGGGCATTTGCATCTACATTGAGGGTAGTAATTGGTGAGCGCCAATCTCAGTGGATGAAACCATGGAAGTTGTGCAGGAAGCTCGCCTGGTTTGTAGTGGGTACCATGGCTACTTACACCTTATACCAGGTCCAGTTATCCCTTATTAGTGAAATGTAGTAGTATTCTAGCAGCTTAGTCTGATAGGGGTAGCTATAGCAGAGCAGCTTAGGCTGAACTAGGAGACATGCAAAGCTCATGCAATACCACTTATAGTTTCACAGTACTTATACACAAGTAAAGACAATACTCAGTGTTACCAAAAATAAAGGTATTTATTTGGGTGACACAGTACCAAAAATATCTTAGAGGCAAAACTCCTTCTGGAGGTAAGTATTATACACAATATATACACTAGACACCAAAATTAGACGAGTACATAGTCATAGAACAATGCAAACAATAGGAAATGCTGTAGAATGCAAAGGGAGAAAATGGGTCTAGGGGCAACACAAACCATACACTAAGAAAGTGGAATGTGAATCACAAATTCCCCCAGACAAGTGTAGTGTGTGCAGAATTGCTGGGAGAGTAAGAATACAGTAAAGGTAAGTAAATTACCCCACCCCAGAGCCCAGAAAAGTAGGAGTAAAGTACTGCAAGTTTCCCTAGAACATACTACACCTCATTTTTGGGATTTTGCAGCAGCCAACCAAGTCTGCAAAGAATAACTGCTGGATTATTGGACCTGAAGACCTGCAAAGGAAGAGGACCAAGTCCAGAAGTCGAAAGAAGTTCCAGGAAGGACAGGAGCATCTGCCAACCCAGAAGAGGGTGCAAAAGAAGAGTCCACAGTTAGTCAAAGACTGCAGAATTGCACCCTAGGAAGATGTCAGCGGGTTCCTACATGATGCAAAATATGTCCCACGGCGTGAAGATTGTTGCAGATGAGATTTTGTGTTGAAAGTCACCAACAAGCCTTGGCTACATCAAAAGTGCATTTTGCATCAAAATGGCACTGGATGGACCCAGGAGGGACCTGGGGGACTCAACTCTGTGAGAGGAGGAAGAGGGTTCTCTCAGCACTTTAGAGAGCTCATCTATGGATGAGTGAACATGTTTCTGCCCATTTTCCAAGCCGCTACAGGTCTAGGATATTCATCATGTTTTCCGATCCCTATCAAAACCCAACAGTAAAAAGAGTAAAGTTAAAAATATAATCTAAGTATGTGATTGGAAATAGTGAATTCAAAAAGGGCCTACCTGAGATTCTGTCACTTTTAAAGGACCTAGTCGAGATAAAACACAGAGAGAGATTTCAAATTTAACCATTCCTTAAGTCAACAATCATTTAAGGAACCATATAGTGAACATGCAAGGCGAAAGAGTATTCTTCATACCTCCGCAAACCAGTATAAATAAAGTGTTCAGAGCCAGACATGCATCCCAGTAGTCTTTTGAGCATGTTCCGTCAAACACCCCTATGTAATAATGATAAGAGTGGGTGATTGAAAAGACGCCATTCTTATCATGGCATAGTGGGACAAGTGAAGTCACACTGGACATTCACTTATTCATAGCGAATGGATCTCAAACCTCATGTCTGTGAGCAGGGTGATGCCCCTTATGGTCCCACACTAAATAC
Organism: Pleurodeles waltl; assembly: GCF_031143425.1. Lineage (NCBI taxonomy): Eukaryota > Metazoa > Chordata > Amphibia > Caudata > Salamandridae > Pleurodeles > Pleurodeles waltl. The sequence goes on from NC_090447.1 coordinate 1,064,921,975, forward strand.
AGCGGGAAAAGTCACAATATTAAACTTGCGAAGTGAACCCCACTACTGAGGCTTAACTCTCCTCATCTGGAGGGACCTTTCAAAGGCCCCCAGCCACTTATCTATGTCATCCCCCTCTACATAGGCGGGAACCACCCCCTTGGGTAATCTGGGGCAAAACCCCCCACCCATGGACACCTCAGCTTCTCTGTCGCTGCCACCATCTCTCGACTCTTCCCTTGCCCACTTTTTCTTTTCTAGGGCCAGCTTCTCTGCCTCCAAAGCTATAAGTGCTAGCTGGGACTCCAGGTCTCTTTCCCTGAGGGACAGGTTCTCTCCTCCTGAAGGGCCCCCTTTCCCCCAAATAGCTTTGGGTATGACCCTATTGACTGTGTGTAGTGAGGACCGGTCTTCCTCCTCCTCATTTAGGCTCAGATGCCCTACCTCCCCTGAGTGGTTGGAGCTAGCATCCTCCCCTGCTACTTCCTCCTCTGAGCCTACCTCTTGGGCCTCAGCCCATGCTGTCAGGGATTTAATCAGGACATGCTTCCTGAGGTCAGTGGTTGCAGGCAACCCCCTTGCAGTACACAACCCCCTAAGCTGGACTACTGTCAGTGTGGGTAGGCTAGCCAGATCAAGCTCCATGGTCACCTAGTTTTGTGTCAACAAAAACTTCTTGCAAAAATTGGAAACAAGAATTTAGAAAAATAACAAAAATTCAATAATTGAAATTAATCCAAATCAAAAGTTTAAAACAATTTTTGCACTAGGACAATGGAAAGGATTTTTAATTTGTTTTACTTAAAACTGTAATGTGATACTGAACACAAGTACAGGATCCCACCACTGCCACCAAAAATGTTGGAAAATGGGTTATTGGTAAGGGCAGGTAAGTACCTACACTTAGCAATAGGACACTAACCTCCACTTAGGTCCAGTTAGGTCTCAGTAAATTAAACCCAGCTCAACCCTTGGTAGCTTGGCAACGAGCGACAAGGCTTAACTTAGGAGACAGAGCGGGTCATTCCGACCCTGGTGGTCGGTGGCCGCCAGGGCCACCGACCACGGGAGCACTGCCAACAGGCTGGCGGTGCTCCTACGAGCATTCTGACCGCGGCGGTTTAGCCGCGGTCAGACGCGGAAAGCCAGCGGTCTCCCGCTGACTTTCCGCCGCTCGTAGGAATCCTCCATGGCTGCGGAGCGCGCTCCGCAGCCATGGAGGATTCCGACTCCCCCTCCTGCCATCCAGTTCCTGCCGGTTCTCCCGCCGGGAACCGGATGGCGGGAGGGGGAGTCGCGGCAGGGGCCCCCGTAAGAGGGCCCCTAAAAGTATTTCAGTGTCTGCAAAGCAGACACTGAAATACGCGACGGGTGCAACTGCACCCGTCGCACCTTCCCACTCCGCCGGCTCTATTACGAGCCGGCGTCATCGTGGGAAGGGAGTTTTCCCCTGGGCTGGCGGGCAGTCTTCGCAAGACCGCCCGCCAGCCCAGGGGAAAACTCGGAATACCCTCTTTCGACCGCGGAGCGGTATTTCGGAGGGGGGAAGTCTGGCGGGCGGCCTCCGCCGCCCGTCAGACTCAGAATTAGGGCCAGAGTGTTAAGCATTCAAATATCACAAAACAGTAATTAAATAAAACACAGGAACAGTTTAAGAATCCAAAATAGGTTATATTTTCATCTTTAAAATGACACCAAAATGAATAAAATCGGATAAAGGCAACGGAAGATATTAATTTTTAAAGAAGTAATGCTTTCTAGCGCATAGAAGCAACTAGCGCTCAAAGGGTTAAAAAGGTCACATTGGAAAGGAACCAAGTCCAGAGTTCAGGCCACCCATGAGGTAACACTGTCACTCTCACTTTCAGAAGTGTTTGATTCAGGAAAGTGGTCCACAGCACCAGCCAACGGTTCAGAGGCTCTGGTGTGCCTTTTGGAGTCTGGGATTACAACTCCCACAATGCACCTCTTCAACTTATGGAGTTGCTCCAAACGTCTCCAAACTTCTGGATCTTTTTCCAGAGGTCCTTTTTGTGTCCTTGAAGTGTCCACAACTTGACCCAAGGTTCCAGAATCTCTGAGTTGCTCCTTGGGAGTTGGGACTACAATTCCGAGAATGCATCAGGTCAGAATCCTCAAATGGCCACTGCTTGCAGGCCTTGATGCAGGGGACTCTGGGCAGCTCCTTTGTACCTGTAGCAATCAGGGAGTCCCTTTTTGAAGCAGTAGAAGTCAGGTAAAGTCCTTTTAGTGGTTAAGCCCAAGTGTGCAGCTGGTGCAGTCCTCCAGAATGCAGTGTGCAGGTGCAGGACAGGGGTCCAGCAGGGCAGTCCTTCTTCTCCTTTAGTTCTTCCTTGTTGAAATCTGATAGGGATCTGAGGTGTAGGTGCAGGTCTGCCAATTTTTATCCCTGCTCCTGGGTGAAAAATAGGGGGTTCCTGGTTCTCTAATCAGGTGCAGGGTCCTTCCCCCTGTGATGAGCACTTCCTGGTGGGAAGTGTGGCAAAAATCAATCCCAGGGAGCAACATTCCTCAAAAATCCATCATGGCTGAAAGTGATTTTTGGAGGTTACATCTGGCTGAGACCACCCACTGGTGTGGCGAAAAATCCTAAACACACCCCTCTCCTGCCCTCTCCTAATCTAATCAAGGGGGCACCTAATTGTCTGGGTTTGCAAGATTTGAGGGTGTTGCTGGGTTGCTCCAAATGTCCTTCTCTGCATTTGAAGATCAGTTTGGCAGCCCTCCCCTTCCTGCTTCACCATCTGCTGAGGGGAGATCTCCTCCCCCAGGCACATCTTTGTGTGGAGCCAGGCCACTTCACACCACATCAAGGCAGCCTGGCCAGGCTGTCAGAGGCTGGCCAATCAGAGCACAGCAGCAAAAACACTGCAGGGCTGAAGTTGGCAACTTTTCAGGCAAAATTTAAAACTCTTTACCTGAACAAGTTATATTAAATCCCACAACTGGAAGTTGTGGGATTTATTATATTATAACAATTAATTTGATACCAAACTTCTGGTATCAGTTACTTAAGGGGACTTTTAAAATTAAAATAAAGTCTCCCCATTCTAGCCTATGGAGGCCATTCACTGCAATGAGGGCAAAACAAATTTGGCTGTTTTACCTCACCAGGGCTTATAAAACTATTTCTTGAAGGTCCCTGCTTATAGTTACATGGCACCCAGCCCTAAGGGCACATAGGGCACACGTTAGGGATGACTTATATGTAAGAATAAGGTAGTTTAAGACTTTGGAACTACTTTTATTTCCAAAGTCGAATTTGCATGTAACTTTAATTTAAAAGCAGCCAGCAAGGCAGGCCTGCCTTTAAAATGGCACTGGGCACCTCAGCACTGCACCTATGGGGGCACTACCTATGCTGGGGTCCCTAAACCTCCATGCCTCTACCATATACTAGGGACTTATAGGTAGGTTGACTAAACCAATTATAATTAGCCTAATTTGTATACTGATTTTACACAGAGCACATGCCCTGGGACTGGCTAGCAGTACGCAGGGCACCTTCAGAGTCAGGAAAACACCAGCAAAAAGTGGAAAATGGGGGCAAAAAGTTACTGGGCCTCTGCAATCAGCCCTGTTCTCTCACACCACTACTGTGATTCTAGGTCGCTAATCATTATCGATATCTTGTATCAGTGTCGTAGGTACTTATATTCACTGGCTATAAGTTCTTCTAGCTAACAAGGTGTCTTATGTGAACATAAGGCTATGTAGGTTGCTTGACTCCTAATACCACTGTGGTATCCTGCATATTTCTGTCAGCTATTCATTCATTCACAGATGCAATCAACCACCATACAATTTTTTCAGGGGTGAACAACACCTGTTAAGCACAGTTGTCGCAAAATACGTCTGTGCTCCAATCCTCCATCTCGTATTAGTTTGCTGTGCTAGGCATATATTCATGTGTCAAAAATCCATTCCGGGAGTAATATGCATGCAGGGAAACAATATTCGCCCCATGTTAGCATGATGCCTCTGAAATGTGCGCTTATCCATTTGGTACATATCAGGCTCCCCCCGAATGTCTCCAACGTGGTCACCTATACATGGGATGGAGTGTTAGAACGTGGATGTTTTTTTTATAATTACAGGGCAGAGGCATCTCCCAACTAGAGACCCCAGGTGTTTGATCTTTTGGATTTGAATACTGTCCCCTGCATGCATATTGTGAGTGATAATAGATATCCAGGTTGCTCACTAATATGAATTCAGAGGGGACAGAGGGGAGCGTCATATGTACCAAGAACAACATGCTGTCACTTACAATATCAATTAGAAGAGGAAGAGACATGTGCAGAAAATGAGCTAATCTAAATGTCACCAATATTGTCTAATCCTGGTAGAAATGTGAATGATTTATTCAGTACACAAGACAGACCTGCATATGAATGTTTGTCGATCACTCACCATGATCAGTGACTGAATTTTATTTTTCTGTCTTTTCAGCTAACCAAGGATATGGTCTGCAGCCATTGATCATGACCCCATTTGCACAACCCAAGACAGAGACACAGTGTAACTACAACCAGGCTCTGGGCAAGAACAGGGGTATTTTCGAGAGGACTTTCAGGGACCTAAAGTCTCACTTCCAGTGCCTGGACGTTTCTGGGGGGAGATTGCCATACTCACCCTCCCCTGTGGCCTGCAAAATGATCCTAGTGTGTTGTATACTGCACAACATCTGTGTGCAGACAAATTCCCCATGGGAAGTGGGCCATGAAGACCATGAAGCAAAGGATTTGGATGAGTATGAAGATGAGGACAGAGAAGAAAATGTTGCCACAATAGCAGGTACTCTGCAAAGAAACCTCATTGTACAGAACTTTTTCACAGAAATGTGATCTGGCTTGATGGCCATAATTCTTTTTTTATATGAATGACTTCAAAAATGTGAATAATCATATGAACATTACCTTTGTGTACGTAATTCCATTTCACAGACCCTTTAAGCATCAAAACACTCGCATTTCATCACCATATTGAATTTGGCCATCACAATGATGTGTAGCTTGATGTTACACTCACCCCAATACAGCATAATGTAGAGCAAAATATGTGTACAGATCAACTACATGTGTCAAGCACATGTGCCTCAGGAAGACATTCACCAAACAACGTTAGCAATATGGATCATTGTGTACAAGTTGTGAGTATATGCCCCGCTATAGTGTACTGACTGTCAAATATCCTGCGACAATCCAAAGTGAGTGTAGATGTAAACAGTGTGCAATGACCGAGTGTGAGTGCTGTATTTCTTGAAATCTTTTGCTGCTTGACATTGGTGGAGGCCAGTATAGTGACCTTATAGTCCTATGACTGTGAACAGAAGCCTATATGATGTGTCTGGGCACAGAGTGCAACCCAAATAGTCTCCATATGGTACATCAATGTTTGTAAGCACATAGCAACATCAGTGTAGTAGCTTCTATAACTGTTAGAAATGGGGTTTCTGGTTGGCTAGGGTATGCACCTAAGCCAGGCAGAACCCACCCACTCTAGTCAGGGTGAATAAGTTACACACCAAAGATAACCCATGCTCAACCCCTTGCTAGCTTTGCATGAACAGTCACGCTAATCCCAATGTGTAAAGCGATTGTATAACACAACAAACGCATGTGATGCAATAAATGCACCACAAAGGAAACACAATACCAAGTTATATAAAAATAAACTGTATTGCATAAAACATAATTAGGCCAAACACAACACGTATCAGTAATAATCTGCTACACAAGCAGTTGTCAGAACATTACACAGGTTAATAATACTCTGCAAACATAAGCAGTAGTCAGGTGAACATATAGGTTATTGGTTATTCTGCAACACAAGCAGTAGTCAGGTTGTCATTGTTACCAAAAATGCAGGTCATAGCAAGTACATAATCAAAACACCATCATGACTGCACATAAGATGACCCATCACCAAAAATGCTTATGGCAGAGTAAACACATTAGCATGGAGGTCAAAACCTCATCATGAAACACATTCCCCAAATGGTATATGGCATAAATGAAAATGCACATATCACCATGAGCATATTTCTAGAGATGCCAAAAATGCCGTCTGACATGTACCTGCACTTCTCTTATGCACAGGGTTTTAAGCTCCAGACTCACACATGAAGTGCAGGAGCTCCTGTTAGAGGGAATTCAGTAGTTAGACTAGGTCACCGTCCACCACGGAGCTCACATGCTCCTACTGCCTACAGTGCAGCACTAGAAGAGAGGGCTCTACAGGCACTGGTACCTCCATTGAGGTTTTTCCACCCGTCCTTCCTGGGATCTTGCCCTCAGAGCGATATAGCTGCAACAAAGAGGGAGGCTCACCCTTCATGGTCCTGTTTGCTCGTAGGAAGGCGACCCTACACCTCTCGCTGGGACTGCCTTACTGCTGAGTGGTGGGCGAACCCCTCCCTGGGTTCCCCTGGGTAGAAATTGTGGGCGGGGTTGCCACCCTCCGGCAGGCCGCATGGTGCAGTGTAGGGAGAGAGAGGTGGCTCCTGCCGGCTCGGTCTTCCTTCACTCTAGGGACCGCAAGAGGCAGCTCAGCGGGGCGAACTTCTCCACTCAGACTGCAAGGCTCCACACTCCTGCCCGACTGGCAGGCGTCATCAGTCTCTTCCCGCTCGCTGTACCTCCAGTGCAGTTTGGGCCCACCCAGAGTAGGTGTCTGCTTGTGCCCTGGGGGCACCACCCAAAACACGCTTCGTTCACATTCTCAAGAGGTTGCTGACGGGCGCATTTGCAATTCTCCAGTGCCAGGGGGGGCACATCACCACAAAAAGGGGGATTGGGTGTGCTCGACTTGTGCTTCCCCACCATCCAAATGCCGAAAGTAGGCAGAGGTAACAGAAATAACCAAAATAAAAGAGCTTTCTCTGCAATTAGCAATTTGAATGGTAAAGTGCCCTTCCAGTGCTTTGAGGAAGGAAGAAAATTGTAGGGGGACAGGAGGCATGCCACCCAGCCCATGAAGATAAAAGATGGATCAGAGGACTGCAGGGCCCAAGCAAGCATGCCACACAAAGGTTTGCAGGCAGTAGCAGTTCCTCTTAGTGATCCAGCAGGTCACAGGTGAGCCCAACAGCAGCAGTCCAAAGGGGGTTTCTGTTGAGTCCTTCCAGCAGCTTCCTGTGGGCAGGTCAGTCCATTAGTGTCTCAAAATATTAGGGAAGACCCCCTATACTTATACTCATTCTGCATAGTCTCCACCAAAGGGGGAGAAGGGGCTCCAACCAGCACAAACCGGTTACAGGAGTGGCCCCTCTCTCCTCCATCACAGGCTCCAGACATCAGTCAGGGATAAATGAGCTCTTTGTGTGAGGCCAGGACACAGCCTTTACAAATGCATGTGTGCCCCACCTCTCCCTCTCTCAGCCCAGGAAGACCATACAATATGCAGATGCACCTCTGTGACACCATCCTCCCTGTGTACAGACTGTCTGAAAAGTATGCACAAAGCCCAGATGTCAATCTGCCCCAGATGTGGATTGGAGGTAAGCTGCAAACCACCAGATTCATATGCTTAGAGAAATGACCACTTTCAAAAAGTGGTATTTCTATAAGGGAAATAACAAATCCACCTACACCGGTAAGTAGTATTTCTCACTACCATTACAACGAAACAAAACATGTCTACAATACCCCTCATAGATCAGACAATGCCACCTGGACAAAAGGCAGGGCATGTCCAATGCAATTCTATGAGCAAGGCAGCACTCACAGCAGTGAGAAACCAAATAGGCTGTTTGTCACTACCAGGACCGGCAACACAACCAGGCACATGTCCTACCTTTTACATACATAGCACTCTGCCCATAGGGCTAGCTATGGCCTACCTTAGGGGTGACCAACATGTAGTGAAAGGGGAGTTCCAGGCCTGGCAAGTAAATTTAGATGCCAGGTTCCTCTGGCAATAACTGAGCAATCAGGCCCTGCAGTAGCAGGCCTGAGACAGGTTTGAAAGGCTACTTCTATGGGTGGCGCTAGCTGCACTGCAGGTCCACTAGTAGCATTTAGGGGCATATTTATACTTGTTTTGCACTGAATTTGCATCATTTTGTTAAGCACATTTGGTGCAAAACTAACTCCATATTTATACTTTGGTGCTAGACCCGTCTAGCGCCAAAGTTATGGAGTTAAAGTCATTTTTGGGACGTGGAATCCTACCTTGCATCAATGAGATGCAAGGTAGGCATTCCTGTGCAAAAAATGGCTCTATGGCCTGAACGCAATATTTATCCCCCTGTGTAAAAATCAAGCACGGGGGTCAAATAATGGTGCAAATCTTGCTTTGCACTATTATTTAACACCTGGGGCGGGTGTTAGGGGACCCATGGGCCTATTTCCATGGTAGAAAACCATGGAATAAGCCCACTTGTGCCCTTCTCCAGCCCTATGGACAACCCCACCCACACCAGAGGAACAGTGGAGGATGGGGGAGCCAATCCCAGGTAAGTATAGGTAAGTACAGGTAAGTATTTAGTTTTTTAAAGAGGCATTGGGGGCTCTGAAATGGGCCCCCCTACATGGCACTGCGTGCAATGGCCAAGGCCAGGGGGCCCTGGTCCCCTGTGCTGGCCATTGGGGTGGTGGGCATGACTCCTGTCTTTTCTAAGACAGAAGTAATGTGGTATGGATGGTTTTGCATCAGAAAATGATGCTAGGCTCGTTAGAGCAATTTTTTTTTACTCTAACCTGCCTAACATCATTATTTGGTGCAAAACCTCCTTCTCCCATACCACCACCCTCACCCGGCTAATGTCATTTTTTTATGCTAGCATAGATTTTGCGCCGGCTTGCACCATTCCATAAATATGATGCCCAGCGGGCGCTCAAAAATGGTGCAAGCCGGGGCAAAACTTTTTGATGCAAAACTGCGTTAGTGCAGTTTTGCAACAAAAGTATAAATATGCCCTTTAATTTACAGGCCCTGGGTATAGGGATACCACTGTCCAAGGGACTTACAGGTAAATAAAATTCGCCGATTAGGTGTAAGCCATCCATACCAAATTTAGAAAGGAGAGCACATGCACTTTAGCATTGGTCAGCAGTGATAAAGTGCTCAGAGTTGTAGAATAAAAAAAAAGAGGTCTACAAAAATAAGAGGAGGAAGGCAAAAAGGTTGAGGGTGACCCTGTAAAAAGGGCCAGGTCCAACAATAACACATATAAATGTTGAGTCCTGAGCTGTGCTGGTGCTGGATCGGGTTACCTAGGCCCAATGCAGGCACACTTGCCCCATTAGGCAAGGATGCAACTGTTACATGCTGGAATGGATGTGAACATGTTTGTGTGTCTTACTCTTAAACAAACAAAGCTGTTACTCCTCCAGCTCCTTTTATGTGCGCTGACAAAAACAGGACACAAAGAAAATAAAAGGGGAAAATAACTGTCAAGGTATAACTACCTGCATTATCACTCCTGGCAAGGTAGCATGAACAGACACATTCCAGGTTAGATTAGAGTAATCTGTAAGTAAATGCACATATTATCATCTGGTGTAAACGCGTACCCATATTCTAAGATCATATAATCCCTCTCTGTTGCTGAATAATGTCATGCATTGAAATAGTAAACATATTCCTACTTTGAAGTCATCACACTTGTTTGGGCTGCACAAGTTGACCTCTTGATGATCAAAATATAGGATAACATTTTTGGCCAACACTTTGTCACAGGTGTCATGCACGCGCCACACATATTCTATCAAACACAAAGCTCAGACAGCAGATGTGTGTGCACCACAACATTAAATAGTGGTCATTGGGTATTTTAGTTTGGTAAATGATGTCTCACACATTATAATAGGTATCATATTGGCCTAACCACATACCCTTCAAATCTATGCAGTCAATCTGTGAGCTGAATGCCAAATACACTGTAGACTGGCTGAAGCAGCCAGTGTATGTCATTCCCCCAGTGTGTCCGTAACTCATCCTATGCCAGGAATGCAGAAAGAAAGTATGATCTTTATGTCTGTGCATAATCATGTATAACAATGTGTATTTCATTTGCATAGGACTGCAATATCTATGAAAGAAAATAAGCCTACTGCGCAGCTTCCCACATTCAGCCAAGCATAATACAAATTATAATACACATAAATAATGTAAAGGTCTCCACAATTCACAATATGTATGAGTAGTTCACAAAAATATATTGTCTGTCCTAATGTTTGCACCATGAGTGCAATGAGTCACACAGTAAACATACACATGCAACACATCCCAAAACTTCAAGCATGTCAGCTAAGACAAGTTGAGCAAGAAAAGTGAGCACTGGGAGTGTTAACCTGCATTGTACAATCCAAAACATTTACCACACACACAATAGGCTAGTTGTGTTATATAAATGCATGCATTGGCCTTTTGCACAACACATTGCACTTGGAGCATTAGTTAGAAGCCACGCATCAAAGCCAATGTGTCAAAAATAATGCCTGGTGTATTAGCATGAGTTGTGCGTAAATCATGCATTGGCTATTTTTCTACCAATGCGTCGGAAAAAACTACGCATTTGTAAAAAACGTGTTGCATCCACTCAGGAAAGGACACAATCGCTCTGCCATGCTGCAAGCCAGGAAGTGTGAAGTTATTTTCCCTTAAAGTTTTTTTTTTCACAATTAATTAATGAGCCTGTATAAGGCATGAATGGGTAATGTTAATTTACCATGCACTATTAACATGTAAACATCTGTGTGAAGAAGAAAAACAAACATGGCAATTGTCTGATGTGTGCGACATTGTTCAGAATTTTCTGTGCTGGGTGGTGGAGTCATTTGGTGTGTTCACTGGTGATTGAGTGCATATTTTAGTCTTATCTGTGTCTGTGCTGTCAATGTTGTATATAAATATTGTTATTAGTGTATTGTCTGTCTTTTGTATTATTTTGTTCAGTATATTGTTGGGTGTATGTCTATTTAGGGGTTTGTAGTTTCAGGGTTGGGGGAAGGGTTAATTTTAGTTTAGTTCCAGATGAGGGTGGGGAGTTTAGCTTGGGAAATGTCTGGGAAAGCCGGAGCAAAGAAGAGGAGTGTGGGGGCCTGTTTTGGCTGCTCATCCACTGAATCCCCAACATGATATCAATGGGGGTAGGGTGAGTCAAGGTTAGAAGGCTCAGATGTTTTCTAGGTAGTATGCCATATTACCCTGAGTTATTTTAACTCAGTTACGAGTAAAAAAACTTGCCCCAAGGTCCTGTTCACAGTGGCCTAAAAATAGCCCCAACAGACTATGCAGTACAGGGGAGAACCAGAGGTACTGCAGGCCCTGTCCAGCACTGTGCAGGGAGTGCTGTCTTCTTGCCAGCAAGCTCATTAGTGGTTCCAAAACATGGAGGACATCCACCATGTATGCTGCAGGGGAGCACAATCACATTTCATCATGCCACAGGTTAGATAAGGGTATTTGGTTCACCGCAAATAATTTGACATACATGTATTTTGAAACATGGTCACAATTAATTAATGAGCCTGTATAAGGCATGAATGGGTAATGTTAATTTACCATGCACTATTAACATGTAAACATCTGTGTGAAGAAGAAAAACAAACATGGCAATTGTCTGATGTGTGCGACATTGTTCAGAATTTTCTGTGCTGGGTGGTGGAGTCATTTGGTGTGTTCACTGGTGATTGAGTGCATATTTTAGTCTTATCTGTGTCTGTGCTGTCAATGTTGTATATAAATATTGTTATTAGTGTATTGTCTGTCTTTTGTATTATTTTGTTCAGTATATTGTTGGGTGTATGTCTATTTAGGGGTTTGTAGTTTCAGGGTTGGGGGAAGGGTTAATTTTAGTTTAGTTCCAGATGAGGGTGGGGAGTTTAGCTTGGGAAATGTCTGGGAAAGCCGGAGCAAAGAAGAGGAGTGTGGGGGCCTGTTTTGGCTGCTCATCCACTGAATCCCCAACATGATATCAATGGGGGTAGGGTGAGTCAAGGTTACCCTACCAGACAGTGAAAGGAGCAGTGGGAGGAGGTACAGTTTCACATGAGCTATCTTTTTGGAATTGACCGCGCTGTCCACCATCGCAAGCACAGATGGGAAGATTTGATGAGCCGGGATGCTGATCTGATTGATCATCTTGGATTAGAAGGCTCAGATGTTTTCTAGGTAGTATGCCATATTACCCTGAGTTATTTTAACTCAGTTACGAGTAAAAAAACTTGCCCCAAGGTCCTGTTCACAGTGGCCTAAAAATAGCCCCAACAGACTATGCAGTACAGGGGAGAACCAGAGGTACTGCAGGCCCTGTCCAGCACTGTGCAGGGAGTGCTGTCTTCTTGCCAGCAAGCTCATTAGTGGTTCCAAAACATGGAGGACATCCACCATGTATGCTGCAGGGGAGCACAATCACATTTCATCATGCCACAGGTTAGATAAGGGTATTTGGTTCACCGCAAATAATTTGACATACATGTATTTTGAAACATGGTCACAATTAATTAATGAGCCTGTATAAGGCATGAATGGGTAATGTTAATTTACCATGCACTATTAACATGTAAACATCTGTGTGAAGAAGAAAAACAAACATGGCAATTGTCTGATGTGTGCGACATTGTTCAGAATACATATAGAGTTGAGAAGGCCCCAGCAAAATTGATACCTTGCAGAGTATGGTCTGTCGAATTTGACTGATCGCATAGCCATCAAATCCATAACCCTTGCACCATGGAGCAAGGAAGGATGGTTGTGTACTTTGTCTGCACTATGTGTACCAGAGATAAGATTTGTATGGTATTATCTGTCAACACTGCTACATGGCATACTTATTTTCATCATGAAGCCATGTCAACTTTGCTATATGGTACATGTCCAATGTGCAGACAATAATAGACATTTGTGATGTAATTGTACTGTGCTTCACATGTACACAGTGTGCGTGTTAAATACTCACAGAGCAGTGTACCATGTTTTGTCTTGTAGGTGGCCTTGTACCATGCACTAATGCTGAGGTGGACATCTTCAGGGATCCTGATGCTACCAGTGAGTGTCACCTGAACTGTAAGAATTGTGTGTGATCTCTGATATGTGTTTGCATTGAGATGTGTAAGGGGTGTAACACAGATCCCAGGTAACATTGCCAATAGTCATTATTACATGTTCATGGAAAACTATATGCAGTGGACATCATTCCAAATGTAATAGTCCTACTATTGTGTGTTCACTTCATACTATACCCATACATGCAAAATATGTTTCTCAGCGCTACCAAAATTGGTACAGTGTGAAGGATTAAAGGCATGTTCAGACATTCATGCCATTCAAAAGCCAAAATATTTTGGGATCCATACATGTACAGGCTTCTAGCCAAATATTGAATCCAATAAACTTGTGTGACCATGTCAACAGGCTAGGTATCACAAAACAAAATTTCTTCCTCAGGTAGATGTTGCATATGTATTTCTGTGGTGGCAAAGTTAAAATGTATGATAGCTTAGCAGTGCCAGTGACCAATGGCATATCGCCATGTGTTGCTGTGAGTGTGTAAGTACATTTTTCATAGCTATAATTATCTTGGATTCATCACTTACCCTATATTTATCATGATGTATGGCAACTGTCGTCTATCATCATGGTACCTTAGCATCCCTCAGAGTCCTGCATATTAGTGATATAGGAGATGGGATGACAGAAGAACATTTTTCAATATGCCATGGTGGTTTTAAGAATGTAGGAGAGAAACTCTACTTGAACGTGGCTTTGGACGGTTCATCTTCAATCTACCTGTCTGATGCCCATTGCTAGTGTAGTTGCCCACATGGCAATGTATGAACATTGTGTCTTGCAGGTCCACTCAGGATGTGAGGATTCCTACCTTAGTGCAGACAGAATAGTTATGGCTAGATGTGGCATATGTCACCAATCCACACATTGTAATGCAGTTAAATGCCTGACATATGCCCTCTTACACCCAATGTCCTGCATTCAACACATGATCATACCTTTGTAGTGTTTTTTTTAACAAAATAGCCAATATGTAAAGGGCCACATGCATGTCTGTACTGTGTTGTGGGCATACAGAACCAGGCAGTAGTGGTAAAATAACCGTTTTGGTACCGTGTATTCCCAGGACTGGAACCGGTGCACGATAGGACTGAACTCCTTTTTCACAGCAATTTTTTCACGCACTAGATCCCCAACTTTAGGAATCCAGCAGATAGGTGTTATTGGTACATCCCCTAATCCAAGATGCGTTGTCATCATGGAACTGTTGTAAATCCTGCAAGACAGTAACATGTTCATTTATCTGCCTTCTATGCGCCCAGACCATCATGATCTGAAACATACATTTGTGTTCTGAACAGGCATTTTTATGGGATATGCCCTCCCAGGGACCTTCTGGGAAGATTATTATCTGGCACTGGCAAATGCGTTGTCATCATAGAACTGTAGTAAGTCCTGCAAGACATTGACATGTTCATTTATGTCAAAAGGTGTATCAGCCTTATACGCACCAGGACCATCATAATCTGGAACATACATTTGTGTTCTGAACAGGCATTCATATGGGATACACCCTCCCGGGGACCTTCTGGGCAGAATATTAAGTGTTCGCTGGATTCCATACAGGTGATTAAGCCAACTACCTTGCCCTTGCCTAATACTCTGGCTGTTAAGGATTGCTTTAAATCACAGTTTTTTCACTTCATGACTCTATTTCCCTCTGGATGATATAGAGATGAATAATACAGTTGGACCTCTAATGAAGACAAGATGTCCCTAAATGCCCCTGAGGGGAAAGCAGGACCCTGGTGTGAGTGTAAAGCCACAACAACATATGTGCCAATAAAGACTTGCAAATCTACAATAACAGTAAGAGCGTCAACTGAGCATTGTGGCCATAACCATAGAAGTTTGGGGCATGTGTCAACAGTGACTATGATGTATTTGTATACACCATCCGGTGTCCACAATGGTCTAGGTACACAAATTGTAGATGTTTGTTGGAAATTAGGAGGGGTGTCTGCGGCAGGTGTTTGACAGTGGACCCTTTTATTTGCTGACAAATATCAAAACAAAAGACATACTGAACAAAAGACATACTGCTTGGTCTGTTTGTATGGACCTAACAACCAGCAGTGTGTTTGTAACAATGAAATAGTAGCTAGCACATCAGCATGGGCAGAAGCAACTCCCTTATGCACAGTTTTAATCAACTCTGGTCTTTGATCTTCATTGGGGTGCACACAATCATCCACCTCTGGTATTGATGCTAGGGCGGTATTGAAGCTAGATATGCAGTAGGAATACTTGGCAGGATATGCCTTTGGCATGGGCTAGCCTTCAGCCAAAGCTTTCACGGCAGCCATTGTTTCATCAACCAACCTCGTCTGTGAATGAGTTATTGCAGCAACAGAAACCATAGCTACTGCTGACTTGGCCGCTTCTTCAGCCAAGGCATTTCCAGTAATGTGTATTCCAACACATTGATGTCCCAATATATGAACTACATAGACATTGGGTAGCGTTTCTTTCAGATTCGCTACTTTCTCCCACAGGAGTCTGAGTTTGATGGCATTGCCCTATGAATCTCAGAACCCATTCTGGTGCCAGTAATGCAGATATTCATTTAAGGACTGGATACAATAATATGAATCACAGACAATTAATGTTAACTGTCCCAGATCCTTGTATTCCAGTGCCATCAACAAAGCCTTGAGCTCTGCTAGTTGTGAAGTGCAGGCCCCTAAGGTCTGCGTGTAAGTGTGTTGTGGATGGAATTCACCATCTTTCATATAGCCACTCACGACCGTGCAATTGGTGGAGTATTGATGTTTAGTGCCTACTGAGGACTGGGCTGGGCTTTCAGTATACATAAGTATTTGATATTCTTCAATAGGCAATGTGTTTGCAGGAACAGGGTATTCAAGTTAATTTTGTAAAACTTCTTGAGTTTGTAATTTTGGGTCAAAAACATAGTCAACATCAGTGGCCGTCAGAGACGTTGCCCATTGAATTCGATGTGGATGTATTGCCTTGGCGTTAGGAATGCTGGCTTTTGTGACAGCTTCAAGGGCTGGGATCAGAGATACGACAATGATGTCTTTCCCCTGGGCCAGAGTTCTCTCTTTAATGACATCCATCTGAACAGCAATCAGATTGTTTTCTGTGGGAGCAAAGTGTTGTTCAACTATGGAATACAAATGTGATTTGTATGCAATCGGGACGGTATCAACCTCATTGAGTGTTACATGGGTGAAATCAATGGCACCAGCAATTACTATGATGACCAAGAGTGTTTTGTTGTCTCTTGTGTGTAAGTGTTTAGTTGCAAGCATGAATTGTTGCAATGCTCTGAGAATGCATGTGTGTTTGACTCTCAAATACGTTAGGACGTATTAAGTCATATATTGGTTTGATGCATTGTACATAATGTGAAATGTATTTTCTGTCAAAGTGTAGAAAGCCCAACAATGACTAGAGCTTTTTAATAGTGTTTGGTCGTTGTAGTTGTGCACATTTTTCTAAAAATTGGGGAGCTAGGCTCTTGCCTTCATCTGACAGTTTGTATCCCAAAAACAGGACACTAAGGAAGGCTATTTTTTAAAAAAATTTAATTTGTAGCCTAATTCAGCAAATTTCACAACAATGCAGGCAACCTGTCTTACATGTTGTACGAGATCATCATCCATAAGGTAGATATCATCTATGTAGGACAATGCCTCAGGGTCAATGTCATGTAAAATTGAAGTACCACGAGCTGAAAACAACCCTGGACTATTTTTGTACCCTTGTGGGAGTCACCAACATTTTTTCTGAGAGCTTAAGGTGCTAAAACTTGTTAAGTCCCTGCTTTCAGGCACCATATTTTGGCAGAAAAAACATTGGAAATATCCAAAGCTGTTTCGTATTGTTTGAACACTATGGCGGTCATTCTGACCACGGCGGGCGGCGGTCGCCGCCCGCCATGCGGTCACCGCCATATGGCCGCCCCGTGGTCAGGAGACCGCGGATGCCATTCTGGCTTTCCCGCTGGGCCGGCGGGCGACCGCCAAAAGGCCGCCCGCCGGCCCAGCGGGAAAGCCCCTGCAACATAGAATGGAGCCGGCGGTGTTGCAGGGGTGCGACGGATGTAGTAGCACCCGTCGCGATTTTCACTGTCTGCAAAATCTTCATGGGGCCCTGTTAGGGGGCCCCTGCACTGCCCATGCCAGTGGCATGGGCAGTGCAGGGGCCCCCAGGGGCCCCACGACACCCGTTCCCGCCATCCTGGTTCTGGCGGTGTAAACCACCAGAAACAGGCTGGCGGGAAGGGGGTCGGAATCCCCATGGCAGCGCTGGAGGATTCCCTGGGCCAGGGGAAAACCGGCGGGAAACCGCCGGTTCCCCTTTTCTGACCGCGGCTTTACCGCCGCAGTCAGAATGGCCCTGGAAGCACCGCCAGCCTGTTGGCGGTGCTTCCGTTGCCCTCCACCCTGGCGGTCATAGACCGCTAGGGTTGGAATGAGGGCCTATATTGTTAATGAATGCTGTACTGTGTGCATTTTGCATGGCAAATGTGCGTGTGTGACTGTTTAAATGTCTGTAGTCTAAGACTATTCTACAGGGAAGGTCCAGTTTAGCTGCGGGGAACAACGGATTTTTCATTGGTGAGACACAGGGTTCAATTATGCTTTAGTACTCTAGCCGTGTGAGGATTTCCCTTACAGGTGCTCCAGCTTCATGCTTTACTGGGTATTGCGGTTGCAGTCGGCGTTGGGATCTTGTTGGTATTATATGGTAGGGAGAATCCTTATCCCACCCTACATAGTTCCGATATTACGCAGATGCCTGCGCCTTCACCCAATCAATGACATAAGCTTTCCTGAGCTCTCTGGGAACCAGGGGCAAGAAAGAGGGTTCAATTTCCTCTTCGCCGTATGGGAGATTATGGACAAATACTGTTGGCCAATCTTTTTTAGCCACTAAGATATCATAAACTGTAACAACGCAATCCCAAAAGACGGCATCTATCGTGCACTCAATGTCTCCTTCTAATTGTATTTTAAGTTTATACACCCTATCGGGTGTGGAGACATGCATGTCCATCATCTCGACTTTCAAGAAGTCATCAGTTGCTTTCACCTCCAGATGCTCTTGAGCATTCTGGTGAACTATTGTGACTTCTGCCTCGCAGAGTAGCAGTGCCAGGGCCCACTTCCTGTCCTTCAGTAAAGCTCTCACCCTGAGTGGCATTTCATGTAGAAATCGCTGCCACTTTTTTTCTTTTTGAATTGGGGTTTTTGTTGGGGAAGTTTCTCTTCTTTTTTTAACAGAAACTTCTGACGAGCGTTGTGAGTCCTTTCTTGGTTTCACTTGCTCAGTTTGCTGCTCTGACCGCCCATCCCCTCTCACTGCATTTATCGGGTGAGTCCTGAAAGGAACAAGATTGTCATGTATCAGTATATTGATACCTATCAGGCTTTTTTATATTATCTCTATTTCTAAGATTATGGGGATAATGAGGGGTCTCCACATGCGGAGATACTCCCCTTTCTTTTTTAGGTGTTTGCTTTTTGTTTATCCCAGCATTTGTAGAACCCTCAGGTGCTTGCTTGGTAGAATCCATATTGGATATACCCTCTATGTGTGGTTTAATAGGTCTGGCTCCCAGACTATCTCGACCAATGCTAGGGTAGGTCTCAGCGATAATATTTGGCAGCTCACATTCTTGATCCTGTATAGTAATGTCCTGCAGCCGCATGCTCACTGCTAGTGCAACTGCTCACCCTTTAAGGTTACTTAATAGTATTGAAGATACTGTGGCAAAATTGTCAACTAATTGCATATGCAAATCAAGAGCAGCCCTGTATTCATCTTGAATTTGTTTTAACACTTCAGGCAGATTGGCAAGTGTTGGTATACTTTGTGCAGTAGTATAGAGTGCGGCAAATACTGTGCCCCAAGTATTGCAGTTATCTAATGTGGAAGCCATGCCAAATGGCAAACACATAGGCCCTCATTACAACCTCTGAGTCTTATAAAAAGACCGCAGTGGGTGCAGGAGCCAGAATACCGCCAGTTCCGGCAGTATTCCTGGCTCCCTATTATGACTTTTCCGCTGGACCAGCGGGCGGTAACAGTGTTACCTTCCGCTGGCCCAGCGGAAAAGTCACATCAACATTGCTGCCGGCTCTTAATAGAGCCGGTGGCAATGCTGATGTGCAGCAGGTGCAGTAGCAGTAGCACCCATCGCGCATTTCACTGCCCGAAATGTGGGCAGTGAAATGCGCAACGGGGCTATGCCTGGGGGCCCCTGCACTGCCCATGTCAAGTGCATGGGCAGTGCAGGGGCCCCCAGGGGCACCCCAATTCCCCCTTACCATCAGCCTTTCCATGGCGGTGTTTACCGCCGTGGCCAGGGTGGCGGTCGAGGACTCATAATCACCAGGGCAGCTGTGATTGCACCGCTGCCCTGGGGATTATTACCACCAGGCGAAAGCAGTAAAGTGGAGGGGCTGGTGGTATGGCCGTGGCTATAGCGCCACGGTGATAATAGCTGGCAGAACACCGACAGCCTGTTGGCGGTGTTACCGCCAGCTTACCACCAGCCGCCAGGGTCGTAATGAGGCCCATAGTGAGTATTCTATGTTTATCCTGATGCCCTGTATGGGGAAAAACTGCTTCAAGTGCATTTATTTTTTGAGCTAGCCAAAACTGAATCTTTTCCCATTTGGGGGTACTTTACCCATGATAGAATGTGCAGTCAGAGGGTTAATAACTGGCGTGATTACATGTGGATGTGCAGAGGCAGCACATGCAGGGTTAGTATTTAATGTCTGCATCACAAACTGTACTAACAGTCTGTATATAGCTGTAAGCTCAACATATAAGCCATAAACCTCAGCTACCGCCAATGTGGCTGCATCAGGATGCGGTGTATATGTGGGCAATAAAGGCCAGGTAGGATCATCATTGCACATAGAACCTAACGTGTAATATTGTGTGTGGTGGGGCACCATCAAGCCAGTTAGTATGGTCTTGAAAATATAGAGGTATCTCTAAGTATGCATATGCTCTGTATTGTGCAGGTATGTTAGCAGTTGTGCAGTGCTGAAATGTATTAGTGTTCCTATCAACTGCTGGAAAAGTGGCGCAAGAGCTGAATATTTCTGTTCTATAGGCTGTATGAGCCTCAACTACAAATATTACAGGACCCCCAGGCTATAAGTCCATTAGCTAACAAATGAGCATTGAGGGGAGGTTGCATGTTTGCTGCAATTAACACCTGTTGTGGGTTCACCCTGGTGGAATACCTGTTCAGAGATAAGGACACCAAAATGGGGATTAATCCTTTAAGGTTCAAGCTTGAACAACCTACAGCGTTGGATAGGTACTACCTACCTAGATGAGACAAAAACCTTCAATACCACGGACATCTCCTTCTATAGGATGGAGGTGCCTTTAGCACGTATTGAGACAGAGATACTCGGGAGGATCTGAAAAACAGTGCCTGACCAAACATTGGTAGCGCCATGTTGTGTGGGCTCTCATTATCCTAACAAGGCTGCTGGATTTGGGCAGCAGCATCACCTGAATTGTGGGGAACTGAGTCCCATCCCATGCCTTGTGACAACTGTCAGCCTAATCTGTTTCTGGCCAACTAGCAGTGCCTCATCTCTGCCCAAGAGCAGGAGTGATTTGTGTCAATGGAGCGCATGACCTAATGACTTCTCAGGGAAATCATGGTGTATCGGATCTCATCCTTTTCTCTAGGTTACATTAGTCTCACACATGCAAAAATAAACAGAGGCAGA
Source organism: Pleurodeles waltl (assembly GCF_031143425.1). Classification (NCBI taxonomy): domain Eukaryota; kingdom Metazoa; phylum Chordata; class Amphibia; order Caudata; family Salamandridae; genus Pleurodeles; species Pleurodeles waltl. The sequence goes on from NC_090447.1 coordinate 1,064,942,725, forward strand.
AAATGGTTCAATAAGATTTATGAATCAACTGTGTCTTAGATAAAATAGCTTGAATTGTGATAATTATAATGATGAAACATGTTAAAAGCAAAAAGGTGGCAAGGAAAGTGAAACACAGGAAAAGTCCCACCATACTGTCACAATGCATAATATATGCGGTTCCTACCTAAGCTATGTGAGAACACAGCATGATAAATCCTAATCTGCCCTTCAGGCCCCTGCTGGGAAGACATCATCCCCCATACCTAAGCAAGAAGGCCTGTGGTCTATAAAGACACCATTCTATGTAGACCAGGGAACCAGTATTCTCAGCAAGCAGCTGCAGAAAAGTCAATCAGCATGAGGTTGTGGTCATCTGGCTGGAGTCTCCCTCTAACATGCATGGGTCAAAGAAGTGTTTTATAATACAACAGCTGATGTTCTGAAAAAATGTCCCCACATATGGATTTGTGTGTTTCTGTCAATGTTGGAGATGCAGTGTACCACTTTGCTGGCAACCCCATCTCGCTGCAACCAGGAAAACACAAAGTGAAAAAAGGTCTTGTTAAGAAACAATGCTTGCCGAGGTGAAGGAACAACTAGATAAATAAAATAAAACAACACCACAAACTTGTTCTATGCTCAAATAATAAAAATGAAGCAGAATAAAATGTAACTGGGCTAAAGGTCACAAGCGGCAGGCCCCTAGTTGCTAAAATAAAGGCTTTGCTTTACGTACTGCAAATCAGCCATGGGTCACTTTTGCAGCACAAGTGGCAGTTTTCCCTACGACATCCGGCCCATTGATATATCATTGTTTTGTTGCACCATGAGACCATATGCCATGGTGCACCGTCTCATGAGTATGACACATTTATAGCATAGGGAAATGTCATAGAGAAATGCAAGTTTTTCTGACACATTGCTGCCTGACCGCAGTGATGCATCAGGTCATGAATTTGTGTCCCCAAGTATTGCAAATATAGGGCCTGATTCTAACTTTGGAGGACGGTGTTAAACCGTCCCAAAAGTGGCGGATATACCACCTACCGTATTACGAGTTCCATAGGATATAATGGACTCGTAATACGGTAGGTGGTATATCCGCCACTTTTGGGACGGTTTAACACCGTCCTCCAAAGTTAGAATCAGGCCCATAGTGTGGAACTGTCTCATTTGGTTGCTTGTGAAATCTCCACTAAGCTATGACTTGAACGAGGAGGTCCTGTGATGGAGTAATGAACGCATTACTTACCAGTAAACTTCATTTTCCTGATTAAGGTCCTCTTCGTCCCAGTCAACGACCTTTACCTCTCTCACTTCTAGTTTTACTCTTTCTCTAGACTTGTTATTGCAGGCATGATGGAGGGATGGAGGAGCTTTCAAACTAAAAGAAATAAAAGGATTAGCGTGTAGATATGCCTGTCTGGGATGTGGGACCACATCACTAAGTATTGACAGGAATGAGGAGGATTAATCGAGGTAATAAGTGCCGGTCCCAAAATATAGGTGCTGGTGGCCGCGACCAGCAAGCACCAGCTCAAATCAAGTACTGGTTACTTTAAACACAGTAAAGTAATTAAAACATTAAAGAGAATAACGAATAATGGAATGTCTTTGCCTTGCAAATGACATCGTAAACGTCCAGTTTTAATGTTATAGACTGCACTAACACCCACTGTATTACAGACTAGGGGCCAGATGTAGCAAACGATTGCGACTCGCAAACGGGTCGAATCGCAATTTGCGACAGTGCAAAATCGGAAATGGGATGCAAAAAGCCCATTTCCGACTCGCAAAAAGAGATGGGACCCGTTTGCGAGTCGCATCCGGTGCGACCCCATTTTGCGACCCGCAAATTGCAAGTCGCAATTTGCGAGTCGCAACCCATATGCAATTGCAACTCGCAAATTGCGACTAGTCGCAAAAAGCCCAGTTTGCATGTCCCATTTACCACTAACTCAGAGCAGGTGGTAACCATTACCAAAGTATAAAAGGGGACCCAGAAGGCATCTGGGTTACTCAAGATGGCGGAGATATACCTGATAGCAGTGAGGAGGAGAGTCTACGCAGCCCAGCAGAGGAGGAGGAGGGGCCACAGACAGGAGAAGATATATAGAACCAAGCAGACTCTTTTCCAGCAAACTGAAGAGGAGATCTATGACTAATACCGCCTTAGCAGCGCAGCCATTCTAGAATTAATAGATTTACTCAAACCACAGCTAGAACACAAGACTCTGCGTGGCTGCGCCATCCCTACGCATGTGCAAGTACTATGCGCACTGCACCTCTTGGCCTCAGGGAGCTATCAGGGGGTCATTGCCGTGGCAGGTGGGGTATCCCAAAGTGCAGTGTCAAGGTTCCTCAGGGCATTACTAGATGCCTTACTCACGCACATGTCTCACTTCATATACTTACCAAGGAATGAGGCAGAAATGAACAGCACCAAGCTGGACTTTTACCGCATTGCCCACTTTCCTCATGTCATAGGGTGTGTAGATGGGACACACATTCAAATATGCCCCCCTGCTAATCTGGAACACATTTTCCGCAACAGGAAGTGTACCCACTCACTCAACATACAGGTTGTTTGTGATGCCCATTATGTCATCACGGACATCGTAGCTAAGTTTCCTGGCAGTACCCATGACTCATACATTTTTAGGCATAGTGGGATACATCAACGCCTGGAACGTGGGGAATTTGGAGACGGTTACCTCCTAGGTAGAGCCACAGACACTTGCAAACATACACACAGGTCACTGTGCACGACAATCTGGACTTCCTAACCGTGTACTTTTGTGCCCAACAGGTGACAGTGCATATGCTCTCAGGCCTTGGATCATGACTCCGTTTTTAACACCCAGAACTGAATCAGAGAGGCAATACAACAGTGCGGATAAGAGGACCAGGAACCTGATCGAGCGCACCTTCGGACTGCTGAAGGCAAGATTCAGATGCCTCCACCGCAGTGGAGGCGCCCTCCAATACACCCCCATTACCGCTTTCAAAATTGTGGTCGCATGCGCCATCCTCCACAACATAGCCACCCGACGTGGGCTACCTCTCACCCCTGCAGACCCAGATCCTGATGATGAAGAGCAAGAACAACCACATCGCCATCATGGGGATAGGAGTCTAGCTAATCAAGGCAGACTGAGACGGGACCACATTGCAACGCAATATTTTGGACGGTACGTGTCAACTCCCACCATACTCACCTATTAACCATTTGTTAAGTGGAACAAAAATAACTGTTTTATTAATGTCATGAAGAAACTATATACAAGTTGAAATTGTCCATGGGCAGGAAAATGCCAACCAGTCATGTGGCACATTAACGCCATGTGCCACATTAATCTGTCCTGGCTGTTATCTATGATCTCCTGCCCCTCCTGACAGCCTGGCTGGTCCCTGCTGCGTCCATGGTGCTGTGCCTACCACTCCTCAGCACCCTACTGTCAGTGGCAGAGACACTGCTCACTGTTGAGCCCTCCTCCCAGGTGTATTTGTTAACTTCCTGGCTGTGATGTCATCATCATGTGCCAGGAAGTGTTTCCAGAGTGTTCTGGTATGCTTTCTGGAGTGTTCTGCTGCACCTGCAAGCAATTTTGAAGGTAATCGCAATTTGCGACACCCACTCGCTAATTGCGAGTTCGTTTTTTGCACACTCGCAAACAGCGACCTCGCAAACTGCAGACTCGCACACAGCGTTGCAAGTCCGGCTGCGAGTCGCAAAATCGGATCGCTTTTGTTTCTGACATTCCTATTTGCGACTCGCATTTTGCGAGTCGCATCAACTCGCAAAATGCGAGTCGCAATTTTTATTTTTGCTACATCTGGCCCACAGTTACGTGATTTAAGAGTGACTACTCAGTACTGTGGATAGTATAATAGAATTAGTAACAATCACAGTTTGTGAGTGGTTTGTAGGTACTGTACATAGTCAAAGTGTAGTGTGTGTAAGTGTGATGTGATCGTTAGTAGCAAGGTTTTCAAGTTGTTTTCTTTGAATGCTCACATTTAAATGTTCCAACTTTCTGCTATTTTTTCTGCTGTTTCATTTCACTAAACGCTTTTTTCACAACGTGAAAATGCTTTTAATCAATTGCTTTTAAATAACGTAACAAGTACTAAAAAAAGAAAACAGAGTGTTGTACAATGTATTACTGTTTAACTTGTATATATAAGAAATGTAAAGAGGCCCAGGACTTAAAAGTCAAAGGCAAAAAAAAAATAGGCGACATAAAAGTTTTGTCAGACTTTAGCGATAAAAAGAAAAGCCTCGTGAAAGTAAAGGTCAGATGTGTTTTACTTCTCCATAAGGAATGTTCAGTGTATGCCACCCGCTCCTTTATCCCCACATCAGTATGCTGTGAATCAGAATTATTGGAACTTTGGGAAAAGTGAACATGTGCAATCCATCGTTAAGTAGCGAGAGGTTACAATGTTCATTCCTTTTAGATATATCTCTTTTTTGGGCTCAGAAGACAACAGCCTTTGCAAAAAAAAAAGTAAATCCTGACATTTCTTATAATCGTTTGATATATGTTATGTCCATATTATTTGTCAATCCATAAAAATCTGCAATTATTTTGATAGCTTTCTCTAATATGTAACGGTTCACATAAATAAAACATATTTTACAACCTGGTGTTGACGGGTAAAATAGAGTTTTGCAAAAAGAGATCAGAGGAAGTTTGTATGAAATCACGACAACCAATGACTTGAAACTGTGTCATAGGAACTTATTATTACACCAAGCCCCATTAAAAATGCTGTGCAAAGTGTGGGTGTAAATTGGATGCCAGTTACTTACCATTTGAGTGAGGTTTGGTTAATAGTACGTGCACATTTTGTACTTGATTCTAAGTTGGGCACCTCAAAACGCTGAACTATATGTACATTTTGCATGTTTTCACCTGGACCTGGGTGTGAATTCCAAAATGTGACGCTATTTGCCACTGTGATTTGCGCCATTCTTTACCCAGCAAAAATTGTTGATTAACTTTAGGGAGTAATTTGTGAGTGACTTGTAATCTTGTCTGACACAGAGCTTGTGTCGGAATCGGAATCAGCAGTCTAGTTGTGATTACTGGTCCAGACCCTTATTAAAACCGCTTATCACCTTTTTGAGTATATGCAAGAAGGGATTTCTGCAAGTACAAATTAAAGGCCATATTTATAATCCCCTAGCGCCACCTTGCACCACATTAGCGTCATTATATTTTACGATAATGTGGCTTAACGGGGCCAAAATCTCTGCGCCATATTTACTAGGTGGCACAATGCAAGATTTGCGCCAATCTGTAACTCTTTGTACTACATTATGCCTGTGACAGGCATAATGTATGCAAAGGGGGCATCCCCCCGTTAGGAGGGCTGAAAAAATGACACAAGGAAATCTACGAGATTTCCTGTCACCATTTTTTACTGCACTTTTAATGCCTGCTCAGAGAAGGCATTTAAAGGGGGCTTCCATTTTTTAGAATGGGCCCCTATGTACTCTGCAGAAGCAGCACCAACATTTTGGCGCTACTCCTGAAGAATACATTAATAGTGTCACATTGAATGACACTATTGCCCCCTAATTTGCACCATAGTGCGCTGTATTTTAAATACAGTGCACACATGGTGGCAGTAGGGGGGCTCTAAGGGGCGCTGGGAAATTGGCACTGCATTTGGTGCAGCGCCACTTTCCATAAATCTCCCCCTAAATGCCTTAATACAGCGGTCCGTAGGCCTGTCCCAGCGGGAGGGCAGTTCTCCAGCTTTGGCCTCTTCCTGTGTGTTTTTATATTTATTATTTCATTCATGCAGCAGTTGAAAAAGCATGGCAAAGCTCCATGTACATTCAGCAGCTTTTTGGGAAAAATAAAACCGTCTAGATAACTCAGATGATTAGTGCAGCTGCTGGAGAGAGAAGAAAGTTTTGTCTTGTGGCAGTTTTGACTCATCTAAGGTAGTGCATATGGTTAATATGCCTGCAGCAAAGAACGTGCATCATGCAAATAACAGAATTTTATGGGCATAGTACAGTGGGTTACTGCATCTGTCAGAGACTCTTTTTTTAGTGCGCAGTTCATAAGTTACAATCATAGTCTAGCACAGTGAGCTATGAACTGTCATCAAAGAGCCGAATGCAAACTGCATGGCAGAAATTAGAAAGTTATGTTTTGTTTCTAGCTTTTCATTAACCCTATGCTGCTAAAAAAAGGTTTGATTGAGTAGAAATAGATTATTGTTATTAATGTCAATGCTAACCACTGTGTTATGCCCTGAATCCTGAGTTTGTGCTTCTTCAGATAAAGCACTCAGAAAATGCCTACTAGTATGGATGCCTTATGGATCCCACACCCTGTAGTCCCCTGTAAAGTGCTCCAACATCATACACAGGAATGAGAGGTGCTATAAAACTAATGCATTACATGTGAGAGTGAGAGGCTATGAAGACATGAGAGGCCCTTATGGTTGTACTTCCTTTCTCCACCACATATTTATATGAAAATGCTTTCTCAGATCTTATGTGCCTAAAAAAATAAAACCAGAAATCTTTTGGAAGATGTAGAATCTGACCTTAGTATGGAATAGCTTCTGACCTGTAACTCCAGTTCTCTCATAGGGATATTTCAATGATAGTCATAAGAGTTGAATAGTTCCACCCATTTGCGGGGCCCCGGAACATTTTTCCAATATGTCTTCTTAAGCGTTGATGTTCCCCTTACTTTGGGAGGCCTGCATAGTCACTTACGAATGTCATTATGCAGCCCAAAGGATTAAGCTACTGTGACCAAAGGTCTTGCTGATACAAAAGGGAAATAGACCAAGGAGGGATGCACTCAAATGCATTATTTTTTTGTAAAATAACAGAAAAAAATCTTTCACAAACCCTTTTGTAAACTACCAATAAAGATGAAGGAATGTAGGGCAGTGTAGTCCATAGGCTGCTATTAACAAGGAAGAAAAAGGAGACTGTGGCCCTCATTATGACATTGGCAATACATTCTGAATACTGCCGCAGTGACTGTCGCCAACATACCGCCACCAGATTATGACACATACACACAAAACCGACAGAAACAGCCACAACCACAAATCCGCCAGACCCCTTGAAAGTGATAAACTGTTGGAACTACCACCCATACCATTACGCCACTCCACCAATACTACGCCCTCCAAATAATGACCCAAGAATCACCACAGCGGACATTCAACGGTGGTAAACCATTGGAGATGAACACCACTGCAGAGGATAAGGCCACCGAAATACAAAATAAGACAACATTGGCCATGACAAAAAAACACACCTGACACAAATACACACATCCCACAGACCCACCAACAGCACTATAAGACACGCACCCACATCACCTACAATCCTTTGCTAACACGACAAGATGGCTACACTTTGTGATGCTAATCCAAAAGAGAACTGCACACAAATATCACAACTACCTATTCATCCCACACGCACCACACACCCCACTATATCACACATCACCCTATGCACAACCTACACACACCACACAACATCCATATCCCCACATAGGGGACCCCCATTTCACTGATGAAGAGTTGCGGGTCATAGTTTAGAAAAAAGTCAGGGAAAAGCCACAGCACAAGTCCAGCAGATATCCATCGCCAGGAAGAAGGAGCGATGGTGGAGGTCCGTGGACAGGGTGAATGCTGTGGGACTACATCCACGCACATGGGACAACATAAGGAAGAGTTGGAACGACCTACGGGGGAAGGTGCGTTCCATTGCAGCAAGGCACCAGCTCGCCATCAAGAGGACTGGCAGTGGACCCCCACCTCCTCCTCCACAGCTGACAGCATGGGAGGAGCAAGTTATGGTAATCCTGCAACCTGTGGGACTTATTATTTTATTATAGACTCACTGGAGTAGCCAGAGGACTGGACACTAGTGAGTCAACATTTACTACCTATCACCCCCCATACCTGCATGCCACCACAACCCCTCACCCTGACACTCATCACCCCACTCCATCCCACACATTGCACCAACACAATTAACAAAACTAAATTCTAAGCCCTGCATGCCATACCCACTGCATGCACATCCCTTTCAGCCCTGCATGTACACCCACCACCAATGCATACACAGCATGGAGAACTAACAATCCTACAATCTGTCACTTTGCACAAACAAAGGTGGCGGGGAACAGCAATAACATAGGAAAAGCTAGTGATGTAGAATATGTCACAGACATGTAGCATAATACACCACTTACATCCCCACAAGTGCCCCAGACAATCTCAGTGGCGAGGAGGTGCCACGGCTACCCAGTCCTCCACCACAAGATGCCCCCAGGGATGACAGCAACTCTGGTGCTCTGGATCTGGATGAACTCCCTGGCCCATCAGGGACCACTGGTCAGTCGGTTACCCCAGCCCACACCTGGTCCACTACAGAGCCTCCCCCCACAGACTCCAACTCTACAGCAGCCACCCAAAGTCCCCAGACCTAGGTCCCCAGGACACGTCAATCAGTAGTGTGCCTGCCTGTACAGGGACCCCAGTCCACACCTCACAGGCAAGACAATAAGGGTCCTGGGGTCAGTGGCAGTGGGCACACCATTCAGGGGACACAGGTACAGGGTGCCAGGGACGGTCGGAGGACAGCTGTGTGCCAGGGGGAGGACAGGCCCAGGGAACCGACTGCCCAGGAGGCACTCACTAATGTCCTGTGGGCTCACCAACAATCCCAGGACAAGGTGGGTCAGTTGATAAACATCATGCAGGAGAACCAGCGGCTGCAGGGGGAACAAAACCAGGAGATCAAGCAAGAATTGCAGACCCAATACATCACCATGGTCTCCATTGCAGGAGTGCTGGGTGATATGGCCGACATCATGAGAGACTACACAGCACATAAGGGGGCCCCTTCCACTAGCCAGTGTACTGACCAGCCCTCCACATCTGCTGCAGCTAGTGGACAGGTGACCCTGTCACAGGACCCACAGGCCACCAGCACCCCTCCCCCTACAAAAGGTGAACCACCCCCCAAATGGTCCCTGTGACTCAGACAGACACCAGAGACAGTTGCCAAGACCAAGACCACTGCCAGGAAATGACCCCTCCTGAATGTCCCTCTTGTGTTCCACTGTGTCACCTTGTCCACTTTGAACTGCCATTGCTCCCCTTCCTATGGCCTCTTAGACACTGGACCTGTGCTACAAACGGATTGGCCCACTACACTGGACTATTCCCAATTATCACCCCACTCTATTGTACTTTGCATTGTATATACAGTTTTAATAAACTCCCCTGAATACAACTTGAGTAATAGTGCTTTATCTGAAGGTAATGTACAATGTATAGAACTGTAATGAACTGCATGATCCTGTGTAAATGTCCAGTAATATGCTGATCCATCCTACAAATGTGTCTCAGCAGTCTGTACACATCACGGCATTACACAGTTGTAACCACAACAACATCTGCAATAAGGGAAGGCATACACAAACATACATTGGGTGGGGACTCAGGCTCACCTATAAGCCACACTCTGTGCCTCTGTAGTTTTGCCATCAGCTCTGGGACACCTCTATTCCTCAGGACAAAGGCATCATGCACCGACCAAGGATACTTGGCAGTGACATGGGAGATGTACTGGTCAACAAGGCACATCATCTGGACATTGAGTGAGTGGAAACTCTTCCTATTCCTGCACACTTGTTCATTGGCCCAGAGGGGGACTAAGGCAATATGGGTCCCGTCAATGGCCCCAATAACATGTGGTATATGTCCCATTGCATAGAATCCAGCCTTCATAGTGGGTAAATCATCTACCATGATTTAGCTGCACATGTGTCTGAACAAGGCTGCCAAAACCCTTGCAAGCACACTAGAGAACATTGGCTGTGACATTCCAGCAGCCAAGCCCACTGTCACCTGGAAAGAGCCAGTTGCCAGAAAATGGAGCACTGAGAGTATCTGCACAAGAGGGGGTATTACTGTTGTGCAACTGATAGCAGGTAGCAGATCAGGCTCCAATTGTGCACACAGCTCTGTGATTGTGGCCCTGTCCAAATGAGAGGGGAGTATGATGTGCCTGTCCTCCACTGTAGCCAAGTCCACAATGGGTCTGTACATGGTTGCTTGCTTCCTCCTCCTATTCCTCCATAATGGTTGGTACCTAAGGGACCCAAAAGTAAGAAGGTAGTGACAACAGGAACCATGAACACACTACAGCAATGTACACAGAGCATGCATGTATGTTGGACACTGGACTTGTCTAGGTGAGTACATTCGACTACAATGATGCACTTATTAATCTGTACACATGTACTAGCATTAGAAAATGGCAACCGCCCATCCTGTATGCAGGGACAGGTGGAAGTGACCTCACTCCGCTGGCGTTCACGTCATGGCGGGAGGCGGTCTGCACCTCTGTCCAATTCCTCATTGGCAACCATGGCCCTCTACGGAGTATGGGTACCAATGATGATCAACGCCGGCGGTGATGGTGTTCACCGCCGCGGACGTGACCTCCATTTTATTTCTACCACTTCACTCGATTCCTGACTTTCCACAGGACATCTCCACTGCGTGTGCTGCTGTGATCTGGGTTTGGAACCTGCCATGGCACGTGCAACAGGGGAAAGGGCCCCAGCCTTCACGTCAGAGGAGTTAGAGAGGCTCGTGATTGGGGCCCTACCCCTGTATGGGCAGTTGTATGGGCCTCCAGACCAACAGGTGAGTACACCATGGTTACATTGCATGCAACATGGCTGCTTGGAGATGTGTGTGTGTGTGTGCTGGCAGTGTGTTTTTTTGGGGGAGTATGTCTTGTGGCAGTGTTAATGCAGGGGTATGGGTCATGTGTGTGCCTGATGAGGGGCTAATGCAGTTTTTAGGCCATATGTGTGACAGGCTGGATTGTCTTGTTCATGGTGTCCCACTGTTTGTGTTTCCTCTGCAGGTCAGCACCCATCAGAAGAAGGGGTTGTGGCATGCCATTGCCAAGGACGTGCAAAACTTGGGGGTCTATAGCAGGCAGAACACCCACTACAGGAAACGGTGGGAGGACCTGACACTTTGGGCCCGAAGAGCACAGAGGCCCAGCTGGGGACAGGATACCAATGAGGGAGGGGTACCCATCGGAACCTGACCCCCCTGATGGCCTGCATACTGGTGGTGGCCTACCCAGTGCTGGATGGGCGCTTAAGGGCCTCACAGCAGCCACAAGGGGGTGAGTACTGTGTGTTTGACAACCATCTCTGTTGTCTGGCATGGGATTTGGGTGCAGGGTACCAGTCAGTGGATGCCCCAATATGCCAGTTTAGACATTGCTGTTTTGTCCAGCTTAGATTAATAAGGTGAAATACATGTTTTTGATATCTAGTTAGCTGGATTTCCATGGCAGACAGGACTTAGTTGGTCCCAGTTGGTGTGTATCTGGCAATGTTTGGCTTCTGTCTGCTTTGGTACTTAGCCAATGGTATGCCAGTGTGTTCCATACTGCCCATTCTCAGTCTCTGTGTGACAGTGATGTGTATGCCATCTGTGCTGTTGGTGCTGTGATTGACCCAGCGCTCCCTTTTCTTTCTCCCCCCTCTCTCTCATTTTGTCATCCTGTCCATGTGTGCATTAGCATCCTCTGGCAAGGGAGCAGGGGCACAAGCGAGTGAGGGAACTGCAGCCCACGGGACCCAGGAGGCAGAATCCACCGACGTCGAGGGGACCAGTGGGAAGGAGGGCAAGGGGAGCACCATGGCGGGGACAGGAGCTGATACCACTCACTCTGATTCCTCCTCTCATGGGATCTCCCTGGTGGTGGCGGACCCCTCTGGAACCACCCCAGCTATAAGTTATACCACCACCCCCGTACCAGCACTTCCCTCCCAGTAGCCCCCCACTGAGTTGCCTGTGCCCACTTACCCAGGAGGGTGGGCATCTCCTTCGTCCCAGGCACCTCAGGCCCTGCCCCAGTCAGCCCTCAGTGAGGAGGTTATTGACCTCCGGAGATCCATCTCTCTGTCGGCAGTCGACCATAGTGAATGCCATCCAGGGGCTGGCATTCCAGATGCAGCAATGCAAATCCTTCCTGGACGGCATTCACGGTGGCTTGGCTGCCCTACAGAGATCTGACGGGCTCTCGCCTCTTCACTGATGGCGGCCAGTGTCCCTTTTTCTTCTGTTCCCCCTCCAACTACCACTTCCCAGTCTCCTCCCCCAACCCATCCCACACACATATTCAGACAAGCATGCACTCAGAACATCACACAAGGCTCGCACAGACAACACAAGCAGCACACTTCAGTCCACAGGCATTCATACAGCCAGCACACAGATGCACACACATCATCATCCACTGCCTCCACTGTCCCCCACTCCTCCTCCCTCACAGTCACATCCACACTCACACCTGCATGCACTGCATCAACAGCCCCTGAACCTGCCACCTACACAGCCTTGCCCACAGTCACCACAAGACATGCACCCCACCACCACATGCGCAGTCACCACGACCACCACCACCATCACCACATCATGCAGCACACCCACCTCACTTGCAGAAACCACCACAACATTCATCCACAAGTCCTGTTTGTCCTCCCATGCCCTGTTTGCCCCTCCTCCAAAGACACAAAAAACACTTGCAGTCAGACCCCCAATATCCATCCACCTCACACATGCACACAGTCCATGCACCTGCACCCAAGTCCAGCACACCTCCTCCTCCCACACCCACTCCCTCTACCTCCACTCCCATCACTCCTCCCACATCCCACCCCAATGGCCCTAAGAAGCTTTTCCTTTCCTGCCTTAACCTCTTTCCTCCCCCTCCCCTGTCCTGCCCATAAGAGGAAAGTCCCACCTCCCCAGCCCAGTACCTCAAGCACCCAGTCTGACTCTGTACCACCCCCAAAGTCTCCAGCTGCCACTAAGGGGCACATGAGTGTGAAACTGACCCCCCACCCCAAGGACACTCCTCCACCCTCAAAAATGGAGGGCTAAAGTGCTGTCCCCTCCCAAACAGACAACCAAGAGCATGGAGCCACCTCCAAAACCTAGGGCCAAGGAGACCCTTCCTAAGACAAAGGCCAAGGATGCCCCTCACAAAACTAAGGCCAAGGGGCCCCTCTCAAAACTAAGCCCAATGAGGCTCCTCATAAAACTAAGCCCAAGGAGGCCCCTCAAAAAACTAAGCCCGTGGATTCCCCTGAGAAAACTGAGGCCAAAGAGCCCCCTCCAGAATCAGTGGGCAAGGAGCCCCCTCCATCACCAGAGGGCAGGGACCACCCTCCAGAACCAGTGAGCAAGGAGCCCCCTTCATTACCAGAGGGCAAGAGCCCCCTCCATCACCAGAGGGCAAGGACCCCCCACCAGAACCAGTGGGCAAGGAGCCCCCTCCATCACCAGAGGGCAAGGAGTCCCCTCCATCACTAGAGGGCAAGGAGCCCTCTCCAGAACCAGTGGGCAAGGAGCCCCCTCCAGAACCAGTGGGCTAGGAGCCCCCTCAGTAACAAGTGTGCAAGGAGCCCCCTCCAGAACCAGTGGGCAAGAAGCCCCCTCCAGAACCAATGGACTAGGAGCCCCCTCCCAATCAGAAGCACATCCCACCTACCCCACCCCCTCTCCCTGAGGTGGCTGCCCATTTCCAACATGATGCCCCTGAACAGTGGAGTCCTGATATGTCAGGAGTCAAGTTGGGGCGTGGACTTTGACCTGTGGGCATTGGAGACTTTGAACTGGCCTTTGGGCCTGCATGTACATATGCAGTTGTGTATGTTTTGGGATTTTGAATTTTCATTCAACATGATTACAGTGGTTGGAACAGAGGTATGTGTCCTAGCTTTCTTTGCTTCTGGGTACTGTTACAGTTGATTTACTCTGCAGCTGGTTCTGGGTGTGTGGTGTGTGTGCATGGTGGGTGTTGTGCGTGTATGTGTCACTTTCCACTCCCTCTCTCCCTCCTTTGTGTGCTAGGCGGCTGTACTCACCATCGTCGTCTTCATCGGCATTGGTGCTCCAGGACAGCCATGGTGTGGTACAGCATCTGGAAGACTTGCAGTTATGGTTCCATGGCGGCCACAGACTACTCTGTGTCCCTTTTAAATGATGTGTTTCCGCCGGGCTTTTGGTGTTGTTGCTACCGCCCCGGAAATCCTGGCAGTGTGCTATGTCATAATATGTTGGGCAGAACCTTGTCTTCTACCTTCCTGTAGGTGGCTACCGCCGTGTTCAGTGGTCATACCGCGCTGGCGATTGGTGTGGTACATTGTCTGTCTATGGGAGTGATCACCACCAGGGTCATTATTTGGCGGTCGTTACTGCCAGCCTGGTGATGCTGCTACCACCATCGTGGTGTGGCGGTAACCTGATAGCCAAGGTCATAATGACCACCTGTGTCTTTAAGAACACCTGGACATCTCGTATCCCATCATGCCTAGCGATAGGCAGTTACCTCAGTTCTTTTTTGTAGGCAGTATTAGCTGATTTACAGAGAAAACTGATATATTATTTTGTCTACTCCACCAGGGAGAAGGAAGGGTTGCTTATGACAATGAGAGAACTGAAGTTACAGGTAAGAAACTATTCCTTCTCTCGTAGGGGATTTCCATGTAGAGTCATAAGCATTGAATAGAGTAGCAAGTCCATCCCACTGAAAGCGATGGAGTAGACATAACAATAATGAAATAGGTAATCAAGCAAAGATATTTCTGAGAGAAGCCTGACCTACTTGAGCATCTGTCTTCGCATCAGAATCAAGGCAGTAGTGCTTAGTTAATGTGTGGACAGACCTCCAGGTAGCAGCATTGCAAATATATGCCAAAGGGATATTTCTCATTAAGGCAGTTGTGGCTGACTTGCCTCTTGAAGAGTGTCCTTTTGGTCTGCTAGGAAGGGTTTTACTAGCTAGTTGGTAGCTGTACAGAATATGGGAGACAATCCACCTACAGAGTGATTGTTTGGAGGTGGAAAGACCTGTGCGAACAAGACCATAGTTAGCAAACAGTTGCTATGATCTGCTCATCGATTTTGTTTTGTCTAGGTAAAATTGTAAAGACCCCTTTACGTCCACAAAGTGAAGTAAACTGTAAACGTTGCACTTGTATAGCGCACTACTCATCCGTTAGGGTCTCAAGGCGCTGTACGCATACCGCTGTGGAACCCCTCCTGGCTTTTCCCTGTGAGGCACCCACTCCTGGACAGCCCCAGGGGGTGAAGTCAAGCATCCAAGCGCAGTGAGGGCCATTGTGGAGATTAAGCAAGCTATTGCCAAGAGTTACAGAGTGGGACCCATTAATTAGTTTAGGCACCGAGGCGAGAATTATCTGGTCCAAGGGAATTGAGCACAAGACCTGCTGAGGTGGGAATTGAACCCTGGTCCCGGACCATATCTCTTCATCAGGGTCTGCCGCTCTAACCAAGTGTTCTCTCAGCCTGAGTAGATGTTTTTTTAAATAAACTTGGTAAAGAAATAGTCTTGTTTACATGAAATTCAGAAATGACTTTGGGTAGGAATTTAGGATATGTCTCATAAATACTTTGGAGGAGTGCAATACCTCATATGGTTCATGAGCACAGAGGGCCTGGATCTCACTGACTCCACGTGCTGATATAATTGCAACAAGGAAAGCAGTTTTCCAAGTGAGGTGTTGGAGAGATGCCTTGTGTATAGGTTCAAAAGGTTGCAGCAGCATAAGACATGAAAGGAGTATGTTGAGCTCCCGTGGTGAAGAAGGGCGTCTTAAAGGAGGAAATACCTTCTTTAATCCCTCTAGAAAATCTTTGATGACTGGTATTTTAAAGAAAGAGGTTTGTGAAGGATTTGTCCTGTATGCAGTGAGACCTGCCAGGTGTACTTTAATGGAAGAGAATTGCAGACCAGATTTAGCAAGGTGCAATATATATGAGAGAATATCTACCTCTCTGCAAGATGTGAGGTCTATCTTCTTGGAGGAACACAAGATGCAGAATCTATTCCATTTAAAGGCATATGTAGATTGGGTGGATGGCTGATTTGCCTCTTTCAGAATCTCCATACAGTCTTGTGGTAGGTTAAGGTGACTGTAAGAATTATCCTTCAAAAGTTTGTCTTAATTTTCTTTTATTTTCTTCAATGTAATACAACGAATTTAGACACCTTCAGCATAGCCATAATCCAGCCTCTCCACACCTCGTAGTCCACGACCGTTTCTCCCCCACCATTCCATCCTTGACACCTTCATTACCTCATCACATTCCACATTGGAATAATGAAAGATGACATCATTACACACCTCCCGACTTTCAATATAACAAAAATTTTGAACTTTCTTCTATAGAATTAAACAATCCTACGCAATGACATTCAACGACATGAACATATTAACAGTTAACTTTACAAACGCGTCCCATGCTCCATGTAGAACCACTCTCTAAGATCACCACATTTCTTTTAACATCCTGCACAAGTTACGGAGGAGAATACTTGCTTTCTCCTTTCACAACAATCCCACTTTTTTTCACTGCCACCCAATCTCCCTTTTGTATATGGCAACTTTTAGTACACATCCTTTTGTCGTATTGTAAAGCACTTTTCTCCTGTAATTTCTCTACCCTAGCTTTTATAGACTCCCTGTCCACTATCACTTTTTGATTGCCCTTTAACCTTACTGGACATTCCAATACTCCAGGCTCCCTACCCTTCAATGATACAAATGGTGACACTCCTGTCGTAGAAAGGGGAGTGGTACGATACGTCCACATCATTTTGTTTAATTCTCTTTTCCAAGGAAGTTGGTTGGCCAAGGACAATTGGATATTATCCAAGATCAATCGATTTATTCTTTCCAATAAACCATTGGCTTGTGGATGGAAAAAAGCTACTCTCTCAAGCCTGACTCCCATTTTTCGTAAGTAACCAACCATTTCAGATGATATAAACTGTAAACCATTATCAGACACTATGGACTTAGGAATACCCTCTTCCAAGAATACTTCTTCAAAGAACTCAATAACCTCCCTGGTTCTCACATGGTCCACTACTTTGGTGCCAAACCACTTGGAGTGGTAATCAATTAGTACAAGTATGTACCTACACTTCGTACCTAACTTAAACACTGGTCTAATAAAATCCACTGCCACTTTCTCCCAAGGTCCACTTGGAAACTTTACAGGTGCTAGGGGAGCTTGTCTTATTACCTTGGTCTTATCACTATTGGCACAAGCAAAGCAGTCTTTCACTACCTCTTCAACTTGTTTATCCATCTCTGGCCACCAAAACGACTGTCTTACCTTTCTCTTCATCATTCCCCTGCCAAGATGTCCCTGATGCGTGATCTCTATAATGTGTTTCCTTATGCCAGCAGGAGGAACAAGCTGATCCCTCCTCTGTAACCTACCATTAACTATACTTAACTGGTCTTTGACTTTAAGATACCCAACCAAGTCACCACAACTGTTCCCACTGTTCTCCCTCCAACCATTTACTACCTTTTCCTTCACAATTTTTAACACCGGATCAGTGGTCACAGCATCTTCCCATTCTTGAGCCGTTATGGTCAACTCACCCAAAACGGTCCCTATAATATCTTCCACTCCATCCTCTACAAGCTCCCCACTATTCTCGGGCACTCTAGAAAGATAATCTGCAACAACATTCTTACTCCCTTTCACAAATTCCACCACGAAATTATAACTCAACACAGATAGTAACCACTTAGAAATTCGTGGCGTAACGCTACCTTCAAGCCCACGACCACCTTTGAAAATACATGTTAATGGTTTGTGATCTGTCCTCAATTTAAAGGGTAACCCCCATAAGTAAAATCTGAAATGGTTAATTCCCCAACAACATGCTAGGGCCTCCCTTTCAATTACAGAGTATGAAATTTCAGCACCTTGTAGTCTCCTAGATGCAAAACCAATTATACGTTCCTCACCCTCCTTAATCTGCGTCAATACAGCTCCAATGCCCACATCGCTACCATCAGTGGTTAGAAAGGTTTTGGCATTTACATTGAATATACCCAGAGTGGGAACCTTCAAGATACAATCTTTCAATTTTTCGAAGAAATCTTTACAATTCTCATCCCACTTGTACGTTACACCTTTTTTCATGAGCCTTCTCAATGGTTCCACAATCTCAGTAAAGTTTTTCACAAATTTTGAACAATATTCAGCAAGTCCCAGAAATGATCTCAACTCATCTTTTGAACTGGGTTCAGGGGCATGTTCAATTGCAGATACTATGCTCTTTATGGGTCTGATTCCATCTTTACTTATGACGTGTCCCAAGTACGTCACCTCCTGTTTCCGAACTTGACATTTTTCTTTCTTAATTGTTAGTCCATTCTCCTTTAATCTGTGCATCACTTCCAAAAATAAAAGATCATGCTGGGATTCGCTCTCGCCCACAATCAGTATGTCATCCTGAAAACATAATATTTGAGACATATCACCAAAGATTTGCTCCATCAACCTTTGAGATACTGCAGAAGCAGAGGCATGTCCAAATGGCATTCTCTTATACCGGAAGGCCCCAAACGGTGTCACAAAGGATGTCAAATGTCACAAATCTGGATGTAGATTTATTTGGTGGTACGCGGAAGACATATCTAAGACCGTAAACACATTCCCCTTTGCTCTTACTGACAACATTTCTGCAATGTTAGGCAATGGTTGCCGATCGACCCATATGCACCTGTTGAGATCCCTAAGATCTATACATAAGCGGATTTTCCCGCCCTCCTTCGGTGCTACAACCACCGGAGCTAACCACTCCGAAGATTCTATGGGTTCGATGATGTCTTCCCTCAACAGCTTTTCCAGTCCTTGCTTTAAAGGCTCCCTCATCAAATTCGGAATGTTTCTCATTTTGTGTACTACAGGTGTAACGTTCTTCTTCAATATGATTTTATGGGAAAATCCCTTTAGAAAGCCTAATTTTCCAGAAAAAACCTCTGGAAACGTATCAATCAAGCTTTATTGTGGTGATTCCGACACTACTCCAATATCCACATCTTTGGTCAGGAATACAGGTTCCTTTGCATTGGGATTTAAAACTATGCCAAGGTCTTTTTGATGACGCCAACCCAGGAGATTTGTTCCATAGTCTGTAACATATACTTTACCACTAATGATCCTTCCCTTGAAAGAGATTGACATCCAGCGCATTCCGACAATCTCTATTCTCTTTCCCGCATAACCCACAGCTTTTATATCAGGAACCGATAGGTTTTTATGCGCTGAGTCCATCCATTTAGAATCATACACTTCTCTAGATATAAGAGTAAACAAACTTCCCGAATCCACTAGGAGCTTGACCCATACATTGTCCAACAATATTTTAGCATGAGGCTTCTCTAGTACATCTGTACTCTCTTTTTTTATCATTTTAATTGACGCTCCACTATGGTCATCAAGAAACACTTTTTCATTTACAGTCAAAAATATGTCTTCCATCGTCTCACACACATCTTGAACTTCCTGTATGGTTTTATTTCCTGCATTGCTCCTTAACTTACAAACCTTAGCAAAATCTCCCCTCTTACCACAGGAACGACAAATAGCATTTCTGGCCGCTCATGTTCTACTTGACGCTATGTGCCCAGGTGCATCACAACGGTAGCACTTTATTACTCTCCATTCTTGTGCTTTACGTGTTTCTTCTGCATTTACTTTTGTAGCTTCAAAATTCTTGGTTGGCTTGCTCCACTCTACTTTGATATGTGGATCATCCTTCTTCCTGATTTCTGTTATAATTCCTGGTTCTCCCTCTTTAGGAACTTTCTCCATTTCTTTTAACCACACAGCCGCATGTTCCATCCCTTTAGCAATTTGTATAGCCTCCGCCAGGTTCGGGTCTTTCACTAATAATTTCTCTCGTATCCTCTTATCATATGCACACCTTACAATTTGATCCCGTATAAGAGAATCTAACAATTGATGAAATTCACAAGATAATGCCAAACCCCTCAAACTTGCTACATATGATGCTATATCTTCATCTTCTCGTTGTACCCTAGAAAAAAACTTATGTTGTTGTAGCACAAGATTCGTTTTTGGCTTGAATTGTTCATCAAGCATTTGCATAGACATATCAAAGATGTTAGTTGGTTGTCCATCGCCCATTCCCAGAGATACCTCTGGTAAGTTTTCGTATATCCTTCTTCCCTCAATGCCAAGATGATGTAACAAGATAGCTTGTCGCCTTGGAGGAGCATACCGGTCACTACCTATGGCCAACATATAGGTATTACAAATCTTTTTCCACTGTTTCCAAGGAATTGGCGGGTCCCCAGGAGTTGCCAGGAATGGTGGAGGCGCAGATATCCCTTGGTCACTCATCTCTTTACTAATATATATATATATTATATATATATATATATTTTTTTTTTTTTAATTTAATTTAACTTACACTGTACTATGCCTTTCCCTAATTATTTATTTACACTCCTCTATTATTTATTTATTTCGCTCTATCGGTTTCCTGTTCACCGTAGCTTCAAATCCTTTCTATTGTTCCTTGTCCTCTAGTCCTTTCTTAGTTTCCAATGTCTTCAATGTAGTCCTTCTTCAGTGTTTTCACTTTGCCTGGATCTGCTTTTCACTGATTAAACCTTTAATCAGTTCTCGTTTCAGGAGCGTCGAGATGTTTTAAGGTATTTCCACAAATATTTCGCTTATATGTACATTTGATTCACTCGACTCTGTAAACTTCCAAAGGTCGAGATGCACTGCTTTAACTACACATGCAGCGCGCGTGATCAGTGCACGCGATTAAGGACCGTTGATTCAGTTCTGTTTACACACGTTTAAAATTAGTATCGTCCATTTGTTTCCACTTGTGCACCTCTGATTAGTGCGTTGATTTCTTTTGACACCTCTTACACTTCAATCGACGCAATTGTTCACACAAAAAAATACCAAGACACCTCGTACTCCACGACCGTTTCTCCCCCACCATTCCATCCTTGACACCTTCATTAACTCATCACATTCCACATTGGAATAATGAAAGATGACATCATTACAGTGACCATACTTTACTAGCTCAGGAGTCATGCTGACAAATTCAAGGAGGAGAGGTTGGCATGTCTCATCTGTCCTCTGAATCTCATCAGGAGGTCTGGCAGCCTGAGATGTGGACAGAATGACCAGTGAAGAAGGTCTGGGAATGACCATTCTCTCGGCCACTCTTGTGCAATGAGAATCATCCTACCTGTAGACGGCAACAGCTTGAGTAGGACTGCTGGGAGCAGGGGAATTTGTGGAAAAGCATAAAGAAATTTGTTGGACCAGTCTATCCATTGGGCATTACCCAATGATTCTGCATGGTAAAACCTGGTGGTGTAGTTGTGGCATTTTTTGTTTTCCACTGTGGTGAAGAGGTTGATAGAAGGTGTGCCCCACAAGTGGAAGATATTTTGAACAACATCTTTGTTTAGTACACACTTGTGGTTCTCGTTGAGAACCCTGCTAAGGGCATCCACTTGGACATTCTGAATGCCTGGAAGACGAGTTGCTATTATCTTCAAATTCCTGGCAAGGAGCCAATGCCAAATCTTTGTGGCCTCTTATGACAGGACTCTAGATATTGTTCACCCCTGCTCGTTCAGGGAGTACATGATGGTTACATTGTCCGTCTGGACAAGCAGGGTGTTGGTGTTGAAAGATGGGAGAAACGCCGTGAGAGCAAGGGGAACTGCATGGGGTTCAAGGAGACTGATGTGGTGTGACTTTTCCCTGGGAGACCAGGAGCCTTGTATTTGTAGGTGATCCATATGAGCTACCCATCTGAGCAGAGAGGCGTCCGTCACGATGGTCTGTGTTTGAGTCTGTTGAGGAAATAGCATCTCATGTAGGAGATTAGTTGGAGAACACCACCAGTTGAGGGATCTGATTGAGTGGGCGGATAGACTGATTCTGTCTTCCCAGTTTTCCGACAATTGATCTCACTGGTTCTTTAGGCACTCCTGGAGAGGTTGCATGTGGAGGCGAGCGTTAGGAGTCAATAAAATGCAGGAGGCCATGGGGGCAAGAAGTGAGGAGGCTGTGCGCACTGTTGGAAGATGCATAGTTTTGAAAGTGCAACACTTTAGGAGAGTGGATAAGCATTGTTCCTCTGAAGGACACATCTTTCCTTGAAGCTTGTCAATGGTAGCTCCTAAGTAGTGCACCTTCTGGACTGGTGTTGTCGTGGACTTGAGGAAGTTGACATGAAGCCACAACTGATAAAGGAGATTGCAGGTCCATTTGAAGTGCAGTTGGGCTTCTGGAAAGGTGGATGCCTTGATCAGCCAGTCATCTACATGTAGGTAGACAAAGATTTAGTGCTTTAGAAGATTTGCTACCACGACAGCCATGCACTTGGAGAAAGTTCTGGGTGCTGACTTGAGACCAAATGGTAGGATGGTGTATTGGTAGTGGTCCTGCCCCACAATGAACCTTAGGAACGTCTGAATGTTTTTTTGTGATGGGCATGAAAGTAGTCATTTTGCAGGTCGATGGAGCAAAGCCGGTCTCCATGGCGAATCTGGAGATACATTTGGTGCAAGGCCAGCATTCTAAACTTTTCCTTATAAATTCATGTGCTGACGAGCTTTGAATCGAGAATGGGTCTGAACTCTTGTTTGTCCATTTTTGGCATGAGGAAGTACCTTGAGTAAATACATTTTCCCCGATGGTTGAGGGGAACAGGTGCCACTGCCTTCTTTTCCAACAGCATGGTGACTTCCACTTTTAGAAGGTTGAGACGTGAAGTGAATGCCCTTGGGCCAATAGGCAGTGGTGGGGCACAAAACCTGAGACAATTCTCATTCTGCATAATGTTCAAGACCCAGGCATCTGTTGTAATGTGTTGCCAATCTGTCAGATAATTGGTGATGCTTCCCCCCATCAGAGTGGGTAACCGAAGAAGGAGAAGAAAGCTTTCAGGGTTTTGAGGCTGGAGCTTGTCGAGTATACTGATTGAGCTGGTGTGCCACCCCTCCTCTTTTCTGTTTATGCTGAGGTTAGTAAGGCCTTTGATACTGCTGCTGAGATCTTCCAGACAGCCAATGCAGGGTTTGAACCCTCTGAAAGGGAAAGCAACGTTGGAAAGGTTGAAAGGATCTGCATTGATCTTTGGATCTTTCAAGACCTACAGCTTTCAAAGTGTCTACTTCAGTCTTCATCCTTGCCATTTCATCAACAACATGAGAGCTGAACAGTGTGGATGCCAAAAATGGCAAGTTCTGAATACGCTGTTGAGAGTCCAGTTTTAGTGATCTTAGCCAGAGCCAAGCATGCCTTCCTAAGGTCACTCCATGACAGTAAGCATGTGCTGCACTAATGATTTCATTAGAGACCATGGCACCTTCCTGGACAATCTCCAAAAAAATCTTCCCTCTGGTCTCTCGGGAGGTGGTCTGCAATACCTTTTCTGGAGCCTGGAAGGTGCTGACTTAGTTGCAGCTGGAGTAAGAAAAACTTCCATGGCGGGTTCAAGAAGACCCGACACTAGCATGCGCAAAGGCCTCAGGGCTGTGCTTTGATAGAATGTTTCAAATATTACAGAGGTGGATGGCATTGGAACAGCCACAGGAATTTCGAGTTCAGATGCATCCCAAACAATATCTTCCTGAAAGGTGGCTATCTCACCCACCATTGAGTAATGAGGCTGAGGAGATTATGATACTGTGGGTGAATAGTCCCTGGTGGACGATGAGGTATCTCCGTGATAGTGTTGGTGGGATCGCGATCTTGACCTGTGTCGCAATCTGTGATGGAAGTGTTTTGACCTTGTAGATGAGTGGCCAGATGTATGATGGCCATGATGGGAATAATGGCACAATCTTGAGCGTGGTCTAGGAGCTGGAGCAGTACTAGGCACATGTGGCACCGGAGGAAGTGGAGGCACAGGTACCAGAAGAACTGGAGAAGCCGGTAGCGCCGGAGGCAGATATTGAGGTGGAAGAGGAGGTGTTGCGGCGGGCAGGGGAGAGGTGGTCAGAGGAAGAGAAGGAGATGAGGGAAGGAGCACAAGCGGAGGAGAAACATCTCTGGAATGCTGTGACTTCGATGACGAATAAATCCTTTTGCATTTTGAAGAATTTTTCCTTCTTGATGTCGAGGGACTCTTCGACGTCGACTTTCTCTGATGTCTAAGCATCTACGGTAATTGGATCCTCGATGTTGAGCTGTCACGTCGGCTTTTCCTTCGCTGTGATGGCAAGTCCATCAATGTCGATGCAGTCCTCGACACCGTGAGCCGATGAACAGAACTCCTCGATGTTCTGAGGTGTCTTGATGCTGAGCGGTGATGCTTGTATGACGTTGATCTAGTCTTTGAAGGGGAACATGTTGGTGCCATACCTCCTCTTGACGCCGTTCTCCTCAATGTCAAACAGGACAGAAAGCATTTTCCTGCAGAAAAATGCTTCTCACACCTCCCATGTCCACTGGAGGCTGAGGGAAGAGCTCTAATGGAAGTCTGATCCTCCCCTCGCTCAGAGTTCCAACTGACTTCTTGTTAACGTCATCTCTCTGCTCTCCCTTGAAGGCGAATCTTCTCTCTATCACGCAGGGTGTGCCTGGAAAATGTCTTACAGAAGTTGTAGGAGGCAGGAAGGTGTGAAAAAGGCAGTCAAATGATACAGACGTCATGGGTGTCTGTTTTGGCCTTTTTTTTGCCACAGAGTGGGCATTTGTCAAACAGAGAAGGCATTTTTTCAAGAACAAAAAACGGCTTAATTCCTGTCAGAAATGACAATAACTAGCAGCGAAAGGTAAAAGGTGAAATTATTGTCACTACTATTTTATAACAATTTTGGAAGGAAAAAAACCTAAACAGGTTGAGCTCAGTGCTCCAGGTCCTGTCAGCAGGAGCCGTAAAAAAGAACTGAGGTAACTGCCTCTCACTACGCATGATGGGTTACTGGATGCTCAGGTGTTCTTAAAGACACAGCCGCCTTTAACTTCCATTATATTGGAAGCCTATAGGCTACACTGCCTACATTCCTTCATACTTATCTTAGATTACAAAAGGGTTTGTGATTGATGTGTTCTGTTATTTTACCAAACATTCATTCACTTGAGTGCATGTCTTCATGGTCTATTTTGTATCAGCAAGATGAAGAACTTTGGCCACTGTAGCTTAATTTTTTGGGTTGCATAATGACATTCTTAAGTGACTATGCAGGCCTTCCTGAAGTAAGGCGAACATCAACACTTAAGAAGACATTTTGGAAAAGTACTTTGAGGTCCCCGCAGGAGGGCTGCCCTATTCAATGCATATGA
Organism: Pleurodeles waltl; assembly: GCF_031143425.1. Taxonomy (NCBI): domain Eukaryota; kingdom Metazoa; phylum Chordata; class Amphibia; order Caudata; family Salamandridae; genus Pleurodeles; species Pleurodeles waltl. The sequence goes on from NC_090447.1 coordinate 1,064,967,940, forward strand.
CTTTACATGGAAATCCCCTATGAGAGAATCAGCTTTCCTAAATAAAACCAAACATTGAAAAGTTAGTCGCCGAGATGCATCGCCAGCCTTCCCAATAACATTTTTCAATTTTCCTATATTTTTTCAATATAAAATATTTATAAATGGTGTCTACTTGTTTGTGTATTTTTGTGAATTATTGTTTTAATTTTTGAAATTTAAATAGTAAAAAATGTTGGGGGTCCTCGACTTTCAGTAGTGATTTAGTGGGGGTCCGCAGGAGTCAAAAGGTTGGGACCCATTTCCTTAATAGCTTATAGCCATGCGGCTATGTAAAATAGCAAATTTGTGTCCTGATGCACTAAAAGACTGTCCACAAAAAGTGGTTGCATATTGCTTGCAGATTTTTTGCGACCATTCTTTATATTTGCAGTGTGAGTACTTTTAAGGTGCATTACAGTTTCAAGGGGTCGCAGAACAACTTATGGAATCAATACTAATTAGCCAGGTCACTATTTGATTTCTACTGCAATTGGTTGGAAAACCAGGGATGATGGCCTGCGAAAAGCAGCGGACCACCATACCTGAATTTTCATTCCCAATAGGGATTTTTTTAAAGTATCCAAAGTTGCTTAACATAAATCGTGCTGCTTTAAAAAAAATCCATATGGGAAGAAATTTAAAGAGGCACACAATTGTCCACTGCGGCATTGCATGCTCCACGGTTCCCCTGAGAGCACCTGATATGTTCCCAGAGTGAAAGCTACCCAACAGGGACAGCTTCCCTTGCCAATTATTTGACGCCTTCTTTGGGGAGACAGTAACTGTTCAATGGTTCGCAAACACAACAGCAGTGGCAAACAATTTCAAATTGCAGTTAGGATGCGATTTGCCTTTTATTTCTCTCCCTGATTAAGATTCGGTGTAGGTTGGTAAACTCATTTTATGAGTCGGAAATAATTTTTACGACTTCCTAAATGCGTTTAATATACACAATACATTGATTTTAAAGTTGTAAACTCTGTACTTTGACATCGATCACATGATTTGCTACCACAAAATGGACACCTACACCAAGACCTATTTTCTTTATAAACTTTTAATGTACTTTAACTGTGAAGACTTCTTGCAATCACTTGAGGTGAAGGAGACATTTCTATCATGACGTTTGTATGGCCACGATAAGATCTGTATTTGTTTCCTTTAGTTAGCTAAGGGAGGCAGATTCTTCGATAATTATTTAATGACGCTTATTCAGTGGCATGTCATATCATACATCCTACTCGTCTTCACGTGTTTACTTTTCCACTTTCCTCTGACGTTGATTACCCTGGACCTGTCTTTGCGAGGTCTGTTCACACTTCTTCCCTTAGGGACCAGTATCTGCTCATGTTTCTTCCACTTCCTGTTCATTGTGCAATGAACATCCCCCTTTTTGTTTTTCTTTTATCTATTTTTCATTTTTTTCAAGGTTTCTTCACTATATATCCCTTTGGTGTGTGAGGGTTGTATTTGGGGTTCGTTGACAGGATTGACATGTCTGACTTCAAAAACTACTTGGAACAATTTACATAAACAAGAGCTTCCTTTGTTTATTCCAGAAACTCTGGGCTACATTGATATTTCTATGCGTATATAGGCGTACACATGGGACTCTCTGTAAACTCTACAGGTGCCTCATCTCAAACAAATGCCTGAGCTGATCCAGAACGTTTTTCTCCTCCATGAACAATTCTGTGCATTTTAGGCATTCACAACATTTTAACAGGTAAAGCCAGAAACGTTATTTCAATAACAGCTTTATATAGATAATCCTAAACACGTCTTGTGAATTACTTTTTAGGCCTTGGAATTCACGTTTTCTCGATGCAGAATTGTACATATTCAACGGTAATACCCGAGTCAAGGAGAGTAGCCTGTTGAAAGCCTCAGTTGTTTTTTCCATGGGGAACATTTTTTGCCTTTTGGAGTAACCACTTCCCATGTAGTGGATTGCGAGTGTCCGTTTCCCCTTCACTATCTGTAATGGGATTTAATCCTGTAATTAATAGGAGTAAATCTCTGGAAAGTCAAGTAGAGGAATGGATCAGAGAAATGTTTGTGATGACCCACAAGCTCATGGGTTTGTGGGTGCTCAGACACTTCCAGTGCTAACCGTGCCTAGAACGTACAGTCACAACAATGTGCGTAATTAAAAGCCAGTGTGAGATAATATTACAAATAATTAAAAGAGACTCCGACTCCAAAGTCAACTATGAAGAATTCCCCACATTCAGAAACCCAATCAATTGGATATACAAGTCAAACTTAAAAGTGCAAATAGCTGTGTGAATCGGTCCGTACACGCAGAACCAACAGGTTATTCACAAAATCAGTTCAGCCTGAGGTAATATATGCGCTGAAATTCTCCTACTCTGGCACATTTCCCAAAATATTTAATAGGGCATTCCCAGCGGAGCGCCAGATGGGTGGTGAGGAAAATGAAGTATAAATGAGGTCAACGCCATCAAAGTTGCAACTTTTAGGCCCTGATTTATACGGTTTTTGCACCACATTTGCATCAATTATTGATGTAAAAGCGGCGCAAACTTACAAAATACCATCATGTCCTTGACTGATACTTTTTGACGCAAACCTGTGCTAATGCAGGTTTGAGTCAAAAAGTATACCACCGGCTACCGCCATTTATGAATGCCAGCTGGGCATCATATTTAAGGAATGAGGCTAGCCGGCGCTAGGGCCTGGTTAGCATAAAAATAAATGACGCTAACCGGGTAGGGGAGGCGTAGGGAAGACTGGAGGTTGTGCGTGAAAGAATGGAGCTAGTCAGGTTAGCGTAAAAAAAATAACGCTAACCTGACTAGCGTAATTTTTTGATGCACAACCCCAATGGACATGACTCCTGTCTAAGCAAGGACAGGAGTCACGCCCCCCTGCCGTGCCCCCTGCCCAATTGCCATTGGGCACAGTGCCATGTAGGGGGGCCGAAGTTAGGACCCTCTATAGCACTTAAAAAAAAAAAAACTTACCTGAACTTACCTGGGATGGGTCCCCCCATCCTTGGGTGTCCTCCAGCTGTGCGTGGGGGTGGGTGAGGGTGTCCCTGGGTGCACGGAAGGGCACCTGCGGACTGTTTCCATGGTCTCTGACCATGGAAATGAGCTTACAGGTCGTCTGCCCTGACCCAGTCGTTAAATAATGGCCCTAAGCAGGCTTAGCGTCATTATTTAAGGTCTCACTCCTCCTGTGTGTGATGTTTGCATGGGAGGATAAATAAGGCGCAAAGGTCTTAGAGTCATTTTTTTGCAGAGGAACACCTACCTTGCATCTCATTGATGCAAGGTAGTTTTCCGCAGGCAGAAAATGACGCTAACTCCATAACTGTGACGCTAGACGGGTCTAGCGCCAAGGTATAAATATGGAGTTAGGTTTGCGCCAGATTTGCGTAAAGAAAATGATGCACATCCGGCGCAAACAGAGTATAAAAAGGCCCCTATATTTTGTACGTTTGCACTGCTTTTGTGTCAAAAAATTATGCAAATGCAGCGCAAAAAAAGTATAAATGAGGGCCTTAATTCAGAAATATTGGTAATGCCTTTCTCACAAGTTGCTGCACTCTCAAACATATACCTCAATGAACAAGGCAAAAGCTGTACAGAAAAGATGGGACAGACAGTACGTTGAACTCTCAAATTTCCCAAGGTGGGAATAGGAGTGAAAAACTTTATGTGAAAGACTAGCTCCATGTACAAGATAACTAAAACAAATCTTAAAAAAAAAACTGGTAGCCCTCCAAATAGCTGTTTTATACAATGTAGAAATTTACACTAAGCAAAATGGATTCATGCCAAGGTACTTACGTAATAGCACGCTTCCCTAAGGGAACATATTTGTTTAATCAGGTGAACACTACTTTGTAACATGACTCATATGAATTAACATTCTAAAGACCACAATTCATATTTTGTAGCATAATAAAAATGCAAGCTCTCCATCAAATGCTCATGTGAAGAAATAACTTTAAATTGATTAACACGTTTAAACATATGCTTATAAAACACCACACGCCGATTAGCATGCTCCCTGTGCCATTCCAGGGTCCCAGTTGGGCCCCTAATGACACGTTAATAAAAAAAAGAAATATTGCTTAACTATACTTACCCTACTTACCTATGATGGGCTCCCCCATCCTCCAGTGTCCCTCTGGTGTGGGTGTTCCTGGGGCTTGAGGAGGGCACCTGTGGACCCATTCCATGGTGTTTGACCATGTAAATGGGTCAACAGGTCCCTTAATGCCTGGTCTGACCCAGGCGTTAAACAATGGTGCAAGGCTTACTTTGGGCCATTATTTAGCCCCTCCTCCCACCCGTGCGTCATTTTAGCACTGGGGATGATTATGGGGCTATGAGGTTAGCACTATTTTTTTGATGGGAACGCCTACCTTGCATCTCATTGACGCAAGGTAGGTTCACACATCTAAAAATGGTGCAAACTCCAATATTTTGATGTTAGACGGGTCTAACCTCAAAATATAAATATGAAGTTAGTTTTGCGCTGAATTTTCAAAGAACAAATGACCCACATTCGGCACAAATGGGCTATAAATATGGCCCTAAATGTGCATTCGTAAAATCTGTGTGATGTGGTCACGCATTTTTTGAATCGACATTCAGGACTATTTTGGTCTAACCCTAGAACAGTAGCATAGCCTGGGGGTCATGTGCTCCAGTGCAAGCAATATTACTAGGCCTCCAGCCAGTAATGAAATACTGCTATAAGTGAGGTGGGAAGTGCTAAACACACACCTCAACCCCAGTGTCACTGCACCTGCTAAACCAACATGATTTACAGATCTCTAATTTCTTCATTCTAGTTATTTTTCTTCTCTCCTCTCTACCTCCACCCTGCTCTTCTCTCATATTTTTCATTCATTTAATGCTCTCCTCATCCCCTTCCTCAGTCTCTCTCTACCCCTTCTTCTGTCTCTCACTTTTTCTCATCGCCTTTCTCCCTTTTCTCCTCATTTCTGGTTCTTTGTCCTTTCTTTTTCTTTGCCAACTTTGCTCATCCTTATCGTCCTTTCTCATTCACTCTCTCCTTTTCTTTCTTTCCTCGCCATTCTTTATTGCCCCCTTACCCTTTATTCCCTCTGTACCCCACCCAGTGAAAAGTAAACACATGCAAGCTCCTGGCACACAGTGCCTTAAAAAGGAAAACAGGCAGCCTCTGAGAGAGGATCTGCGGGTCTAGAGCAGGCAGACCAGACCCCCTCCCACTTCTGGGTCCTTGTCTCAAATGAATACTATTTTTTTGTGTGGTATATTAAAAAGACATGTTATCTATTAAATATTCTGTTATGTTTACGGTTGCTGTGATTTTAGTAACTTTTGATAATTTTGAGCTACAAACATTTTTGTCATTAAAATCTGCAGATTATGCAGTAGATTATAAGATTACGAGGCAAATGTGACAAATCCATTGTCATGGTATCTTCATCTATCTCAGATGGCATAGGGACCTAAAGGGTACGGTGAAATCCCGCTCATTCACCCCTGTGGAAGACCCAATGTTGTAGTTTGTACAGACTATTTCCAGTGCCGATTTTTCCACATTTGGCATCATTTTACACATCTGTTCAGTGGCTCTGGAACAATTTTCATTGAGGACGATACCATCAATGTTACATTACTGAACCCATAGGGATTGTGAAAAATGAAATTGTCACACAAAGAACAAGAGAAGCAAATGTATTCAGCAGGAGACTAGTAATGGTGTAGTGTGATGCTGGTGGTGCATTCTCCATCACACTGTTGCAAATATATTACTAAAGCATAGTTTAATAGTGTCATGTAATTTATAGACAACATATTTGCCTCCACACTCATTGTACCCATACAGACTTTCACATAGATCACTTTGTTATTGTAGTCAGAGAAAGAAAAACAAACACAAACCTTCCTTTTAACCCCTTCGCTGCCAGGCCTTTTCCCCCTCCTGTGCCGGGACTTTTTTTGCCTATTTGGGGCAGTTCGCGCTTAGGCCCTCATAACTTTTTGTCCACATAAGCTAACCAAGCCAAATTTGCGTCCTTTTTTTCCAACATCCTAGGGATTCTAGAGGTACCCAGACTTTGTGGGTTCCCCTGAAGGAGGCCAAGAAATTGGGCAAAATACAGTGAAAATTTCGTTTTTTTCAAAAAAATTGGAAAAAGTGGCTGCAGAAGAAGGCTTGTGGTTTTTCCCCTGAAAATGGCATCAACAAAGGGTTTGCGGTGCTAAACTCAGCAGCTTCCCAGCTTTCAGGAACAGGCAGACTTGAATCAGAAAACCCAATTTTTCAACACAATTTTGGCATTTTACTGGGGCATACCCCATTTGTGCAATTTTTTGTGCTTTCAGCCTCCTTCCAGTCAGTGACAGGAATGGTCATGAAACCAATGCTGGATCCCAGAAACCTAAACATTTCTGAAAAGTAGACAAAATTCTGAATTCAGCAAGGGGTCATTTGTGTAGATCCTACAAGGGTTTCCTACAGAAAATAACAGCTGAAAAAGAAAAATATTGAAATTGAGGTGAAAAAAACATAAATTTTTCTCTACGTTTTACTCTGTAACTTTTCCCTGCAATGTCAGATTATCGAAAGCAATATACCGTTACGTCTGCTGGACTCCTCTGGTTGCGGGGATATATAGGGTTTGTAGGTTCATCAAGAACCCGAGGAACCCAGAGCCAATAAATGAGCTGCACCCTGCAGTGCGTTTTCATTCTATACCGGGTATACAGCAATTCATTTGCTGAAATATAAGGAGTAAAAAATTGCTATCAAGAAAACCTTTGCATTTCCAAAAAGGGCACAAGATAAGGTGTTGAGGAGCAGTGGTTATTTGCACATCTCTGAATTCCGGGGTGACCATAGTAGCACGTGAATTACAAGGGAATTTCTCAAATAGATGTCTTTTTTACTCACACTCCTATATTTGGAAGGAAAAAATGTAGAGAAAGACAAGGGGCAATAGTACTTGTTTTGCTAATCTATGTTCCCCCAAGTCTCCCGATAAAAATGGTACCTCACTTGTGTGGGTAGGCCTAGCACCCGCGACAGGATATGCCCCAAAACACAACGTGGACACATCACAGAAAACAGAGCTGTTTTTAGCAAAGTGACTACCTGTAGATTTTGGCCTCTAGCTCAGCCGCCACCTAGGGAAACCTACCAAACCTGTGCATTTCTGAAAACTAGAGACCTAGGGGAATCCAAGGAGGGGTGACTTGTGTGGCTCGGACCAGGTTCTGTTACCCAGAATCCTTTGCAAACCTCAAAATTTGGCTAAAAAAACACATGTTCCTCACATTTCTGTGGCAGAAAGTTCTGGAATCTGAGAGGAGCCACAAATTTCCTTCCACCCAGCGTTCCCCCACGTCTCCCGATAAAAATGATACCTCACTTGTGTGGGTAGGCCTAGCACCCGCGACAGGATATGCCCCAAAACACAACGTGGACACATCACAGAAAACAGAGCTGTTTTTAGCAAAGTGACTACCTGTAGATTTTGGCCTCTAGCTCAGCCGCCACCTAGGGAAACCTACCAAACCTGTGCATTTCTGAAAACTAGAGACCTAGGGGAATCCAAGCAGGGGTGACTTGTGTGGCTCGGACCAGGTTCTGTTACCCAGAATCCTTTGCAAACCTCAAAATTTGGCTAAAAAAACACATGTTCCTCACATTTCTGTGGCAGAAAGTTCTGGAATCTGAGAGGAGCCACAAATTTCCTTCCACCCAGCGTTCCCCCACGTCTCCCGATAAAAATGATACCTCACTTGTGTGGGTAGGCCTAGCGCCCGCGACAGGATATGCCCCAAAACACAACGTGGACACATCACAGAAAACAGAGCTGTTTTTAGCAAAGTGACTACCTGGAGATTTTGGCCTCTAGCTCAGCCGCCACCTAGGGAAACCTACCAAACCTGTACATTTCTGAAAACTAGAGACCTAGGGGAATCCAAGGAGGGGTGACTTGCGGGGCTCGGACCAGGTTCTGTTACCCAGAATCCTTTGCAAACCTCAAAATTTGGCTAAAAAAACACATGTTCCTCACATTTCTGTGGCAGAAAGTTCTGGAATCTGAGAGGAGCCACAAATTTCCTTCCACCCAGCGTTCCCCCACGTCTCCCGATAAAAATGATACCTCACTTGTGTGGGTAGGCCTAGCGCCCGCGACAGGATATGCCCCAAAACACAACGTGGACATATCACAGAAAACAGAGCTGTTTTTAGCAAAGTGACTACCTGTAGATTTTGGCCTCTAGCTCAGCCGCCACCTAGGGAAACCTACCAAACCTGTGCATTTCTGAAAACTAGAGACCTAGGGGAATCCAAGGAGGGGTGACTTGCGGGGCTCGGACCAGGTTCTGTTACCCAGAATCCTTTGCAAATCTCAAAATTTGGCTAAAAAAACACATGTTCCTCACATTTCTGTGGCAGAAAGTTCTGGAATCTGAGAGGAGCCACAAATTTCCTTACACCCAGCGTTCCCCCACGTCTCCCGATAAAAATGATACCTCACTTGTGTGGGTAGGCCTAGCGCCCGCGACAGGATATGCCCCAAAACACAACGTGGACATATCACAGAAAACAGAGCTGTTTTTAGCAAAGTGACTACCTGTAGATTTTGGCCTCTAGCTCAGCCGCCACCTAGGGAAACCTACCAAACCTGTGCATTTCTGAAAACTAGAGACCTAGGGGAATCCAAGGAGGGGTGACTTGCGGGGCTCGGACCAGGTTCTGTTACCCAGAATCCTTTGCAAACCTCAAAATTTGGCTAAAGAAACACATGTTCCTCACATTTCTGTGGCAGAAAGTTCTGGAATCTGAGAGGAGCCACAAATTTCCTTCCACCCAGCGTTCCCCCACGTCTCCCGATAAAAATGATACCTCACTTGTGTGGGTAGGCCTAGCGCCCGCGACAGGATATGCCCCAAAACACAACGTGGACATATCACAGAAAACAGAGCTGTTTTTAGCAAAGTGACTACCTGTAGATTTTGGCCTCTAGCTCAGCCGCCACCTAGGGAAACCTACCAAACCTGTGCATTTCTGAAAACTAGAGACCTAGGGGAATCCAAGGAGGGGTGACTTGCGGGGCTCGGACCAGGTTCTGTTACCCAGAATCCTTTGCAAATCTCAAAATTTGGCTAAAAAAACACATGTTCCTCACATTTCTGTGGCAGAAAGTTCTGGAATCTGAGATGAGCCACAAATTTCCTTCCACCCAGCGTTTCCCCACGTCTCCCGATAAAAATGATACCTCACTTGTGTGGGTAGGCCTAGCGCCCGCGACAGGATATGCCCCAAAACACAACGTGGACATATCACAGAAAACAGAGCTGTTTTTAGCAAAGTGACTACCTGTAGATTTTGGCCTCTAGCTCAGCCGCCACCTAGGGAAACCTACCAAACCTGTGCATTTCTGAAAACTAGAGACCTAGGGGAATCCAAGGAGGGGTGACTTGCGGGGCTCAGACCAGGTTCTGTTACCCAGAATCCTTTGCAAATCTCACAATTTGGCTAAAAAAACACATGTTCCTCACATTTCTGTGGCAGAAAGTTCTGGAATCTGAGAGGAGCCACAAATTTCCTTCCACCCAGCGTTCCCCCACGTCTCCCGATAAAAATGATACCTCACTTGTGTGGGTAGGCCTAGCGCCCGCGACAGGATATGCCCCAAAACACAACGTGGATATATCACAGAAAACAGAGCTGTTTTTAGCAAAGTGACTACCTGTAGATTTTGGCCTCTAGCTCAGCCGGCACCTAGGGAAACCTACCAAACCTGTGCATTTCTGAAAACTAGAGACCTAGGGGAATCCAAGGAGGGGTGACTTGTGTGGCTCGGACCAGGTTCTGTTACCCAGAATCCTTTGCAAACCTCAAAATTTGGCTAAAAAAACACATGTTCCTCACATTTCTGTGGCAGAAAGTTCTGGAATCTGAGAGGAGCCACAAATTTCCTTCCACCCAGCGTATAACCCACGTCTCCCAATAAAAATGATACCTCACTTGTGTGGGTAGGCCTAGCGCCCGCGACAGGATATGCCCCAAAACACAACGTGGACACATCACAGAAAACAGAGCTGTTTTTAGCAAAGTGACTACCTGGAGATTTTGGCCTCTAGCTCAGCCGCCACCTAGGGAAACCTACCAAACCTGTACATTTCTGAAAACTAGAGACCTAGGGGAATCCAAGGAGGGGTGACTTGTGTGGCTCGGACCAGGTTCTGTTACCCAGAATCCTTTGCAAACCTCAAAATTTGGCTAAAAAAACACATGTCCCTCACATTTCTGTGGCAGAAAGTTCTGGAATCTGAGAGGAGCTACAAATTTCCTTCCACCCAGCGTTCCCCCAAGTCTCCCGATAAAAATGATACCTCACTTGCGTGGGTAGGCCTAGCGCCGGCGACAGGAAACACCCCAAAGCGCAACGTGGACACATCCTAAATTTTGGAAAAAAACAGAGGTGTTTTTTGCGAAGTGCCTACCTGTAGATTTTGGCCTCTAGCTCAGCCGGCACCTAGGGAAACCTACCAAACCTGTGCATTTCTGAAAACTAGAGACCTAGGGGAATCCAAGGAGGGGTGACTTGCGGGGCTCGGACCAGGTTCTGTTACCCAGAATCCTTTGCAAACCTCAAAATTTGGCTAAAAATACACATGTTACTCACATTTCTGTGGCAGAAAGTTCGGGAATCTGAGAGGAGCCACAAATTTCCTTCTACCCAGCGTTCCCCCAAGTCTCCCGATAAAAATGATACCTCACTTGCGTGGGTAGGCCTAGCGCCGGCGACAGGAAACACCCCAAAGCGCAACGTGGACACATCCTAAATTTTGGAAAAAAACAGAGGTGTTTTTTGCGAAGTGCCTACCTGTAGATTTTGGCCTCTAGCTCAGCCGGCACCTAGGGAAACCTACCAAACCTGTACATTTCTGAAAACTAGAGACCTAGGGGAATCCAAGGAGGGGTGACTTGCGGGGCTCGGACCAGGTTCTGTTACCCAGAATCCTTTGCAAACCTCAAAATTTGGCTAAAAATACACATGTTACTCACATTTCTGTGGCAGAAAGTTCTGGAATCTGAGAGGAGCCACAAATTTCCTTCTACCCAGCGTTCCCCCAAGTCTCCCGATAAAAATGATACCTCACTTGTGTGGGTAGGACTAGCGCCCACGAAAGGAAAGGGCCCAAAACACAACGTGGACACATCACATTTTTTTATAAAAAGCAGTGCCTACCTGTGGATTTTGGCCTGTAGCTCAGCCGACACCTGAGGAAACCTAGCAAACCAGTGCATTTTTGAAAACTAGAAACCCAGGGGAATCCAAGATGGGGTGACTTGCGGGGCTTTGACCAGGTTATGTTACCCAGAATCCTTTGCAAACATCTAAATTTGGCCCAAAAAACACTTTTTCCTCTCATTTCGGTGACAGAAAGTTCTGGAATCTGAGAGGAGCCACAAATTTCCTTCCACCCAGCGTTCCCCTAAGTCTCTCGATAAAAATGGTACATCACTTCTGTGGGTAGGCCTAGCGCACACAAAAGGAAATGGCCCAAAACACAACGTGGACACAACATATTTTTTCACAGAAAACAGAGGTGTTTTTTGCAAGGTGCCTACCTGTGGTGTTTGGCCTGTAGCTCAGCCGGCCCCAGGGGGGGGGGCAGAAATGCCCTAAAATAAATGTGCCCGCCCAACCCCCACCCTCCCCCGCCGGGAGCGACCCTTGCCTACGGGGTCGCTCCCCCTGCGTGACATTGGCACCAAAAAACAAATCCCCGGTGCCTAGTGGTTTCTGCCCCCTTGGGGGCAGGTTGACCTAAACTCAGCCAATCTGCCCCCAAGGGGGGCAGAAATGGCCTAAATACAATTTGTCCCCCAGGGGAGCGACTTTTGCCTGATGGGTCGCTCCCCATCTCTAAAAAAAAAAAACAAAGAAAAAAAAGAAAAATTCCCCTGGCGCCTAGAGGTTTCTGCCCCCCGGGGGGGCAGAAATGGCCTAAAATAAATTTGCCCCCCCAACACCCACCCCCCCCGGGAGCGACCCTTGCCTACGGGGTCGCTCCCCCTGCGTGACATTGGCGCCAAAAAACAAATCCCCGGTGCCTAGTGGTTTCTGCCCCCTTGGGGGCAGATTGACCTAAAATTGGCCAATCTGCCCCCAGGGGGGCAGAAATGGTCTAAATACAATTTGCCCCCCCAGGGGAGCGACCCTTGCCTGATGGGTCGCTCCCCATCTCTAAAAAAAGAAACAACAAAAAAAAAAAACACAAAAAAAAAATTGCCCTGGCGCCTAGAGTGTTCTGCCCCCCCCGGGGGCAGTTCGGCCTAATAATAGGCCGATCTGTCCCCCGGGGGGGCAGAAATGGCCTAAAATAAATTTGCCCCCCCAACCCCCACCCCCTCCCGGGAGCGACCCTTGCCTACGGGGTCGCTCCCCCTGCGTGACATTGGCGCCAAAAAACAAATCCCCGGTGCCTAGTGATTTCTGCCCCCTTGGGGGCAGATTGACCTAAAATTGGCCAATCTGCCCCCAGGGGGGCAGAAATGGTCTAAATACAATTTGCCCCCCCAGGGGAGCGACCCTTGCCTGATGGGTCGCTCCCCATCTCTAAAAAAAGAAACAACCAAAAAAAAAAACACAAAAAAAAAATTGCCCTGGCGCCTAGAGTGTTCTGCCCCCCCCCCCGGGGGCAGTTCGGCCTAATAATAGGCCGATCTGTCCCCCGGGGGGGCAGAAATGGCCTAAAATAAATTTGCCCCCCCAACCCCCACCCCCCCCGGAGCGACCCTTGCCTACGGGGTCGCTCCCCCTGCATGACATTGGCGCCAAAAAACAAATCCCCGGTGCCTAGTGATTTCTGCCCCCTTGGGAGCAGATTGACCTAAAATTGGCCAATCTGCCCCCAGGGGGGCAGAAATGGTCTAAATACAATTTGCCCCCCCAGGGGAGCGACCCTTGCCTGATGGGTCGCTCCCCATCTCTAAAAAAAGAAACAACAAAAAAAAAAAACACAAAAAAAAAATTGCCCTGACGCCTAGAGTGTCCTGCCCCCCCCCGGGGGCAGTTCGGCCTAATAATAGGCCGATCTGTCCCCCGGGGGGGCAGAAATGGCCTAAAATAAATTTGCCCCCCCAACCCCCACCCCCCCCCGAGCGACCCTTGCCTACGGGGTCGCTCCCCCTGCGTGACATTGGTGCCAAAAAACAAATCCCCGGTGCCTAGTGGTTTCTGCCCCCTTGGGGGCAGATTGACCTAAAATCGGCCAATCTGCCCCCAGGGGGGCAGAAATGGTCTAAATACAATTTGCCCCCCAGGGGAGCGACCCTTGCCTGATGGGTCGCTCCCCATCTCTAAAAAAAAAAAAAGAACAAAAAAAAAAAACACAAAAACAAAATTTGCCCTGGCGCCTAGAGGTTTCTTCCCCCCCTGGGGGCAGATCGGCCTAATAATAGGCCGATCTGCCCCCAGGGGGGGCAGAAAAGGCCTTCCCAAAAATTTGCCCCCCCTGGGAGCGACCCTTACCAAAGGGGTCGCTTTGTTGCGTGACATTCACGCGCAAAAACAAACTCCCTGGTGTCTAATGGTTTCTGCCCCCCTTGGGGGCAGATTGGCCTTATTAAAATAGGCCAATCTGCCCCCAAGGGGGGCAGAAATGGCCTAAATATATATTGCCCCGTAGGGGAGTGACCCTTGCCTAAGGGATCGCTCCCCACCTAAAAAAAAAGAATTCATCACAAAAAAAAAAAAGGTCCCTGGTGCCTAGAGGTTTCTGCCCCCCCCTGGGGGCAGATCGGCCTAATAATAGGCCAATCTGCCCCCAGGGGGGGCAGAAAAGGCCTTCCTAAAAAAATGCCCCCCTGGGAGCGACCCTTGCCCAAGGGGTCGCTCCCTTTTGCCAATTTCAAGAAAAAAAAAAAAATCCCTGGTGTCTAGTGGGGTTTCAAAAGCCGGATTGCAAGCAATGAAACCTGTGAGAGACTTCAAAGGGAAGGAAATACATTTCCTTCCCTTTGAAGCCTCTCGGGGCCTCCCCCATGGGATTGAAAAAGAAATGCAAAAGCATTTCTTTTTCAATCGCGCTGGAAGCTCTGCTTCCAGCGCGATGGGGGAGACCCTGTGACTAATCAGCGCGCGCTCGCGCGCTGACGTCACAGGGGGGGTTGGGGGGGGTCGGGGGTGGGAGGGGAAGGGCTTCCCCTTCCATCCCTGACTTGGGGGGGTGGGGGGGAACCCCACAGAGGGAGCGAGAGCGCTCCCTCTGGGCTCTGTGCACAGGACGTAATGGTTACGTCCTGGGCACAGCAGCACTGTGCCTCAGGACGTAACCATTACGTCCTGGGCACAGAAGGGGTTAAGAGTATATGCAGCAATTTGTCAGAAGACTATTTCTGATAATTTGCCTCTGGCTTTGAAAGCTTTGATATGTGACAACATAAAAACAAAATGTAAAGGCTTATTTATTGCTCATTCAGTTTCCGAACTCCAGCATGGTTATTTTAGGTGTGATGCAGCACCTCCCATGCCCTTACCTCCACCACCCATGCGCCTGTAACTGTCTACGCCTGGGATATGTTGTCTATGGATTACTGCGCTATTTCTGATAACTCACTTGTGGTGTACACACATGGCACTGTATTGGCCCTATATCTAGATTGGTGCTGAGTAGAGGTGTATATGCTTTAGATGCTCTTTACCACAATGGGTGTTGCTGTGGGTGTGCCACAGCAACACCCATTGCATTTTGACGCTGCCTCAGATTTGCAAGATTTTTTAAACCTGAGGCAGTGCCAAAATCCAACGCAACCCCAGGGTTGGCTTTAGGAAGGCGCAAAAAGGAGAAATACTTTTATTCCTCCTCATTTTATACTTTTTCTATGTGTGCTCCATTCTGCAGCACACATAGAAAGAGCAAAATGTCAGACATGATTGTTTATTTGTTGGAAGAAATCCTTCCTGCACATAAACAATCATATCAAAATGACGCTTTAGCACTTCTGTGTGAGCTGTACAGTGCAGCACACACAGAAGTGCCAAATCACCACTAGTGATTGTTTATGTGAAGGAAGGGACACTTTCCCACACATAAACAATGAAACCCCTCAATGCAGACATCCTTGCACAACGGTGGCAGGTCAATTTAGCGCCAACGCAGGGGACAGCACAGGGGTGCGTCGTATTCAATTAAATAAGGAATATCCCTTCATTGCGAAAATGGCTGAGCACGGCACTGCTAATTTTGGTGCAGCATTGTGCTCAGTCATTTTGTTTTAAATATGGGCCTAAATCTCTAAGAAAAAAGAAACTAAACTTCTTATTTCTTAATTCAAGACCTCTCACTATGAATCTAATATATCACCCTCAAGGTACATATAGAGTGTTCTACAACAAATATTCTTATGGAAAATACATTTCAATCTTCACAAGTAAAAAGAGACTTTTTACCAAAAAGTGGTTCAAGTTTGGACCCATTGTTTTTGGATTGGTGCATTCATCTATAGAATATTCAAGAATCAGGATTCGGGTTCTAATTCCAAAATAATATGATGTTGTCAAGAAATATCAATATAAACTCCGACTCCTTTACGTTCAATATATCCAATAATATAGTGCATCATGAGACTGCAAAATTTCCAGGTCTTTAAATATTTCAAAAAATAGTACTCTTCTATGTTTCCCAAGATTGCATGCATGACATTCATTTGTAAAGGATCAAAGTAATCAGATCACTGTTTTGACATTGACATGAATATTATCAAGTGCAAAATCCCAAGACCTGCAGAATGGATATGGAGGAACTGCTCATGTGTTATAATTTGTAAACTCTATTTTTTAAGCAAACAGGTAATAGAAAAGCAACCCTCATCAGGAAGCAAAATAGCCATATCTAAAAACCAAACTGGATAACACTAGTAATTAACCAACAGAGCTTTTTAATAAATCTAGGAAACTGGATTATTATTTGATGGGTGACTTATCACAGTGAACCCTCAAAGTCAGTAAGGTAATCTCAACTCCCTGGTAGCTATGAGACAGAGCACGTACTTTAACTTAGGGCAATGTGTTAAGTGTTTATGTAGTACCAAAACAGTAATAAAGCCAAAATGCAAAACAATAAAAATCTCAAACCAAATTAGGAAAATAGAGTAAAACATAGTAAATTAAATGACAAAATAGTGACAAAATCCAAAAAAGGAAACTGGATTTTTTTATTTTTTAAGTAGGAATAGTGCAAATTCAAAGTGTCAATGCTAGACAATGGTTGTGATAGACTGTGACAGTTGCAATTTTATGCTGCCTACGATGAAGCATGGATCAGATACATCAAACATGTTAATCCTGGTCAAAAACTTTACCTTTTGATTTATCCTTTAAGTCCCAATCCACCACAGGAGTACACTTCTAATCCCTCCCCAGGACCTTAGGGGAGGCACATGGGGCCAGATTTCTACTTTTTGATGCTAAACTGAGCTAACACAGTTTAGCGTCAAAAAGTTAGTGCTGACTAGTGCCATTTTGTAACGTCACCGGGGCGTCAAATTTATAATTTGATGCTGGGTAGCGCTAAAAAACGTTTAGAGTCAATTTTTCCTATGTTAATAATTCCACCTTGTTCTAAGGCAAAATTATGTTAATGGAGGAAAAATGACTCTAATCCGGTTTACGACATGTAAACACATCGCAAAACGGAAATGCACCATTTTTACCCGCCACAGCGTCAAAAACAGACGCTAACGGAGAAAACACTGCAAAGGACCCCCAAAATGGATGTAGAAGCTCAGGAGAGACCCCAGGGAGACCCCATTCAACCAGGAACCAGCCAGGAGGACACAGAAAAGACCCAAGGGAGGGAGAAGAAACAGAGGAAGTGTTGGCAGAGGAGCTTGAAATACTGGAGAGAGAGGTGACAGAGCATCAAAATCAACTCTTCGTCACCTCTAAATTGCCAATTGGAAGGAGAGAGGCAATCTGGCAGCAGATTGTGGATAAGATCAACAGTGTGGCAGAGATCAGGAGAACTGTGACTGAGTGCAAGAAACGCTGGCATGACTGCAAGAGAAACACTGAGGAAAAAATGTAACGGAACAGGAAGGCAGCACTGTAAACTGGAGGTGGGAGTCCAGCACCGAAAGAGAACTTGGACGAGATAGAAGAGATGGTTTCAGTGGTCATCCCGGAGGAAATCGTCACAGGGATACAAGGACAGGACAGCACAGAATGCCAGGAAACATCGCAAATGCAGGGTAAGTTGCATGGGGGAAATATATGCTTAAATGTCCAGGGCAAGAAGAGGGAGGCATATAGTACTCACACAATGCATGTCAAAGGAGCGCAGAGGGATACAATGCACATTAGGCAAGTTGCACCATGCCAACGTAAGCTACACATGTACCTACGCCTTGGGAGTGCCATGCACTATTGACACATACACAACCTGGACATATTTACAACACCAGGCCTAAATACCTACATCAACAAATGCAGCACATGGGATGGATGACATGTATAATCACTGTGCCACTGCTTTTGACATCACAATATCCCTTGCATGTAGTCACATCAACACCACTAACACGACCATGACCTCAGAGATCAGGTAGTCAGTCAACACAATTGCAGTAACACTTTGCAACTGCCTTGCCTCATCGCCCAAATACATGTGTACTGCATCTCACAGCACACAAGTCATTGCAACTGTCCCAACAGTACCCAGGCACCACCACACCACACATAGACAGCACTTGCACATAAGGCAGCCATCCCCACATCACGCAGTCAGGGTGTCCCTTGGGTGCATGGAACAATTAACTCAACAGGTGGTGGGGGAATAGCAGGCTGGACTGGTATTATTTGTAACATGCCACTACCCAGACCAACTAAACTGAAGTTGTGTTCAACCACACATATTGATGCTGAACTGAAATGTGCCACTACAGAAAATATATACCACAGATAGCAAACAGTAGGTCACAACAGTCATAGGCTGAACCAAGAACAATTTGGACACAACCATGTCAGACACATGGGAATGGGGAAATAAACACGCACATACAACACATGGGGAATGGCTGTCAGATAATCGCGGTTAATTCCACATCAACGGGCTGGGGGTGGTGCATGGGCAAGCCCGGTGTTGGCAGGACTGCCAGTGCACTTGACAGTATGAGCCACATGTTGGGATGGCGGCTGGAAATATGTCTGCACATGGCAGCTCTGTGGGGCACTTACTAAACATTATTAATGGATCAAATCGAGTCAGTGCCAGTTTTGGCCTGCATTGGGTGTAACAGGACACCCTGCACTAAGCCCTGCAAATCAGGCAGTGGAAAGGGCAAAGGGCCAAGGTATGGGACACTCTGCACTGCCCATGCTAAATGCATGGGCTGTGCAGGGGTCCCCTAGGGGCACTCTACACCACATAACCAACAACCATTTCATGGGGGTTACACCACCATACAACGGCTAGAGGAAATGTGGAAACATACCTGGAGGGTAGTGTTGAATGTATCACTGGTCTGGTGTCAAAGGACAGATGCCAATGGGGCATTCCACATTGACAACAGTTGTCAACACCACCTGTGCTGTCGGGGGTGGTCAATTACACTGTTGTAGT
Source organism: Pleurodeles waltl (assembly GCF_031143425.1). Lineage (NCBI taxonomy): Eukaryota > Metazoa > Chordata > Amphibia > Caudata > Salamandridae > Pleurodeles > Pleurodeles waltl. The sequence continues at coordinate 1,064,986,581 of NC_090447.1, forward strand.
CAGGTGCCCCTTGGACTGATGCACATGAAATATGAACTTGCCTCAGGCCCTGACCTAAGTACAACACCTGTGAATTGGCTATGTCCATAGACACACTTACCATCAGGCACTGTCACATACAGAATAATGTACACAGCAGAAATTTCATACCCACACTGCCCATCCCTGGGTTCAACACTGTGCTTTTGTCAGATGAGTTGTACTGTCACCATGCTGCTATCATGTAGCATAGTGCAGGGAGGGCTGTATTGAAGGTGAGAACATAAGTGTTTAGTAAGGCAAACAACCTACACAGACTAGAGTTGAAACAGTACTCTGCCAGGGCCAAGAGTGCTATGCAATGTAGGACACAAACACAAACGACAACATGAGGAGCCATCAATGGCAACAAGTGCACAGTGACCCGACAATGCCATCCCTGCTGTGGTGCAAGGTCTCAGCACAGCATGGGTGTATGTGAAACATGTAAGAATGTGACAGGCGAAAATAGCCATATGTGGTGCTGTGGCATCAGCACAGCAACACACATTGCAAGGCCTGACCGTGCTAATGGATGCTAAGGGAGGTTAGAATAAGATAAGAAGACGTCAAGCCACCATAAGGATAGACAACACACTTAAAAGATATGACACAGCCAAAAGTGGCAACTGGGCTTCCATTCAAGTGACATGTAGGTGGGGCATATGGCTGTAGACTGTAGCTATGATGTACTGGAGCAATCCTTTGGAACTAAGGGGGGGCATCATAGGCTCCTAGTGCCACAGGAGCGTCGAGTAACGCTCAGTGGCGCTTAGCACTGTGCTGTATTGAGAAGGTAGCATTAAGCCACTTTTCTGGCATAATGTCACCTTGTAAATATGTACCCTCCTGATCATGACTGCACATGGAAGGTGGTTCAATGGGTTTTGCTGTGGGCATACCACACCAACACCCATTACATTTTGAAGCTGTCTCAGATAAATGGAATATTGTAAACTTGAGGTAGGGCCACAACTCCAATGCCAGCCCCAGGGGTGGCATTAGCAAAGTGCAACAAGGAGGAATACATTTATACCTCCTCCTTTTCTGCTTTTCCAATGTGTGCTGCACTCTGCAGCATGCACAGGGTAGAAAAATGCCAGAAATGATTGTTTCTGAGCATGAAGGTGTTCCTTCAGGCACAGAAACAATCATATGTAAATGACAATTTGGCTCTTCAGTGCATGTTGCATTCTACAGATCACACAGAAGTGCCAAAGCACCATTAGTAATTGTTAATGTGCAGCAAGGGACACCTTCACAAACATAAACAGTCACACCCCTCAACGCATACATCCTTGCACGATGGTGCAAGGATGCCTCGAATGACGATGGTAGCTGAATCTTGCACCAGCGTGGGGGACAACACAGGGGTGCCCCATATTCACTTACATATGGTGCATATTTGTGTTACAAAAGTGACGCAGCGTGGAGCTCATCATTTGTGCACAGCACCGTGCTGCACCACATTTATATCAAAATGGGCCTAATATGACAAAGAGACTCAAATATCAAGTCAGTGACGTGACTTGTCAACTGCCACAACACAGATAGACAGATTTTACACCATCTCATTGCAGAGGATGATGGCTCGCCTATGGATCTGCCTTTCCTGGAGTACATTGATGACCTGGATGACCTACTGGCAACTATCAGCCAAGAGACCCTCCAAGTAGTCCTTGTAAACCTGCAGAAACCACATCAAGTCGCAAGGAGGAGTATTGAAGTAGCAAACATCCCACAGGCCGCACTTAGCACCCCAATAATATGGCCTACCAGCACCAACACAGCAGAGGACTCCGAGAACTCAGGCACCAGCTTTGAGATGACAGTGGTAGGAGTACAGCAGGAGCTGGCCAAGGAGGTGCGGGTGAGGATGCAAACTATGACAGCCAGCCTTGAGGGGATGTGCATGGTCACGGCAACAAAACAGACTTCAGCCAACCGGCGCACACACTCCACAATCTGTGGAATCCAGTAGTGTCTAAGGGATAGGAAACAGCAAATGCCCTCCCAAACTGGCAGCAGCGTGCTTGAGGACAAAATGGACTCCATACACCGGGAAATGGTCTCCCTCAAGGCAGACATGGCTGCCTACTACAGGGATGTTGCAGCTCTACTTAAAAAACAGCAGCTCCTCCTCGCTGCAGTGATGCCGTATATAGTGCCACAGATGGCAACTGCCGGAAATTGGGAGTCCACGTCTGCAACCACTGAAGTGTATGTGGCCCCTCTACCTCAACACTACCATCATTAAGGGTAGAGGAGGCACCACACACATCGGAGGATGAAGATGAAGAACAGATCACCTTCACCCATAGGAGTTCCCGGCAGGACCAGCCCATGCAACATGGGCAGTGTTTTCCTTAGTTCTGTGCTTGACATCATGCCAGTGTTAGCACTGTTTCGGATATGCACTCTTTCTCAACACACTGTTGACCTTTCTGCTATGGACTGCTACTGTCCCTAACTTTTCAATTGGCAATTTATGTTCCCCTGCACTGAAAGACACTTTACTCAAACATGTCCCATGACATGTCCCTTAACCTTGGACTTGTGTTGTGTCACAATTGGATGTATTCCACGAATGGGGTCACAAACCTTGACATTGTATATATTTAGCACTATTACACTTGGTAGTAAACACCACCTACACAACTAGCATGTTTGTGTGTGTTGTGACACATCTACTATGCCTAGGATTTATGATGTGTGTAACATGTCTCAAGTAACAGAGTGTCAGTACAAGAATGCATGGATATGTGGGCACATATCTATACACATGGTACCTACATGTTGTATGTCGAAGTTGGCCTCATCCCCTACAAACAATTCACTGAATATGTGAAACATGTCGAACACATGTATTCTACACCCACTACATACTGCAGGAATAGGTGTGAAACTGTAATTGGGCAATATCATCAGCTGGGAGTACCAGTAAAACACATTGGTGTGAAACAGAGGGACTCAAACTCATCTATTAGTGCCATTGGTCAGATTAGCAAGATTGGAATGAAATGTAGACAGTTGTTGAATGTCCCACAGTGCCCAACATTCCAAAACAAAACCCATACAATATCATCTGAATTCCCACACCTACCTGTCCTATACATAGCCAACATAGTCACCTTGAGTGGTGGTTACACTGGATGGCAGGTGTACAGGTAAGTAGATGTGTTGCAGCTGCCAATGTGACAGCTCAGTCATAAGGAGGTGTTAAACATGTCAAGAGAGGAATTTGGATGCAGGACGGAGTCCCCAGGACATCACATAATTTTCACTGTACACCCCTGGGAAGGCCCAGAGACCCAAGCATATGACTCATGAAGTAAGTGAGTATCCAGTAAAAAATATTATTAACACCTATCCTAATCTAACCTATCCTAACTATACATTACCCACAACAGACCCTAACTACTCTATGCTACACTTACATTTAGCGACACACTCTAAACATTCGCACCTCAACCCTCTTATATCACAGGACATAGGCAGGGCAACATGCACTAAACTACACATTTACTAACTATGACTAAACAATTTTTTGGGGGGTATTTTCGTTTTTTGTTGTTGCTGTATTTTTTTATTTTTTTATTAATAAACACATAACAGCCCAAACATCACCAGCATAGTAAAACATGAGAAGTAGAAAACCCACCCCCAAAACTATTCATCCTAAATAACCCACTAACCTATTCTAACCGCTAATATCCACACAAAAATTAATGAAAAAAAGAGGAGAGAGTGAACTTGGGTGGAGTGACATCATGCCATTCAGAGGATGGCCCTTTTCAGTCTCCTTTTAATGTTATTGAGGGCCTTAGTATTTTTTGCCACCTCCTTTTCAATGTAGTCCAACTTTTTGAGGACCTGTTCTACATCCCTCTGTAAATTAGTAATGGCACTCATGTCCATGGCAGCAGGTGTTGGTGGTTTTGTGATGGTAGTAGAGGGTGCAGCAGCTAGAGCAATAAGTATGTTGGCAGCTATAGGCCCCTGCACAGCTGTGGTGCTTGCTCCAGCCTATGTGGGCAGTGTGGATCCCCCTTGGCTGAATGCCCCCCACTCACCAGTGGATTGCTCCGAGTGACAGTGGTGTGCCATCCTCCTGAACCCATATTCCACTGCCAATATGTGCCTATCATGCACTACCCTCTTCTGAATGGCATGGAGTTGGTCGTAATTCATGTTGGCAGCTGTTAAAATGAGACATGCAACTATCAGTGTCAGCACTGTGTGTAGTATGTACAGTAAATTAGCTTACTATCTACATCGATTTGCACATGCACTCCTGCTCACATTCCGGATGATACAATGGCCTTGATGGATGAAACAACAATGCTGCCTTAGCACCATTTCCTTGACACCATAGCCACCCACAACAAGATAATGAATCAAACCAAGTTAGATCTGCTTAGATTTTGTTCCATGTGTGACAAGGCAGCATCAAATTTAACATTGATCAGGGCCACTATTCCTCATCATCTGTGTCAAATTTTCTAAACTACATCACCAGAAACTTGCATCTGTTATTGGGAGAATGGGATGCTGTTGGTAACCATAAGGGCTCAGTGTTGATAGCTACACATGCAAGCGTGATCAAAATGACTGTCACCTACGTCGTGAGCATCACATCTACCTACAAATTTGTTGTTCCTACCATCTGTACCTCAGGGGGTATGGCCGTACAGATCAACATCTCAACTGTCCAGGTCATCCACCAGTGCATGCACACCCATACATGGAGTCAGGGAGTGGACCATATATTAGGTGATGACAAAAATGAAGTTGGTATCCATAGTTCTATCACTTCCACATTCATGTGTACAGGTGCAGACACCCATCCATACCTGATCAGCCAATACCATTCCTCACACCCCCGTTACCATGCCAGCAAACGATTGGACTTGACCTGCATGTATGCCTATTGAATTCCATATAAGTGTCACATAAGTGGAGTAAAAAAGGAGTTGCACTATGCTGGTGGACAATTGGCCACCCAGTCCTACATGTACATTACAATACAGGGATGTACTAATTTGTCTACAAAATAGTGCATCACTGTGTTGTAGGAATGACAGTGTGTTCCAGTGCCATTATTTACACAACAGTGCACATGTATAACACTTATGGAGCAACATGTGGCTTGTCATCACCTTGTTTACAAAATGCTGGCCAATGTGCGCCACAAGCCTCACAAGATATGACTCTCTGCACATACATTGAGCCTACTTTAATTTCTGATTATTTTACAGCTCATCAGTTCTAGCATTGGATGCAACACTCATGACTCACTCACACAAAACAGTACACAGGACAGACAAATTCACACTTACTGGATACATCTGGGTCCTCAGATCTTGCCACTTCACTTGTGGTGTAGGGGGGAGGCCCACCTGAAAGACAAGGTTAGTATCACATCACTGTCACTACTTGTCGACAACATATGGCAGTATGTACTATTTCAGAGGAGTGAGGTAATTATCCAGGTTGTGGACAGTGCAACAGACACACCACTGCAAACTCACAATGACACTGACATTCAGGTCAGTGAGAGCCATACTTCTGCAGTCTTACGCTGTGCCTGGGACCCCTGTAGTTCTATACCCTGCAACAACCATTAGTGGGCAATCTGTAGAAGATGGAACTCCATGGAATGAGGGGGAGTTGGGTGACAGATAAATGACACTACCCTTGTACTCTGCAAGAAAACTGACTCAAGTATTCTGGCTTGTCCTGCAAGGCACACAGAGGCACTTTGTGGAGGACAAGTGACTGAGGGGCATATTTATACTGTTTCTGCACTGAATTTGCGTCATTTGTTTTGATGAAAATTCGGTGCAAAACTAACTCCATATTTATACTTCGCCACTAGACCCGTCTAGCGCCAATGTTATGGAGTTAAAGTCAGTTTTTGAACGTGGAAACCTACCTTGCATCAAAGAGATGCAAGGTAGGCGTTCCAGAGCCCAAAATCACCCTATGGCCTTAGCACCATATTTATCCCCATGCTAAAATCACGCACAGGGAGGAGGGGTCAAATAATGGTGCAAAGTTTGCTTTGCACCATTATTAAATGCCTTGGTCAGGGTAGGCGTCAGGGGACCTGTGAGCCTATTTCCATGGTGGAACACCATGATATAAGCCCGCAGGTGCCTTCCCCATGCTCCAAGGACACCCCCACCCACACCAGAGGGACAGCAGAGGATGTGGGACCCCAGCCCACCAAAGTATAGGTAAATACAGGTATGTATTTTTTTTAAGTGCCGTTGGAGGCCCTCAAATGGGCCCCCCTACATGGCACTGGGTGCAATGGCCATGCCCAGGGGACCCTGGTCCCCTGTGCTGGCCATTGGGGTAGTGGGCTTGACTCCTGTCTTTTCTAAGACAGGAGTCATGTGGTATGGATGGTTTTGCATCAGAAAATGACACTAGGCTGGTCAGAGTCATTTTATTTTACTCTAAACCCCCTCTCCCATACCACCACCCCTACCTGGCTAATGTCTTTTGTTTTTTTACACTAGCATACCCTTTGTGCCAGCTTGAACCATTCCATAAATATGATGTCCGGCTGGTGGTCAAGAATGGTGCAAAACCTTTTGATTCAAAACTGCATTAGTGTAGTTTTGCACCAAAAAGTATACATGTGCCCCTACATTTTTAGTCTGCAATTTTCATGCATTGAGTAATCCATGACTGATGTGTCACATTTGGGTGATGGCATCAAATGCCCTACTGACTGTGCACCCTTAGGCAGGTATGCCCCCTTTGTAAACATAATGACAGGAATGATATATGTGAAAATCTGACAAAGTTGCACCACACATGGATCATACATGACACAATGCTGGAGCACAGATGTTGCCATGACACCTGAAATGTGTGACTTAGTGATGGATGTGCAGGACTCACCTAAAATCTGGCTTGCATTGGTAAAATGGTAGGACATGTGAAGCCCATGTCTATGCAGTCACAGTCACACTTCATTCAGGTTGCATGCAACCTTTCCACAAGCATTACATGCAGCACGCTAACACATCTGCCACTGTCATTCAAGTGTGATGAACAGTAATTAGTTTGCCAATGGGGGACTCACCAACAGGGCCACCAATCACCACACCAAGATGGTCCAGAAGATACTGCTCCCAGGCCACAAGATCAGCCCAACGATGCTTGAGCTGGTGGTCTTTGTGACTGTTGTGGTACACCCTCTTCAGGTGGTGGAACACCTTGCCCCACTGCAGCCGCCCACCTCCGTACGGTAGCCCTGGATCTCATGGCCACCCATTTCCAGCCTCAATGGGAGGTAGTTGGCTACCAGACTCACGAACCCTCCCAGCTCCTCCTCCCCCATTCTGGTGTGCCTCCCCCTGCCAGACATTGTACTGGGGTAGAGCTTGAAAAGTCAAATGTTGTAGTAATAAAAAGAAACAAGGAAAGGAAACTTAATGTCCAAAAAATAAGAAACACAACTAACACAACTAACCAGCTTATACAACTAACGCAGACAAATCCCCCACAGCACAGGTACAAGGTAAAATACAGTTGACACACAAAGTCACAGACACTGGGACAAATAACAATCAAATACAACAGAAAACACAACAGGAGGGACACCACCAGATACAAAAAAGAGCAAGAAGACACCACCAACTCCAAGACACAACCACACAGTCAAAAGAGGCACAGACTGTAAAAAGAAAGTGAACCAATGCCTGTAAACAGGATATCCTATTACATCCCTTGTGCCCTTGCAGCAGGTTATCTGTTATGCGTGATTTTTTTTGCTGCATCTGATATGTCTTGAATTTTGTCTGACACATTAGTTACATGCATCTTTTTATAATGACACATTACCGATCTGCGTAGATTTTACAGTAAATCAGCATTGAAATGTGTGCAAAGGTGTAAATCACACTAGGGGCCCATGGGCCATGTACTTTGCGTTTGCTGATGTTTTCAATGCATTTGTGTCATTTTGTTTTACTCTATTCCTGATTGCATGATTTTGTCAATTGTTAATGGATGCACACTGTATCAACATAATAATGATAAATAAGTGAATGGGCAGGGCTGCAGTTTGGCTTTTTGTGTATGGCCACATGTAGTAGTCCATTTAACAATGTGATTTGTGTGTGATTTGTCTGTTACACCAATGTGTGTGTTACAGAATCAACAGCATGCAAGTGTGTAAACGTATGTATGTGTGACAACAGTGTATCCAATTATGTACGGCAGATAGTACTATGAAAGAGTCATGGTATGTGATTATGAATTGTGTTCACTTATGTGCTGTGTGTTGTCTTACAGAGCATCACATTTCAGATGACATGCACAGCTCAGGCATTGGTGATGATGGCTGATTAATGCAATCTGGCATCGGTTACCCAACAAATGTCTCCATATTTTGCTCTTGCGTATATGGATGACTTGTGTGTGTATCTTGGACATGTGTACATATTTGTAAAATACTGTGATTGACACACTCTGCCTATATTCCAAACATATAGGGGGTGATTCTGACTGCGGCGGACGGCGGTCGCCGCCCGCCAAGCGGTTCCCGCCGAAAGACCGCTCCGCGGTCAAAAGACCGCGGCGGTCATTCTGGCTTTCCCACTGGGCCGGCGGGTGACCGCCGAAAGTCCGCCCGCCAGCCCAGCGGGAAACACCCTTCCCACGAGGACGCCGGCTCAGAATGGAGCCGGTGGAGTGGGAAGGCGCGACGGGTGCAGTTGCACCCGTCGCGAATTTCAGTGCCTGCAAAGCAGACACTGAAATTCTTCGTGGGGCCCTCTTACGGGGGCCCCTGCAGTGCCCATGCCATTGGCATGGGCACTGCAGGGGCCCCCAGGGGAACCGCGGCACCCCCTACCGCCATCCTGTTCCTGGCGGGGGAACCGCCAGGAACCGGATGGCGGTAGGGGGTGTCAGAATCCCCATGGCGGCGGAGCGCGCTCCGCCGCCATGGAGGATTCTCAAGGGCAGCGGGAAGTCGGCGGTACACCGCCGACTTTCCGTTTCTGGCCGCGGCTGAACCGCCGCGGTCAGAATGCCCAGCGGTGCACCGCCAGCCTGTTGGCGGTGCTACCGCCGACCTCCGCCATGGCGGTAATTACCGCCAGGGTCAGAATGACCCCCATAATGTATTAGACACAATAGACAGTTGAAATTCATGACATTTTGCATTGCGATAAAAATTAATTTGTGGTGAACCTGCAGCCCTAGCTGCATATGCTCTCATCCATTCTGATGTGCATTCCACAGACGTGTCCGTCCATAGTATGAGGTCAGGTGTACCCTGTGATTGGGCCCCATGGCAGTGGCAGAAGTGATTTCCATGGATTTACTGCGCAGGATCCATTTCTCCCATTGCTTGTCATACCGGGCCTAATCATCTTGAGTATTGTCACCAATGATGTCCAACCCTTGTCACACATGCTCCAGGCAGCCATGGCAACTCTCACACTGAGTTGTCTTGGTGCCCTGTTCAAAAATGACAGTCTCACCATATTTTGGCATCCACTGCCTCATGTGTGGCCCCCATGTTTACCTCCTATTTGGACATGTTATTGTGTGTGATGAGCTATTGATGTAGAAGCTGGCAACGTGGATGTTATGAGTATGTTGTGGTCCACAGACTGTGTCCTTCAGTTGTCACATTCAAGTGATAAGGCTAATTGTGATGTGTGTGATGGTAGCACTTCACTCTAAAGCTTCACATATGATGTTGTTACAGTACTATTCAAATGAGTGTTTGTGACATGCTCCCTGAGGTTAGACTCATAATCCTAAAGTATATGTTTCAGAGATTGAAGACACCAAAGCCAGATTGTGTGAATAAGTGAGGTGTTTATATTGACAACACCTACAAGTTGAGGTATGTGATTACTGAGTGAAGAAGTTATCAACAATGTGCAGTCTGTAGCGTTTCCCAGCAGCAATGTTGTACTGTTCCCCCTCATTTTCTTCTCCACCATCCTCCTCCTCTTTCTGGGGCTGGTCATCTACCTGCTCATATAAGGTGACGTTCATCCGCACAAATATGTTGTGCAGGATGGCACATTATGATCATCTTGCAGACGGTGTGTGGGGCATATAGGAGGCTGCCTCTTGTGATGTCCAGGCACCTGAATCTGGACTTCAGGATGCCAAATGTCCACTACACAATAGTCTGTGTCCTCCGATGTTCCTTATTACATGTCCACTCTGCTGCTGTGCTTGGGTTTGGAAATGGGGTCATTATCCTTTGCTGTATGCCATAACCATGATCCGCAGCAAAATATTAAAGGAGAAATTTGTTGTTAGGGCTTGCAGGTAGGTAATGTAGTATGGCAGTTGAGATTAAGAGCTGGTTGTGGCTCATTTGTGTTTATGGTTTTGTGTAAGTTACTATCCTTGTGTAAAGTTTCCTCTGCACTAGGTTGTTGGACATGACAATCTTGTGTTTGGCTCAAGGACATGGAACATATGATTAGGATACTACACTGATGGTCATTATGTGTGTACTAATCGTTGTGTAGTGCACCTTTGTATCACTAGAGGGGACATGACACATCCTCAAAACACAATGTGGTCAGATGTGGTGGCAACATGGTAGAACTACAGAGCCTGGACATCCCATCCTTTTTGACATGTGTCATAGAAGATGAGGTGTGACACTATGGGCCTCTGAAATCGGTTAGTGAGAATGCACTATATGTAAAATTGCCTGCTCTGTCCTGCAACATTTTATGTGACATGTTCATTGGCAACCCTTTGTGGTCCCCTGTGCCAGTTGCTCATGTGCAGCCGTGCACCAACACTACCTAGCCTGCACCAGCGTACTTGGCAAGCTGCCTTGTGGAGGTGGATGTATCTGTACAGGATGGTACACCACCCTGTACATATACTTTTGGATGGACAATTGGCTCTTTCTGTTTGTGCAGCAGTGTGCAACACACATTTGTGTTACATTCAGTTCTTGGCACAGTCTACTTCCTTTTTGCAACCAGCATACAGCATCCCTGGGGTGGTATTTGTTGAAGGCACTTCCTCAGGTTTTAGGGGACAGCTACATGTGAGTCTGCATCATCATGCTATGTATCTTGTGGTGACAGACCTGCAGCAAGAAACATCATGGGAGGGTGACCAATTTACAATGTGGCTTGAAGTCATTATGAAATGGTCCTCTGCCAAGATCTACATACAGTACAGGCCATGAATATGGAACTGTGGGCTATTACATTGTCCCCTTGGTGTTCCTGAGTGGCAGCTAATGTTTGTGTCAGCCATGAGGTGTCCAAGGGTGTGAATCCCATTATCACAGGATGATTAACATAGCTAGCAGTGTCTCTTCTATCTTCCTAAACATAAATGTGCATTTATTCTGTTGACACATGCAAAATGCAAGCTCTGTGATGGATCTCAGCTACTTGGCACGTGTGTCCATTGGCACAGTGCATGTGAGGTCAGTGATGCCCTGTTTTCTCTTACTGGGTCCCACTATGAAATCCATGATCTGCACTGTCTGATTGTGTCTCTGCCCCCTGTTAGGCCAGTTATTGTATCTGGTACAGACATGATGGCGTTGTGAGTCAGTGAGTGTTGCATGTGAGGTTGCACCACAGTAGGTGTGGTACCACTTCTGACACATGGTACATGGTATGTGATGGGCATTGATCTTGTATTCCTATATGTGTGAGTCAAGGCATCAGGCAAATGTCTCTGCACACTAAAGGTAAGTTAGGTATGTATGATGAGATGCAGTTGTTATATGCGCAAGTTGTCTGGTGTTTGATATTTTTACTGTCAATGATTTTCACAGCATGACTTGAGGCATCTGTGCCTATTTGGAAGTTACATGACATGGGCGTGGTGTATGCCTTTGACATTTCTGTGCTATTCTTTGTTTGGTGTAGTGTGTGTGTGATGTGTACGTAGTGGGCAACCTGTGTAGTTCTGTTGTTGTCTGAGGGTACAAGTCTGCACCTGTCCTTTCCGTGGTGTGCCTGTCAAGTTGTGGGTGTGTACATGTGGTTGTATGTATTAGTGTTGTGCACTGACTGTGCGATACTGCAGCATAGTGCATATTTGTTGTCACCTGCACATGTGTATTACCCTGGCCAAATGTTACTGTAGTGGTGTATGTCTTGTGTGTCCATCAGGTTTGGTGTGGTGTGTGTACATTGCTAAATTTGCTGACTTACCGAGCAGTAGGCCATTTCCAAATTGTCCATCCTGGAATTGTTCAATGATCCTGGTGTGCCGGAATATGAAGGCATCATGGACACTCCCAGGATACCTCGCCAAAATGTTTATCAATATTCCATAGAGGTCCATTATGCCCTGTACATTAATGGAATGCGTAGCTTTTGATTCCGGTATAAGTGCTCTGTTGCTACAGGTGAGGTGGTATGAGCTGGACATGGGTGCAGTCAATTGCAACTAGCGCATACGGAAAGCAATGGATTTGATAGAGCCCATGTTTGTTCTCCTGCTGCTTTTGCTGGGTATTGGGGAAGCTGATGTGGCAGGGTGTCAGGGAGATGATGAGGTCTAACACCTTTGGCAGGACTGCAGAGAATGACGGCTATGAGACACCAGCAACCAGGGCACCCGTTGTTTGGAATGAGCCACTTGCCAGCATGCGCAGGACAGCGAGCAGCTTTGTCATAGGTAGTACTTTGTGTGGTGTCTGCAGGCTGGCTGCAATGTGTGGGTCAATGAGGTGCAGCAGGAGTAGTATGGCCTGCCAGTTGTCTGTAGGTCCTAATAATGTCCCGGTCCCTCAGGCCAAGGAGGTTTATCCTGGTTCTGAAGACCCTCTCCTGCCTTCTGCATTGCCTTTGTGGGCCGCGTTGTCGTGGTGGTTTGTGCAGGACTTGTTCCTGTTCTCTGCGCCGTCTAGCAAGCTATATCAGTATCACCTCCATCTTCTCCTGTGGGTTGTAATGTTGCTTCTGTGTGTTCCCCTTTAGTAGTGATAAGTTTGGCTCATTTTAAAGCCTGCCCTGACCCAGGCTTCAAATTTTGGCGCAAATCGGAGTTAATGTCATTTTTTGGGTCCATCTCCAACTCGTGCGTAATTTTTGCCCGGTTGGTTAAATATGGGGCTAGGGTGTTTGAGTCATTTTTGGGAAGGGAACAGCTCCCTTGCATCTCATTGATGTAAGAAGGTTTCACACATCTGAAAAATGACATTAACACCAACATTTTGACGCTAGACGTGTCTACCGTCAAAATATAAATATGGCGTGGGTTTGCGTTGAATTAGCGTCAAAATAAATGTCGCTATTTCAGCGCAAAGCACGTATAAATATGCCCCTTAGAGACTCACGGGGTGTCAGGCAAAAGACAACAGCAGGTACCAGTCCAGGTGCCATTGATCAGCTGGGCAATTGCAGGAAAAGCCTCTTCAAGCATGTTGCCTCCCTGTAGCCACAGAGGAAGTCAGCCAGGTGACCCTTGGAATCAACATCTTTCTCCTGGGTATAAAAAAGAGAATTAGCTGTCCTTCACGGTGCTTTTAGGTCACAGACAGCAGGTCCAGTCCTCGTCTACTATTCTTCAAGTCCACCAGTGTTCTACTGTGGGTGCCTGCAGATGCCAAGTTTATGCCTGGCTAGAGCTAGCTGGTGGCAGTGACAATGTGGCACCCCCTAACCCATGGGGTGAATGTTTCTGGTGTCCAACACAGCAAACTTGAGGCATTTTCAAGATTGCAAATGGCTTCTGCCACACTAAACATGTGCATTGAGACCTGGGGGTGTGTTTGTGGAGTATACTATGGTAACCTTAGTGTCTTCCAATACCTAACACTAGAAAACAGTTTAGGGCAGCCATTGTATCCTCAATAATCAAAGGCACAGAAGCCTGATAGAGTACAAGCAGGGGTTTTCAGCAGTCAGGCACTCGATACACAAAAAGTGTCTTGCCATGCTGTTCACATCCTTTCATGTGTACCCCCAATGTTAAATGCAAACCCAGGAGACCCTTTCAAGCAGGATTTGACACTCTATTGTCAAAAAGGATGCTCGCAGCCTTTACCCTTCTGCTCAGCGAAATTGAGTCATGCTTACCCATTCAGGTTGATCTGTGACTCACAGTGACAGTTTGTCTACCTCTTGAGAGGAACTTCACACCTCTTTCACTTCACAACTATTCAACATTTAATTACTGACTGAGAGAATTTGGAGAGCAAATAATAATTAGCCTCCAGGAACTTTAGTCAGGTAAAATGTAACTTTCTAAAAGTTACTTTTCCTGAATATTAATTAAAGATCTGACTTCTCCACTGAATTTGATTTTTAATAATTATTCAAATAGTTATGTAATTATTTTTCTAGCTTGTCCCATTCCCAAAATACAGTATTAGGAGTTCAATCTTTGCTCTGGTTTTCTACATAAGACATGTACGTAGAAAAAATATTGAGTTGTAAATATCAAGAGATCAAAATATTAGAAATAAAATATTGTTATACAAACATTTTGTGATGCAAGATTATTGTTGTTCTGAATATATTTTAAATGTAATATTGTTATTTGTCATATTGTTTTCAGTAATATAGATCTGAAAATTATCATTGTATTATTTTATGTGTTACTATTGTTTATATAATTATTATATTTTTTTATATGCATATATGTAGTTTGTAATTTTACGTGATCTAGACATTTTAAGTTTAATTTTTAATAGTAACTTGTAGTGTTGAAGTGGATATTTGGTTTGTAGGGGAATAGGGCTAGAAATTCATTCAGCAATAATTATTAACTTATTTCTAATTCTCGTGAATAATTATGTAATACTGCTTTATTTTTGTCATATTTTAGATGTGGGTTGATGTACAACTCATTGTTTATATGATTATCAATCCTGTAAATTGTGTAATGCATATTTATTTACATTTTAGATGTTATTCAGATATGTAACGTGTTTGAGGTCAAGCACTTTCCCTACTGTTGCTAAGTCTGGAGTGGGAATAGTAAATTTGACCCCTCTGAAGAAACATGCTTCCCCTACTATTGCATGGACTTGATGTGAATAACAATTCTAGCCCCTCAGAAGTCCAACGCTTTCCCTACTGTTGCATAGACTGGAGTGGAAATAGTAAGCCTTACCCCTCCAAAATCCAATACTTTCCCTACTCCTGTGCTGCTTAGGCTGGGAATGATAAATGTAACCTCTCCAAAGATCAACACTTTCTCTACTTTTGTTTTGGTTGGAGTGGGAACAGTGAATTTAATCCTTTTGAAATCCAACTCTTTCCCTACTGTTTGTCTATGCTGATTAGAGTAGAAATGGTAAATGTAAACCCTTCAGTTTTTAGCACTTTTTCTACTGTTGTATGTACTGAAACTGAAGGAATCTTGATCTTTACATGGTATATCAAAATGAGATATACTACTGTGCAAAGAGAGTCCAGGGGTTCTCTTAGTAGTGGAAAGAGCTTGCTCAAACAATCCCAAGGTGTTCTTTTAGTTGGTAGTGTGGTTGGGCAGCTTTAGGCATATTTCAGAGGGGTGTGAGACATTTGCAAATATACACAGTCAATAAATGAGACACACATGCTTGAGCTGGTGGTTGTTGTGACTGCTGTGGTACACCTTCTTTAGGTGGTGGAGCAACTTGCCCCACCGCAGCCGCCTCACCTCTGTAAGGTAGCCTTGGATCACACGACCACCCATCTCCAGCATCAATGGGAGTTAGTGGGCTACCAGACACACAAAGCCTCCCAGCTCCTCCTCCCTCATTATGGTGTGCCACCCCCTGCCAGACATTGCACTGGGGTAGAGCTTGAAAAGTAAAATGTTGTAGTAATAAACAGAAATAAGGAAAGGAAACTTAACACTAAAAAAATAAGTAACACAACTAACCAGCCTATACAACTAACCCAGACAAATCCCCCACAGCACAGGTTCAAGGTAACATACAGCTGACACACAAATTCACAGACACTTCAACAAATTACAATCAAATACAACAGAAAACACAAAAGGAGGGACACCACAAGATACAAAAAAGAGCAAGAAGACACGACCAACTCCAAGACACAACCACACAGTCAAAAGAGGCACAGACTGTAAAAAGAAAGTGAAAGTGCACCCACTGTACCAATGCCTGTAATCAGGATATCCTATTGTATCACTTCCTGTGCCCTTGCATCAGGTTTTCTGTTATGCGTGAATTTTGTTTCCGCTTCTGATGTTTGCGTGAATTTTTTCGTTACATGCATCTTTTTATAATGACCCATTACCGATATGCGTAGATTTTACAGTAAGTCAGCATTGAAATGGGGCAAAGGTGTAAATCACACTAAGAGCCCGTGGGCCATGTACTTTGCGTTTGCTGATGTTTTAGATGCATTTGCGTCATTTTCCTTACTCTATTCCTGTTTGCGTGATTTTGTCAATTGTTAATGGATGCATACTGTATCAACATAATAATTGAATGGGCAGGGCTGCAGTTTGGCATTTTGTGTATGGCCACATGTGGTAGTCCATTTAACAATGTGATTTGTGTGTGATTTGTCTGTTATACCAATGCGTGTTACAGAATCAACAGCATGCAAATGTGTACACGTATGTATGTGTGACAACAGTGTATTCACATATGTATGACAGTCAGTACTATGCAAGAGTCATGGTATGTGATTGTGAACTGTGTTCACTTATGTGGTGTGTGTGTTGTCTTACAGAGCATCACATTTCAGACGACATACACAGCTCAGGCATTGGTGATGATGGCTGATTAATACAATCTGGCAACGGTTACCCAACAAATGTCTCCATATGTTGCTCTTGAGTATATGGATGACTTGTGTGTGTACTACACATATCTTGGACATGTGTACATATTTGTAACATACGGTGATTGACACACTTTACCTACATTCCAAACATATAATGTATTGAACACAATAGACAGTTGAAATTCATGATATTTTGCATTGCAATAAAAATTAATTTGTGGTGGACCTACAGCCCTAGCTGCATACATTCTAATCCATTCTGATGTGCCTTCCACAGACGTGTCCTTCCAAAGTATAAGGTCAGGTATACCCTGTGACAGGATTGGGCCCCATGGCACTGGCAGAAGGGATTTCCATGGATGCACTTAATTAATTTCTAGCCCTATTCCTCTACAAACCAAACATCCACTTCAACACTACAAGTTACTTTTAAAATTAAACTTAAAATGTCTAAATCACTTAAAATTACAAACTACATATACAAAAATACAATAATTATATAAACAATAGTAGCACATAAAATAATATAATTATATTTTTCAGAAATATATTACTGAAACCAATTTTTAACATAGCAATATTACATTTAAAATATATTCACAACAACAATGTTCTTACATCACAAAATGTTTGCATCACAATATTTTATTTCTAATATTTCCATCTCTTGATATTTACAACTCAATATTTTGTCCAAGAACTGGCAGGCCTAGCTGTCTCATGCAGAAAACCAGAGCAAAGATTGAAATCCCAATACCGTATTTCGAGAATGGGACTATCTAGAAAAATAATCTAATAAGTATTTGAATAATTATTTAAATCAAATTCAGTGGAGAAGTCAGATCTTTAATTAATATTCAGGAAAAGTAACTTTTAGAATGTTACATTTTACTTGACTAAAGTTCCTGGAGGCTAATTAATACTTGCTCTCCAAATTCTTTAAGTCAGTAATTAAATTTTGAATAGTTGTGAAGTGAAAGAGGTGTGAAGTTCCTCTCAAGAGGTGGACAAACTGTCACTGTGATTCACAGATCAACCTGAATGGGTAAGCATGACTCAATTTCACTGAGCAGAATGGTAAAGGCTGCAAGCATCCTTTTTGACATTACCTGTATCAAATCCTGCTTGAAAGGGTCTTCTGGGTTTGCATATAACATTGGGGGTACACATGAAAGGATGGGGACAGCATGGCAATACACTTTTTGTGTATCCAGTGTCTGGCTGATGAAACCCCCTGTTTGTACTCTACCAGGCTTCTGTGTTTTGGATTATTGGGGATACAATGGCTGCCCTAAACTGTTTTCTAGTGTTATGTATTGGAAGACACTAAGGTTACCATAGTACACTCCCAAACACACACCCCCAGGTCTCAGTGCACATGTTTAGTGTGGAAGAAGCCATTAGCCATGTTGAAAATGCCTCAAGTATGTTGGGTTGGACACCAGAAACATTCGCCCCATGGGTTGGGGGTGCCAAATTGTCACTGCCACCAACTAGCTCCAGCCAGGCATAAACCTGGCATCTGCAGGCACCCACATTAGAACACTGGTGGACTTGAAGAATTGTAGATGAGGACTGGTCCTGCTGTCTGTGACCTAAAAGTACCCTGGAGGACAGCTCATTCTCTCTTTTGTACCCAGGACAAATATGTTGAATCCATAGGTCACCTGGCTGACTTCCTCCGTGGCTACAGGAAGGCAACATGCCAGGAGAGGCTTTTCCTGCAATTGCCCAGCTGATCAATGACAAATGACATTCGCAAATACACAGTCAATAAACGAGACACCCAACTCAAGATAAAGAGATCCACACCAAATTTCAAAAATAGCAAGTATCTTTGTATATACTTATGCACCAGAATCAATACAATCAGGTAAGTACATTTTGCAACAGAAATCTTTACAGTTCAGAAAACCAACACTTTTCTTGAAAGCTGCAATGTTATCATATGGGGGAAGAACAAATACAGCAAACAGATGAAGTACAGCACCTTATGAGGCCAATCTCCTGACCTTAAGTCACAAAATGGCTGTAAACACTTGTCGAAGGGTAGGCAGCCAATCAGATATCATCATTGGGACAGTTGCATCCGCTGAGGATCCGCGTCCCTAGATATCTATATTTTTTAACCTTTACTATCTGGGAAGTTACTGAACAGATTTACACTAAAGAAAAAAATAAAATACAGTGTGCACCCAAGGACCCCACTTTTAACTTGGCACCAACCTGACAGATCACCCCGAAACTTTCAAGGCAGCAGCTGAACCAAATTTCATATTAGTTTTGAAAACGATTCATCAAACAGCACCAAAGTTATTGACAAAGCAAAAAACACTTTTCCTATGGAAGCTAGGTCCTAACTATGACTACCTACTGGCGACCCCATCACTATGTTTATATGTATATATATATATATATGTATATATATATATATATATATTTTCACCAAGGAGACCCGAAATACAGAGGCTCAAAAAAGTGGCGGTCCGACCATGGTTTCGGGAAACACCATAAATATAACAAAACAAATTCCTGTAGTACAAATACTTTGTATGCTAATGTGCCAAGTTCCCCCATCTGTGAACAAGGCTACTGCTGAAACGCGTTGGGAGGAATAATCTGTGGATATCTGTATGATAGTAAAAGCTTCAATTTCACTGGAAGTATCCTGACCTTTCTTGTTACTACAAGAATTTGTCTTGTTATATATATATATATATATATATATATATATATATATATATATATATATATATATATATATATATATAATACCAATGAAGAGAAAATCCAAGCAGCACTCCAAACAACTATAGTCTTTAATTCATCATATTAATCGTCAATGGTCAACAGAAAAGGCTTGCTTTAGCAGCTTTACAGGTTTCGACCAAACGTCCTTCTCCAAAAGCCTCAAACATAAAAAATGACCCCACCCTATCCCCAGTATGAAGTACCCTTCAATTTACTAAACATGAAAAAAATACTAACAAACTCCTCCATTAGAGGACGTAAAGTACCCCAGTCAATACTTATTCCGTACTATTCATTTTACTTAATACAGTCTTACAGATATCCCTTCCCTAATTATGTCAAACCAAAGAAAAGTAAATTCATGAAAAATAATGACCCATTATTAAACATGATAGTCCATTGTGCAATCCTCAAAATCCAATTAGGAATATTTTTCATCTAACACGAACATTTACTTCTCTCTTCAAATTACAAACCTCGATTACATATCATACTGTTTCTAACATATCAACAGTTATTTATTCTTATGTTTTCTTGCTTTTACATTTTTGTTTTCTAATATTTCTAATACTCATTTTTGTGTGCTTTTGTTTTTTTGTTATTCTTTCATTATAGTTCTCAGTCTTTGGAACATATTGTCCAGGCCAAGTGGCCATTCACATCCCAAATTTACTGTGAGTGGGGTTAACCAACAAAAATTAGAATGAATAATTGAGAAATCAAAAGCAAGTCATCAAACGTATTTCTAAATTCCAGAAAACATCCTTTCTTGCAACTTGGTGCCTACACCATTAAATTCTTTCTCTAGGTGAATTCAAAATCATTCCATTTAACCTAAGTGTACAAAGAGTCTCTCTTCCTTATTCAAACCCCATGGCTGTCTACTATTAAGTCAAATTATATACTTAGATTCCATCTTTCTCAATATTCGTTCCCTATCACCCTCTCTTGGTGTTGGTAGTATCCTATCAATTCCCAAGAACAACATATTCTCAACTTTTCCTTCATGTACCAAATTACAATGACGTGCTACCGGATATGTTGTATCATTGTTTTTGATAGCTCGCCAATGTTCCAAGATCCGTTTCTTCAAGAGAAAGATCGTACTGCCTACATATTGTAGGCCACATGGACATCTTATGATTTATATGGCAAACTCAGAGTTACAATTCAAAAACTTCTTAATCCTAACTGACTCCCCTGTAGGTAACACATACTCTTTACAGTTTGAACTGTACCTGCAGGCCTTACATTTCATACACCTATAGAAGCCTTGTTGTTTTTCAAGGAATGTCTCCCGATTTTCCATCTGATAACTATGTACCAATATGTCCTGTAAGGAACTGCTTTTCCTATAAGTGAGTTATGGGTTAGGAGTAACTATCTTACCAATCACTCTGTCTGCCTTTATTAAGTGCCAATATTTTATTGAGACCTTCCTAACCTGATGGGAGTACGCATTGTAAGATGTATTGCATCTCAAGGTGTTCTCCTGATCTAAATATATTTATACATATAAATATCCAAGTGATGGTCACAACTATGTAGTTATAGTTAGGACCGTGTTACCATAGAAAAAGTATTTTTTGACTTGTCTGTCTCTTTGCCACCATTTGATGAATCTACATGAAATTTACCAAAAGAAGTGTGCCAGTGATTCTTGTTGAGCATGGAAAGATCCGTCAAGCAGGGGCTGAGAAAAAGGAGGTCTTAATAAAACATGTGCTTCCCATGTTTATTCCTATAGGAGATTTGACCATTACTACAGCCCAAACAGATGGACAGAATTACACCAAATTTGGCAGAAAGATAGGTTTTTAAATGCAGATTATGCTTTTGCATATTATGTGTAAATCGACTCAGTAGTTTTGAGATATTAAAGGGAAAAACAATTTGTATATCTAGGGCCACGGATCTTCCCTGACGACTTTGTGAATAGCAAGAGCTTGTACACAGAGCTGCAGAGCTCTGATTGGCTGCCAGCACTTCAAACCAGGAAGTGTTGGCAGCCATCTTGGGACTCGGGTTCAGTGCATCGGCCCCTCTCACAGGGCACTTTTTGATATCCCAAGGACCGCCACCTCCCTAGAGATTTATTTACAATGAATGTGGGTGGGCTGTGTGCCCCCCCCCCCAGCCCGGGACTGCCACCTTCCCCGGGCTTTAATGAAATATCATTTGGGAGGACACACAGACCCCCTGCAACCCCGGGTGCTGCCACCTCCCCGGTTTTGACAGCTCCCGCCGAGTCAGAGCAAACAGTTCACTTTCACAGCTCTCACTTGCAGAAAGTGAAGTTTTCATCTTTTTTCCTGTACACAAATATGCATGCAGGGAAACGGATGAAAACAATCCCCCCACAAGCACGGAGCTGCTATTTAAAGCAGCTCCTTGCTTGTGGGAGCAATGTCGGCTCCGGTATGACGTGGGGAGCCTGCTGAGGCCTTGAGGCTACCACTGTGGTTCTGTCACTCTTTCTCTCTCTTCCATCCTATAATGGAAAGATTGTTATTGCAATGGTCACTCCATACAATGACTTCAAAGTGTCACACCAGCAAAATGTTTGGTGCAAATGCAATATTTACATTTTGATGGACAGCACCAAAGGTTCACTTCTCGGCTAATGGTAAAGCTCTTGGACTGTCAGTAGGTTGAAGGGTCAAATCCTAGTATCGTGTGACAGTGTGTCTGTTAATTTTCTAGTGTTTTTACTGTATAACATTCATAGTGATGGAACAATGAAGTCATTTTCCCCTCAGAATCTATGGGTTTAATGTCATAGCTAAGTTTGGAGAATGTACGGTCCGGCCTAGTGGTTAAGGTCTCAGACTTGCACATTGAAGGTTAAGGCTTCTAGTATGGGCGAGACTGTGGTCATATCCTGCTTTAATTTGTTTTCAACTGAAATATTTAAGGTACATACTAAAAGGTGATCTTCCTCTTTGCAATTTGTCTGGAACTATCTCATTCAAATGACATCATTCGTCAAAGCCTAAATCGCTTCGTCTCTCTATCAATCTCTCACTTTTTCTCTCTCTCGGGGTTGGGTGGGCAGTGGGGTTGTCCGCAGGGACTCCCCACAGTCCTGGCCTAGTGGGCCAATGCCACTATGCACTGCAGAAGGCCATGTGTGGCAGTGGTTAAATAAATCTTTATTGATGAAAACTGCTTAACATAAAAAAACATAGAAATTCACTGAAAAGAACAAAGGTTACAGGAACGTTAATTGTTAGGCTCACATTTTAAATGCACACAACAATAACAATTCACCGGTTAGAGTTATCTGAAGTAATTATAACGTGCCCCAAGGTAACTGTAACTAGCTCCCTCGCCATGCACTGCTAATTACTCTACAAATTACGGCACTCATGACATCCTGACATCTTTGATAACATCACTGATAATAAAATTAAAATATTTGTAGTAAAATTTTTGATGAAAAAACTGTGCATGGCAGAGGTTCGAGTTACAGTTTCCTTAGGGCATGAGCTATAGCCACTTGAGATAACTCTAACTAGATCAGGTGAATTTCTGGTTTGGTATGTGAAACTAACTATAACGTCCCTCTAACCTTTCCTTTTGTTTAAAAAAAAAAGAATATATATATATATATATATATATATATTATATATATATATATATATATATATTACAGTGTTTCATTTGTGGGGATAATCATTTGTCTATGTATCAAAACATCTCTCTTTTGACATTATGGACCATATTTAAAGGCCTCTAGTGCCACAGGAGTGTCACTTTTTGTGATGCTCCTGTGGCGCTAAGCACAGTGCCGTATTTACAAGGTGGCGTTAAGCCACTTTTTGTGGCTTAATGCCACCTTGTAAATAGGGCCCCTTCCCACGCAGCACTGGTCGTGGAATGGGCGTGCAATTGGTGTTGCTGTGGGCGTGACACAGCAACACCCAGCATTTTGATGCTGCCTCAGATTTATTAAATTTCGTAAACCGAAGTGAGAAAATATATAGCCACCTCCATGGGTGGCGTTAGCAGGGCACAATGAAGAGGAATACTTTTATTCCTCCTAGTTTTTTGCTTTTTCTATGCGTGCTGCATTCTGCTGCACACATAGGAAAAGCAAAATGCCAGAAATGATTGTTTATGTGCGGGAAGGTGTCCCTTCCTGCACATAAACAATCATTTGAAAATGACGCTTCAGCACTTCTGTGTGTGCTGCATTGTTTATGTGCAGGACGGGACGCATTCCCGTACAAAAACAATCAAACCACTCAACACAGACATCCTTGCACGATGGTGCAAGGATGCCTGCGTTGGCGCTGGAAGCTATATTTAGCACCAGCACAAGGGGAAATGCAGGGGTGCGCCATATTCCCTTAAATAGGGCGCATCCCTGCGTTTCTAAAGTCATGCAGCGAGGAAACATACAGCCAAAAATTGTATGACACCACTGTTCCATGTGTTCTTTGCAATCCAGCTGCCAACTTGACTGCAAAAAAAAATAGTTAACAATAAAATGATTTCTCTTAAACTCTCTCATAGTGCTCATCACTCGGCACATCAGCGCTTCATTCCTAGAACTGATGATACCGCCATACCCCAATAGTATCAAACACAATTATCTCATAACCCAAAATGATATCAGTCCGTTCCTGCCCATTAGATATCAAAATTCCATCCTGAGGTCCGTCCATACTGCCCCATTATACTGTGTTTCTTAAACACAGAATATGAGTAGAAACTCGTAACAAACTAATTTTCCTCTCTACTACGAATAACCACCCAAGAACCTGATTTATCATTACATAACACTAAAAACAATTGTCTGTTTGTGCCATTTTAACGTAATTTTACTTGACGCTAAAATGGCGCAAACGTAACTCCATATCTATATTTTGGCGCTAGACCCGATTAGCGTCAAAATATTGGAGTTAGCATCATGTAGTGGATGCGGCAAACTACCTTTCGTTAATTAGATGCAAGGATAGGCGTTCCCGTCCACAACATGATGCTAACTCCCTCATACCATATCTATCCTACGGTGCAAAACAATGCGCATGGATGAGGCAGACCCAAATAATGGTGCTAAGGCTGCTTAGCGCCATTATTTAACGCCTGGGTCAGACCATGCATTAGGGTACTTGTGGACCCATTTCCATGGCCAAACACCATGGAATGGGCCCACAGCTGCCCACCTGAAGCCCCAGCAATACCCCCACCCACACCAGAGGGACACCATAGGATGGAGAACCCAATCCTGGGTAAGTATAGGTAAGTATAGTTTTTAATTTTTTAAAGTGCCATTGGTGGCCCCTTACATGAAGCACCCTGTCTGGCACTGGATCTTATGGCCTTGTCCAGGGGACACTGGTCCCTGTGCTGGCCATTGGGGTGGTGGGCATGACTCCTGTCTTTACTAAGACAGGAGTCATTTTTGGGTGCTAGTGCATCAGAAATAATGCTAAGCTGGTTTGGAGCATATTTATTGCCGCTAACCAGCCTCGCGTCATTTCTGTCCCACTAGCGCCTTTTTCCGTACCGCCAACCCCCGGCCAACGTCTTTTTCTTAGACGCTAGCCATTCCTTAGCACCTGCATGCGCCACTCCATAGATATGGTGCCTGGCGTCCTCTACGGAATGGCACTAGCAGGCGCTAAGGATTTTGACGCAAAACTGCATTAGTGCAGTTTTGCATCAAAAAGCATAAATATGCACCCAAGGGGCATATTTATAATTCCCTGGCTTCACCTTGTGCCAAATTAGTGTCATTTGTTTTGACGTTAATGTGGCCAAAATCCTCACACCACATTTACAAATTGGCGCAATACATGCTTTGCGCCACTTCGTAATCCTTTTTGCTGCATAATGTATGCAAAGGGGGCATTCCCCATTAGGGGGGCCGAATAAATGGTGCAAGGAAATCTAAGAGATTTCCTTGCATCATTTTGTACAGCACTTTTAATGCCTGCTTAGAGCAGGTGTTAAACGGGGGTTACCATTATTTATAATGGGCCCCTATGTATTCTGTAGGAGGAGCATCAATATTTTGGCGCTAGTCCTACAGATTACGTCAATAGCGGTATGAAAAATTACACTATTGCCCCCTACCCTGCACCATAGTGCGTTGTATTTTAAATAAGGTGCAACGTGCTGGCGGCAGATGGGTGCTAAGGAGCACAGGGAAAGTGGAGCTGCACTCAGTGCAGCCTCACTTTCCATAAATGTGCCCCAAAGTTACCCTTTGCCTCACTTCCACATGTGGTGCTTTCGCCTCGTCTCCTTGATCGGTAATCACTTGACCTGCATGCCGATCAGCATGTAAATAGATACTGTAATGTAGTACACCTATGTGCGGGAAAATCAGCCACTCAAACAAGAAAGAAAGACACCTCAAGGGAGCAGGTTGGGTGAAGAAAACACTGATCCAACATCTGTATGACCCGCAAAATCATTTCTCAAAAGTCTAAAAAACAAAAAATATTTCACATTGCAGTCTCCATAAGTTTTCCAAATCTGTACCGCTGGAAACGGTAAACACACGTAAAAAATAAAAAAATTAACTCCACATGCTGATTAATATCACAGTGTTTCTAAGCACTGTGACAACACAGACAAACAAGCATTTGCAATACGATGGGTCTCGTGTTTGCTCGACCTATGGCCATTAGCGTTGTAAACTCCTAACCGGACTTTTCTGGCCGTATAAACTGAAAATGAAAAGTAAATCAGTTTCACATAAGCGAGCTGACGGCCGCCATGAGCGCAAAGCAGACACACAAAAGGAAACAGAATTTCGCTTGCAGTGAAACGTATTGGCAAAAGTGCAATTATCCATATAACCAGCAAAAGTGCAATTATCTCTGTAACTGGCAAAAGGGCAAATATCCATGTAACAGGGTCGATGTCATGCAAAGTGCTCAACTACTGCCCAGCGAGATTGTGCTGTCTATGAAATAAAAAGAGAAAAAGTAGTCAAGAAACCATATTGAAAACATGGAGCCTCGTATGTTTTCAGTACTTGGCCGGTGCACTTGAGGCGGGCTAAACACTGGAAAAGGCATGACGTATGCGTGGCTTTCACTAATTAAATCAAGCAAATTTTAAAAGGCAAGTCCACAAACCAACCAAACTGATAGGCATGACATGGGAGTGGATAAAAGTCCACAGAGAGATTACACCAGGGACAGAAGGGCATATTTATACTGTTTGGTGCAAAACTGCACTAATGCAGGTTGCCACCCAAAAGTTTAGCACCGGCTTGCGCCATTCCTGAACACCAGCCGGGCTCCATATTTATGGAATGGTGCAAGTCAGTGCAAAGGGTGGACTAGCGTAAAAAAAAAAATGACATTAGCCAGGTGGGGCTGTAGGTATGGGAGAAGGGGGTTTTGCACCAAAAAAATGACATTAGGCTGGTTAGAGTAAAAAAAGATTACTTTAACCAGTCTAGCATCATTTTCTGATGCAAAACCATCCATCGAAAAGACAGGATTTATGCCCACCACCCCAATGGCCATTGCACCCTGTACCATGCAGGGGGCCCCAAGTTGAGCCCCCGATGGCACTTTAATTAAAATAATAAATTACTTACCTAGACTTACTCTACTTACCTGGGACAGGGTCCTCATCCTCCAGTGTCCCTGTGATGGGGATTGGGGTGTTCCTGGGGCTTTGGGAGGGCACTTGTAGACCCATTACATGGTGTTTAACAATGGAAATGGGTCCACAGGTCCCTTAAAGCCTGATCTGACCCAGGCATTAAATAATGGTGCAAAGCAAGCTTTG
This sequence comes from Pleurodeles waltl, assembly GCF_031143425.1. Taxonomy (NCBI): domain Eukaryota; kingdom Metazoa; phylum Chordata; class Amphibia; order Caudata; family Salamandridae; genus Pleurodeles; species Pleurodeles waltl. The sequence continues at coordinate 1,065,013,841 of NC_090447.1, forward strand.
CACAATTATGTAGCACTTCCTCCCACCCGTGCATCATTTTAGCACAGGGGAATAAATATGGGGCTATAGAGTTAGCACCATTTGTTAGATGTGAACTCCTACCTTGCATCCCATTGATGCAAGGTAGGTTCACACATCTAAAAATGGTGCAAACTCCAATATTTTGACGTTAGGTGGGTCTAACATAAAAATATAAATATGAAGTTAGTTTTGCACCCAATTTGTGTCAAAATAATGACGCAAATGTGGTGCAAATATAGTATAAATATGCACCTATGTGCTTTGTGCTAGACCTTAATAAAGTAATAGAAACCTGTTAGACCACTATACATGCCATATAAAGTATCGAAGCATGAACCTCCAAGTTAGCGCTACATTGTACTGCCCTTGTGCTACACCAGAATCTGTACCTGTAATGCTTGATAAGGTATGATAGGGTTTCTGATCTCAAAAGCTCATTAGAAAATATGAATTATTTCACCTGCACTACCTATTCGAGAACAGGGGGACATCACCCGCTCTACCAAGAGAGACTCCTCCTCCAAGGAGCAAGTTATATGGAGAAAACTATAGATCTGTTCGCAAAAGTCTGACAAACAAGAAGATATTTCATTTTGCAATCTCCATAAGTATTCAGAAACTCATATATTTGCCTGTAGCCCTGAACCAAACTCATATATGTGCCTATACTCTGAACATGGTAAATACATGTAAGGAATAAGAATAAACTCCACATACTGAAAAATATCACAGTACTTGTGCGCATCATGACAACACAAAAAAAAACATAATAGAAACCTATTAGGCTGATACATGCCATGTAAAATATCAATTTGTAGACCTCTGAGTTAATGCTAAGTGGCACTGCTATCAAGCTACACCAGCAACACTGCCTCCAGTACTCAATAAGAGATGATAGGATTCATAATCTTAAAAAGCTCCTTAAACATATTAATTGTCTCATCTACATTACCTATTAAAGAACAGGGGAGTATGAGGAGTCCGCTGGGTAAAAAGTGTCACTTTTTAAAAAGTGAAAAACATACTCAGATGCCACCATGTGTATCAGAAGAATATGGAATCAAACCCCAGACCTCAAAGATAATACTCAGTGACAATGCCTTTGAAAAATAACTCCAAACTACATCTACTGACCCTCGTACGCTACCGCAAGGGTTTTCAGATCCAAAATAGATGCATATATCAATAGCTTTGGTCTATATATTCTCTGGTCCGTCAATTGTAATTATTTCCACTACCTTGAAATCAACCATATTCTTCATGATGTCTAAATTCAGTGTGTGTTGTTTATTGAAGAAGTTACCACTAACTAACAAAAAACAAAGAAACACCAACAACCAGAAAAAAGACACAATACCCAAAAAGGGCATCAAAGTTACAGCTCTTATCCCTGATCTACCTCAGTAGTCAGTCCTCACAAAAAAGCTGGCAGTTCAAGGTCTATGTTAAGGCCAAAATTCACTGTTTTGAAATAGTTAATGAAGAAAGTTTCTCTTGCTCTCAGCTTCCTCTCACGTTCCCCTCCGCTTCTGCCCATTTTCATTTCCTCTATACCAATAAATGTGACACCCTCCAACTGTCTCACTGTGTTTTATGAATGAAAATAAGCCGCCAAAGGGTATTTATTATCTACATTTTTATGGCTCTAACATGCTCCTTCCAGCAAACATTTAGTTTATGCATGGTGGAACCTACTTACAGTTTACCATAGACTCATATTATCATATAGACATGGTTAGCAGTATTACAATTTAGAAAAGTAGTGATACAATATGGTTTTCCCCCAAAATGTCAATCAATATTTTGGCTTCTGAAACATTTCCAACATATACAGTTGCCACATTTAAAGGTACGTTTTGGTAGTCCTGATAACTACCCTGTTGATGTTGACGTAGTAGAGTAACTGATGGAGTCACTGGGACTCAATATCCTACATAAAGTAGGTGCTTGTCTGTATACCATTATAGGTTTGTCAGTCAATACTTCTCTGAGATCTGAATCTAACATGAGAACATCCCATTGTTTGCACAAACTGTTGAATATTTGTCTATTTCCATTACTGTAAGTAGTTAGATATCTTACTTCTTTGTTGTGATCCACTTGATTACTCGATGTTTCACTTGATGTGTCTTTGAATAACCCTTCTCTAGATACTTTGCTAGCTGTATAGCTAGCTGTCTGTAAGGTTTGCAAAAAAAAAAAAAAAGCATTTGCAATGCAATAGGTCTTGCATCAGCGAAAGTTAGCGCCGTTGGCATTGTAAATAATAATTACAATCTTGCATTTGGGACCTTGTAAATATTTAGCCAGGCAGCATATTAAACCTCTATCAGAAATAAACTGTGTTTGTGCTTTCTTTCATGAAATTGGCATTTGACTGTAATGGTCTGAACAGCCCCTACAGAGCACCACAGTAAACATTTGGAAGAAACATGGCCTAGCTAGCCTTTTAAATATCATTTAACTGTGAAGTCAGTGGCAAGGGTGCCATGCCACAGTTCGTTACTAGATGTCCCTGTAGAATCAATAGCAGAAGATGCAGGACTACTGGTTGTGGGTAGATGTCCCTGTAGAATCAAAAACAGAAGGTGCAATACTACTGGTGATGGGTAAATGTTCCTGATGAGCCAACTGAATTAGTAAAGCATTGGGATCAATTATCCTTTTCAGTAAAGTGCTATGTATTACACAATTATAAGCCAAACAAGGCTACCAGAATATCAACATCAACAAAGCTCTTATAACACAAACTCCTCTTAGCTATAAAAACAAAAGTTTCAACTGTGAGAGAATTTAAAGATTCGCTGAGTGGTGGAAAATGTTACGATATTTAGGCCACCTCTCACCTAGTGTGACCAACAATATTGCCTGAACAGAAAGAGCATCATTCTAAATGTTTTGGGGGTGGTTCCATTGCCCCAGGACCACCCTGAGTTATAGGCACAAATGTGTTGTAAACCGAATGCATGCAGAGCATTATGGGCTGAGTTTCTGTGAATACATTAACCCTTTATCAGAAATAGAGTGTGTCTGTTCATTAGCAGAAGGTGCAGTATTACTGGTGGTGGCTAAATGTCCCTGTCAAGCCAACTAAGTCAGTACTACTTTTGAATTTTTTTTCTTTCAATGTCAAGAGCACGTAGCTCATTACATATTTGAAGGCCATGTAGAATTAGCAGAGTACTAAACAGGCTCTTGCAACACAAACTTCTCTTAACTGTAGAAATAAAAGTTTCAGCTACAAGAGAGCTTAATATGCACTGAGTGATGGATGAGGTTATCATATTTGGGCTCCCTCTCTCCTAGTGTGATGCACAAGATTGCTTGAACAGAAAGAGCACATCGTTATAAATGTTTTGGGGTGGTCCCATTGCCCGAGCACCACCACAGGCAGAGTTATGGGCACAAATGTGTTGTAAAACAAATGCTTGCAAAGCATTATAGGTTGAGGTTCCCCAAGTGCAGTGAATATTGTAGTATTGGCTCTCCCGCTGTGCCAGGAGAGCCTGAGGATTCATTTCTAGGTCTATTTTCTGTTTTATATAACGCGAAAAAAGTACAAAACACAAGTACAACACAACTACTTGTTATTACTGACTATGCAAAGTAAGGACACAGGGATAGGCAAACTCGGAAAATAAACTACATGTGTGAATATGAGCAGTGACAAAACACGAGAGACAGGAAACAAAGAAAAATAGCCCATCCAAACAACAGAAAACCATGTGAGGCGAAAGTAAATTGTACTTGGCCGGTGCGTCTCTGCCAAGTACAGGAAGCGACCTATTGGCTGCCAAACCACTTTGAAGGCAGCACAACAAGAGCAACACTGCCTTCAACCTATTGGAAGTGACTGGCAGGCGGGACAAAAATGTCTATATCCCTAACAACAGGTCTTCCAGGCAGTGCAAGCTTGCAGTCGAGTCTTGACCTAATGAATATATATATATATATATATATATATATATATTGGAGCTGGTACTTTTTGCAGGGTCATCCCCAAACATTTTACCTCCTTCCTCCTATTTTTTTTGTTGTTGCCGGTTTTGGTTGGCTTTAGGACTCTGGGCTCTTTACCACTGCTAACTAGAGCAAGGGGCATATGTTCTCTGTGTAAATTGTATTGGTGATTGGTTAATCCATGAACGGCATATTTGATTTACTAGTAAGTCCCAAGTAAAGTGCACTAGAGGTGCCCAAGTACTGTAAATCAAATACTACTAGTGGGCCTGCAGCACTGGTTGTGCCACCCACTTGAGTAGCCCTGTAAACATGGCTCAGACCTGCCACTACAGTGTCTGTGTGTGCAGTTTTAAACTGCCATACCTGGCAAATGTACCCACTTGCCATGTCCAAAACTTCCCTTTTTACACAGGTATGGCACCCCCTAAGGTAGGCCCTAGGTAGCCCCATAGGCAGGGTGCAGTGTATCTTAAAGATGAGACATGTACTGGTGTGTTTTACATGTCGTAACAGTGAAATTCAGCCAAAGTCAGTTTTCACTGCTGCAAGGCCTATCACTCTCAGAGGTTAACTTTGGGGCTGCCTTTAAAAAACATTTACGTGCAGTTTCCTTTTGGGAGCAGATCAAATTTAGAGTTTGGTGTCTCTGAACTCACCATTTAAAATACATCTTTTGGTAAAGTTGGTTTTTAAATTGTCAGTTTGAAAATGCCACTTTTAGAAAGTGGGCATTTTTTTGCTTAAAACATTCTGTGACTCTGCCTTCTTGTGTATTCCTGTCTGGGTGGGATTGACAGTTGGGCTGTTTGTGACTCTCTACTAGACAGTGACACAAAGGGAGCTTGGGATTAGTCTGCATATCCTGATGAGCCATTTGGGGTAGAGTGGAGGGTGAAGCTGTGCCTGCACTCACACAATGCAGTCTCCAGACCCCTGGTGTGTGTCTGGAGCCAGGCCTGGGCAAGGCAGGATATTGTGAACAACAGAGAATTTCCTTTGAAGTTTGTATATTTCAAAGACAGAAAGGGGTATGAGTAGTGGACCCAAAACCCCACATTTTTTAGATTGCTTCTGGAACCAAGAGGAACCTCTGCCAAAGAGAAGAGCTGACGAGATGGAGGTGGAGTACTGCCCCTTTGCCTGTGACTGTGCTTTGCTGGGTTGGCCTGCAGTTGTTTCTTCTTCCTGAAAGAGGAGAAAGACTGTACTTTGTGGTATATTCCTGCTTGTGAAGAATCTCCAAGGGCTTGGACTGAGCTTGCCTCCTGTTTTGACATCTCAGGGCCATCATAGACTTCCTCTGCCAGCACCTGGACTCTCTACTGAGACTCCTGGCCTGCCAAGTGGTGCCCCATCCAGTCCCTGGGCCCTTGAAAGGTGTAGTTGGTAGAACAAGGGCTGAAATACACACACAGGAAGCCATGCGGGGAAAATTTTGACACACCACCTGCAAAACAGCTGTAAAAATGACCTTGTGGCTGAAATTGATGCACCACCTGCATCACGGCTGGGAAATCAACGCATCACCTGCATCACGGCTGGAGAAATTATGCATATCCCACTAAGTGAGTTTTCCCACCATTTTGCGCCCGAACTTCTCACTCATCGTCGCTGGGCTTCAAAATCATTATGAACCCATGTGGATCCCAGGTGCCTCATCACAGAAGAAACGTTGCATTCCCTCACTTGCGAGTAAGGAATCGACACATCGCTGACTTTTCCGACGCACACTCATCTTTATTATTTACACAAACAAGTTATTTTGTGTAAAAGAAATGTTTCCATTGTTTTCTTTGAAGTAAGACTCCTATTATTTTGAAAATTCATATCTTGACTGCTGTATGTTACCATTTATTTAATTGTTGTCAGCCTATCCGGCCTTAACAATAGTACACAATAAGTATCAATCCATCACACGCAATAAAATTACATTAAATAAAACATTGTAATAAAAGAAAGACTATACTTGAGTTTTTGATTTTACATGGCCCTAGGTGAATCCAATATACCCTGCAATATCATAAAAATTGATAATTAGCCATAATTGGCATAAGACTCTTTACTTATTCTAAAAGCATTATAGATCTAAAATTTAAATATCCTATTCTTGCACTAATCATTTGGGTTCTTGCGATACCTGCCAGCAATATAATAATAACCCAGGACCTAGCCCGGTTTAATCAGCAACCTTCAACGGTTTCCCATATAAATGATAGCTAGAATAACACAAGTAATTATACTTAGGCCAACTGTGAGTACATTAATGAACGCAGCTTCCATGCTTCCAATATATAAGTTGAAACCTTCGCCACAATATGTTTCTCATCTGATCGCATACAAAGCACTTCCGCCTCATTACATTTCCTGATTCCGTATGATCTAAAAAGCGGACGTAAGTACAATTTGCGGAGTTTAAGCGTAAAATGACATAATAAAAGGAAGTGGGATAATGTTTCTTGACCACCATGAAGGCAAGGACAGCAGTCTGAACCGCGCTGTGAGACGGCTTGCCATCTGTTAGTCACCGCCATCACTGGTAATGTACCCATACGAAATTTAAAATAGAGAGCCCTTTTTTCTTCCGGATAAATGCAGTCAATGAAAATTGCTGGTTTAAGCTCTTGATTGAACAAAATGTACTGCTTGAGTAAAGGGCTAAGTATCTCACACATACTCTGGGTCTTTTGGTCCCAGTATGCCTTTTTAATGACAGATAAACTGGGCCTTCTGATTTTCCCTGGATGAAGCCAGAGGTCTTCTTGGCCAATAGCAGCCAGGGTAGTTGAGATGTGTTTAAACCAAGGCAATTTTCGATGATTTTGTAGCTTCATGATGTCCATGAGAGTATCTCTGTATGGTTTGAGTTCCTCTTTTGCCCAGATACGGATCCAATATCTTATTGGGGCCAGTGCAATGTAATCCTCGACCTTTCTCATTTGTAGATCAGTTCTCAACGCAATCATTGGTGCAGCAGTGCCTAAGCAAAGTAATTGGCGTAGAAAATTATTCTCGGTTACTTGTATTAATGGGGTCTTTCTAAATCCCCAGATCTCTGCGCTGTAAAGTGCTGCAGTCCTTGCTTTGGTTTTATAAGCAAGCAGTGCAGAGCTCACAGAATGATTGCCTGTGGCTTTAGCAAATCTAAGTACCGCTCCAGCGTGCTGGGCCAAGGAGATGTTACTTTTGTAGATTTGTGATTTCCATGTCTGTTTTTCATCCAGTCTGCAACCCAGGTAGTCATAGGTAGTCACTTGGGCCAAGGGCTTGTTGTTTACCCTAAAAGTCGAATGCATCGTTTGTTTTGGGTTAAGAATCATAAACTTTGTTTTCCCCTCATTAATTACCATGCTCCTTGAAGTGCAAAATGATTCGAAACCCCTAAGTAGACGATGCATTGCTATCTCTGTTCTTGCCAGTAGTACAGCGTCGTCAGCAAAAAGCAGGATAGGTATACTTTCGTTGGCTAGTTTTGGCACATCCAGATTTAATTTCCTCAGATCTTGGCTTACCTTATTTATATAACAGTTAAACAAGGTTGGGGCCAAAACACATCCTTGTTTTACACCACGCTGGATTGGAATTTCTGCTGTATAATCATTTCTCATAGAATATCTAACCCTGGCAGTATTCCCTGTATGCAGTAGAATTAGTAGCCTTAGAATTTTTCCCTGTATGCCCATTTCCGACAATAACTGCCATAATGTTTGGCGATTGATGCTATCAAAAGCTGTTTGGAGATCCACAAAGACCAGATATAATGCACAATCTTTTAGGGTGGCGTATTTCGCGCAGATCATATTTAGCTTAAAAAGTTGGTCTATTGTACTTTGGCCTCTCCTAAAACCAGCTTGGTGTGTCGATATTAAATCTCCATCCTCCAGCCATTGATCTAAACGCAGCTGGATCAATTTGGCGAAGATTTTTCCAACGCTGTCAAGCAGTGAGATAGGCCTATAATTGCACACCATGTCCCGAGGTCCTTTTTTGTGAATTGGGACAATTATTGATTTCTTCCAAGAGGTAGGAATTACCTCGTGGTGCCAAATACTGTTGAATATACGTGTTAAAGCAGGCAGCCATAGCGTTAACTGATTACGATAGACGTCTGAAGGGATACCGTCTGGGCCTGCAGCCTTGTACGGCTTTTGAAGGAGAATAACTTGTTTAATTTCTTTCTCGCTGAATTCCGGTATCAGCTCCATTGCGCAAGGGATGGCATGGGTTACTTGCATGGCATTTGTGCCGGGGAGTTCGTTTGGGACTAATTCATTCTGGGTTCCATTTGTCGATCTAACAAACCTTTTTGATGATGCTACATAGGTCGTTTGAAGTGGAACTACCTTGTTTGATCTTTGATTACTACCTTCCAGTCCTTGGATGAGGCTGGTTGAGTTATTTGTACTCCGGGATGCCGTCTTGACCTCATCCTGATACAAGGCGGAAAAATGCTCTACCCAGAGTTGTGGGTTGATATTCAGTTCTAGGTTTTTTGAAGGGCCTTCGCATCCCCATCTGACTATCTCCCAAAACTTTTTGCAGTTTCCTGCCGATATTGCCTGCAGGAGAGATTTCCAGAGCTTATGTGGAAATGTCTTCCTTTTATATCTTAGTAATTTTTTGTACTGTTGCCTGCATTCATAAAAGTATTGCTCATTATGGTTATTCAAATGCCGATTCTTTAGTGCTTGCGATAAGGTATTTTTTAGTTTCAAACACTCTTCATCGAACCCATCATAGACTTCCTCTGCCAGCACCTGGACTCTCTACTGAGACTCCTGGCCTGCCAAGTGGTGCCCCATCCAGTCCCTGGGCCCTTGAAAGGCGTAGTTGGTAGAACAAGGGCTGAAATACACACACAAGAAGCCATGCGGGGAAAATTTTGACACACCACCTGCAAAACAGCTGTAAAAATGACCTTGTGGCTGAAATTGATGCACCACCTGCATCACGGCTGGGAAATCAACGCATCACCTGCATCACGGCTGGAGAAATTATGCATATCCCACTAAGTGAGTTTTCCCACCATTTTGCGCCCGAACTTCTCACTCATCGTCGCTGGGCTTCAAAATCATTATGAACCCATGTCGATCCCAGGTGCCTCATCACAGAAGAAACGTTGCATTCCCTCACTTGCGAGTAAGGAATCGACGCATCGCTGACTTTTCCGACGCACACTCATCTTTATTATTTACACAAACAAGTTATTTTGTGTAAAAGAAATGTTTCCATTGTTTTCTTTGAAGTAAGACTCCTATTATTTTGAAAATTAATATCTTGACTGCTGTATGTTGAATTTTTGACGTTTTGGTCTTGTTTGATTTAGATAAGTACTGCCTATTTTTCTAAACTGGTATGGTGTCCATTTTGTAGTGTTTTCAATGTATTACTGTGTGATGGTACAAATAATTTACAAATTGCCTTTGAGATAAGCCTGACTGCTTTTACCAAGCTACCAAGGAGATAAGCAGGGGTTATCTAAGTGTGCATCTCCATTACCCTGACTAGAGAGAGGGTCCCTGCTTGGACAGAGTGCAAACTGATTGCCAACCAGAGAGAGTAGCTCCTGTACAGAGCACTCTACAACACCAGCAAAACTGTAAATCTGCTCACCCCAAATTTACCATTTTGAAGCTGTAATATTGGGCCTGGAGTGGTAAAAGTATTTTGTCATTTTACAGACGCAAGGATAGCACTGTGCTAACCCTATGCTTAAGGACTTTGCTGTATGACTGGCAAAAGACGTTGGGCCCAATTTAGATCTTGATGGTATTCCTGCCAGGCTGTGGCAGGCCCGAAAAGACCATCACGTCGGGGGTCTCCCGCCCCCCATATTTAGATGTATTGCAGCTAATCTAAAGTCCGCCACCACACAGTGTATACTCTGTTGCACTCACTGCCTCCCGCAGCTGAGGTGGCAGGCTCCAATAGAAATGATTATCACTCCATTGCCGCTTTTGTGGTCACTTCCCACCAAGCCTATTTAGAACACACAGTTGTGCTGGTGGTGTTTCAGTGGTGGGTCTATGATGGTGGGAGTCCATAGTGAGACCTGTTCAGTAAGATACTATGGCTGTGGCCATTGATTGGATGTCAGTAGCCAACATCTGTTATAAATTGGACAAATGTGAACAGCTGCAAAACACACTATAATACAAACTCCATTCCAGACCAAGGCCCTCATTACAACCCTGGTGGACGGTGTTAAAGCGGCGGTAAAACCGCCAACAGGCCGGTGGGAAAAAATTAGCAATTACAACCGTGGTGGAAACCGCCAACAAAGACAGCAACTTTAACACTCCGACCGCCACGGCGGTACAAACAAACAGCACGGCGGTCACCGCCAACAGAAAGGGGGAAGACAATGTACCGCCCACACTATTATGACAGGCCAATTCACCAACTTTTCCGTGGCGGATTCACCGCGGATAAAAACACAGCGGAAACAGGAATTTCGAAGGGAAAGCGCTCACCTCTACACACTCCACGAGGAACGACACCATGGACCTGGAACTCCAAATTCTACCTGCGATAGTCATCCTGCTCCTCTACCAGGAGCACGAACGCCGGCGGCGAAGACCACAGTGAGTACTGCACCTACGACACAGGGGAGGGGGGAGGCAAAAAACAGGGACACACACATGCAACACCCCACCCCCACCCTCACCCACTACAACACACACACTAATACATATCTATACATCATAGTTACACCCCTCAAACCCCCCGGAAGAATGCAAAGACCAAAGGAAATGATTGTAACCATTGTAATCTATAAAAATACAGTACTATAAAATATATAAATACACTATAAACAAATATATACAACAATAATACAAGTCCAGGTTTTGCACCATTTATAGTCCGTGGACCACTGGGCCCAAAATGCATGGGCGAGTCCCACACTCGATACCAGATCAAAACAGAGAGAACACTGCAGGGGCATCAGATAGAAATACAACAGGCACCTCAGGGGGAAGGGAAGGGGGGTACTTCAGCCGGATGAGTGCACAACACCAGATCCACGAGGGGGCTCCATGCCCACTGTTCAATCCTTGGGAGTGCAAAGCCACAGTCTCTCAAGTCTCTCCAGTGGGTGGTTTGCCCACTGTTCAATCCTGGTGAGTGCAAAGCCACAGTCTCTCAAGTCTCTACAGTGGGTGGTTTGCCCACTGTTCAATCCTGGGGATTGCAAAGCCACAGTCTCTCAAGTCTCTACAGTAGGTGGTTTCCCTACTGTTCCATCCTGGGGAGTGCAAAGCCACAGTCTCACAAGTCTCTACAGTGGGTGGGTTGCCCACTGTACAATCCTTGGGAGTGCAAAGCCACAGTCTCTCAAGTCTCTACAGTGGGTGGTTTGCCCACTGTTCAATCCTGGAGAGTGCAAAGCCACAGTCTCACAAGTCTCTACAGTGGGTGGTTTGCCCACTGTTCAATCCTGGGGAGTGCAAAGCCACAGTCTCTCAAGTCTCCCAAGTGGGTGGTTTGCCCACTGTTCCATCCTGGGGAGTGCAAAGCCACAGTCTCACAAGTCTCTACAGTAGGTGGTATCCCTACTGTTCCATCCTGGGGAGTGCAAAGCCACAGTCTCTCAAGTTGATAACAGCCTCCACTGGTTCTAGAGGGGGACTGGTGCCCAGAGTGCTTCATCCTGTTAAGGACAGAGGTAGTGGATGGATGTCTCCACTGGTTCTGGAGGGGGACCGGGGCCCAGAGTGCATCACTCACCCTGTGATGGTCCCAGTTGCGTCAGTGCCCCTGCCGCTCATGGTCTAGCGGTGCATGATTTGGCGGTGCCGTGTTCAGCGGTGCTTGAGTTGGCGGAGCCCTGTTCAGTGGTGCTTGATTTGGCGGTGCCCTGTTCAGCGGTGCTTGAGTTGGCGGTGCCCTGTTCAGTGGTGCTTGCCCTGTTCAGCGGTGCTTGATTTGGCGGTGCCCTGTTCAGTGGTGCTTGAGTTGGCGGTGCCCTGTTCAGCGGTGCTTGAGTTGGCGGTGCCCTGTTCAGCGGTGCTTGAGTTCGCGGTGCCCTGTTCAGTGGTGCTTGAGTTGGCGGTGCCCTGTTCAGCGGTGCTTGATTTGGCAGTGCCCTGTTCAGCGGTGCTTGATTTGCTGGTGCCCTGTTCAGCGGTGCTTGAGTTGGCGGTGCCCTGTTCAGCGGTGCTTGAGTAGGCGGTGCCCTGTTCAGCGGTACTTGATTTGGCGGTGCCCTGTTCAGCGGTGCTTGAGTTGGCGGAGCCCTGTTCAGCGGTGCTTGAGTAGGCGGTGCCCTGTTCAGCGGTGCTTGATTTGGTGGTGCCCTGTTCAGCGGTGCTTGATTTGGCAGTGCCCTGTTCAGCGGTGCTTGAGTTGGCGGTGCCCTGTTCAGGGGTGCTTGCCCTGTTCAGCTGTGCTTGATTTGGCGGTGCCCTGTTCAGCTGTGCTTGATTTGGCGGTGCCCTGTTCAGCGGTGCTTGAGTTGGCGGTGCCCTGTTCAGCGGTGCTTGCCCTGTTCAGCGGTGCTTGATTTGGCGGTGCCCTGTTCAGCAGTGCTTAAGTTGGCGGTGCCCTGTTCAGCAGGGCTTGTGCTGGCGGTCCTTCATGGCCCAGCGGGGCTTGTGCTGGCGGTCCTTCATGGCCCAGCGGGGCTTGTGCTGGTGGTCCTTCATCGCCCAACTGGGCTTGTACTGGCGGTCCTTCATGGCCCAGCGTGGCTTGTGCTGGCAGTCCTTCATGGCCCAGCGGGGCTTGTGCTGGCGGTCCTTCATGGCCCAACTGGGCTGGGGCTGGCGGTCCTTCATGGCAAAGCGGGGCTTGTGCTGGTGGCTCTTCATGGCTCAACTGGGCTTGTGCTGGCGGTCCTTCATGGCCCAGCGGGCTTGTGCTGGCGGTCCTTCATGGCCCAACTGGGATGGTGCTGGCGGGGCCCTCCTGGGTAGCTGGGATGGGGCTGCGGGGCCCTCCTGGGCAGCAGGGATGGGGCTGGCGGTGGCCTCCTGGGCAGCTGGACTGGGGCTGGCGGTGGCCTCCTGGGCAGCTGGGGAGGGGCTGGCAGTGGCCTCCTGGGCAGCTGGGATGGGGCTGGCGGTGGCCTCCTGGGCAACTGGGATGGGGCTGGTGGTGGCCTCCTGGGCAGCTGGGATGGGGCTGGCGGTGGCCTCCTAGGCAGCAGGTCTGGGGCTGGCGGTGGCCTCCTGGGCAGCTGGGATGGGGCTGGCGAGGCCCTCCTGGGAAGCTGGGCTGGGGCTGGCGGGGCCCTCCTGGGGATCTGGGCTGGGGCTGGCAGTGGCCTCCTGGGCAGCTGGTATGGGGCTGGCGGTGGCCTCCTGGGCAGCTGGGATGGGGCTGGCGGTGGCCTCCTGGGCAGCTGGGCAGCTGGGCTGAGGCTGGCGGTGGCCTCCTGGGTAGCTGGGATGGGGCTGGTGTGGCCCTCCTGGGCAGCTGGGCTGGGGCTGGTGGGGCTCTCCTGGGCAGCGGGAATGATGGCGGTCTTCTCCGCCGTGCTGCTCTTCCCAGACTTGCCGGGTTTCTTGTGGCCCTTCCCCACATTGGGAGGTGCCACAGCTGAGTCCACACTCCCACCGGGACCCATGGGAGCGGCTTTGGTGGCTGGAGTCTTCCCCCTCTCCCGCCGGGCACTGGCCAACTTCTGATGCTTCACATGAGGGGGGACTGGCTGTGCTGTGGCTCCGTGCCACACTGGCTGCCCTGGGGGCCGGTGCACTCCACATACCTGTGACTACAGGCACCACTGGTCCTGGAGATGTTGTGGCTGAGGTGCTAGTTCGGGACCTATGAGATGGACGGGGTGGGTGAGGTGTGGGAAAAAGGTCAAGGCTGGACAGGAAAAGTTTTTGGGACACACTGGGACGGGTAGCTGGAGGGGGTTTGGGAGTGGAGGAAGAGGTGGTGGTAGTAGGAGGTGTACGTTTGGTGACTTTGGGTGCAGGTGCATGCGCTGGAGGCTGTTGTGAGGTGGATGGCTGTTGGGTGGTTGTGTGCCTGTGTTTGTGTATCTTGGGAGGGGTGTCACAGACACACTTGGAGAGGACACAGGGGACGTGTGAATGGTAGTGGGGTGGTGACTGCACGTGAGCGGGGTGTGCTGGTGGGTGTTTCTGGTGAGGGACGTAGTGCCTGAAGAGGTAGTGCATGCAGGTCTGTGTGTAGACTGGGCGGGAGGAGGGAGACGAGGAGGAGGGGGACACAGTGGAGGCAGTGGATGTTGGTGTGTCTGCATGTGTGTGATGCTTGTGTGAGTGCCTGTGGGATGTGTGGTGCTTCTGTTTGCCTAAGCTTCCCTTGTGTGGTGAGGTGTGTGCTGGCTGGTCTGATGATGTGCTTGGGATGGGCAGAAGTACAGGGGATTGGGTCTGGGTGGAGGAAGTTGGAGGGAGGAGGCTAGACACAGGGACAATGGCTGCCATCAGTGCTGAGGCCAGAGTTTGAAAGGCTCGGTGAAGGGCCGTCTGACCAGAATTAATGCCCTCCAGGAATGCATTAGTTTGTTGCAACTGCCTTTCTACACCCTGGATGGCATTCAAAATGGTAGACTGCCCAACAGTGAGTGACCTGAGGAGGTCAATGGCCTCCTCACTGAGGGCAGCAGGGGTCACTGGGGCAGGGCCTGAGGTGCCTGGGGCAGGGCCTGAGGTGCCTGGGGCCAAGGTGATGCCCACCCTCCTGGGTGAGCGGGCACAGGGCGAAGGCTGAGGGGCTGCTGGGAGGGCGGTGCTGGTTTGGGGGGTGGCAGCTGTACCTGTAAAAGCAGGGGTCACAGATGTTGCCGCCACCACAAGGGAGCTCCCATCAGAGGACGAGTCTGTGTCGCTGGTCTCAGGTCCTGTCCCCGCCATGGAGCTCCCTTCGCCCTCCGTCCCACTGGTGAATTCAGAGTCCGTTGTGTGGCCCTCCTTGGCCATGTGGGATGCAGCTCCCTCGTGCTCCGGTGCCACTGCTCCTCCGCCTGATGATGCTAATGCACACAAGAACAGGGAAACCACAAAAAGGGGGGGAACAGAATAAAGACATGTTGAGTGCATGGATTACCGCGACCGTTGGCGGACAAGATAGACACAGAAGCCCCCTGCACTATGCCGCGCACTTGGGCTCTACAGTGCAATTCCTGGGAAATGGCCTACAAGGCTATGGACGACATCTGCACACATAGATGACACAGGGACATGAATAGCTGTACTTGGCACTCTACAGAGGTGGGGTGGGGGCCACAGGGCCATGCCTTACGGAGGGGCCTAACCTATGAAACTCGCCCAGGCCTAGGGAAACCCGCAGCCCTCCTTCCCCTCCCAGACAACTCCACTGCGCGCAAAGTCAGCTGAATGAGAGTGTACTCACCCCCTTGTGTCTGCTGTGAGGCCCTCAAGCGCCCATCAAACTCCGGGTAGGCCACCGCCAGGATCCTGAACATCAGGGGGGTCATGGTTCGACATGCACCCCTCCCACGTTGGGAGGCCATCCCCAGCTGAGCCTCCGCCGTCTTCTTGCTCCAGTGGCAAATGTCCTCCCATCTTTTCCGGCAGTGGGTCCTCCGTCTGTGGTAGACCCCCAGAGTCCGGACGTCCTTGGCGATAGCACACCAAATATCTTTCTTCTGGTGGGCGCTGACCTACATGAAATATACAGGGGAAGAAGAGAAGTAATTACCAACTGCACTGTCAAAGTGAGTGCCCCCCATCCGTACCCTTGCCATGTGGCACATGCACCCACCGTCTTTCATGCATGCAGAACTCTACCCCTTTCCTTCTCACATCCAGCCCTCTCCACACAGGCATAGCCCATACAACATGCTCCTTGTGTACTTACCTGTTTGTCTGGAGGACTGTAGAGTAGCGTGTACTGGGGGAGGACCGCATCAACAAGCTTCTCCAACTCCTCTGTGCTGAAGGCAGGGGCCCTTTCCCCAGACGCACGAGCCATTGTCTCTTCCAGACTGAGGTCACAGCAGCACTTGCAGTGTAGGTCCTCTCCTGTCGAAGATCAGGTATTGAGTGATTCAACAGATGGAAAATGGCAGTCACGTCCGCGGCGGTGCGTACCATCACCAATGGCGTACATCGTCATTTGCTCCTGGGTCCCATAGGGTCCAATGTTAACCAATGCAGCATTGCGCCGCGGTCTCCGACCCCCTACCGCGACGGTGTACAACGCCAGCGCAGTTACCTCACATCCCATTGTCCCACTTTAGAGGTCAGGCAGCCGCCATTTCAGGGGCCCACATCGCCTAATTTCCAACTGCGTCACACATACCTAGGCCTAGTCTCAACACACATACAGGCCACCTTTTGTGTATGATTGGTATTCTGGGTAAACTGTGGGTACGTACTTCTGAGTTGTGTGACTCTGTGCTCGCTGTTGTCCTTCATAGGCACCGTCCGCTGGGACATGTGAGGAGATGGTGGCATCCTCCGGTGTACCGACCATTTGTGGACCTGTCGACAATGGAGGAAAGACATTTGATAATCACCTACAGGTTTGACCGTGCCACAATCCAGGAACTGTGTACCCAGTTGGAGCCAGACCTGATGTCAGCAATCCGCCATCCCACAGGAATCCCCCCTCAAGTGCAGGTGCTATCAGTGCTCCATTTCCTTGCAAGTGGGTCTTTTCAAACAACTGTGGCCATTGCATCAGGGATGTCACAGCCTATGTTTTCCAACGTATTGTCCAGAGTGTTGTCTGCCCTGCTAAAACACATGCGGAGCTACATCGTTTTCCCTCAGGTGGAGGATTTGCCTACAGTGAAAGGTGACTTCTATGCCCTTGGACATATCCCCAACATCATAGGTGCCATTGATGGGACCCATGTGGCTTTGGTCCCCCCCACAGGAGTGAACAGGTGTACAGAAACCGGAAGAGTTATCATTCGATGAATGTACAGATGGTATGTTTGGCAGACCAGTACATCTCCCATGTGAATGCAATGTTCCCTGGCTCCGTGCATGACGCCTACATCCTGCGGAATAGCAGCATTCCTTATGTGATGGGTGAACTCCAGAGGCACCGCGTGTGGCTATTAGGTGAGCCCCTGGAAGCAAGACAGTGGGAATGGTTGTCTGGGGTTATACCTACAGATTGGTGTGTGTCTAACAGTTGTCCCTCGCCATTTGCAGGTGACTCTGGTTACCCCAACCTGTCATGGCTACTGACCCCCGTGAGGAATCCCAGGACCAGGGCAGAGGAACGCTACAATGAGGCCCATGGGCGAACTAGGAGGGTGATTGAGCGGACCTTCGGCCTCCTGAAGGCCAGGTTCAGGTGCCTCCACATGACAGGTGGATCCCTATTCTACTCACCAAAGAAGGTGTGCCAGATCATCGTTGCCTGCTGTAAGCTTCACAACTTGGCTTTGCGACGACAGGTGCCTTTTCTGCAGGAGGATGGTCCAGATGGCGGTGTTGTGGCAGCTGTGGAGCCTGTGGACAGTGATGAGGATGAAGCAGAGGAAGAAGACATGCAGAACAGGGACTCAGTGATCCAGCAATATTTCTAGTGAAACACAGGTGAGAATACATTCCTGTCTACTACATGTACTTTTACACTACTGCCTCTCTACTGTCTGTCGTTTTCACCCAGTGTATGGTAACTGAGTTGTCACTTTCTCTTACGGTTTCACAGATGTGGGTCCCAACGTATGTCATCTACTTAGATTCCTCATGGACAAAGTGGGACAGTGGGATAACAATCAGGGTGGTCTCATTTCTTGGCAGGGGTCTTGGCATCGTGCTCTGTCTTGTTCCTGGGTCTCAGGGACTGTTTGCGGGGTGGTTCTCCGTCTGCAGGGGGTGGGGTGCTTGGTGTGGTGGTCCTGTGGCAGGGCGTCCTGTCCACTAGTGCTGGCGGAGGTGGTGGGCAGTTCATCGTCCATGCTAGTGTCAGGGGCCCCTTGGAGTGCCACAGTGTCCCTCCTGGTGTTAAGTAGTTCCTTCAGCACCCCTACGATGGTGCCCAGGGTGGAGCTGATGGTTCTGAGTTCCTCCCTGAAACCCATATACTGTTCCTCCTGCATGCGCTGGGTCTCCTGAAACTTGGCCAGTACCGTTACCATTGTCTCCTGGGAGTGGTGGTATGCTCCCATGATGGAGGAGAGGGCCTCGTGGAGAGTGGGTTCCCTTGGCCTGTCCGCCCCCTGTTGCACAGCAGCCCTCCCAGTTCCCCTGTGTCCCTGGGCCTCCGTCCCCTGGACCGTGTGCCCACTGCCACTGCCCCCAGGTCCCTGTTGTTGTTGGGTTGGTGGGTTATCCTGGGTTCCCTGTAGTGGTGGACACACAGCTGATTGACGTGTCCTGGGGACGGAGGTATGGGCCCGCTGGGTGGGTGCTGTGCTGGTGTTTCCGGAGGGTGGAAGGTCTGTGGTGGCCTGTGACTGGGTGAGGGGAACCGACTGTCCTGAGGTCCCCGATGGGCCGGGCTGGTCATCTAGATCCAGTTGGACAGAGGTGCTGTCATCACTGTGGGCATCTTCTGTGGGTGGAGTGGACATGTCTGGACCCTCCTATCTGGTGACATTGGGTAGGGGTCCTGCAGGGGTGGAAAGGCACGATTATTGCATCTGTGTGTGTCATGGTATGCAATGGGTAGCTGACCGTGTACCCCAGTGCTGGCATTCCTATGTGGGGGCTTGTGTGATGATGGTTTAGGGGGTGTATGGGTATGTGCAGTGGGCATGTTTTAGTGATGGGTGTCCATGCTTTGTTGTTGCATGCAGGGCTTGGTGTTGGGATGTGTGGTTTGTGATATTGGTACATTTGTGAAGAGTTGGAGTGATAGGGGTGAGGGCAAGGGTGGGGGCATGTGATAGCATGCAGGTAGGGTGGGGGATGTAATAGTTAAGATTTGACTTACCAGAGTCCACTCCTCCAGCTACTCCTGCGAGGCCCTCAGGATGCAGAATCGCCAAGACCTGCTCCTCCCATGTTGTTAGTTGTGGGGGAGGAGGTGGGGAGCCGCCGCCAGTCCGCTGAACCGCCAGGTGGTGTCTTGAGACCACAGAACGTACCTTCCCCCGTAGGTCGTTCCACCTTTTCCTGATGTCCTCCTGATTTCTTGGGTGCTGTCCCACTGTGTTGACCCTGTCCACTATTCTTCGCCATAGCTCCATCTTCCTTGCAATGGAGGTGTGCTGCACCTGTGATCCAAATAGCTGTGGCTCTACCCGGACGATTTCCTCCACCATGACCCTGAGCTCCTCCTCCGAGAACCTCGGGTGTCTTTGCGGTGCCATGGGGTGGTGTAGGTGATGTGTGGGGTGGTGTGTGTGGTGATAAGTGTGGTGATTTGTAGGCGTGTGTTGTGTGAGGTGCGAGGAAGTTGTGTGGGTGATGGTGTTATGTGCCTGTGGATGCTGTTGTACTTGCTAGTGGTGTCTCTCTCTGTGCTTCGTTCTCAATTTTTGTGGTAGGGGTTTGTGGGTGATGTGGGTTTGTGTTTCATATTGTATTGGGTGTGTGGGAGTGGTGTGTGTATGTGTATCAGGTGTGTTTATTTTGAATTGTCCAGTGTGGCTGTGCACCGCTACGACCCCATCACCCTCCACTCCCTCAACCCAGGGCGCTCCAGCACCTGATTCCAAGCCAACCCGAAACGTACCCACGGACCCTTCACATGTCACACCTGCAAACTCACCTTCCACCACGAAACCACCACGCCTGCCAGCCCACGCGCCAACAACCACCTCAAATGCATCCTGATCAACGCACGCTCCATCCACAAGCACGCCGTTGAACAATGGGACCTCCTGGACTCCACCGCACCGGATGTCGCCTTCATCACTGAGACCTGGATGAACGCCTCTTCGGCCCCCGACATCGCCATAGCCATCCCCGACGGCTGCAAGGTCTCCAGGAGAGACCGCACCAACCAAGTAGGTGGAAGAATCGCCATCGTCTTCAAGGACTCCATCAACGTCACCACCTACACCGAAGACACCCCCCTCGCCGCCGAACACCTGCACTTCCAGATCCACACCGACCCCAGGACCACCCTCAGAGGAACTCTCATCTACAGACCCCCTGGACCACGCGCCCTCTTCAGCAACTCTATCACTGACTTAATCTCCCCGCACGCCCTTGCCTCGCCGGACTACATCCTCCTCGGTGACATCAACTTCCACCTGGAACAGAACAACGACCCCAACACCACCTCCCTGCTCGACAACCTCGCCAACCTCGGTCTCAAGCAACTGGTGAACACCCCCACCCACTTCGCCGGACACACGCTCGACCCCATCTTCTCCGCCAGCAACCACGTATCCTTTAGCCACTCCTCCGTAATACACTGGACCGACCACAGATGTGTCCACTTCACCTTCCGACGCGAGACTCGCCACCTCCGCACACAATCCATCCCACATCCACATTGGAACAAAATCCCCGCGGAACAGCTTCTCTCCACTCTCAGCGACAACCAACCCACCTTCTCCACCGACCCCAACGACGCAGCCCTCAGCCTCACGTATTGGATCACCAACTGCGCAGACAACCTCACTCCCCTCAGACGCCTCCCAAGACAGACCAATACCAAAAAACCTCTCTGGTTCACAGACTCCCTCTAGGAATCTAAAAAAAAATGCCGCACCCTCGAGAAAGCCTGGCGCAAGGACCACACCGCAGATAACATGGCTGCCCTCAAGAACGCTACCCGCGAACACCACCAACTGATCCGCGCCACCAAAAGAAATTCCTTCACAGACAGACAGGACAAGAACACTCACAACAGCAAAGAACTCTTCAACATTGTCAAAGAGCTCTCCAACCCTAACGCCAACGCCATCACGCCCTCACGCCCTCACAAGACCTCTGCAACTCCCTCGCCACCTTCTTCCATCGTAAGATCACCGACCTACACGACAGCTTCGA
This sequence comes from Pleurodeles waltl, assembly GCF_031143425.1. Lineage (NCBI taxonomy): Eukaryota > Metazoa > Chordata > Amphibia > Caudata > Salamandridae > Pleurodeles > Pleurodeles waltl. The sequence goes on from NC_090447.1 coordinate 1,065,034,672, forward strand.
ACACCAGACCCAGCCAACCACCACAGAACCTACAACCCCAGCCATCACCCTCAACGCCTGGACTCACATCAACACGGAAGAGACCAAAGCCACCATGAACTCCATCCACTCCGGTGCCCCCTCGGACCCCTGCCCTCACTTCATCTTCAACAAAGCCGACGACATCATCGCCCGCATCTCCAGACCATCATCAACAGCTCGTTTGCTTCTGCCACCTTCCCCGAGAGCTGGAAACACGCAGAAGTCAACGCCCTACTGAAGAAACCTACGGCGGACCCCAGCGACCTGAAGAACTTCCGCCCCATCTCGCTCCTCCCCTTCCCTGCCAAAGTCATAGAGAAGACCATCAACAAGCAACTTACCAACTTCCTTGAAGACAACAACCTACTCGACCCCTCTCAGTCCGGATTCCGAGCCAATCACAGCACAGAAACCACCCTCATCTCAGTCACAGACGACATCAGAACTCTGATGGACAACGGAGAAACAGTCGCCCTCATCCTCCCCGACCTCTCGGCTGCCTTCGACACCGTCTGCCACCGAACCCTAATATCCCGCCTCCGCTCCACCGGGAACCAAGGACAGGCCCTGGACTGGATCACCTCCTTCCTCTCCAACCGCATCCAAAGAGTCTACCTCCCACCTTTCCGCTCAGACCCCACTGAGATCATCTGCGGCGTCCCACAAGGCTCCTCGCTCAGCCCGACTCTCTTCAATGTCTACATGAGCCCCCTCGCCGACATCGTACGCAAACACAACATCAACATCACCTCCTACGCCGACGACACTCAGCTGATACTTTCCCTCACCAAGGACCCCACCAGCACCAAGACCAACCTGCACGATGGAATGAAAGACATCGCAGAATGGATGAAACTCAGCCGTCTGAAACTGAACTCAGACAAAACGGAAGTCCTCATCCTCGGAAACACCCCATCCGCCTGGGACGACTCCTGGTGGCCCACGGCCCTTGGCACAGCACCAACCCCCTCAGACCACACACGCAACCTCGGATTCATCCTGGACCCACTTCTCACCATCACCAAACAAGTCAACGCCGTATCATCCTCCTGCTTCCTCACCCTCCGCATGCTCCGTAAGATCTTCCGTTGGATCCCCGCCGACACCAGAAAGACCGTGACCCACACCCTCGTCACAAGCCGCCTGGACTATGGCAACACCCTATACGCAGGAACCACCGCTAAACTCCAGAAACGTCTGCAACGAATTCAAAACGCCTCCGCCCGCCTCGTCCTCGACATACCCCGCAACAGCCACATCTCCGCCCACCTGAGACACCTGCACTGGCTTCCCGTCAACAAAAGGATCACCTTCCGACTCCTCACCCACGCACACAAAGCCCTCCACAACAACGGACCCGAATACCTCAACCGCCGCCTCAGTTCCTACACACCTACCCGTCAACTTCGCTCCGCCAACCTCGCTCTCGCCGCCGTCCCTCGCATCCGCCGCACCACGGCAGGTGGGAAATCCTTCTCCTACCTAGCGGCCAAGACATGGAATTCCCTCCCCACCAACCTCAGGACCACCCAGGACCACCTCGCATTTCGGAGGCAACTCAAGACCTGGCAGCAGTAACCCCATCCCCCTAGCGCCTTGAGACCCTCACGGGTGAGTAGCGCGCTTTATAAATGTTTATGTTTATGTTTATGTTTTGTATATGTGTGTGTATTTTGAGCGCGGCGGTGTGTACCACCAATGGGATACCGCGGTTGAAAGACCGCCGCGTGGATTCGTGTGTCGTGATAGTGTGGACGTATTTCTGTTGGCGTGACGGTGTCGGTTTTGTTTTCGCCAGTTTATCACTGACCTTTGGTGTGGCAGACTTGTGTGGGTGTCTGGATTTTGGTGGATTCCGAACTGTGGGTCATAATAGCTGTGGCGGAATTCCGCAGCCGCGTCGGTATGTTGGCGGTCTTCTGCACGGTGGTAAGCGCCTTTTACCGCCAATGTTGTAATGACCGCCCATGATCCTCTGCCATCACACTGCAACATACCATGCAGGCACCAGATTTCTCAAAATAGGAGACACTTTTTGTTTCTGTTTTCCTCTCCCTCTGTGTTTTTTGTTAAATTGAGCTTATTTCAGTTCCCTTCATTTTTTGAACACTAGATTTGTTAAGCAAAAATTCACAATGGAAAAATCCCTGTTTCACAGAGAGAGAATTGCCTGTCATGGTGGATGAAAACATTAGAGTAGAGCCAAAATAGTTTGGAGCACAAGTCTAAAATGCTCCCATTTCCCAGAAAAGGCAAATGTGTGCCAGAATAGTTGACAGAGTGACTGCTTTAGCTAACAACCTGCATACACAGGAAGAGAATATGAAGAGGTGGAATGTCCTGTGGTGGAAAGTTCATTCACTGGCCTCCACGTGTCAGCTGGAGTCCATGAGTCCAAGAGGACTGGTTATGGGTCTTTTCTCCCCCCGTTACAACTCTTTCCCTGGGAGGAGAAGGTCTTGCAAATCCTCCATCTTGAAGGTTTGACTGGAATCCCTGGAATGCAGACTGGTAAGTTTGACCTTCGTATGTCTCTCTAATTACTAATGGATGCCTGGCCTTAAGTTAGACATTTAGGGCCTGATTACAACTTTGGAGGACGGTGTTAATCCGTCCCAAATGTGATGGATATACCACCTACCGTATTACGAGTTCCATAGGATATAATGGACTCGTAATACGGTAAGTGGTATATCCGTCACATTTGGGACGGATTAACACTGTACTCCAAAGTTGTAATCAGGCCCTTAGTATGCAGCACAGATATAGCTAATTTTGACTAAATAAAATATGTTGTGACATACCAATTATTGGCAGCATGGCTGCAGCTCTCCTTCTAACATAATACAATATGTATAGTCATATTGTTTGTAGTTCCATATGGATCATCTCTTGCATGGGCTCTGCCCATTACTGTCTATCAATGTATGTTGTTGTGCTTCCCAAAACAGGTTAAAAACTACATCCATTTTAAGTATAGTGTTTCTTATTGGTATGTTCTCCTAGTTACAACATATTCATGTGTGTATACAAGTTGCAAATGTGTGTTTGTCTCCAATATATTTATTGGAAATGATATGTGTAACTTACTTTTCAAACAAGTATTGTTTATGGTGTCAACAAATGACTACAACTACCTTGCTTGTTTTTGGGTCTGAAAAACAATAGTAAAATGGAATGTTGTTCCACTGCCCTTTAATTCCATATGTAGCCACATTTCAAGAACCAGTGTGTTTGACAATCACCATGTCATGCTATGAATTAAAATATCACTTCATGTGAATCTTAAACATGTGGACACAAGCTCATAGCTACATTGAATAGATGAAAATGCTTCCATTATTCATTGTCTATTGAATCTAAGATAAACAAAAATGTGTTGTGACATGCTGAATAGAATTAATAGCCACATTCAAGACAAATGTCACTGTCCATATGATGACTAATTACAGTTTATGTGCTTTATGAACCACTTTGTATCCAATGCATTGCTCCCGCTAGGCCTTGGAATGGTCCAGTACTCCAATCTACTCACCACTGTGCTGGGTTGAATATCTGTCACATGTAACCTACAAATCTGAAATAACAATTTTACATTTCAGGTCATCTCTACAATGTCAGCACTGTAAGTGTCATCTGTGTAAATTAAGCTGCATGTGTAAAATAATGAAAATAAAACAAAGACCTAATTAGTCTATCACTCGCCTTCTAGTTTTTAGGTTGGCCCTTTTATAGACAAAGATATATGAAATGCACAAACTATATTTTAGTTACATATCCTCTGTAACCTTCACAGGTCCAAACACCTGTCCCAGTGTACCACTGTCTGCCAGCCAAGATATCTCCACTTCAGCCCAGGATCAAGCCTTCAGTGAGAACTCCAATGCTGCAAGTCAGGATGACCACAAGCCATATGGTCTGTCTGGCCAGGCAGCTCCAGTGAATCAAACTGGCCCACACCTATACCCCCCACAGCTGCAACAACATATCATCAGGAGGACACCCCCACTTCCTGTGCACTGAGGATCCATATACAGTACTAATACTGTGCCCCTGAGTCCTGGCTCCTGTTCAGACACCGACAACAGAGCTTCAAGTTATAGCAGGGCCCAGTGGGTTGGGGCACACCTACTCAAGGGCACAGGCTAGTGGGGTAGGGGCTCATGGTAGGAAATATGTGGGCAAGCCAAGGGAGGCAAATGAGTTTTTTGTTAGCCAGACCACCATTGCCCAAGTCTTGAGATCAGTACAACAGTCCCAAGAGATGATGGGCCAGGTTATAAATGAGCTCTGGGAAATCAAGGAGGAGCAAGGGGAGCACATCTTAGAACTATAGAACCACAATAAAAAAATTAATTCCCTAACTGGGGTGCTATTTGACATTCACTACCATATATTTCTGTACCATCTGCACCTGTCTGTGATCACTCCACATCTGGGCAAAGTACACCACTGTCTGCCACAGACAGGGAGGCCCTGTTACATGAGGAGAATGCTCCTACCATGCCAGTCCCTGTACCTCTGCCCCCCTTTCCTCCCTAGAGGGGATGGTCATCAGGACCAGCAGGAGAAGATGGCAAGACCATCACCACCACCTCAAAGAGACGCAGAACCTAATTTCCTCTTTGTGTATCTATCATTTACTCTGTGGGGTATTTCATGGACACATTCACTGTTTTCTGAGGACAGTTGTATTCTGGACATTTGACTTCAAACTGTTTTGGCTCTACCACCATGTCTCCATCTACCATGATAGACTCTTTTTTGTTTAGTTCATCTTTTTATAATGCACCTCATTTCTGTTTTTGTGTTATGATAATAAGTGTTATGGGAACAAAGTACAAGACTCTTGTTGGATTATTTGTAGCATTTCCTTTGTCATGTCCCTCTTTCACCATCATGTTGTCAAATCTTTTGAACATTCAGTTGGGAAAAATGTTGTAATTACAAAGTGGTAAAGCGTTAACCAATGTATTCAAAGTAAACAAAATCAACTCAAAATGTATTTGGAAAATAGAAATGTTGGAAACAGGTCCTTGTAGAAATTGAATATGGGTTGCAAAAAACAGTCCTAGCCCCAAAAGACTATGCCATTCAGAGTTATGTGCTCCACAACCTTGACACCATGGAGGAAAGAGAATATGCTAGGGAAACAAATTAGATAGGCAAACCTTTACTGATTCATGGCCTTAGTTCGAGCCATACATCCTGTCCTCACAATAGGAATCCTAGATCAATAACATCAATAGTCTACATCATTGCAGTACCAATATCTGAGGCCACATGACCAGTACAGGACATTGTAGCAGTATCGGATGCAATGACACATTCACTATTCAGTGATGTTCTAACAAAAAGTTAAATCACCTATGATGAAACATATTAAAAGCTACCTCCACTGCCCACAAATTGCCAAAGTGAAGGAAGAACAGTATGCTAGAGATTTACATACACATGTGGTTTGAGCAACTGAAGTGGCACATATTGCCCTTTATGGCAGCATCACACAGAAAATAGATCTGATGCAATCTTCTGAGCTTGCATACCATCAGAGTGCAAGTTGTCTCTGGAAAAGATTTGTCCATCCCAAGTGGGTGCCCGACTCAGTGTCAACACAGGTTCACTTTGTACTTCCAAACAGCAACATATCTCTGCAAATTACACAACTTTGAAATGTCCAAATGAACATGACATGTTGAAGGCCCCTGAAATAGAATGACAAGGGAAAATTTATGTTACCAAATATTAAATTGGACTCAATTGACAAGTCATGAGGACACACATAAACACAGAAGCACATTTCATCTATTTCAGTGACCACATTACTCAATGTAGAGAAACTCTGATCCAGTGACATCTTTGCCTTGAACTTTCCTGCACTGACTATTCCTAACAAATTACCACAGCAGGCAGATATGTTCCCTATGTCACAAGATGTACTGACATTGGAGGTAAAAATATGTAAATGTAAGCTTACACTCAGGTGAAGAAGTGGTCAATCACATCTTGATGTAAGTCAAGTCTTTCTTCTTTACCACTATTATCTTCATTGGGCATATCAACATCCTCATCTGAGGGCTCACCTAGGTCTCTCTCCTCTGCAATTATAGGGATGTCTCTCCTCAGGGTGATAGTATGGAGAATGCAGCAGGCAACCCTGATTTGGCACAACTTAGTGGGTGAGTAGAGGAAGGCTTCACTGGTCTTGTCCAGGCACCTAAACCTAGCCTTCAGAAGCCCAAAATCCCAGTCCACTGGCCTCCGTGCTCTCCCATGCTTGTTCCTTGGTGTTGTAGGATTCCTCAGTGGTGCCAATAACCACAGTTGGTTAGGATACGCTGAGTCTCGTACACAGAGGCAACACATTAACAGATTACTCCCATATCAAGCCATCGTCCAAAGATCAAAAGATCAAATTGTACTTACCAACAAGCCAGGCCCTCTCTGGTCCAGGTTGGGACATCCGCATGGGTATATTGCTGTTCTGTAGTATGAATGAATCATGTGTTGAACCAGGGAAGAGGGCACACACACTTGAGATGTATATGTCTGGTATGCAGATAACTTACACATTGATGGAATGGAAGTTCTTCCCATTGCGGTAGAACTGTTCCTTTGTGTGTGGTGGCACCAAGGCAAAATGAGTACCATCTATTAGTCCAACCACGTGGAGTATTCCACCCAAAGCCTATAATTCTCCCTTCGTGGTGGCCAAATCCTGTGGGCGTGGCACTTGGATGACGCTGTTGATGTTTTTTCATCAAGGAAGCAAGGACTTCTTGTGGCATACCACTGAAAGTTGGCTGGGACAGGCCCCCAAAAACTGCCACGGGGTATTGAAAGGTGCCAGAAGCTATAAAATGCAGTACTGCCATGAGTTTTACCAAATCCAGGATAGTTTGTCTATTAAAATGATATTGCTTGATGACATCCCTTTCCTCTATGGTGGCAAGGTCTCAAAAGGGTCCGAACACCTGAAGTTGTCACCTCCTACCCATGGCTGGGTTCAGACATCTGTATGTATGGAAAGAAAAGATAAGATTAAATGGTTACACCATACTTTTAATGACAAAGCACATCTGACTTCTTGGTAACAGTAGAAATTTCATTGGGTAATGCATGTACATCAAATAATTGGACTTTAAAAATCTGAGTAAAAGCTTTTTTTTTAAATGTTTCTTCTTTATGTGCAAATAACACATTTGAACTGTATTATTTGCACATATAATAAAATTAAAAAAATACCATCAACGAAGGTAATACTTCCCCCTCGGCACTTTCATTCTCAAACACAGTCAAGGATCACATTTTATTGGGTCATATCTTTCTGAGAAAAGTGTTGCTCTTATCTGATATTTAGAAATGCACTAGCCTCTATTTAGAGTGCTGGTGATGCACTAACAATTGAAAAATGTGCAGGTTCACACCCTAAAATGGCTGCTGCCAAAACTTGCCCTCAAGACATTGGTTACCCGATGGCTGTAAGTGGAAGTTGACCGTGTAGTATGTAGTAACCTCCATGATGGTCCCTGCCACAGGCTAAACTGTGTGATGGCTCTGCACAACAGGCAATGGTTGTGTCCGTCTCTGTCAAGGATCGCATCTACCATGTACTTGTATGTTGCATTGTGAAAAAACACTCACTTGCCTTCTAACACTGCAACCATCAAGAACTCATCATTGTATGCTGCTGTTACCCATCTCTAGGAGCCAGGATGCCGGGCAAAGCAATTGACAGGCCCCCTGCCTTCTCTCTGAGGAGCTAGATCGCCTTGCCAGAGAGATCCAGTCTCTGTACTGCCAACTATATGGGACCCAAGAGGAACAGGTACATATCTGATTGGAGAATGTCTGACTGCATTGCCTCTTCCATTCTGATTTACCGGCCATTTGGTTTCTTTTTGGTAATGTTGGTAGCATTGTGATTGGAGTTGACAGAATTCTGTACCTGGGACAGATGTTTTGGACCAATGCGTAGCCTGGCAATGTTAAATGACTACAAAGTTGTAATATGTGTCTCTGTAACACACACATCCTATTTCATCACACAAACTGCAAGCCACTGACTGCCAGTAGATAGTGTAGCAGGAATATGACTGACAACATACAGCCAATGTTGAAATGATGGTGATGTGGAGCTAAATGTAGAGAGTCTGAAGTTGTCTGATGCTGTACTGTCACATGAGATTCCAGCATACAATGCGTAATAGGTTGCTCTATATGGTTTACACCTGTTATACTTTAACTTGTTTTAGGTGTAGCAAATTCAGATGCCACTGGCTCACCATCATCTATTCCAGTCTGTACTATTAAAGAAACACTTGTTCAAACAACCCACAAATCCCTGCTCTCATTGACTCATGGCAGCACTTCTATCATGCCCTTATTCACAGTTTGTGATGCAGACCATGGGTTCTGTCTCTTGGGTGTTTAGGCAGGAAGCCAATATAGTTGTATGATTGTGTGCAAGGGTTGTACACATGGTTTGGACGTTAATATCACACAATGATTGTGAGTAATTAGGGATGTCTCTCCCAACTGGAAAGGTTGCATATGCTCTAGCCAAGATGATGTTGTAGGCTTGAATACATAACATGAGAAGCTTGCAAGTATTGATGGTGCACATAAGATCAATGCAATCAGAATTTCAGCTCTATCTGTAACAATTTGCTGGTAACAAATCTAGCAACTGTTTGGTGAATGTCACAGCAGTACTACTCAACAGTAACAATGAATTTTCTTTTCTTGTTCTTTCATGCCATCTATGCATGTCAATGCTCATCAGAAATGAGAAATCTGGAAGGCCATCACAAAGAAGGTGCAGACCCTGGGAGTCCACAAGTGGCGTAGCTTGCACTGCATTGGGAAACAAGAAAGTCAGAGGAGAGCCAAGTCTGGCAATCCTCCCAGCTATCCAGGTGGGTGTGCGGCACCCTGACCCACCTAATGACCTGCATCCTTGGAGTGACTTACCCAGAGCTTGATGGGCAGTTGAGGGCCCAACAACAGCAACATGGGGGTAAATCATTGTATGTTGTGGTTTAACCTATTTACTTACCAGCTATGTTGTATACCATCAACTATGAGGTTGACACAGATACAAAGCCCATGATGATTTCTGGAGATGTAAGTTGATCAGACACTGTTTGATGCTGCGTATTGCTTTGTGCTGAAGGTCGCCATTAGATTCCGCCTAACAAAGCAAGTATTGTTGTGGGCAGGCACATAGCTGCATGCAAACACAAGGATTGGCAGCAATTTCACAATGACATGAGGCACAGTTTTACAAAACATGCCCCATGTTATGATTGTGTCTGGTATAATGGTATGTCACAAATGTGTGTAAAGAATGTAGGCAACATTACTGTAACTGTGGCAAACTGCACAATTGTGATGCAGCTGATACATCAGACTTGGCATTGGTAGTTTGGTGCTATAACAATATGAGAATGTGCATCTGCACCAAAAGTATTGGTATTCTGTGTACAGTGGCATCATTCCTTATCTGACACGTTTGAAAGCAGTTTGTCCAGCAAACGTCTAGTAAATTAATGTGGACAATAGCAGGACGACCTGAGTCCTTAGTCCTTCACAAATGTGCATGTAAGACAGTCTGGTTGAAACAACATGAATTTCTATGCCAAACGGTATTGAATGCAACAAACAGGAAACTGTCCACATTGGTGAAACAGTTGTGCGTCCCACAGACAACATTTTGGTGTCCTTAGTCATGCCCAGAGGAGAAATTGGTGATAGGGAGCAATGTAATGCTGAAAGGGACATTTGCATATGGAAGGTTACATCATATTAATGTTTTGGTGTCCCAGTCTTTTTCCATCCAAACATCTCATCCTCTGTGAGAAATGAATCAATTTTACCTCTGTACTGCAGTGTTTCAGAGATCTAGACAGGCCTATATGTTCTCTTTGCTGATGAAACCCTTTATTATGGAATGAACTACAAGTGTATAAGTTACAAAAGGCATACATGATTTGGGAGCTGAGATGGGGGATTACTAAACTTGTTGTTATGTGATATACAATGATGTCCAATTGTATTCCCACAGATATCCTGTAACTGTTGTATCTGTTTTCAGTACCAACTTGGCAAGGCGAAGGTGACTGTGCCCACATTGGTGGGGATGTAGCTGGCCACTGGGGATCAGGTGTTGTAACCGCAGATGCTGAGAGACCCAGTGACATGGAGGGTGAGGGGCCTGCCACAGAGGCCACCAGTAACTCTACATGTTCCTCAGAGGCCTCCAATGAAGACCAGTCCCTAGTGCGGGCAGACCCTGGGGAGACTGTGACACCTGCATCTTCATCTACCCCCATGTTAATCTCCACCCTCCCTCTTGCCTCCCCCCAGTTGGCCATAGCCACCCCCATAAAAGGGGCAGCATCTCCTTGCTGCAGGCACCTCTGTCCCTGCACCGGTGTTTCAGGTAGCACTCACAGAGGAGGCTGTTGATATTTTAAGAATGATCACTGTAGGCTAGACCGAACTACTTAATGCCATCCAAGGGCTGGCTAGGCAGGACACCCAGATGCTGCCTTACCTGGATGGCCTTCACAGTGCCCTGTCGGCCTACAGCAGTCATTCCATGGTCTGGCCTCCTCATTGGCTGCACCCTCCTACCCAAACCAACCTCATGCGCAGACTCCCACCCTTTTTCCCATCCTAAATTCCTCAATCCAGCCCTTTCCAAAGAACATGCAAACATATACACACACCTACAACCACAAGCAGCATATCCCAACACCAACACAGTCAAAAACATAAGCACAGACACACACATGCAGATACCACACACCACCACCACAGGCACTGATACAACTCTGACCTCTATAGCAATACCCACACATATCACAAACCCCACCAGTCAGTGCACCCACCATGGCACAACCACATCCCCCACCACCACCACACTCAAAGACACAACACCCACTACTATAGAAATACCTCCACATACCACAAGCACATGCTCAGTCAGTGCACCCACCATAACACAACCACACACCCCACCACCAGCATACCCACACACACAATACCCACCACTATAGTAACACCCACAAATACCACAACCACACCACAGTCAGTGCACCCTCTGTCATAAAGACTCTCGCTATAGTAAGAAGCCTGCTGGACTTGAGCGGCAGCACACTGGGTTTGGGGGACTGATTCTGATCCTGATCCTGATCCTGCACCATGTGACAACTGTCGGCCTAACCCTTCTGGCCAGCTAGCAGCACCTCATCAGTACCCAAGAGTAAAAGGTGATTTGTGGAAATCCTTAGCATGAGATCTGGATTTTTCAGGGAACTCATGGTGGAACAGATCATACCCCTTTCTCTCAGTCACAGATGTCTCACACATACAAAGGCAAAACATGAGCAGGAATAGGTTCAATAGGATTTAATGAATCAACTGCATTCAATGAAAAAAGATGTATTGCAATTAGGAGGATGTTAAAACATAACAAAAGCAAGGCAGTGACAAGAAAGTGAAACATAGAAAAAGTCCTACCAAACTGTCGCAATGGTTCTAAAATACCTACATGCACTTCTAAATTTCTCTATAAAAGGCCCCCCAGGAGAACCCCTCCATACCTGTGAATGTAGGTAAAGAAGAGGTCTGTTGGTTTACTGAAAATTCTCCCACATGGAGGGAGATACTGCTTAAGGTCTCAGCAGAAACTTGCAAAGGTGACATGCAGGGTACAATGACAACCGGTTGGAATTCCCCTTTATTCTGTAGGGGTCAGTGAGATGTTTTATAATAAAACATTTGGGCCCACATTTTTGAAAAGTTTTTCCCGCGCCTGCATAATTTTTTATGCAAAAGTGGCAGTAAGTTGACTCCATACTTCTATTTTGTCACTAGACCCATCTAGCATCAAAATATTACAGTTGGTGCCATTTTAAAGACACGCCAACCCACTTTGTGTCTCATTGCGACAATTAGATGCAAGGTAGGTGTTGCCTTCCTAAAAATGACGCTAGTCCTATAATGCCATATTTACCTCCTGATGCGAAAATGACGCATACCAAGGAAGCGAACCACAAAAATGACGTTAAGTCCAATTAGCGTAAAAATGTAACACCTGGTCGGACCAAGCATTAAAAAGAGGCCCATACACCAACACTCAAGGAAAACACACAGAAGGAGCATTTGCAACCTCCAGGACAACATGGAAGTAGAAATGCTCCAGCTTGGGACACACCACAGACATTAGAGAAGACAGTAGGTCCCTCCACCACCACCACAGCAATTCCAAACACCACCACAGCAACCACAAAGGCAGCGCAGAAGGGGGGAGAGTACCTTCAGGCAGCAGGCAACCATCCTTGGCCTCAGGGAACAAGATGTCATCAGGATGTACCGACTGAACCGGGAGTCCATTGTATGCCTGCTACACCACATTGTGCCACACATGACAGCAGGAGTTCAAACTCCCAAAACTATTCAACCGTTGACAAAACTCCTCAGTGTCCTTCATATGCTGGCATCTTGAGGTTTTCAGATAACGGGTGCACAAGTGGCTGGGATGTCCCAGACATCTTTCTCGGTCCTCCAACCTAAGGTCCTGGATGCAAGAATACGCCTCACACACCACCACATCTGCTTCCCAAACACCTCGCATCTGCTACAGGGAACCAACCAAGGTTTCTACCAAATTTCTGGATTCCCGCATGTGGTGGGTGCAATGGATTGCACCCTCGTGCAACTGGTACCTCCTGCAGCAACTGAACATGTATGTAGGAACCGCAAGTACACCCATTCAATCAATGTGCAGGCCATTGTGGACCATTGTGGGCTCTTCACTAGGATCCTAGCAAATGATCCCAGCAGTGTCTATGATTCCTACATATTCCACCATTCCACTATCAACGAGCGCTTCCAGGTTGGGCAATATGGCAATGGCCTACTCCTAGGTGTGCCACCATACCAATCATTACACACAGATCACACCAACCAGGTAGCGCAAACAAGACATCCACCACACCAAATACACATGGGCAGGGGAACACAGATGTACAGGCAACAACCCATATACAACATGCCACACTACACTGCAATCACTGCACATCACAAACACATACACCAACATGTACATAACATAGCCACATCCTGACTGGCCACCACGTGTGGACAGGCGGAGCAATGTTCCCTTTGCATACAGAAGCTGACCACAAACCACTTCAAGTGTCCACTTGTTGAAAACTAAAAACACATGTTACACCAAACAAAGAACAGCTCAGCCATGTCAATGGCATAGGCCATGGCCATTTAAAGAAATTCACACTTAGGCACAGCCCCACATATATCATGGTGTGCAAGCCTCTGGCAGCACCTATGTCAAATGTCACCCAAGTGGTGCCATTACCAACTACATATCATCTACACATATCTGACATACCTGTAGTGTGCACATACACCTATCTCTTGCAATGTGTCACACACATACTAATACAAATTAAACTGCCATGAAAGACCATGGGGCACAATCATTAAAAATGGGGCAACACCTACTCCAGTGGCACCTCGCATGCGCTCCTTAGTGCCCCCTAACACCACTATGTCTGTATACTAGAAATGGTCCACCATGGTGCAGAGTTTGTGCAAAACTGTAAAGATCATGGATACAATAGTAGGACTCAGCAGGAGTATAGCTGACATACCTGACCTTACATGTACCATGCATAGGGACCCATATAAAAATAGGTATGCCCCCTCTCAAAGCCTGCACTGCGTGTGTTGAAAGTGTCTGTGATAAATCATGTATTGGAAGCTAGGAGATACTACTGTACCAAATTAGATAATCCTACAAATGTGTAATAACCATTCTTGTAGACTTGATGGCTGGCACAACCATCAGGTGCCACAAAGGGTAACTAAGTGTCACACTACATGCCTAATGCCACATGCCGAAATGGACGGCAGAGTTCGGCTTTATAGGGCTACCATGGTGTCTCTACATCTGACAACACTGAGGTGCAAGGAGATGGTAGGTTCCATCCAACAATAGGACACTGCCTCAAATATGGATTACACAACACATTTTTGCAATAGTATAACAATCGGTTTGGAATGAATATGAAAATTCCCAGGACCCAGAGCCACTACCCAAGATTGCCATTTCCATCAACAGAGACCTATAAAACAAATTCACAAGAGCAGGAAGATACAGTAAACCACAAGCAATTCAGAGTCACAACTCCACCTACAAATAACAACTTCCATGGTATATTGAAAACCACCATCAAGCTTCACCAAGATATCTTCTTTCATGCCTTTGCAGCTGATAAAGGTCACGTCATACTGCCATGGGTAATGACTCCATTTGCCCATCCCACAACAGTGGAAGTGAGTGCATACAACAAAGGGCACAGAAGAACACACATTGTTGTGGAGAGGACATTTGGGCTTCTGAATTCAAGGTTCAGGGTCCTGGCCCTGACAGGAGGAAGCCTCTTGATGCTCCACCACTGGTATGTAAAATCATACTGGCATGTGCAATCCTCCATAACATATGTATGCAAACAAATATTCCCTGGGATGAACAGGTTGACTTCCCCAAAGAGGAGGAGGATGATGAAGGAGCTGCTTATTGAGGGGGAACAACAGAACACTGCTGCAGAAGTTTACAGGAGACTCCACATAGTAGAGAACGTTCATACCTAGTGACCGAACTATCAACATCACATTGTAAATAGCACAAATAAAATATTTTGCACCTGAATCTCCTTGGTATACTCATCCTCTACTACATATACATTTGGAATGCAACTCAAACCTCAGGGAGCAGGTAAGAAACACAATAGTTACAAGTATGGAAGCAACATCGTTTGTGATGTAAAAGGGTTTACTACCTCCATTTCACATATTAGTGACATGCAATTTACGGATATGTGACTCATGAAGGCCTAGATCCATGTACCACTACATATATTATGCCATCAAGTGGGCATGGTGCTAATTCCTAGCCCTCTCCCCACATCAACACCATGCCTACCATGTTGTATGCAAGGGGTGCATGCATAAGGTAGGGGCTGTGGTCAAATGGTGTTTAAGTAATGACAGAACTGAACACTGGCACATCTCAGAATGATTGCTGCTTTGACTGCCCAGTGTATGTTTGACAAGGGAGAGACATCATTGGCAACTATGGACCTTCTGTAATTGTACAAGGATTGTAACCAATGTTAGATGCAGAGCCTGCACAGTGTACCTAGGGGATTGTGTCCTGGCACTGCCATTGGGCACAACCCTGACACATGGTGGACTGTACCTCACTTATGGCACACACATGTTGGCTGTGGAGTGTGCTATGGGTTGCCAGACAAACTAAGCAGCCTAGGGGACTGAACCACTATCCAAACACATTACCCATCGTCAGGATCTACAAATTAAATGGGACCATGTACCACCAAATAATTGTCTGGGTAGAATGTAGGCAGAGTGTGTCACACTCCCCATGTACATAAGATGTACACTTTTCACACAATTCTGCTGTCTTGACATATGCCCTCAGCAATTCCAGGTAAAGATGTGAAGACTGATGTCCTAGGTAGCAAAGGGTTTGCTAATATCATCAATGCACTACATGTGTCAGCACGGCTACCTAGTATGCTATGTATAACAACATCACACAGCACATTGCAATACACACCACTCACTGTCACTCACATGCCAGAACAAGTGCAAGGTAGCAACAGTAACAAATTATCCCATGCATGTTTTGGGCTCCAACATGGCACTCAGGTGTGGGATGTGCAACTATGTCCAGCAATGTTCACCAATGTCATAGACCCATCAAAAAAAGAATGGGAGTAGAAGTAGCCATATATGTTGCATTTAGCTAATGAAAAAAAGCACTGAGATGATGTCACACTTCAACATCATTTAGTTATGGTAAAAGTTACCTAGGGTGTGGCATGCTGGAAGAATTGCAAACCCATGTTCAACGGAGGATGTGGATGGACAGCTGTGAGATACCCACAGACACTTGTAGACAACATAAGTGCTGTGGCAGGTGTAATGCCATGTGTGCATGGCACTTATTACATCTCACAAATACCATCAATGGGATGGTAACAATCATGCAGCCAGTTGTAGAAGATGTGTACATCTACAACTTACACAAGTCACATTTTGCATCCTGTCCATGGATGACCAGAAAATGTTGCTGTAGAAGATGTGTACAAAGTGCAAGCAGCTTAAAATAAGGGAGCAATGTAGGAGACAATAAATACCTCACCAGTAATGCGGGTGGGAAAACATGGAGAAGGAACACACATAGACCAATTCTGACTGTGCAACACATCAATGTCTGCTTGTACATAACCCAGTCATGTTTACACTACCATAACCTGGTAGTTGCCCATTGCATGCCAACATGACAGATGGCAGTGACAGACAACACCATCTCTACCCTGGCACGTTCCCAAAATAGAAGTCACAACAAATATACAACACCTAAACAAGCTGCCCATAGAAATTACAAAGGACATCAAATGATTAGACATGTCATACACATGCAAGAACCCAGTCTTCTGTACATGAGAGGGAAGGCTGACATCAAGTACCGCAGAGGAAAATAGTGATATCCTGGTCTTTTTTATCACAATTATGCATGTGTCTGTGTGGAGGGGAGTGAGCATTGTTCTGTCATGAAGAGGCTAGATCTCTGCTCAAAACACACTAACACCAATGCTCTGGATACATAAATGTATGACATTGTTAGGGGCCTGATGCATGTGCGCAGTGGGCTGAGTAAACTGGATCTCTGTAAACCTGGCCCTTCACCTGCAACCATCGGTTTGTGATGCTGTACAAACTCCCACAGTAGTGATGAAGAGTAGGCTGACATCTATGCCAGACTGCAACACTGCTACACAGTGGTATACTGTGAGAAGGTAGCCTCTTTCTAGCCTTGTTACCCCCACTTTTGGCCTGTTTGTGAGTGTATGTCAGGGTGTTTGTCACTGTTTTCACTGTCTCACTGGGATCCTGATAGCCAGGCCTCAGTGCTCATAGTGAAAACACTATGTTTTCAGTATGTTTGTTATGTGTCACTGGGATCCTGCTGGTCAGGACCCCAGTGCTCATAGGTTTGTGGCCTATATGTATGTGTCACTGGGACCCTGTCACACAGGGCCCCAGTGCTCATAGGTGTGCATGTATATGTTCCCTGTGTGGTGCCTAACTGTCTCACTGAGGATCTGCTAACCAGAACCTCAGTGGTTATGCTCTCTCATTACTTTCAAATTGTCACTAACAGGCTAGTGACCAATTTTACCAATTTACATTGGCTTACTGGAACACCCTTATAATTCCCTAGTATATGGTACTGAGGTACCCAGGGTATTGGGGTTCCAGGAGATCCCTATGGGCTGCAGCATTTCTTTTGCCACCCATAGGGAGCTCTGACAAATCTTACACAGGCCTGCCACTGCAGCCTGAGTGAAATAACGTCCACGTTATTTCACAGCCATTTTACACTGCACTTAAGTAACTTATAAGTCACCTGTATGTCTAACCTTTACCTGGTAAAGGTTAGGTGCAAAGTTACTTAGTGTGAGGGCACCCTGGCACTAGCCAAGGTGCCCCCACATTGTTCAGAGCCAATTCCCTGAACTTTGTGAGTGCGGGGACACCATTACACGCGTGCACTACATATAGGTCACTACCTATATGTAGCTTCACCATGGTAACTCCGAATATGGCCATGTAACATGTCTATGATCATGGAATTGCCCCCTCTATACCATCCTGGCATAGTTGGCACAATCCCATGATCCCAGTGGTCTGTAGCACAGACCCTGGTACTGCCAAACTGCCCTTCCTGGGGTTTCACTGCAGCTGCTGCTGCTGCCAACCCCTCAGACAGGCAGCTGCCCTCCTGGGGTCCAGCCAGGCCTGGCCCAGGATGGCAGAACAAAGAACTTCCTCTGAGAGAGGGTGTGACACCCTCTCCCTTTGGAAAATGGTGTGAAGGCAGGGGAGGAGTAGCCTCCCCCAGGCTCTGGAAATGCTTTGTTGGGCACAGAGGTGCCCAATTCTGCATAAGCCAGTCTACACCGGTTCAGGGACCCCTTAGCCCCTGCTCTGGCGCGAAACTGGACAAAGGAAAGGGGAGTGACCACTCCCCTGACCTGCACCTCCCCTGGGAGGTGTCCAGAGCTCCTCCAGTGTGCTCCAGACCTCTGCCATCTTGGAAACAGAGGTGCTGCTGGCACACTGGACTGCTCTGAGTGGCCAGTGCCACCAGGTGACGTCAGAGACTCCTGCTGATAGGCTCCTTCAGGTGTTAGTAGCCTTTCCTCTCTCCTAGGTAGCCAAACCCTCTCTTCTGGCTATTTAGGGTCTCTGTCTCTGGGGAAACTTTAGATAACGAATGCATGAGCTCAGCCGAGTTCCTCTGCATCTCTCTCTTCACCTTCTGATAAGGAATCGAGCGCTGACCGCGCTGGAAGCCTGCAAACCTGCAACATAGTAGCAAAGACGACTTCTGCAACTCTGTAACACTGATCCTGCCGCCTTCTCGACTGTTTTCCTGCTTGTGCATGCTGTGGGGGTAGTCTGCCTCCTCTCTGCATCAGAAGCTCCGAAGAAATCTCCTGTGGGTCGACGGAATCTTCCCCCTGCAACCGCAGGCACCAAAAAGCTGCATTACCGGTCCCTTGGGTCTCCTCTCAGCCCGACGAGCGAGGTCCCTCGAATCCAGCGACACTGTCCAAGTGACCCCCACAGTCCAGTGACTCTTCAGCCCAAGTTTGGTGGAGGTAAGTCCTTGCCTCACCTCGCTGGGCTGCATTGCTGGGAACCGCGACTTTGCAACTACTCCGGCCCCTGTGCACTTCCGGCGGAAATCCTTTGTGCACAGCCAAGCCTGGGTCCACGGCACTCTAACCTGCATTGCACGACTTTCTAAGTTGGTCTCCGGCGACGTGGGACTCCTTTGTGCAACTTCGGCGAGCACTGTTTCACGCATCCTCGTAGTGCCTGTTTCTGGCACTTCTCCGGGTGCTACCTGCTTCAGTGAGGACTCTTTGTCTTGCTCGACGTTCCCTCTCTCTGCAGGTCCAATTTGCTACCTCCTGGTCCCTCCTGGGCCCCAGCAGCATCCAAAAACGTCAAACGCACGATTTGCGTGTAGCAAGGCTTATTGGCGTCCTTCCAGCGGGAAAATACTTCTGCACAACTCTCCAAGGCGAGAGGGATCCGTCCACCAAAGGGGAAGTCTCTAGCCCTTTTTGTTCTTGCAGAAACCTCAGCTTCTTCTGTCCAGTCGAAGCTTCTTTGCACCCGCAGCTGGCATTTCCTGGGCATCTGCCCATCTCCGACTTGCTTGTGACTTTTGGACTTGGTCCCCTTGTTCCACAGGTACCCTAGATTGGAAATCCACAGTTGTTGCATTGCTGGTTTGTGTCTTTCCTGCATTATTCCTCTAACACGACTATTTTGTCCTTAGGGGAACTTTAGTGCACTTTGCACTCACTTTTCAGGGTCTTGGGGAGGGTTATTTTTCTAACTCTCACTATTTTCTAATAGTCCCAGCGACCCTCTACAAGGTCACATAGGTTTGGGGTCCATTCGTGGTTCGCATTCCACTTCTGGAGTATATGGTTTGTGTTGCCCCTATCCCTATGTTTCCCCATTGCATCCTATTGTAACTATACATTGTTTGCACTGTTTTCTAAGACTATACTGCATATTTTTGCTATTGTGTATATATATCTTGTGTATATTTCCTATCCTCTCACTGAGGGTACACTCTAAGATACTTTGGCATATTGTCATAAAAATAAAGTACCTTTATTTTTAGTATAATTGTGTATTGTGTTTTCTTATGATATTGTGCATATGACACTAAGTGGTACTGTAGTAGCTTCACACGTCTCCTAGTTCAGCCTAAACTGCTCTGCTAAACTACCATTATCTATCAGCCTAAGAGGCTAGACACCCTATACACTAATAAGGGATAACTGGGCCTGGTGCAAGGTGCAAGTACCCCTTTGTACTCACTACAAGCCAGTCCAGCCTCCTACATATACCATTGTAAGTGATAGTCATAACAAACATGATGTGACCAATGTGAGTGTCTAGTTGGTGGCATGCGCACATATACCGCATAACTCAGCACCAATGTACCACTGTAATGGCTCAAGCATGGTAATGTGTATAGGATTCTAAACAAAAGGCAACCTAGCACAAAAATAAGGGCATAAGTATCACAAGATCAGTGACTGAAAGAAATGACCTTCACATGTGTTCCAACACACAGAAACATAGGTGGCACTGATATGACTACACATGCATTTGTTAAAGTCCAACATGTGTCCATGCAGAAAGATGGTAATGTGAGGTTTCACATGCCATGAACACACCACTGTGGTCATTTGTTATGGTAATGACACTACATATTTTTTTTACACACAGACAGCATATACATGTGATACATGTGTACATACCATCTCCAGCAGCTGAGATGCATGGGGAACTATATGTCACACGTGTAGCAGAGCATCATGAAGTAAAACCCAAGAACACACCACAGAGTGGACACACATGCACATGCAAATTGGCAGGGGTAATGCAATGCCAAATTAGTCCTAGTCCACTGCATATTCTGAGTACAAATTGTCATGGTTGTCACATGCTTACCATGTGTTGTACATATGACATCATATATTATGTGTTGTTGGTATGTGTACATTTGCATATCAGACATAACAATGTAGTACTCCCACAAATTATTATTAATACACATATGTACATTCATAGTACACATGTGCCAACATGTATGTGGCCACAATGTAGCTACACGTGCATATATGCACAAGGTATGAGTAATTGCATGCAGCGGAATCATAGACAAACCCTTAGGTTCAAATTAATAATGTCACCGTAAAGACATGAATGAATAGTTACACAAATGTATCCCTACATAATTATAACAGTGTTGCATAGCCCATTTGACATGGTAAGTGAATGTGGGTGCACTCAAGACCTACATTGCAAAATTGCACGCATTCCTGTCATGCATAAAAAAAAAGGATGCAAACAGCTAAAATCTACACTCTGCAGCATCAGTAAAATTAAGTCTGGCCTTTTCATGCACTATGGTGAAAACTCAACGCATGGCTGTCATGCGTCAAAAATATAGACATAAATACCTAAACCTCCATTTCACATCTCCACAGGTATAAGACCCCTGGACCCTATGTGTCTATTGCACGTCCACAGGCCTTATTATACACAATGTGGAAAAATTTTACGCATGACTGTCATGTGTTAAAAATGTACATGCCTACCCATATATCATACTATTCTCCAAAGCTAAAAGATGCCTAGCCCCTGAATGTTTATCGCATGTCCACCAGCCTTTTCACGCACAATGGAAAAAATTTGACTGTACTGCGTAATGACTGGAAATGTGATGCACAGGCCCAGGAAGTGATGAAACAGGACATCCTTTCTGCATACATGGTACAGTAAGTCCACTTTCACTTCACCGTCTTATTGTCTGTGACTGTGTGAGGGTTTGTGGAGCTGGTGCTGTTGGAGTTTTGTAGTGTTTGGAGTATTTTTTGTGCTTTGTCCTATAGCTGTTGTGTCTTATTTGTCATTTAATCTGTCTTTTGTATTGTTAGTGTTCTGTATCTGTCACAGTATTGTGAGGTGTTTGTCTGGGGTAGTATAGTTGTTTGGGTATTTGGGGTAGTTCCGGTAATCTTAGGGAATTTAATTTTTGGGGGGTCAACTGCATTTGCAGTTCATTATGTCAGGGAAAGGGAAGATGGCCAGGATGTCGGCCGATGAGATGAGGGCTTCATATGACTGGTAGAGCACTACCTCCCATGATGCTGGTACTGGGTGGACGTGTCATGCAATGCTACCTGACAGAGGCTAGGAAGCTGCGGTGAGACAAAGTGATACACCACCTGACTAGAGTGTTTGCCACAGGAAGAAATGACCACCCATTGAAGAACCGCTGGGCTGACCTCATAATAAGGGAGCAAGATCTGCTGGATCACCTGGGCATCGAGACTGGTGGAGTAGTTGGTAAGTATCCCATTTCCATACAAAGTCCATTATTTGCATGTGCATGACAGTTGCTGATGCGGTTGAGTGCACCATGTCATGGTTATGGATCTGGACATGTCATATGATACCTGCATGAAGAGCCCCAGTGCCACCTTAAGGCTGCCATTCTAATGTACAGTAATGAAGCCGAGGCAGGGCAGATGTACCATCTTCCATGCACAACCATTACAAAATGTTGTAATGCATGCATAGGGCAACTCAGTTTAGAGGAGCACAACATGAGGCCTGTGCTATGCATCATGTATAGGGGGGGCAAAACCTGTTGGGGGAGTATGTAAAAGCCTATGGGAAAAATGAGAATTACCTAAATTCCATATTCCATACACTTTGAACGGCTGCTGAGAGCAGGGTCTACATGCGGGCATATAAATGTATGCGATGGGCCCCCATGTATTCAGCAGAAGTCGTGATGCTCTGTTGCATTGCAAATCCTGCTGAGTACATAATTTTCCTGCACATAAATAGATGCACTTGGACCCTACCTGCATCATGCTGTGCCTTAATTCTCATTAGGGGCACACATGGCGAGGATAAGGGGTGCACTGAGGGCCACACGGACTGTAGTGATGTACTTGGTGCTGCACCACTGTTGTTCAATCTGCCCCTTTGTGTCATTGGCCAAGGCCATGTGAGGGCACTTGACTATGCACTGGGTCCAGACTACTAGCACTTTCCTCTTCTTGTACATTGTGTATCACATACACCCTAAACTATGTCTATTCCCACATATACATGTTCCGATTTAGTTCCACAGACCTGCCGCATCTTACTGACAGTATGGGGCTGCCCTGCATCTGCTCCATCACTGGCACATTACTCAGTAACCTGCACCAACAAATGCATCCTTAGACCACAGAGCAAGTGTGTCTGTGTTGAGGCATGTGTCTATGACCATGTTCTTATCCCTCCATGGACAAATAATGGTATACCATGCCAACAATGGCTGGCCACACACTATTGGAAATACATCCATATTTTCAGTCAGTCAATGTGCAGGTAAGTATAACTATTTTAACATGAGTTAACTCTCACTGCAATAATACTCATGTGTGTGCCTTGTGATGGCACACACATATTAGTTACTTCACACAAGAATGTGTCATGACATTCCTCAACACTTTGGAATATGCACACAACCCCTTGTAAGTTTGCGCTGACAATGAGGTAGATGTCTACAACATCTGGGGCAGGCTCAAAGGTTATGGGTGTCACAATGGGATAGCCACTGCAACAATGATTGCATGCCCCTCAGATGCAGTATACAGTGTCATGCAGTCCCATATGGTCATGGATGTGTAGAGCTAATAAACACCTGCATAACAATGTTGTGTGTAAATGGTGCAGTGAAAAGCACCACAGGAGCGTCTGGAAAACTGATGGTTTGTAGGTGCATGGGTCTACATTATCAGAGACTATGTGTGATTGACTTATCATAGTTGTTTGTCAGTTGCTCTGATCAACCACTAGGGTGACTTGCTCACTCAGCCTAACAAGTTGATAGTGAACTATGTCATCCATTAACTTATATGTACAAATTTCTCTAAGCAATATTTTCCATTTGTGTCTTGCAGGCGGTACTCCGCCCTACACCGTTGGTGAGGTGGCCTGAGATAAAAACCCGATGCAGCCAGTAAGTGTCATCTTGTGCATCATGTGTGCCAATCCAGGGTTTGTTTGAGTTGGTCTGATGTGTGGAATGCTATGAATAATGGTTTTGCCTGACCAATGATACAATATCATTTGAATATGGATGGTGACAGCATGTCTATTGGAATGTTGTGCAATAAGAATGGCTTGTCTGTAGCACAAGGGACAACATGGGCTGGCATGGAATTGTGTGTATTAGGAAATGGAATGGTTACCCAACCCACATATTCATTGATTTCTATCATGATAGGTGTCAGAGCAGCTGTTTTGTCACAGCACTATTGATAGCACTGTGTGCCACACATAGCTTACACTTACTCACAAGACTGTACATATGTAGGTTATAACTTTAGAGGTACTTAGGGGGCTTATGTAGGAGACACATGTACCACAGGTGCCTCACTACCCTATAGATATAGATTGAGGCTGTAGTACTGCAAGGACCAATATTGTGCTAGACAATAGTCAGGAGTGTACACAATTAGGTGGCTACTCAGCTCCAGATAGTTGTGGGAAAGGTCTATGATTTTTCCCAAGCCAGATCTCTGCAGTGTTAAACAACATGGTCCTGCCACCATGGTATTTGTGAGTGATGTAGGTCACATCGCATGTGCATATGAAATGAATGCTGAGTGCATACCCGGTACTTTGATGATGTCTGACATGCATGTGCAAATGATGTTCAATATATCAGGATACTGTTGCCGCACCCAGTGCAGTGCAAAACTCACTGTGGGCCTAAGGGAACTCATAAAGTCATCATGTATGTGCTGTTTTACACATGTAGCACAACATAGCACAGAGTAGGGGGCTTTAGTTCTGTAATGTGTAGACAACGTTGATGTGTAGGTCAGGATTTGGCAAACTTTGTGGGGACATTGCATTAGTTGTATATGTGGGCCCACCATGGGCAATGGTGGGCCCCCTTGTAACTTATGCTCAGCCCAGGTCTTACACCAGGAAAGATGAATGATGATTTAGCAAACCTTAGAATAGCCAGTGGGAATTTTCCAAACCCCCTATCATATGGACCCCACCTTGCATCCATGATGGCTGGCCAAGCCTTGATGTTTCACCAGGGGCGTCAAGGTGGTAGATTTCATGCACAGCCCTCCCTTATGGATAGGGACACAGAAAATCGAGACTTGTTGGGCACGGGATCCTCACAGGTTTGATGACACAAATGTTGATCATGAACAATTTAAAAATGTAATCTACTCACCTCTGGGCGCTGATGGTCAACATATGGATAGCCGTCATCCTAGTGACATCTACATGATAGTGTAGATGGCTGGTAGGAAATCGTCATTGATGAGTAGTAAGTCATTATTGAAGAGTGTGTGTTGGACTGTAGGTGTTATCTGCAGTTGCAGTGTACATGATATGTCTGTTCAACCTCCACCCAATGCTGACTCTGATGATTGATTTTCCTCATTTTTCAGCTGCCAATATGACACTTGACCAAAGACATGCATTCCACAAAAGGACCGAATGCTACTGGCACATTATGGAGGTGAATGTTGGATACCGCAGAATGGGAATGAGGTTCAGAAAGGAAAAGATGACTGGGGAATGGCATGCGTTTGCACATAGGGGACCTCTACAGCAGCCGCAGCCAAAGAAAGACAGTGTTAGGAAAACATCAGGGGTATATGGGGATTCTGCAAGTCTAAGCCCCTCCATGTCAGCTGCACTTGTTAGGAACCAGGTACCTGTTCAGCCACCTGCTGCAGTAGTAAAAAGCCAATTTGAAATTGACATGAAACAGGACATGACCAAGATAATAGCCAGACTGGATAAATTGGAGGAGGAGAGTGCTGACAACAGGAGGATGCTGAAGTACATAAGGAAAAAATTGAAGAAAATGAAAACATCTTGTTCAACAGCCTACCAGTTCCTTCTCCTCCCTTTTACTGTTGTACATGGTTTTCGAATGGCTTTTAGATGGGTAGTATTAGGTTAGTGAAGGGTAGGCATAAGTTAGTTTAAGTATAGTGGCGGTGTGTTTTCCTAAAAAGTTTTATTGGTGGGGGTTGTGTGGGGGGTCATGTTGGGGTATTTGTGTATACAATTTAAAAAAAATACAAAATATATATATGTTTGTTTAGGCCATAGGTTAGGTTAGTGCATGTGTAGTCTTAGTTTATATTGTCCTACTTGTATCTTGTCTCTTAAAAGGGTTTGGGGGACAATGTTTAGAGTGTAGTATTATATGTGTAAGATAAGTTTAGAATAGGTTAGATAGGTGTAGTCGTTCAGTTAGTATAGGTTAGTTTAATATTGGGTAGTTTTTAGGTTAGTCGCAGGTATATGGTTGTTAGAAATGTTACAATAAATCCTGTTTCTATTAGACTATATTTTTGTAGGTTCATTGAGTGTCTGGGGGTTCTCATGGGTGCACTGGTCAAGCTGAAGGAATGGCCTAGGGTATGCTTACTGTCTTGATTTCCAAGGATTACAATGTGCATCACCTATGACAAAGAAGCTGTCAGATTGGTTGCTTAATAACATAAACTAGTCTATAAATTTGCCAGCCGATGTTCCAGCATTTCACAATGTGTATGCATACTTTACATTGGACAGGTAATTATGGAACTTCACCTGTCATTGGTGGGGTCCTGCAGTTTAATTGTTGGTAAGTGTGGCACATCTGACAACAGGTAAAATTGGAACTGTATGCTGCAACACTGACAGGTGCCCATCACTGATAGGGTTAGCTTCTCCTGTACAACACAAATAAGTTGTACTGGTACTCCCATCTGGGTAAATTACTATTGACTTGGTTTAGAGCCATACATGCTGTATGTCAACTTCAAAGTATATCTGTTCAATATTTCTATAGAATACTCAGTAAGTTGGTTCTAGCTGACAACACCATCATTCACCTTTCTCATGTTGGGCTCCAAGTGTGTGGCTTTGTGTCTGATAGCCATGCACTCATGTACTGATATTCTGTACACATTGACATGGAATTACACAATGCTATCATTTAGCTGAGTGGATGGATCACAGTAAATGTAGAAATGGTACATGTATACAAGGTGCTTTACTTCCAGGTGCAAGTGTATTTGTGAAATCTATACAATGTCCAGTTCACAGATCCAATGAGTGAACATTAGACATATGTAGCACAATCAGAGTCCAGGGTTGAGGGACATATCATGAGACATGGTTAGGAGTAGTGTGCCTTAGTGAAGAGGTAAACAATTGCCAATCGGTAAGAAAGAGACACTAACAGTACATAGCAGACAACTCAACAGTGATTAGTTGAAGAGGGCCCTTGTCCTACTGTCACAACACTGGCATGTTCTTAAGCCCAGAACTAAGGAGAAACTGTCCATATGGCACAGACTGGTGCTACCAGGTGCTTTTCCTTGTGAATGTTATTCCTTCCACAGCTTCATCCTCTGATGTATGTGGTGCCTCCTTGTCATGGCTGGTGCTGTTGCAGAGGTAGAGGGGGCTAAAACACACTTCAAGGGATAGAGATAAGGAGTCAAAGGTCCCATCAGCTGCCATTTGTGGGAATACATTAAGCATCACTGCAGCAAGGAGGAACTGCTGATTTTTCAATACAGCAGCAACATCACAGTGCTAGGCAGCCATGATTTCCATGAGGAAAGCAACTTCACTCAGTATGGACTCCAGGGTAATCGGCATAGCCCCCAGGCTGTTGTCTGTTATGCTGCTGCCAGTTTGGGAGGGCAATTGTTGTAACCTCTGCCTCATGACAGCAGCTATGTCGGCCAGAGAATGCTGAAGTCCACATAGCGGTGAGTGGGTGCCTCTGAGTTGTCCTTATTTGGACTGAGGCACTTCTGTACTCTCTCTAGTCTGCCTGCCATGGTCTCTATCCCCACCCACACCTGCTTGGCCAGCTCCCGCTGGACTCCTATGACTATCTTCTGAATGGTGATCTCTGGGTCACTGGAGTCCAGGGCTGTGTGAGTACTGGCTAGTGGTGTGTGTTGGTAGCTGGGTGGTTCATGTGGAGACCCCGCAACACTGTGTGTCCTCCCTGCGACTGGTGGTGGTGTCTGGAGGGATCCTAGGACATCCTGCAGAGACTGTTCATTGATGGTTGGCAGTTGGTCATCCATGTAATTGTAAAAATCCAGGACAGGCAGCTCAATAGGAGGTAAGCTATCATCCTCTTCAATGAGATAGTGTAAGGTTAATCTTAGACTGTTTTGGCTGTTCAAATGGCACATAATTTATTTGCCACTGGAGGCTGAGTGGCATGTTACGGACCCAAGGTTGTAGTTGTACTTCTGTGTAGCATTGTGCATCACACATGGGTCAAGCTCACAAGATATTTTCGGGCATATGTTGGTGTCCCGAGTGCTACCTGAGTGTCACTTTTGTTGAGGCTCAGGTGGCGCAATGCCCTGTGCTGTATTTACAAGGTGGCATAAATACACTTTTTCGTGCCTTAACGCCACCTTGTATATATGGCCCCTTCACATGCACCACTTTGCGTGGAAGGTGTGTGCAATGGATGTTGCTGTGGGGGTGCCACAGCAACACCCATTGCGTTTTGACACTGCTTCAGATTCGTTACTTTCGTAAACTGGAAGCTTCACCTAAATATAACACCAGCCCAGGGGTGGCATTAGCATGGCAAAACTTAGAGTAATGCTTACATTTCTACTAGATTTTTTTTTTACTGTGTGCTGCAATTTGCAGCACACATAGAAAGAGCAAATGGCCCTTTAAATTTGTTGTTGTGCGGGAAGGTGTTCCTTCCTGCACAAAAACAATCTCCCCTTCAACACAGCCATCCTTGCACTATGGTGCACAGGTGGCTGAGTTGGCACACAACAGCTAATTTACTGTTTGTGCAGAGGGGTACACAAAGGTGCGCAGTATTCTTATAAATATGGCGCATCCCTGTATTTTGAAAATCGGTGCATGATGCCGCCTAATTTGGCACAGCAGCACGCACCATTTACTTTTTGATGTGGGCCTCTATCTTGTCAGATAGTGAGATTGCAGCTACTTGTACAGCTGTACACATGATGTTCACAGACATGCTCCAAGTGTTGTATGTGTTTTATTTTATAGCCATTCCCATTTGAGGCATATTGTTGTCTCTGAGTTGTTGTGGTTTCACCCTGTTTGGGTTGTGTTTCACAGGTTGTAGGCTTTCGGGCAGATTTTTCTCATGTGGCATGGCTCAGGGCCACTGCAATATGTGTTGCACTACACTGCACCATTTTAGATACGCAGGGATGTGCCATGTTTACTTTAAGATGGTACAGCCATGCAATTCCCCCTGCACAGATTTGTTCTCCCTGCACCAACGCAGGCATTGTTGCAGCATGATGAAGATGTGCTTGCTTTGAGGGGATTATTTGTTCATCTGCAGTGAGGTGTCCCTTCCTGTACATGTACAAGCTATATTTGGTAAGGAGGCATTTCAATGTGTGCTGGAAGATGCAGCACACATAAGTAAAGGCAATGCGACAAAGAGGAAGGGAAACATTTTGGCCAGAGACACCACCCTGACATCACTCTTGGGGTGGTATTGACTTCCGTCCTATTCTCTGATGTCTACATTGTATTGGCACAGGGGCTTTGGCAATATGCAATGGGTGTTGTCATTGTCACAGCCATACTATTTGCACATCCCTTCCAGGTAATGTGCTGCATATTTACATGGTGGGGTATACGTATAGTGAGTGGCCTATGTTGGCGTTGTGTATATGTTGGAGTACAAAGCACAACTATAGCGTCAGTATACGTGTGGCTTGGGTGTGGATGGCATGTCTTGATTCACGGCCTATGTGTCCCGATGCAACCCTTTAGCATGCATTAAGTGTGTCCTATGTGCCTCTCCTTCTACTATTGGTGGAATTCCAGATATTCCCCCCTGCAACTTACCCTGCATTTGTGGTTGTTGTTGGTAGTCTGCGCTGTCCTGTCCTGTGATTCCAGTGACAAGCTCCTTCGGGATGACCACTGCAACCATCTCCTCCAGCTCATCCAGGTCCTAATTGGTGTGGGACTTCCACCTCAAGTCAGCAGAGTTGCCTTTTGGTTCCCGGCCAGTTTCTCCTTAGTCCTGCGCTTGCAATTGTGCCTGCGCTTCTTCCACTCAGTGATAGTCCTCTTCACCTCTGCCACTGTGCTGACTTTGTCTACTACTTGCTGCCATGTTGTGTCTCTCCTACCAACTGGCACTTTGGAGGTGAAGAAGAGCTGATGTTGGTGCTCCGTCACCTCTCTGATGTCATGCTCCTCCTCGCTAAAGCAGCACTTGAGCTTTCTCTTCTCTTTCTGCTTGGACTTTTCTGGACCCTCCTGGCTGCTACTTGGGTGATTGGGGTCTCTCCTGACCTGAAAACTCCATCTTCTCTTCAAATTGCACTTTTTCCTGCTTGTATGTTTTGTTTTTACGCTAATGCAGTAAAAAATTACGCTAACTCTTTTGCAACATATTTACGTGCTGCAAAATGGTCTAGTGCCACTTTTGCAGCATTAGCGTAATTTTTCCTTATGGCATGTTGCAATAATTAACGTCATTTTTTTATGCAAACCATTCCTTAGAACCATTGTACGTTGTTTCTTAAATATAGCGCACAGATGATGCTAGCTTGCGTTAAAAAAAACAACCACACACCTCCACCACCACCACACCCACAACACCCAACACTACAGAAACACCCACACACATCACAAGCACATCCCCAGTCAGCACACCTATTAACACACATGCTTGTACCAGTACACCCACAGACACCACACCAACACATATCACATCCACTACACAAACATCCACACACACATACTCAAAACAAATGCCCATACTCAACCACCCAACAATCAGTAAAATACACAAATCTAAAACTACTGCACATAGACCAGACCTTTAGGCACCCACACATTCAACACACACACACATAACTGACACAGACACTCCCTCTATCTCCCAAACCCATCTCCCCCACAAAAACACTTCCATTTTCCAAAGGAGAGCCTACGTTTCCCCTGGCCCTGACCCCTTTCACATCCCATCCCACCCCCAACAAATGTAAATCA
The DNA here is from genome assembly GCF_031143425.1 of Pleurodeles waltl. Classification (NCBI taxonomy): domain Eukaryota; kingdom Metazoa; phylum Chordata; class Amphibia; order Caudata; family Salamandridae; genus Pleurodeles; species Pleurodeles waltl. The sequence goes on from NC_090447.1 coordinate 1,065,065,494, forward strand.
ATCCCTTCCAAATCCCAAACCACCCCTACTAAACCCACCCCTCTCAAACCCACAACTCCTAAACCCAAACCCTCCCCTTCGAAACCCAAACCCTCCCCTCCCAAACACAAGGACCCTACCCCCACTAAGATCATTGAGGTGCTTGCTCTCTGCTCCATAGATGCCCTTTAGTCCAAATGGACTTTTCTTAATTCTCATTGAGACACTTATCTTATCCTTATTTATAGATATTTTGTTCTGAGAATACCTTTGTCTTGGCCTTATTTTTTGATTGTTAGTAATTGTTTTTTGATGTAGTTATTTCTGCTAATGTGTGTGCCATGCACACGCACTAACTCCCATTTGTGGCAGTGACAAACACAGGTTGCATATTTTAGTTGTTTATTTAAATGCATACATTAGTATTGTACATTAGTGATGGACAGATTATGTTTTGTGCAACCATTCATGTTGTTACTGAACTCTTACACCAAAATAATATGTATTTCTTTTTTTGTGAGTGGAGAATGTATGTATGTTTATTTTGACATGATGTGAACGGTAATGTGAAGGTAAACGGTGACCAGGCAATCCGCTATGTGGTTCTTCTGTTTATTTTTAATGTGTCTAAAAAATTGGGCTGCTTTTATAACAAGTACACTTTTTTGCATTTTAATGTGTTTTTATGGACATTTGAATGTGTTTTATGTAGCCAAACTATCGAGACCTACCTACTAATGCAGTCTGCACTTTAATCTTTTCCTGCCCGCTTTCCTATCCGCTGCTGGTGTTCCCAGTTAAGCAAAGAAAGCAATTTCTATCTTTCACTTGCTTCCTGTCCACCTTAACTTCTGCTCTGTAGTTAGCGGTCTAGTGGCTCACTACTTGTAGCCTTCAATTCAGCATGCTAGCACAAACATGTTGACAGTGCGTCAAAGCCAAGCCAGTCCGTGCCCGTCCGCACCTGTCCGACGCCAGGTACCAGGACCCCTGCTTCTTTCTCAAAGGGCAGTTACTCTAATAGAATAGTGTATTCTGCAAAGGAACTATTGCAACTGGGCATTATTCAGTCAACAAAGTGTTGTTGTTTATGTCAGTTCCCACTTCATCTTGATGGCCCGGTAGCCTGCCTTATGTGCAAATATACCCGTAGCAGTGATCACTCATATTTCCCCATTAAATGGGGAGTTAGCTAACTTAGGTTTCTCTGTTATATCTATTCCTAATTCTTCCTCACTCTCAACTTTTCCACACAACTTGCCCCATAATCACATGGTCTGTAAGATGACTGGTCTCTTATGCAAGGTTAGATTTCTACCCAAACGTTTCGTAGATGGGAAATGCTCTCCTCTAAAGAGCTGGATATTGCTTTTTTTACGGAAACCTTGATGTGTCCCTCTGTCCTTCCTGCCATTAACCTGGCCATTCCAGATAACTATCAGATTTCAAAGCGAGACAGAGAGGGCAAAATTGGCGGGGAATTGCTGCTAAAGACCTACTTAAAGTTACTTTAATTGAAAAACAAATCACCGATTGGGCTAAGATCTATATTTGTCAATTTGATCCCCCCCTCCATGATTACCTGGAAAACAGCATTATTATATAGGCCCAAAGGGCCAAAAAAAAATGTCTCTCTTAAATTATTGGAATATATTGCCCCTCATGTTCTTTCTATTCAAACATGTTTTCTACTAGGTGATTTTAACTATCACCTACAAAAAATATCTGACCCTTAAGTTGCTCACCTTGTCTCAGACCTCTACTCTTTGAGTCTTGAGTTGAGAACAAAAAGCCCCATGCATGAAGCAGAGCACATGTTAGATCTTACATTCACAAACTGTTCTGATCTCATAAGTTTTCCTCCTCTCTCCCTGGTCTGGATTGATCACTATATGATCAAGTTTCAGGCCATCTCAACATTCAATTGTGAAAAATCTAACACCCTCACCAGAAGTAACTCTAGATTGTGGCACAAAATTAGCACTGATGCCCACATCATGGCATTGGCGGTAAGTGCCGCTTACCACAGTGGTGATGGCCACCAACATACCGTCGCAGAGGCAAACATCCGTTCGCCATATTATCACACATACACACACTAAATCGACAGAATACTGCCACAAACACATATACGCCAGTCTAAAAGTAAGTGGTAAAATGTTGGTACTACCACCCATACCGTCACACCAACAAAACAACGCCCTCCACATTATCACCCACAAATCACTACGGCGGACATTCAATGGTGGTAAACAATTGGCGGTACACACCAGTGCGGTCAGAATGGCCATCCAAACACAAAACAACACAACACTGGGCAATACCAAAAACACACACCTGCCACTGATACACACACCACACCCACCCACCAACAGCACTATAAAACATACACCCACATTATCCACAACCCTTTACAAACATGAAAATTAGCCAAGTGATAGCCACGCAAATCCAAGCAACAACTACACACACCACTAACTCATGCACCCTACACCCTACTACATTACTCAACACCCATTGCACGACACACACCACACAAACCCATGTGCCCACAAAGGCACCCCTGTTTCACCAATGAGGAGTTGCAGGTCAGGTCATGGTGGAGGAAATAGTCAGGGTAGAGCCACAGCTGTTTGGAGCACAGGTACAGCAAATATCCATTGTAAGAAGGTGCATCTATGGCAGAGAACACCGTGGGACAGCATCCAAGAACAAGGGACGACATCAGGAAGAGGTAGAATGACCTACGGGGGAAGGTATGTTCCATGGCAGCAAGGCACCAGCTCGCTATTCAGAGGACTGGAGGTAGACCCCCACCTCCTCCGCCACAGCTGACAGCATGGGAGGAGCAAGTCTTGGCAATACTCCATCCTGAGAAACGCACAGGAGTTGCTGGAGGACTGGACACTGGTGAGTCACTATTTACTACCTATCACCCCAATACCTGTATGCCATCTCACCCCCTAACCCTGACTCCTATCACTCCACCCCGTCCCAAACAGTGCATGCCATACCAATCAATGTACAGTCTTCCCAGCCCTGCATGTACACCCACCACCAATGCATGCACAGCATGGATAACTAACAATCCCACAATACACCACCGTACACAAACAAAGGTGGCAGGGCAACAGCAACGATATAGGGGAAGCTATGGATGTACAGTATGTCACAAACATGAAGCATAATACATCACTTACATCCCTACAGGTGCCCCAGCCAATCCCAGCGGTGAGGAGGTGCCACAACTATCAAGTCCCCCAACAGAAGATGACCCTAGTGATGACAGTAACTCTGGACTTCTGGATGAACTACCTGGCCCATCAGGAACCATTGGTCAGTCGGCCACCCCAGCCCACTCCCAGTCTACCACAGAACCTACCCCCAGGTATCCAACACCACAGCACCCACCCAATGTCCCCACACCCCTGTCCCCAGGACGCGTCAATTAGCAGTGTGCCCACCTGTAGAGTCCCCAGTCCACCCCTCACAGACAAGACAATCAGGGTTCTGGGGTCAGAGGCAGTGGGCACACCATTCAGGGGATGCAGGCACAGGGAGACAGGGACAATTTGAGGACAGATGTGCTCCAGGGGGCGGACAGGCCCAAGGAACTGACTGTCGAGGAGCCACTCACTAGTGTCCTGGGGGCTTACCAACAATCCCAGGACAAGATGAGCCACACTCTTAACAACATGCAGGAGACCCAGTGGCTGCAGGAGGTGTACCATCAGGAAATCAGGAAAGATTTGCAGGCCCTCATCACCACCATTGTCTCCATAGCAAGGGTGCTGGCTGATTAGGCCAACAATATGAAGAAATATACAGCACACCAGCAGGCCACCTCCACTAGGCAGTCAACTGAACAGCCCACTACATCTGCTGCAGCTACTGGACAGGAAGCCCTGCCACAGGATCCACAGCCAACAGCACCCCTCCACCTGCAGAAACATTCCCTGGTACCCAGACAGATGCCAGAGACACTTGTCAAGACCAAGACCACCGCCAGGAAATTAGCCCCTCCTGAGTGTCCCCCTTGTGTTCCACTGTCTCACCTTGTCCACTTTGAACTGTCATTGCTCCCCTTCCTGTGGCCCCTTGGATACAGAACCTGTGCTACAAATAGACTAGAGCAATACTCTGGACTTACCTCTACCATCACCCCATTGCATTGCACTATTCCTTCTATACATTTCACTACAATAAACACCCTTCAACACAACTTGAGTAAAAGTGCTTTATGCGATGAAAATGTGCAATTATGTTAACAGTTACATCTTGTGCAATTGACCGGAACTTTGTGATAGCATACACATAATGACCCATACCTATTTGAGATCATCACATCAGTACACAGCTGTAATAACACCAACATCTGCAAATTAAGATGGCATAGGTAACAGTCAGTAGAGATGCAAAGAAAGTGACTGCCATCCTGCTACAGCCACACTGAACACAGAAATAATTAGAGGAATGGTCAGTTCAACTGTCTTACCTCTGTGTCATTGGAAGTACTGCCATATTACTGATGTTCTGTTGTCACTGCCCACTGCTGCCACAGGGGCATTTCCAATTTCCTCCTCCTGCAGATAAGGCACATGTCGTCTGAGGGCCAGGTTGTGCAACATGCAGCATACAACAACTATCTGGGAAACCTTCTCAGAGGAGTAGCACAGGGATCCACCTGTCAGATAGAGGCATCTGAACCTGGCCTTTAGGAGGCCAAAGGTGCATTCTATTATTCAACCTGATTCGCCCATTTTGCATCATTATACCGATTCTCAGCCCTTGTCCTGGCATTCCTCAAAGGGGTCAGGAGCCACGACAGGTTTGGGTAGCCACAGTCACCTGTAGGAATTGAGGGATAAACATTAGCCTCACACAATGGTATGGGGGATGTCTCCTGGAGGCATACAGTGACATATATTGGGTGGGGACTCAGGCCCATCTATTAGCCACACACTGTGCCTCTGTAATTGTGCCATCACGTTTGGGATGCTGCTGTTCCTTAGGACGAAGGTGTCATGCACTGATCCAGGATACTTGGCAGTGACATGGGAGATGTACTGGTCCGTCAGGCACACCATTTGCACACTGAGTGAGTAAAAACTCTTCAGACTCCTGAACATCTGTTCATTGTGCCGGGGGGTGGGGGAAATGCAATATGTCTTCAGTCAATTGCCCCAATAATATTAAGAATATGTCCTATAGCACAGAATCCAGCCTTCACAGTGGCCAAATCTTCCACTTGGGAGAGAGCTATGTAGCTGCATATGTGTTTGAGCAAGGCAGACAAAACCCTTGCCAGCACTATTGAGAACATTGGCTGTGACATTCCTGCTGTCACACCCACTGTCACTTGGAAAGAACCAGTTACCAGGAAATGGAGCACTGAGGGGGAATCCCAGTGGGATGACGGATAGCTGATATCAGATCAGGCTCCAATTGAGTACACAGCTCTGTTATTGTGGCCTTGTCTAGTCTGTAGGTCAGTATTATGTGTCTGTCCTCCAGTGTAGCCAAGTTCACAAGGGTTCTGTACATGGGGTCTTGCTTCCTCCTCCTATTCCACCGCAGTGGTAGGCATCTAAGGGACACAAGAGGGAGAAGGGTGTCACAAACTGAACAATGGAATCACCACCACAGTGTAACTGAGCATGTATGTAATCGGACAATGTGCATAGCAATGTCTGTACAGTTTACAACATGACTCAGTTTCCAATTTCTGATTGTTATCCACCACCATAAAATGGCGACCGCCTGTCCTGTAAGTATGGACCAGTGGAAGTGATGTAACTCCGCCGGCGTTGGGCATCATGGCGGAAGGCAGTCTTGCACCTCCGTGCTATTCCTCATTGGCTAAAATGGGGCTCTATAGAGAACAGTGTCCAATGGAGATCACCGGCGTCACTGACGGTGTACAACGCTACGGACGTGAGCGCCATTTTCTGTCTATGACCTCACTTGATTCCTAACTTTCCAAAGGACAGCACCTACACTGCATGTGCTGCTGTGACCTGTGTCTGGATCCTGCCATGGCCCGTGTGACAGGGGAAAGGGCCCCTGCCTTCACGTCAGAGGAGTAAGAGTGCCTGGTGGATGGGGTCCTACCCCTGTATAGACAGCTGTATGGGCATCCAGACCAACAGGTGAGTACACCATGGGGACAATGCATGTGACAAGGTTGCATGGAGATATGTTTGCTGGCAGTGTGTCATTTGGGGAATATGTGACAGAAGAACTAGGTCCTAAACAACTATAGCCTAAACCACTACTGCTAAACAACTAAAAAGTCTCTACAACTAAGTACTGAACAACTACTGTCTAAACAACTATTGTGCCTGAATAACAATTGCCTGAACAACTAATATATATATATTTTAATTCATTTATTTTGATTATGTCTTTTCAGAATGGTGGGGTCCGGATGGATTCCTGATTCCTGATTTTATTAATGGTTGTTCCTTCACGTGGTGCTATGGATATTGGCTATACAGAAATAGTGATGAGTTTTTCTCTATAGCTTTGCAATGATTTAATATGGAGAATGTATCTTAATTTCCCAAGAAAAGAAAAACATTGGCATCGCTTAGCAATTTGGGGGTATAGATTCAAAACAAATATATATGGTATGTGAATTTTATTGTCTTAAGTAGAAAGGGAATGGAATTTAGAATTTAGATATTGGCTTTGTTTACATTTAGGAAAAATAATTTTCTCTTTAAAAAAATTCTCTTTACTGTATGTATATATGAGCCGTATTTATATTTATATCTATATTTATACTCATATTTATATATATTTAAACTGTGGTATATGAGTGTTCCTTTGGTAATCTAGTTGAATAATCTGTTACCAATGAGATATATGCTTATACATATATATATATATATATATATATTTATTCTTATTTAACCAGCTTTTTACCCATTTGCTTATATTTATATTTATAAGAGAAGAAAAAACTTAGTCCTGTTTCTATGCCTGTGCCTGTTGGGTATTTAGGGGCATATTTATACTCCGTTTGCGCCGAATTTGCATCGGTTTTTTCGACGCAAATTCGGCGCAAAACTAACGCCATATTTATACTTTGGCGTTAGACGCGTCTAGCGCCAAAGTATGAGGAATGAGTGTCATTTTTTTGCGTGAACGCCTTCCTTGCGTTAATGAGATGCAAGGTAGGCGTTCCCGTCTAAAAAAATGACTGCGACGCAAATGCATCGTATTTATACTCCCGGGCAAAAATCACTCCCGGGAGTGGGCGGGGCAAAAAACCCCGCATTTGCACCTCTTTTTAACGCCTGGGTCAGGGCAGGCGTTAAGGAACCTGTGGGCTCAAAATGAGCCCACAGCTGCCCTCCCATGCCCCCAGGGACCCCCCCTGCCACCCTTGCCCACCCCAGGAGGACACCCAAGGATGGAGGGACCCATCCCAGGGAACTTAAGGTAAGTTCAGGTAAGTATAATTATTATTTTTTTTCTTTTTTTTTTTTTTGGCATAGGGGGGCCTGATTTGTGCCCCCCTACATGCCACAATGCCCAATGACCATGCCCAGGGGACATAAGTCCCCTGGGCATGGCCATTGGGCAAGGGGGCATGACTCCTGTCTTTACTAAGACAGGAGTCATGTAAATGGCGTCTGGGCGTCGTTAAAAATGGCGCAAATCGGGTGGAGGCGATTTTTTTGCCTCAACCTGACTTGCCCCATTTTAAGACGCCCTAACGCCATTTTCCCCAACGCCGGCGCTGCCTGGTGTACGTGTTTTTTTTCCACGCACACCAGGCAGCGCCGGTCTGCTAGCGCCGGCTAACGCCATTCAATAAATACGGCGCCCGCATGGCGCTTCCGAATGGCGTTTGCCGGCGCTAATCTTTTTGGCGCAAAACTGCGATAGCGCAGTTTTGCGTCAAAAAGTATAAATATGGCCCTTAATGTTGTGTGTATTGGTTGAACTATACACGTGATCAAGGCTGCTTGCCGGCCAAAACGCGTTGTGTGTGTTGATAAACACTATTAGCTTTTGAAATCCTGAGTGTGCGTTTACTGTGGAAGTTTTTGATTTTTGAACATATATATACATACACATATATATATATACATATATATATATATATATATTCTAAACAACTAATAAACCATAAAAACTTAAAAGAAAGCCTTACCTTAAAATTAGTTGTTCAGGCAATTGCTATTCAGGCACAATTGTTGTTTAGACAGTAGTTGTTCAGTACTTAGTTGTAGAGACATTTTAGTTGTTTAGCAGTAGTGGTTCAGGCAAGTAGTGGTTTAGACCTAGTTGTTCAGGATGCTTCCCTCATTTGGGTGGGGGGTATGTATGGCTGTAGCGTACATGCAGGGCTCCGGGTGATGTATGTGCCAATGGAGATGGAATTTTAATTTGTGGGCCATATGTGTGACAGGCTGGATTGTATGATTATTGGTGTCCTCATGCCTGTATTATCTCTCCAGGTCAGCGCCCATCAGAAGAAGGGATTGTGGCGTGCCATCGCCAAGGAGGTGAGAACCCTGGGGGTCTATAGCAGGCGGATTACCCACTGCAGGAAAAGGTGGGAGGACCTGAGATGCTGGGCCCGTCCAGCTGGGGATGACCTCCCAACGAGGGTGAGGTGCCCACCGGAACCTGACCCCACTGATGGCCCACATACTGGTGGTGGTCTATCCAGAGCTGGGTGGGCGCTTGAGGGCAGCACAGCAGCCACAAGGGGGTGAGTACAGTGAGCGTGACAACCATTTTTGTTGGCTGGCATGGGATCCTGGTGGTGGGTTTCAGTTAGTGGGTGCCCCTTAATGCCAGCTCAGACATTGATGCGTGGTCAAGCTCAAGGGAAATGGGTGTGTAGCAAAATCTTGTAACCTAGCTAGGTGACATTCCATGTCAGACAGGGCTTAGTGGGTCCCAGGAGGGGTGCAGTTGGTAGTGGTTGACTCTCCTCTTGCTGTGGTAACTAGCCAATTGAATGCCACTGCGATGCATAGAGCTCAATCCTGATCCCTGTGTGTGATGGTAATGTGTTTGCCATCTGTGGTGTTGGTCCTGAAATTGGCACAGTGCTCCCTTTCCCCTGCCCCCATTTTCTTCTATCATCCTGTACATGTGTGCATTAGCATCATCTGGCAGAGGAGCAGGGGCACCGGTGACTGAAGGAGCTGCATCCCACAGGAACCAAGAGGAAGAGTACATTGACGCCGAGGGTACCCGTCAGACGGAGGGCCAGGGGAGCACCATGGAGCAGACAGGAGGTTGCAACACTGACTCGGATTCCTCCTCTGATTGGAGCTCCCTGGTGGTGGCGGACACCTATGGAACCACCCAAGCTACACCCCCATACAGCACCACCCTCCCACTAGCCCCTCACTGAGTTGCCAATGCCCGCTCATCCAGGAGGGTGGGCATCTCCTTCGCCCCAGGCACCTCAGGCCCTGTCCCAGTGAGCCCTACTTCCCTCAGTGAGGAGGCTATTGACCTCCTGAGATCCCTCTCTGTAGGGCAGTCAACCATACTGAATGCCATCCAGGGGCTGGCATCCCAGATGCAGCAATGCAATGCTTACCTGGGGGGCATCCACTGTGGGTTGGCGGCCATACAGAGATCTTTTCAGGCTCTGGCCTTCTCTCTGATGGCAGCCAGTGTCCCTGTTCCTACCGTCCCCCCTCCAACTTCTACTTCCCGGTCCCAGTCTCCTCAACCCCAACCCATCCCATGCACGCAAAACATCACACAAGAGTAGGACAGTCAAACACAGGCAGCACACTTCAGGCCACAAGTCCTCACACAAACAACAGACAGTTGCACACACAACAGCATCCACTGCCTCCACTGTCTCCCCCTCCTCCTCTTCCTCCCTCACAGTCACATCTTCACTCACACCTACATGCACTCTATCAACAGCCACCACCACCATCACCACATCAAGCAGCACACACACCTCCCTTGCCGGTACTTCCACAATATCAATCCATGTGCCCCCTTTGTCCTCTCCCACTCTGTCTGCCCCCTCCTAAGAGACACAGATGCACGCACTCAGGCTCCCAACAGCCATCCACCTCACACATGCACACTGCCCATGCACCGCACCCAAGTCCAGCAGATGTACACCTCCAATAACCACTCCCTCAACCTCCACTTCCATCCCTCCTTCCACATCCCATCCCAAAGTCCTTAATAAGCTTTTCCTTGCACATCTTGACCTCTTCCCTCCTCCTCCACTCCCCATCTTGCCCGGAAGACCAGGATCCCAACGACTCAGCACAGCACCTCAGCCAAACACTTTGCCATTGCTCCCATCAAATCATCAGCTGTTGGCATAAAGGGGCCCCAGAATGTGAGAGCTGCCTCTCCTACTGTGAGCACACCTCCACCTCAGAAAGGGAACACTAGGGTGGTGAAAACAAGGGACAGGAGACAGGGACAGTGAAGGCACCTCCTAGTCCTGGAGGCAAGGACACAAGTGACATGTCAAAGGCCAAGGGGACCCGTCACAAAAGGGGACACATGGATCCCCATCCACCACCAAAGATTGCTAAGGATCCTACCCCACCACCAAAGAAAGGGAAGGTTTCCACTCCACCACCAAAGAAAGGGAATGTTCCCACTCCACTACCAAAGAAAGGGAAGGTTCCTACTCCACCACCAAAGAGAGGGAAGGTTCCCACTCCACCACCAAAAAGAGGCAAGAGGGCCCCTCCACCAGCAGAGGACAAGGAGCCACCACCTTCAGCAGAGGCACAGAAACCCTCACCTCCAGCAGATGCACAGCAGCCCTCACCTCCACCAGAGGCACAGCAGCCCTCACCTCCACCAGAGGCACAGCAGCACTCACCTCCAGCAGAGTGCATGTAGGCCACCCTCCAGGGACTGTTGTGCAAGGAGCCCCCTCCATAACCAGTGGGCATGTTCTCCACTTCAGAGACTGTGTCACACTGCCCGTTAGAGACAATTGTGCAAGGAGCCCCCTCCATAACCAGTGGGCATGTTCCCCACTTCAGAGACTGTGGCCTTACACTCCCCACCAAAGACAATTGGGCAATGAGCCCCCTCCAGAACCAGTGGGCATGTTCCCCACTCCACCTGAGATGCCCCCACCCTCCCACCTGAGGTGCCTGCCAATTTCCAATATGATGACCCTGCACAGTGGATTCCGGACTGTGTCAGGAGTCAAGTTGGTCCTTGGACTCTGCCCTGTGGCCATGTGGCCCTTTTGTACTTTGGACTGGCCTTTGGCCCATTCTGGACATTGACTTCTGCAGTTGCTTTCAAATAGAAAATATGTGGCTGTTGGCATCAAATTACAGTGTTCGTTAATTCTCAATGTGGTCTTTGTTTTAATTTAACATGGGTCCTGTGACATTGGTTTTACTCTGCAGCTGGTTCTGTGTATGGTGTGTGTGTGAATGGTATGTGTTGTGCATGTGTATGTCACTCTCCTTTTCATCCCTCCCTCCAATGTGTGCTACGTGGCTGTACTCACCATTATCGTCTTATTCAGCGTTGGTGTTTCAGGAGGGCCATGGCGTAGAAAAGCATCGGGAAGACTTGAAGTTCCAGTTCCATTGTGGCGGCGGTCTCCTCTGTGTCCCTGAAGGTGAGACATTCATCTTCTGTGCAGTGTTCCTGCCAGGCCTTTGATGCCATTGGTACCGCCCTGGAAATTCTGGTGGTTTGCTATGTCATAATATGGTGGGTGGTACCTTGGCTTCCACCTGGCTGTGGATGGCTACGGTGGGGATCAGTGGTGTTAGCGCCCTGGCGGTTGGTGTGGTACATTGGTTGTCTATGGGAGGTATCACCGCTATGGTCATAATTTGGCGGTATTTACCTCCAGCCTGTTGGCGGTATTTCCACCACTTTAACACCCACCGCCAATGTCATAATGACCGCCTGAGTCTTTTGCTATATTGTTTAATCCTCCTTTGTTGGATTTGGTTTGTGATCCCCTCAAAGAACTTAATAAAGCTTTAAACTCGGCTTTTAACTATCTGGCTCCAGTACGAAACGTTCTTTTATCTAGGCATAGGACACCTGCCCTTTGGCACTCAACAGAGCTTCAAATAGAAAAAAGCCCATAGAAAAAGTTAGAATGACGATGGCGCTCTAGTGTTGATCCATCAGATAAAACAATTTACAAATCTGCTCTTAAGTCTTACCACAATAATCTTAAACAAGTTCACAAAATTCTGATTAACCAATAAATAAACCAATCAAAAAATGTGGTCAGTGAACTTTAAAAGGCATAGAAGGAATTTACTAATTCTTGGGCCTGTAATCCTGTTCCAATTGTAGCTCAATCATTATGTGACTCTTTAGCAGACTACTTTGGGCAGAAAATCAACCTCGTTTATGCTGATTTTCCAAAGATCACAAATCCAGATCCTCTGGATCATTTCTCTTTTTCTCTACACTATACAAACTCAATGGAATTTACCAACTTCTCGCCATTTTCTACTGAGGAAATTACAAAGCGCCTAAAGATAGTTAAATCAGGCACGCCATGAGACGCCTGTACCCCGAGAATAGTGGCTCTGCTTGCGGAACCATTGTCGCCTGCTATCTGTTTCCTATTCAAATTATCTCCTAAGACTGGGATTTTCTCTCAGAAGTAGAAGGAAACACTAATAAGACTCATTCGAAAAAATGAACATCTTTCTCAAGATGACTTATCCAAATATAGGCCCATCTCGCTTCTCCCTTTGCTTACTAAAGTCATGGAAGGGCTTATAAATGACCAACTGGCTACTTGTCCTGAGAAAAAATAGTATTTTAGACTCCTCACAATCAGGTTTTCGATCAACACATAGTACAGAAACTGCCTTAGTGGCACTGACTGATTATATAAGGCTAGCTCTTGATGCGACACTCCAGCAATGATGGTGTTATTAGATCTCTTGCCGCCTTTGATACAGGGTCAAATCCCAGATTGCTACTGAGACCTCAGGATTGTGGCATCAAAGGGCTGGCTTTAAAATGGTTTCAGGACTACTTAAGTAGCAGATCACAAACTATTTCCTTTGGACCTTTAAAATTTGAAAAAGTTGTACCGCAAGGCTCTTGCCTAAGCCCTACCATTTTTAATATTTATTTAGTCCCTTTTACAAGAATTGTTAGGGCATTTGGGCTGAAGATTTATTCTTATGCTGATAACACACAGTTAGTGATCTCTTTTAACAAGGGCACCACTATCACAAAACAGTGCTTCACATCCAGCATGAAATCTATTGCTGCTTGGATGTGCAATGATTGTCTGCAACTGAATGTGGCAAAAACAGAGATAATGTTATTTGGTAAAGCCAAACAGCTTTGGGCAGACGACAAACGACAGATGGTAACAAACCTTGGTGTCAGCTTGGACCATAAGCTTACTGTGAAAGAGCAGGTCTCAACCATTACTGGTACCTGCTTTCGCAACCTTTGTATGTTAAGGAAAACCCTCCCGTTCTTACCTGTATCATCTAGAAAAACCTTAGTACAACGGCTAATTAGCAGTCAATTTCACTACTGTAATGCTTTACTAGCTTCGGCAAATGATAACCTTGTGGCAAAACTACAAGTAGTCCAAAACACCTCAGCTAGGCTTATCTGCAAATAAACCTTCAGGATCAGCCTCATCTCCCCTCCTCAATTGACTACATTGACTACCAATTAAGAAACGTACCATATTCAAAGTGTTGTATCACTCATAAAGCCCTCACAGCACCAGGGCCCTCTTATCTTGCTCATAAGTGTATACCTTACTGTCCGGTTAGCCACCTGAGACCCAGTGAAAAAACATTACTTATAGTGCCTCAAATAAAGACATCTAAAGCAGATGGTAGATCATTTTCTTATCTGGCCCCTGTCTATTGGAACAAACTGCCATACAAAATTTGCACTTGACTTGACCATCTCTCTTTTCAAAAGATGCTTAAAACCACACTGTTCAAACAGACTGTTGCTTCCTTTCTGTTTGCCTACGAGTGCCAAGATACGCTCCTGGGGTGATTTGAGTGCTATAAGGAGTAAATTTAACAAAACATAATGTGTCAATAAAATGCACATATGCATTATACAGATAGTTTGGCGCTTTACAGTTGAATGGGAACTTATGTTTGTGATATATTGCACACACCAGGGGGGCATGTGAAATTCCTATGTCTCTACCATGTTTGTAGCTCACCAGCAAATATTGTATTACATTCTGTGTACAACCACCTGCAACATGTTGTAGTGCAATTGCCACATTATCATGGGATTGTTTGGTTCAAATTGTTTAAGTTGATACTTTTGATATTTTGGGGACATTATTACATTATTGCATTAGTCTGTACCAGATAGGTGGATGCTACTTATATCTCAAGGTCTGTTCTGATATATTTTCTGACTGCAACATTACACACTTCAGCGTTTTGCAACATTATTGTGGTGTTTACAAAATTAATGAGCCATGCACCAGTCCAGTATACTGTGAAGCTACAACTCTGAGGGTAACAGGATTGCTTGTGACTTATCTCCTGTTCCTGCAATGACATGGTTAATTTCCATCTTAGACCTGGCCCATGAGCAAAGGAAGGAATGGCAGCAGTGTGCTCATTGTAGTAGGATAAGAGGAAAGCATTAAAGAGGTGAGTTTCATGTTTATAAAGCTCGAAACTTCCAACTCAGGTGTGGAGGTTTGGCCTCCAGAGTTGTGTTTACTGCTGAGCTAATCACAATGTGCAATTTCTTTTTACCCTAAGGACCTCCCCAGATGTGATGCTCCACTTCGGGTCTTAAGGATGACCACTAAGTGCGTGTGGCAAGCTGTTGCCTTCTGTGGGTTTCCTGTGTTGATGTGTCCTGATCGTCCCTTCTACAATCCCCATGGACATCTAAATATTCGATTCTCCTGTTGCTGATGGTGTGTGAGAAGGACAGATTGAGCTAATTTATTTTACAGTTTTTGGTTGGCTGAAGCACTTCAACCAGGAAGAGTTGGCAGCCATCTTGGAACTTGGCTTCAGGTGAGTCCTTGAAAAAAAGATTAAAAAAAGAAAAGGGGACAGGATAGGTTCACTCTGACCCCTAAGCTCTGGCCCCTTAGGTCAGGTGCTGTGGTCCCAAAGGGACACCACCAGGGTCAAAAAGCATGTTTTACTCATCATACACTGCTTATTACACCATATATTACATCACTCATGACAGCTTTGATAATATTGTCGATAATATCCATGCAACATTTGCAGGAAAATTATTTAGGAGAAAACTGTGCATGGCGAGTGCGTGGGTTATAGTTACCTTAGAGCAAGAGTTATAGTTACTTGAGCTAAAACCAGAACTATAACTGCTGAATTTCTATGTTTTTTGTGAGTAAATTCAGATCCTAACTAAAACTTCCCTGTAACCTCTGGTTTAAGTGAAAAGAAAATATATCTATATGTGTGTGTGTGTGTATGTGTGTATATGTATATATATATATATATATGTATAGATGTATATATATAAATATATATATATATATACGCAAATCAGCTTCCAGCTTGTAATTTTAGGAAATAAGTCCACTTGCCACATATCCTTGGATTTCAATAATCCCTGGCGGTTTATCCAGCAAAATACATGCCATTTATCTTTTGGAAGGACACACGCGAAATGACAACAGGTGTGCAGAATGGAAAGGCGAGCCCATGGGTGAGTTAGATCTTCTTCAAAAACTACAGTTCACTTTGGGGAAGGACTGTATTATTTTGACCAGCATGTAGGCAATACTAGCAAGTATTACGTTTTATGCGAAATGCTAATGAGTGGCAGGATTGAGCAAATTGATGTACTAATATCTATTGATAAATGTTAATACTGCTAATTGGCACTATGGGACACTGACAGACTAACATGGCAGCAGAGAATTGAGTATTTGGAGTCCTTCCTTTGTGTCTACACATGATTGCCCACTGAGAGTGCAGTCTGTTGGATTTAAATTACATTACCAGCATGGTGAGTTTTAAGTAGTAAGCATTGAGAAAGACAACCTGGCCAAAACGTGTCTGCTTACAAGATAAATAAATTCTTTATATTTGACCCCATTAGTACCTGCAATTCTCTTTTGAGAGGTTTTTGTGGAAACTTGGTGAGTCTGCCCTTACTAGTGGTGGTGCACCTGCCTAAAAGGAATTCGGCAATCTTGCGAGAGATGTTTTTTGAACATATATATATATTTATATCTAATTTATTTTTTTCACAAATACATGCTGCATGTTGTTGAATGCCCACCAGGTGGTTCAGCACTCCTAAGCAGACTCCCCTGCCAAATATTCCTAAAACAAAAACACCCTCCTACAAAGTGGAAAGACAAACACACAGATCTTAGGGGAAGTCAAAAAAACGTAGCTATGACACTTTGACCAAATCTCTTTACAAGAAATTATGTTCATGATGAAATTCCACACCCCAAAAAATGAATGATCACACTTATCATGTAAATCTTGGCAGGATCAGCATTCATCATTTCTGGAGAGGAGTAATCAGCAAGTCTGTTACAGATTTGAGAAACTTGCTCTGAGAGTAGACTGAGTTTGCAATGGTGGTTTAGTATGATGCAATACTCTGGTTTATGAATTTGTCAAGGAGGGTATGAGGACCTGATGTCCTAATACGCTGGGTGTTCAGCTGAATCTGGCCCTAAAATGCATTTGTATTGCATAGTCTATTATGATGGCTTATGAATTCTGCACCTAGATATCTAAATTATTCTGCTGCTCCACTTCACTTCTATAGCTATTTTATTTTTGTGTACTTCCTCTCTCTCTCCTACCTGAGTAGTCTTATCCTTTGATTTGTTTCTCTTATACAGGGAGTGCAGAATTATTAGGCAAGTTGTATTTTTGAGGATTAATTTTATTATTGAACAACAACCATGTTCTCAATGAACCCAAAAAACTCATTAATATCAAAGCTGAATATTTTTGGAAGTAGTTTTTAGTTTGTTTTTAGTTTTAGCTATGTTAGGGGGATATCTGTGTGTGCAGGTGACTATTACTGTGCATAATTATTAGGCAACTTAACAAAAAACAAATATATACCCATTTCAATTATTTATTATTACCAGTGAAACCAATATAACATCTCAACATTCACAAATATACATTTCTGACATTCAAAAACAAAACAAAATCAAATCAGTGACCAATCTAGCCACCTTTCTTTGCAAGGACACTCAAAAGCCTGCCATCCATGGATTCTGTCAGTGTTTTGATCTGTTCACCATCAACATTGCGTGCAGCAGCAACCACAGCCTCCCAGACACTGTTCAGAGAGGTGTACTGTTTTCCCTCCTTGTAAATCTCACATTTGATGATGGACCACAGGTTCTCAATGGGGTTCAGATCAGGTGAACAAGGAGGCCATATCATTAGATTTCCTTCTTTTATACCCTTTCTTGCCAGCCACGCTGTGGAGTACTTGGACGCGTGTGATGGAGCATTGTCCTGCATGAAAATCATGTTTTTCTTGAAGGATGCAGACTTCTTCCTGTACCACTGCTTGAAGAAGGTGTCTACCAGGAACTGGCAGTTGGACTGGGAGTTGAGCTTGACTCCATCCTCAACCCGAAAAGGCCCCACAAGCTCATCTTTGATGATACCAGCCCAAACCAGTACTCCACCTCCACCTTGCTGGCGTCTGAGTCGGACTGGAGCTCTCTGCCCTTTACCAATCCAGCCACGGGCCCATCCATTTGGCCCATCAAGACTCACTCTCATTTCATCAGTCCATAAAACCTTAGAAAATCAGTCTTGAGATATTTCTTGGCCCAGTCTTGACGTTTCAGCTTGTGTGTCTTGTTCAGTGGTGGTTGTCTTTCAGCCTTTCTTACCTTGGCCATGTCTCTGAGTATTGCACACCTTGTGCTTTTGGGCACTCCAGTGATGTTGCAGCTCTGAAATATGGCCAAACTGGTGGCAAGTGGCATCGTGGCAGCTGCACGCTTGACTTTTCTCAGTTCATGGGCAGTTATTTTGCGCCTTGGTTTTTCCACACGCTTCTTGCGACCCTGTTGACTATTTTGAATGAAACGCTTGATTGTTCGATGATCACGCTTCAGAAGCTTTGCAATTTTAAGAGTGCTGCATCCCTCTGCAAGATATCTCACTATTTTTGACTTTTCTGAGCCTGTCAAGTCCTTCTTTTGACCCATTTTGCCAAAGGAAAGGAAGTTGCCTAATAATTATGCACACCTGATATAGGGTGTTGATGTCAATAGACCACACCCCTTCTCATTACAGAGATGCACATCACCTAATATGCTTAATTGGTAGTAGGCTTTCGAGCCTATACAGCTTGGAGTAAGACAACATGCATAAAGAGGATGATGTGGTCATAATACTCATTTGCCTAATAATTCTGCACTCCCTGTATATGAGAATGGATCTTCTGATTCAGTCAATTCTAACTGTAATCTACAAACAGTTATTTCCTGTGGACATACCATAGACCGATTTGTTTTGATTATAAAATTCAAATTGCTTAGCACCATTGTGCTACTGCTTTAACATGGGGAAATGTTTTTGCTCCACTTAAAGAGAAAATAATTGATTGTTAACAATTTCTGCTCTTTACATGGCGAGATGAATAAATGTCAGTATTAGGCATACATTTGATTTTTGGGGGGGTAAAATCTTCATGTCTCAACATGGTTTCAAAGTAAAGCATTTGTTGTGCACAATCACAATCTGTTTTCCACATTTTTGATTAGTGCAAAAATATGGTGAAATGGACTGGAGCAAAATCTGTTTCTTTATCTATATTACATGTGCAGCAATTATGGTTTTAGATTGCCTTACTTGACACTGTAGAACATTTTTCTGACTTGCTCCCAATGTCCAATTAACAAAGTAATCATATTTTTTATTTGGTTTCATGAATGTTGCTGCGGCATTTACATTCAGTTCGTTCACGAGACACGAATAAGGGAGAAGGGCTGTTTAATTTGAAACAGCTGGCTTTGCGAATGTCTGGCTTTAAGATAAACTGCTTGTTAGAAATTGGGTCCTTGTTTGGCAGTCAGGTTATCCCCTGTCCAAGCAAGGACCCTCACTCTAGTCAGGGTAAAAGAGAATCACCCTCAGCACCCCTGTTTACCCCATTGGTAGCTTGGCACTAGCAGTAGGCTTAACTTTAGGTGTAAAGTATTTGTACCAACACACACAGTAACTTAATTAAAACTTTACAAAATGACACAAAACAGGTTTAGAAAAATAGAGAATATTTATCTAAACAAAACAAGACCAAAAAAACAAAAATCCACAATACACAAGTCAAGTTATCAATTAAAAAGCATAAAGAGTCTTCATGTAGTTTTAAACACACACTAACACTGTTAGCGTGAAAATGTAGCTTGGGTACATCAAAAATAACCCTGTATGGGCAAGGGTGCACCAAAAAGGGCTTGTGATGCGTCAATTTCACTCACAAGCGAAACCTTGCGTCGTTTCTCCTTTCGTCGGGTCAGGCGCGTCATTTCTTTTCTCTGCAGGAGAACGATGTGTTGATCCGATCAGCATTCTTGGGTCTGGGCAGGCCTTGCGTTGTTTTTACATGCCCAATGGAGCTTGCATCAGAAATCCAGCCGCACGATGATCAGAAAACCATGCAGCGCAGGCTGCGATCTCACCAGCCCCCGTCAGAGATTCTGCGTGTCGTTTCTCCAGCTCCGTGCATTGATTCTTTGGTCACGTTGCAGGCGAGTGTCAATTTTCAGCTGCGAAGCCGGTGGCGCATTGATTTTTCAATTGCAGATCAGAGTTGCATCGATCTTTGACCCGCATGGCGTTCTGTGCGTAGATTTCTTCCTCTTAGGCTGTCAGCTTCTCCTTTCAGGGTCCCAGGAACTGGATGGGCACCACTTGACAGAGTAGGAGTCTCTCCAGAGACTCCAGGTGCTGGCAGAGAGAAGTCTTTGCTGTCCCTGAGACTTCAAACAACAGGAGGCAAGCTCTAAATCAAGCCCTTGGAGATCTTCACAAGATGGAAGGCACACAAAGTTCAGTCTTTGCCCTCTTGCTCTGGCAGAAGCAGCAACTGCAGGATAGCTCCACAAAGCACAGTCACAAGCAGGGCAGCTCTTCTTCCTCAGCTCTTCAGCTCATCTCCAGGCAGAGGTTCATCTTGGCTTCCAGAAGTGTTCTAAAGTCTGTGGTTTTGGGTGCCCTTCTTATACCCAATTTCTCCTTTGAAGTAGACCTAGTTCAAAGCAAAGTCTCTCTTGAATGTGAAATCCTGCCTTGCCCAGGCCAGGCCCTAGGCACTCACCAGGGGGTTGGAAACTGCATTGTGTGAGGGCAGGCACAGCCCTTTCAGGTGTGAGTGACGACTCCTCCCCTCCGTCCTAGCACAGATGGCTCATCAGGATAACCAGGCTACATATCAGCTCCCTTTGTGTCACTGTCTAGTGTGAGGTGCTACCAACCCAACTGTCTAACTGACCCAGACAGGGAAGCCACAAACAGGCAGAGTCACAGAAATGATATAAGCAAGAAAATGCTCACTTTCTAAAAGGGGCATTTTGGAACACACAATCTCAAAATCAACTTCACTAAAAGATGTATTTTTTTCAATTGTGAGCTCAGAGACCCCAAACTCCACATGTTCATCTGCTCCCAAAGGGAATCTACACTTTAATCAGATTTAAAGGTATCCCCCACGTTACCCTATGAGGGGGACAGGCCTTGCAACAGTGAAAAACGAATTTAGCAATATTTCACTGTCAGGACATATAAAACACATTACTATGGCCCTCATTACAACCCCTGGAGGTCCGATCGTACCGCCAACAGGCTGGTGGCACAAATCGCCATATTGTGACCGAGGCAGTAGTGCTGCGGTCACACCGCCGGGACCGGTGGTTTCTCGCCATCGTTGTCCCGGCGGTTTTAATCTGCCAGGGTAGCGCTGCTTGCAGCGCTGCCCTGGGGATTATGACTCCTCTTCCCGTCAGCCTGTCCATGGCGGTAGAGACCGCCATGGCAAGGCTGGCGGGAAGGGGAGCTGCGGGGTTCCTGGGGGCCCCTGCGCTGCCCATGCATTTAGCATGGGCAGTGCAGGGGCCCTCAGGCACAGCCCCACCCTGCTTTTCACTGTCTGCTGAAAAGGATGACAGGTGCAGCTGCACCCGTCGCACGGCCGCAACACTGCCGGCTCCATCAGGAGTCGGCTGCAATGGTACGGCCGACATCCCCGCTGGGCCGGTGGGCGGAAACTCTGTTTCCTCACCCCTGCCCAGCGGGGATGTTGTAATGCAGCCGGCGGGATTGCGGCCACATAGGTGGCCGCTCAGTGGTTCAACCTTGGCGGGCGGCCTCCGCCTCCCGCCAAGGTTGTAATGAGGGCCTATATGTCCTACCTTAATCATACACTACACCCTGCCCTTGGGGCAACCTAGGGCCTACCTTAGGGGTGTCTGACATGTAAGAAAAGGGAAGGTTTAGGCCTGGCAAGTGGTACACTTGCCAAGTCGAATTTACAGTTAAAACTTCACACACAGACACTGCAGTCACAGGTCTGAGAAATCATTACAGAGCTACTTATGTGGGTGGTACAACCAGTGCTGCAGGCCCACTAGTAGCATTTGATTTACAGGGTCCAGCACACATAAACAACCCAGGAAACATAGGCATAAAGTTAAGGGAGACCACACCAATGATGAAAAGTCTAACACTGCTAGATTGGTGCGGGGGAAACAGCCATTTCTACACGGCTGATTCCCCAAAAAGCCTTTACCAGGATCGCAATTGTGCCTTCGCTTGATATTATTGTTCCAATGGTTCCCGATGTTTTTATCAGTAGACCATTAAGATATTGTGGCTTCATAATATTCACACGACTTAAGTACTGCATTGTCTGACCAGGGTGACATGTGACTTCTCTAATGCTCATCCTATAGGTAAACAATTTATTGGAAAGAATGCTTCCGGGTCGCACTTAAACATAAATACAGCATATAAAAGATGAAAGAGGATCCGAATAAATGAAGGCAAACCATGATTTTACCCTTCACAGTGCATCATATAATGCACACAGCTCTGTATTCCCGAACCTTACATCGTCACCCACTGCCCATTAGATACACAGCCACCCAGTGTTCCGAGTCTCATCACTCAGTGCTCCCTTGAGAGGAGTCGTCCGGTGTTGCATGTTGGCTAGTCTCCGGGGCGTAGCTTCCATTGGTGCAGCACGTGCAGTGGCACCACGGCCCAGAGGCCTGAAGGGCCCACTGAACGCCGACGATAGCTGTATTTTATAATTCAAACTGCAGCCGAAGTGGCATATTTCCTTCCTTGCAATTGAGTCTAGGACACACTGGCTAGGCTACAGGATAGCCTTCGTGCGTGGTTGCCTGCATCAAGGTATCTTGGTCCGCACGTATGGGAGCATTGTCACTGCTTTATACGACACCGTTTGATCCACTTCGATTAACGTAATAATCATTTGCAGCTAATTTAACCGTGGCGATTGAAAACTGAACACTGTAACTGCTCACCCTAGGCGCCCCAGAGCCTTCCGGGCCATTTGAGCACAACCCAGTTAATCTGCTAATACCGCTTCTGAATTGACCAGTGATTGCGCGGCAGATTAACGTCTGGCATCTATTTGTAGCGCTGCCTTGCTTCACCTCGCGAGTCACTGCTGAAATATCTTCTTTATGCTGGATCAAAGCTACGAATTGCGCGGTTTATGACTGACATAGGCATCATTCTCTGTGGAGAAGAAACAGTGCAACGGCATCACATACTATGTGGCACGTGAAATGAGTAGGTGTGAAATACCACGTGTTTTACAATGTTGTGCATTTCTCACGTTACCCGCAGTCATGAGGCTGAGTTACTTTGGGTTAAGGCCTTTGTGTCTACTCCGTTTACAAGACATTCAGGAAGCAATAGGGGCACTACAAAAATAATCATTTATAGAGCTAAATATTTTGTGAAAGGTGAGCAAGCATGTAAAATCTCCTAATATAGATGCAGAACCAATATGTATCCACTTTAGTTTACAATGTTAAAAAAACGTAAAAAACATGTTTCACCACTAGTAATCCTTCCATTGTTGACAGGCGGAGACTGTACATTCTGGCCGGCCCCCATGGCTGCTTGGAAGGGTTAATCTAATGTTACCGATGGCCAGAGCTTCTGGAAACATGTCTTTCTGAAGTTACCTTGAATTATTAATGGCGCAGACAGCATGTTGTCCGGAGCACCGCGGGAGGGATCACGTTCCGATGTCGGCTTTATTGTTCTGGTTTTGCTGGAAGCAAGGACAATACAGAGCGCTCAAAGCAGCAGGTCCGGTTACATAGGAACGGTCTCGTGACCAAAGCCCTGACCCGGTTATGACACAAATTAACTTTCCCTCTTCCTTCTTTGGTCTTTAATAATTTAGACTGAAATGATTTTGAATCTAGCATCAACATGTTCCTAAAATATATGATAAATAATCTGTCTGCGGTATAGGTTATATCCTGTAATGTGGCTAATGAGACTGGATGTTTTGTGTCGGATAAATCTAGTACACGCATCGCTTCCCAAGCCTTTGAACGTTGGTGAATGACAATTCAAAAACATTTTGTTTACCAGAGTTTTTTGAAGTAAGACAATCATCTCTCCATTCAACCGTGTGTGATTTTGAAACCTTCAGAAAACAATGTTAGAAGCAATTGATGTGAATGCTGTAAGAATTTTGCTTGCCTTTTGTTTTGGATATGTTTGATATTCATGAGTGTTATTTTTCCCGTGGCCTACTCTTTTATTCCTTAGGATGTATTATGCATATTCAAGGACGGGGCATTGTTCCATTAAATGTAAAAGTCCATTGTACTCCAAGATCTCTTGAAAATGTTTGCGACGACATCGGATTGAAATCCGACTTTAACGTTGTATCTGTTCAGTAAGTGTTGTTATGCATTATGAGGTGTCTCCTGTTGCTGTTTCACTACCGCCAATCATCCTTTGAAAGTATGCTTGATTTGTTTGACATACCTAAAGCGAATCTACCCTCCTTTTTAGGGTCGAGCGCACAAGCGCTTTGTCCCTGTTGTAATCTCTCTTTGGGCTTTTAACCACGCCCATGTCACACCTGTCACTTTCATTGGTTCGTAGGCTTGCCTTTTAAAATCCGCTAGATTTCATTAGTGAAAGGCATGCATACGTCATGCCTTTTCCAGTGTTTAGCACTTCCTGAGCGCACCAGCCAACTAATGAAAACATATGAGGATCCATGTTTTCGTCCTGGTTTCTACACAACTTTATCTTTTTATTTTCCACGCAGCGCGATCGTGCTGGGCTTTACATAGCACGAGAACACAATTTTTTTTGGTTTTCAATTTCAGAGCAATCACGCTGGGTTTTGCATAGCGCAATCAATCTCGTTTTTTTATCTTTCAATTTATGTGGCAAGAAAAGTCCAGTTAGGAGTTTACAACACTAATAGCTCTAACTCGAGCAAATACAAGACCCGTTGCATTGCAAATGCTTGTTATGTCTGGTTGCTCAGAGCAGTTGTCTATACCTTATGTGATCAACAGTAAACAAGCGTTAAGAAGCAGTACTAAGGGAGGGACTTAGACTTCCACAATACGTAGATCTTCCTCTCTGCCAGCTTCTGCCTGGCTAGATGGTAAACACTTTAACTGAAAACGAATGTTTGTATTTTTTATCTTTTTAAAAAACGTATGCTTGGTATAATTGGCCTGAGATAGTTATGGTGAAACACCAATGGTAAAGAAAATAGGCCTGAATGGTTCACTAGGAAAATGTATGAAAATTGCCACAGGAATAATCTTTTTATTATGAAAAATAACAACAAAGGGGGTAGACCTGACTTACTTATTGAAAAGCATACGTTGAAACCGATAAGGCTTGTAAGGTGGCATTTGAATTATACTGTAATAAAGCATGTTGACAGTTTTTTTTGTTCTATGTAATTTCACAGGTTACCTTAGTGGGCAAGGGTTTTGGTAATAGTTTATCCCTTATGACAAATGTCAGAGTAGAAGATATAAACAGTGTAAACCCTTGTTACGAGTATAGTTTTACATATAATACTTTTACGATTATGGAGAACTCCGCACATTAACAGACAGGACAGTCTCTGTAGGCATAAAAATACTACATGAAAAAACGACTCTCATAGTTTGTGAATAGTAAGAAAATAGTAAACTTACACTAAAAGTGTAAGTTTACCTTTGTGAATGAGGCTCCTTGTATCTTGTATTGATAACTGTAAGTTTGAATATTTTGGAGTTTAATGAATGTATGCCTGATTATTGCCTTGTGGGAAATCTAATTCTCAATACAGTACGCCTCAGTTGGTTATGGTGAAAAGCCAATAATTAATGTCTGACTGGTTCATTTGAAACAGTTAGGTCACATTTCGAAGGTCTCATGTTTATAAGGAGAAGTATAAAAACAAATAGAAGGACTGACCATTGGGAAAATCAGATGCTGAACTCAATTTTTTTATGGGAGGATTATTGTTACACTGTGTTAAAGCCTGTAGTCTGGCCTCGTGTTACATGGAGAATCATAGATTGCCATAGTAGGCAAAGATGTTGGTGTTGGTTTGCCCATTTTACAAACACTTAGGTTAGAAGATTTGCACTGGAATAATCATTGTTAGACCTGACCTCATTCCTCCCAGGTGAGAACAACAAGGAGGTCTGAGTTCACTCCCTACTTATCCTTCACAGACCTACCACCCTTGCTTGTAATCCGTGCTCACTGATTGACAGAGTGGACCATCAGAGAAAATGTGTATGAACTCCTGAGGCCCTGGATAGGTTCAAGCCAAATGAGACCTCATCTTGACTTCAAGGGCACCCCATCCATCTGGGAACATAAAAGTAGTGCACAGCTCACAACCAGGTGTCAGGAGCTCAGATGACCAGATGCCCAAACTCGATGGATGGGCATCGGTTCATGCAACGTCTTCTAAAAAAAGCTTTCTGCTTGCCTTTTGAAGGGGCAGGGACTCTGAAACCAAGATCCCTGGTCCCTGACCTGGTATCAGACAAGGGGTATGGAGTAACTAAGGAGTTTTTCCCCGGGCTCGGTCAGATCTTCTGAATCCAGACAAACAGGGGAGCCCCCCTGTACTTGCTGGCCCTTTTCCCGGGCTCCAAGTGGCATGCTGGGTCCATCCCTGGGCCGCCAGAGCACAGACCTGGGGCTCAGTCAGAGCTTTTTACCCCTGCAAGCAGGGTGCATGTTCTTGGGCCTGCAGGTTCCTGTCATAGGCACTTTGAGACCTGATGGGGCAAGGAATGGAGCCTAAGAGGGTGAGATTCGACCCTGGCCTAGCCCGAACTCTGTCCCAAGGCCCACTCAAGCCTCAGAACCCAGACAAGCAGGGGAGACATCCCTGGGCCTTCAGGCTCCCTTTCCAGGCTCTTTGAGATCTGGTGTGCCAGAGACTGGAGTCCAGGATGGGGGCCATCCAACCCAGTTCCAGCAGGAGCTTTGGCCTGGGGCTTGGTTAGAGCTTCTCAATCTCAACCCAGACAAGCAAGGGAGGCTTCCTGCTACCTGCAGGGCCCTGTCCTCGTCACTTTGTGATAAAGCAGGCTGAAGAAGGGAGTCTTGGGCTGGTGGCTTCCTCCCCAGGGGCCATCCAAAGCTCTGACCCGGGCGCAGTCAGAGATGCTTGCCCCAGCAAGTAGGGGAAGCCTTCTGAAGTCTGTGTGTCCCCCTTGGGCACTTTGAGACCTGGCAGGCCAGAGAATAGAGCCTAGGACTGGGAATTCCTATGCAGGGCCAGTGGGGGGCTATTATGCAGGGTCTGATCACAATTCCTTCATACGGGAAAGCCAGGGAGTCTTCTCTGGGTTAGCAAGTCACCATCCTGGGCACTTTCCAACGTGGTACAGAAAAACCAGGCCCCCAGGGCCCTCACCCTAGGCCTATCAGAGCACTACCCATTCTTGTAATCTGTGCACACCAAGTGATAGAGAAGGACATTGAAGATAATGTATCTATTCTCCTGGAGCCATTACTGAAACTCAAAGCTTCAAATGTGCCCTAATTGAGAGTTCAAGGGCAGCTTAGAATTATGAACACTGAGTCACTTGAAGGAAATACTGTGTTCTGTTTATTTATTTTAAGTACCAAACATCACCATTGACATTGGCAATGCATATTTTGCGCCACTCATGTAGTCATAGTAAATGACACGTTTTTGGATTACAACCAGGTTTAATATTGACGATGAAGCATGTGGCTTGCACACCTAAGTCCATGGATGGAATTAAGGGTCCAGAGTGTAGAACGTTTTGAAGGTAGGTTGCCACCATTTCTCAAGCAATGGTAAAAAGACTTGTGCACTGAAACTATGATCTGTTTTGGCAAACGTCTAGTAATAGCCCTGTGTAAAGGGAGAGCAGCCAACATCTACAATTGATGGGTTTACACTTCTGGTGCCCCAGATTGCAGAGCTAGTGAATGCAGCAAAATATAGACATCTCAAATGAGATCACAAATTATTAGGCCTGGGTGGAGTTCATGGAGTTGCACTCTGTGGAATTCCATAGAGTTGATTAAAAACTCAGTAGAATTCTGAGGAGATGGAGGTCAAGGAGCCGCAGAGTCCTGAATGCACCCAATCTCTGAACTGTTAAGCAGGGTGGGGTGTGGTTAGTCAGGCCCGACCCTGCTTAGCGTTTCTGAGATTGGGCACATTCAGGAGAGGGCCATATGCAGCGAAAGCTGCTGTTTCATGCCTCTTGTGCACTGGCCTGCCCAGGCCTCTTGTGCACCAGCCTGACCTGGGTGCACTGCACATGGGGTAAGCCGGTGCACAACAGGCATGAAATGGAAGCTTTCACTTCCTATGGCCCTCTCATAAATTCACCCAAACTCGGAAGTGCTAAGCAACGTCAGATCTGGTTATCCAGGGCCCAAACCTGCTTAGCGCTTCCGAGATCAGGCCCATTCAGGAGAGGGCCATAGGCAGTGAATGCTGCCATTTTAGGCCTCTTGTAAGACCCATTCAGTATGCAGATGAGTGCAGGTGTGACCGAACATCCTGTGTTTGTGGTTGTCTGGGTGAAATGCACAAGGGAGCTGTCAACAAGCCCAGCCTAGATGAGGACTGGAGACAGGCTGTAAGGCGCAGATGGATTTCAAGTGCAGAAAAATGCTCACTTTCTAAAAGTGGCATTTCTAAAAGAGTAATATAAAATCCAACCTCACCAGTAAGCAGGATTTTGTATTACCATTCTGGCCATACTAAATATGACATGTCTACTTCTTTCTGATCAGAATCTACCACTCAAGCAGTACATGAGGGTAGCCCTAATGTTAGCCTGTGAAAGGAACAGGCCTCACAGCGGTTGAAAACTAATTTAGGAGTTTATCACTACC
Organism: Pleurodeles waltl; assembly: GCF_031143425.1. Lineage (NCBI taxonomy): Eukaryota > Metazoa > Chordata > Amphibia > Caudata > Salamandridae > Pleurodeles > Pleurodeles waltl. The sequence continues at coordinate 1,065,093,846 of NC_090447.1, forward strand.
ATGAAATATAAAAGACACAGGTATAATTCCTGCTTTTTACCTACACAGCACCCTGCCCTATGGGTTACCTAAGGCCTACCTTAGGGTGACTTATATGTAGATAAAGGGGAGTTTAAAACTTGGCAAGTACTTTTAAGTACCAAGTCAAAATGGCAGTGAAACTGCACACAAAGGCCTTGCCACGGCAGACCAGAGACATGGATATGGGGCTACTTATGTGGGTGGCACAATCAGTGCTGCAGGCCCACTAGTAGCATTTAATTTACAGGCCCTGGGCACATGTAGTGCACTTTACTAGTGACTTACAAGTAAATTAAATATGCCAATTGGGTATGAGCCAATGTCACCATGTTTAAGGAAGAGAGCACATGCACTTTAGCACTGGCCAACAAAATGAGGTCAGAAAAGGGGAGGAGGAAGGCAAAATGTTTGAGGGTGACTCTGCAAAGAGACCATTTATGCCAGTAAGTCACAACACAACCTAAATTATCCTGTTCTCACCCTCTGGTAGCTTGGCACAGATCAGGCAGGCTTAACTTAGACAGCAATGTGTAAAGTATTTGTGCAATAACTCTCACATTAATACAGTGAAAACACCACAAAAAGACTCCACACAGGGCTAGAAAAACAGAGAATATTTATCTGAGTAAAGCAAGACTGAACTGACAAAAATCCATCCAGTGGAAGTCGCAATATACATTTTTAAAGGTTAAATGTGAAAACAGTGCTTATAAGTTACTAGTTTGCAAAAGGTTACTTGAGGTCGGAAGAGACTGGTGTAAATCCTATAATCCAGGCTAACTTCAATGGAGGATAGGGCAGCTACAAAACCTATGCTGGCACTACAGTAACTTTGGTGGAGTGATGTGGTGATGCTGAGGGCACAATATATCAATATTTTCCATGCAGTCGGGCCACTGCGTTGTTGGCATGTTCCGTTGAGGTAAATGCGATGCGTCGTTGTCAGGCTGCATAGAGCATCATCGGTGAGCCGCACAGGCTGTAAATCTGCTGTCGTCGGGGAGTCATTGTGTCATCGTCAGAGAGTGATACCCCTATTTTTCTCCTGCAGAAGAGGCAATGCATTGCTTTTTGCAGAGAGTAGCTGCAGAATCCCCTACTGAGGCCCAGAACTTGCACCTCAGGCATGGGTATGGGTGAGACTCACAGACAGCAGAGTTCAGCAACACCAGGAGAGTTGTGGGCAGTGTTTTACGTGCCTGAGACTGCAGGGGAATAGATGTCAGACCAGAAATCCCTTGTAGATCACTTTGACTTGTATTGGAGACAGGCTGTAAGACAGACATAGCAGTAAGAGCAGAGAAATGCCCACTTTCTAAAAGTGGCATTTCTAACATAGTAATGTTAAATCCGACTTTACCTGTAAAGAGGATATATCATTATTATTCCAAAGATATGAAACATGATGTGGCTACTCTTTTCTGATCAGGAATTACAACTTAAAAGTATAGGAAGGAATTCCCAGTGTTATGACTGGAGCAGACTTCCCACTAGTGAAAAACGACTTTGGGAGTTTTTCACTACCAGGACTTGTAAAATCTAAAAGTACATGTCCTGCCTTTCAAATACACTGCACCCTGCCCTGTGGGTCACATAGGGCTTACCCTTAGGGTGACTTATATGTAAAAATGCGGAGTTTAAAGCTTGGCAAAGGAATTTAGATGGCAAGTCAAGATGACAGTAAAACTGCACACACAGGCCTTCCAATGGCAGGCCTGAGACATGGTTAAGGGGCTACTATGTTGGTGGCACAATGTGTGCTGCAGGCCCGCTAGTAGCATTTAATGTACAGGCTCTAGGCACATATAGTGCACTTTACTAGGGACCTATAGGTAAATTAAATATGCTAATTTGGTAGGAGTCAATGTTACCATGTTTAGGGAGGAAAGCACAAGCACTTGAGCCCTGGTCAGCAGTGGTAAAGTGCGCAGAATCCTAAAGCACAAACGAGATCAGGAAAATGGAAGGAGGTAGGCAAAAAGAAGACCACCCAAAACCTGTCATCTAACAGCTAGCAATTAAGCTCCTAAATAAAGGTGGTTATGTTTCAAACTATATGGTCCTCCTTACTCGCCAATTGCATTATCCTACCTTTCTGTTCCTTCATCAGTTTTCTAGCTATGAGTGGAAGAGAGATTTTGACCTAGCATTTACAGCCTCTGCTTTAGGGTCTCATAATTTATGTTGTACTCCAAAGACTCCATTTGATGCATTGAATGACTGTAAGCCTATCATTGCATTGCCCTGTGTATCATATCTCTTAAAGTTTAGGTTTACAAGACTTGAAGTGGTGTCAATCTGAGAGCCAGGAGGGAGATTAAAGAATCAGTGAGTAAAATAAATTGTGGTACAAGGAACATCCCCCATTTGCAAGATTAAGTACCAAGAACCCTTGTCTGTCAGCTGTTTCAGTAAATATATTGATGATTGAAATTTGTTGATCCATCTCTCGAAGTGCTGATTTTTTTACTGGTTGGAACCTAACATAAGTGCTAACAAATAATGAGTATTATTGGTTCAATGGTCATTTCAGTTATTTGATTTTGAAATGGTATGTAGAGGTCTCTCGATATAGAAATATGGCTGTGGTCAAAGGAGCTATAGATAGCTACACGACAGATGCCATTATTTAGAGGGTGAGTGCATGGTGTGAATGTTTTTTTTTAGCCTCTTTGAGGTGATGAAAGGGGCATTGAGGAGGTTGGGAGCCTGCTAGCAACCTGTGGTGGCAGAAGGGTGATTATATGATTTTTCAAGACGTACTAATTGCCGGTTTGCACAAAATTATGTGTATGCTTGATATCTTCATAAGAGAGAATGTTACGTAATGATAAGAGAGTTCATGTTGGAATACACACAATCATGGATGCCTCCAATGGGGCTTATGCAAAACACCACAAGAAGTGCTTCAGTAAGGAGCCTACCAAAAATGCAGAGAGCGGATTCAGTGAGTCGACAAAGAGTGAAAAATATGGACATTGGGTCCTTACTGAGTCACTGATTGGTGTTGCCCTGGTTACCTTATCCCTTGCTGCTCTGAAGGATAGGCTTGCCAAAACCTTTTGATAGCACAGACCTCAAGGCTGAATAGGAATAGCAATAAGAGGGCAAGCATGCTATATCTCCTCTAATTGGCCGCTGGTGCTGTGGGTGCAGTTTGAAACCCTATAGCAGTCTCCTATCAAATTTTGAGTGGGTACTGGTCACAGGACCCAGCAGTTTGGCAGATGTGGGACAAGGCCACTCCTGGGTTAGGAGACTTTGCAGAATATTTTCATTGGTGATTTCCACAAATGAGGAGAGACAGTTATATTTCTTAATTCAGAATTGCATACCCTACATTGCTCTACTTATTAGATAGTTTTTTATGCCCCTTCTATCGGTGACGATCCAATTGGGAAGCCACAGGGATACAGCACTAGGGTAGCTTTTATAGTCTGACATGAACTCAACCCTATAGATCTGCTGATGGTGAATTCCTTTGGTCCGTTTTGGGTTCTGGCTGTGAGTCCCTAGGTAGTCGGGAAAAAGAGGACTTGTGGGGCTTGGGATTCCAGGAAGCACGTTGGTACGACTGGAGTCATGACGTCTTACTTACAGCTATCTTTTCTTGGGCCAAATGTACGATTTATAACCAGAAAATAGGCTTCATTTGATTCCTTGCTCATATGTTAAGTTTTGCTTCAGATGTGGGCAGAAAAGGTGTGCTATTGCTCATATGCAGTAGATTTCTTTGCAACCTGCATGATTTGAACAACATATATCTGACTTAAATATCTCAGTCAGGTTTGCCAATTAATGTAGGGACATTATTATCATGTTTATGGAATGTGACTTTGTGTGTTTTGTCTTATGTTGATCACATTCTTGCGACTTTTGCAATAAGTTTCTTTTGCACAGAGAAACAACTGGGTATTTCCTTAATGCTACAGTAAGCAAAGTATAGGAATTTATTTCCATTGCACTTGTACTGTTTTCATGTTATTATTTTAAAATCATGAACAACTCATAAGTAAATGCAAAGGTACTAGGAGGGTTGTGAAGTGCCACGCAGAAAAGACAGGAGAAGCCATTGCATGTGGGTTTTTCTGTTTATTGGGTGTGTTTATAGAGATGGTTAACTGTACCAAACATTTGCAAAACGTATGTGCTTAAGGAGCACACATCCTCCCTGATATTGTGGCAAGCAAAACTATAACCAGGCAAGAGAGATGACTTTCAAGCCTCTTTCTCCTTTGTACCATGTGAAGGAAGTTACTGATGTCTGTCAATCTTCTCGGTTTCTACTCATGTGTGCTGACCTCAAGCATATGCGTTTTGCTTGTCAAAACATTTACTAGGGTTCATTTGAACCTCAGCACATCTTCCTTCCTTTGGATCCTGTGCTGTTTGTGGTTGGAGTTAGTGTATGTGCTGCTTCTGTGAAATAATATGTAAATGATCTTATTTAGTGGGACAGTACAGTTTGATGGATGAATAAGACCAAGAACAATCACCAATTCAGTAATATAATCTGAATAAAGGGAGACCTATCATTTTCATCACATTAATGAATCAAGTTGATTGGAATCCTGCAAGGAACTGTGGATTTGCAGCAACCATACAGTACACAGACTTTAAATTCACATCACAGGAATATATTATTGTGAAACATGCTCATTCTATGCTTCAATCCCATATGTGGTACTGACGGATAAGACAGCTGGGAAATCCACGAAGGGAGTGCTAACGCGTCCCTTTATGATAATTTATTACACATCAGGACTCGTTTTAGGCCAATGAATCTTTTGATCCAGTTGAGAGACACCTTAGGATGAGATGGCTAATTAATATCTCAATCAATACGTCAATAATGTCATCAATATTTATCACAACAATACATTTCAAAGTCATTAATCAATTCAAAAATACTACCATGACCTTGCAGTCATGAATAACCACACCAGTTAAGTAGAATTTTTATGAGTTTTATTCCCTATTGTTTACAATTCTAAAAGCAGATGCGTTAATCTCAAAACCAAGAAGCATAATAGCATAGTCACGATATGGCAACTTTGATAAGATCTCATTAAGGCGAGAATCACAAACATCAGAACTTAACACAGCGTGAACATAGATCGATTTAGCAGAGTGTCAATAACGCGTCAGGTCAACAAAGCATAGTTTTAGTCGTTTGTCTATTTGCGTCAGTTCAGTGAGCACCTGTCCTAACCACTGATTAGCATTAGCATGTTGGGCTTCATGCAAAACGATTTAGAACACCAATTTGGAAAACATCTAACTATGGTTTCTGTCAAAAGTAAGCAGTTGGTACCTAGAAAGGAAAAGCAAACAGACAAATTTCAAATGCATTGTCATAATTACCCTCCAAAGTTTAGGTCAGCACACAGGTTCAGTCTTCGTCTTCAGGACATTAGTCAAATTGCCATCAGTCAGAACTCAGCTCCAGGGCAAAAAGGGGCACTTCCCTCATAAGGAGGTAAAGTGTAATATGGACAACCTAAGGACAAGGATGGTTCTAAGCGAACCAATAAGTCACCAAACAGAGGGACAAAGTTTCTGGATAAAATCAATAGCATTCCCTAACCACATAAATAGCTCCCTGTGTCATGAGTTTTTATCCCTTTTTCGTTGTACATTCCCCCAAAATTCTATTGGACAGTTTTTATACCCCACTATCTTTAACCTATCAGAAAATACATTAGGTCATTTATCTTTCATCCCATATTATTTTACAATTCTCTCATTGGTTCTCTTGTTCGATGTCTTCAGAGGTGGCACGTCCGGTATGATTTCATCTTTCTGTAATTCTTTGCACATCTTTTGGTCAGTAACTCCATTGTCTTCACCGGTTTGAATGACCTTGTATATTACATTAATCTACACTGTTGCATTTTGTTTTAATATCAACCTACAAGCAATGAAGAATGCATGAGAACGGATCTAGCATGGTAACATTCGGCTTCTAGTTTGAAGAAAACAAAAGGTCATGTCCTTTTGTGAGTCAGCACACTGCAAAATAGGAAAAATACATTTAATATGAAAGACAAGCAGCTACTTAAGGCCTACAAGGATTTCAGCACAAATTCAATAACACAATGATTAATAATTAGTATAGAACTTATTCAGTATAATGATTCATAAACATTTTAGTCATCATTATTAGTCCACGTATACATTGGTGGCCACTCCCCGTGGTCACATTTCAGGTGCACGTTTAAGCAAAATTACTATTTCGTTTTCAATGCGGCATTATCACACATTAATTCATAAACATTTCATGTTAATATAGATTATATAAGCTACGCTCTCTCAGGAGAAACAACAAAATGCTTATGAGAACCGCCAGTTAATGAACCTGACATCAATGTCATATCAAGCAGCACTCCACAAGCAACATCTCTTTCGCAGATGTCAACAGGACATGTTCTTCTCTGTTCTCACCACATAGGTCAAGTCATTTCATAATATCAACTATGCAATAGTGAGATTTTTTATCGGCATTTTGGCATTTGACATGTGTCCTTCACATGTGGTTCAAGTTGGTGGGCTTTAAGTTTGTCGCCCCTCTGAGTAATGGCCAGTGGTTTTATTATAATTGTAACAACACATTAGAAATAAATATCGCTTCCCGATGTGGCCCTCATCCTCCCATCTACCCCAATTTCAGCAGATTATACAGCTAAAACATAATTCCTGAGTTCAGCCTCCATTATAAAGGAGAGGCCAATGCTCCAACCACTTAACCCCAATTTTACTGCCCCTGCCAGTATAAGTCAGTGCTTCTTGTTCGGCACACCAATCCATACCGGATCACTATAGTTTTGGGCTAAGTGGCCGTGGTAATTTCCAGGAGTTCGAAATGTCTCTCTTAGCTACCAGCACCACCAGTTCCACCAATGTAATGTCCCGCTCTGCACCTCCACACTCCTCCATAAGATCCAGAAGGGTCACCTTTGAGGTCAACGGGATGGGCCTCTCTAAGACTACTGTAAAAGCTGCACCTATTCAAGGCCAGTAGTAGGCAATCTCAGGATATTAACAGACCCTATAGTAAAAGTCTGCTTCAGGCAATAAACATAGAGGTCATCAGGCACACAGAGAATACCCACACACCAGAGTCGGTGAGGTGTCATGTAGGTCTGGTGTAGGCAAAGTATTTGGATTAATCTCAGTCTCGCAGAAATCACAAGCACCAGGCGAGTTAGCCATGCTTCGTGTCACTCCTCTTACTCCTGCTTCCCAGTCCATCTCTCCCATCTTTATATAAGCGGTCCAGTTTGTAAGGCATTACAAACAAGGGCACAATATATCCAGGAGTTAGCCCTTAACCCAGTCCCCCAATTAACAATCACGTCTGCAGGTGGCTAAATTCTAGCAGAGTACTAAATGGGCACGGTATTGATAGAGTGGGTGTCACAGCCAAAGTTATTTGTGAAATTGTGTATGGGAAAGTGTATATTGAGTTTGGAGATCTGCAAAGGAGTAGATATGAGATCCACACCAACCATCGCCCAACTCCTTCATCCCAATTAGATCCCAAGAACGAAAGTCCACCAGCCATGCTGTGTGAGTCAGCCAGCGTCACCTCCAAAGAGTGACCTGTTGGGTCAGTCACCTAAACCAGCCGGTGAACCTATTGGCCACTCTTCACAGTAGGAATGTCCCTCTCATGATCTCTGGAAGATCAAAGGAGAGTGAGATGCCATATAGTTAGTGCATCACCTTGTCAAGACAGAGGCAGGACAGCTCAAGTTGGAATGCCGTGTAATTCTATCTGCCAGACAACCACTTCTTGATAACCAAGAGGTGAGATGCCCAGTAGTACGGGCCGATGTCTGCCAGGTCTCCATCATACATCAAGCAATGACACTTAGCCTGAGCAATGCGTGAGGGATGGCCCCTCCAGAGAAAGGATCTGAACAGCGTCCCCACTTCAGTAATCTAGACATTGGGGATTTGAGTTGTGAAATTCTGCAGGATGTAAAGAAAGAGGGGGAATATCATCATTTTATTCAAAATGATTCAACCCAAGCTGTTAAGAGGAAGGTTATGTCAAGCAGCTAGGTTAGTTTTAGTCGTGTATAGGGGGGAGAGAGGTTAAGATGGCGTGTGAGCTCCACACTCTTGTGAGCTGGAACTCTGAATTTTGAAGCTCAGATGATGGACATGTATATCAGATTGCCATCCAAGTGACACATGGTCCCCTTTTTGATTGTCCTTGTTTACTTAGAGTCATGAGGCCTCCTCAAACAGTTGGGGGATCTCCAGAATTCACAGACCGGGTGCCACAGGGTTGGTGAGAAAAAGGAGGATCTCAACTCCATACAATGCAATCCTTTCCTCTAGCATTTCCTTCCATCTCTAACCTCCCATCTGAGCATCACAGTGGATTATGTTAACCAATGGAACAATGGCGATGATGAAGAGGAGAGGAAAAATGGGACAATCCTGCCAAGTCCCACTTTGGATCAGGAATTCATCAGAAAGCACACTATTGAGGAGGACCTGGGACACAGGTTTTGAGTATAGGAGAGCCTAAGGTATGAAAGCGAGGACCAAAGCTCACCTGGAACCGTGCTCAATCAAGATAAGTCCAACAACAGTATCAAAAGCCTTTTCACAGTTGACAAGTAATAACGTTGATGTCTCTTTAACAACACTGATATTAGCCAGGGACACTTACATGTGATGAATACAGTGCCTAATACTGCGGTTAGGCATAAAGCCACATGGACAGGATATATTAAGGAGTGGAGGTCAAGCTACAGTCTAGTCTCAAGTATTTTAGGGTACATTTTTATATATATGTTAATTAGTGTGATAGGGCGATAGGAGGCATAATTTGTTGCTGGGTAATATGATTTGAAATGACTACAATGGTTGTGGGAACAAGCTCTGGAGTAAAGGATCCTTGTTTCTCTGCCTTTGTCTACAGTTGTAGGAGGTGCAAGGCGACAATGTTGCAGTATTTAGACTAGTATTCAAGAGAGAAGCCATCTAGACCTGGGATTTTACTGCATTCAATCCCTGGATGGTTGCCCGAACCTAATCTGCAGTAATTGGTGAGTCTAGGGTATTTTGCTGAAAACTTGTCAGATAGGAAAGAGGTGCGTCATAGAGTAGTGGAAGGGCTAGCATGGGGGCAGACCGTGGATGACTAGTGTATAAAGTCTCATAGAAATCTAAAAATACTGTCGCAATTTCCTCCACCATTGTGATCAAGAACTCTGACGCAGTATCAATGGCAGGGATAAATTGGGAGCTAAAATTTCTCGTGGCCAGTCTGTATAGTAGCGTGCCATTTTTATCTCTGTGATCATATACTCACTGGACTGAGGCAGCCAACACTGCCTGGCCTCATGAAAGACCAATTGATGCAGGGACGTTTAATCTAACTCTAATCGATGGGTCAGGGATTCAGTACTGTGTGCTGCTGCTGCGGTCTCTGATAACAGTATGCATGCTTCAAGCTCGATGATACGCTGTTGTCTGATACCATCCTTATGTATGAGATATGTTTTGTCCACTCCCTGAATTGAGGGTTTATTTGCTGCCCACAGTGTACCAGCTGTTCGAACCGTTCCCTCAGTGGTCTGAAATAGGCTCTTAGTTCCCCAGACAGGTATTCCACAAAATTGTCATCTGGAGGAAACTAGGCATTCAGGCTCCACATAGACCTTTTTTGATGCACTGGGTCACTCAGACAAAGTAGCAGAGGGTAATGGTCCGAGATACCGGAGGGAAGCATACTGGTTTCCGACGTGGAGGGTATGTTCACAGCTGGAAGGAATATATGGTCAATGCAAGACAATTCTTTTGTGGATGTTGATGTGTGAGTGCAAGCCACCTCTCATTGGTGCCTCACCCACTAGACATCACAAAGCCCTGGTAAGTCAGCCCAGGAGTTGAGAGCCTTGAAGAGAGCTCATCGATCCCTTGAGGGAGGGCCCAGAGACATCCATGTCATGGTTGGAGACAGCATTGATATCTAACCTGAGAAGTATCACCCCATGTGACAGCATTGCGACCACCTAAGTTAGATCTTGGAGGGTCGGCTTCATGTGGATGGGGAGGTATATAGACACTCTGTAGGTTATATAGTTTACCTTCCAAAGTCCCCACCACTCCTACATAGTGACTCTGGGAGTCCTGTAAGATCTGCGTAGTCACTAAAGGACGTTTTTCTTTCTGGAGGAGGATTGGCACCACTCCAGAACTTCTACAAAAGCTGGAGTGACAGATCTAATCAAATCCAAACATGCGTAGAAAGGGACAGAGTGTAACAAATAATTATGTCTGTAGCAGTAGTGCAATCTCTGGTTGATAGTGATGCAGAACCTTGAGAATCGCAGTATGCTTAATATTGTCCAGTAGGCTGTTGACATTCAAGGGGATCAAAGGGTGACAAGCGGGTCCACTGTAAACAAGGCAGTGAATAACTCAGGCATGTAGAGGAGCAGCTTGACAGTCGAAAACTGAACACAGAAAACAAAACCCTTTTAGTATCTCCCAACAAGAACAGCTATCCTTGAAGTGTCTTTCGCCCAGCAGCCCCTAACAACTTACGTAATATATATATATATATATATATATATATATATATATATATATATATATATATATTGGGGTATTCAAAGTGGACCACCTCCAATGTAGGATCAATAGTCAGGAGTCAAAAGAAAGAACACATGTCCTGGGTCCAGGGCCAGTTCATGTCAGCAAAAGGGATATTGAAAAGCTATGCTGGGCTGTCCAGGAGATCTCCATCATCAGAGGTAATCACCTCAGGTGTGTCCTGGGATTCATCAGGGACCAGGAAGTGAATGGTCATTCGTTCACCACCCAGGACCCCTCCGAGGTCAGTCTCCGGGGATTCAAGAAAGCATCTGGGCCACCTATTGGACTTGGGATGTACACAGGTCTGGGAGCGGGTGACAGCCAAGCATAGCAAACCAGGACTTCTCTGGGCAGTACCATCCAGGGGCTCATTTCCCCAAAGCATTTGCTGTTCTGCTGTCCATTCCCAGGCTGCCTCCGGAGAATCGAAGAAGTGGGAGCAGGATCCATGAATGGCCCACAATCACACTAGGAAGAGCAGCATATATGAGACATCACCCTGAAAATCTTCTTAACCATATCGAAGGAATTATGCTGCTTTTGCATCGATTTGGTGTAGTCTGGGAAGACTTGATATGAGAGGATTGGAAATAAAGTATACTATGGATTCGTGCTTCTTGACTAATGGTGTCCCATTCTCAGAAGTTCAGTGTTTTGGAATGGGGGCATGGTGGGGCACCGGGGGAGGGTGCTGTACGAGGGTCCGCTCCACTCGCTCCACTATGAACCATGGTGATAGATTCCATTCAGGAACCCGTGATTTAAGATAATTTTCAATAAGGGTCTCCAAGTGGGGGGTCTTGACTCCTTCAGGAAATCCCTCAAATTGCAAATTGTTTTGTCGAGATCAATTCTTCGCATTATCACCCTGAGCCTAAAGGATGCACATGGTTAAAAGCAGTGTATTCACCTTGGATTTAAAGTCTGTTCATTCATCTTTGAGGATGAATGCCCTAACCTCCTCCTCCGTACCTCTCCCTTTCACACCACAGAGATCCTGACAGAGAAGGGCAATGTCAACATCAACTTCTCCAGTCTTTGACTCAAGGGCCTCTCACGATGCCTGGATGGCATGCAATGTCTGGTTTGAATCTGGAGCAGCAGAGGGAACCAGATTTTGTTCAAAAGTCATAAGCCACTTGCTGGAGTCGAGGGGGGATGTTATGAACCTACCCATCTTGATTGAGCACCCGTCATTGGGCCTTGTTCTTCTCCATGTTTCTGTGGAGGGGGGCAGGGACACTTACAGGACAGTGGAATGGCAGGGTGCAGAAGAGCCAGGTAATGAAGATCTGTGAGTCCTGTAAAGAGAGTTGTTAGAAATGGGGTCTCTAGTTGGCAAAGGTATACACCCTTGTCCACGTAGAGACCACAATGCTAGTTAGGGTAAGTCACGCACAATCCAAATTATCCTGTGCCCACCCTCTGGTAGCTTGGCACTGAGCAGTCAGGCGTAACTTAGAAGGCAATGTGTTAAGTATTTGTGCAATAAATCATGCAATAACACAGTGAGAACACCACAAAAATACACCACACAGTTTTAGAAAAATATAAGATATTTTTTTGAATGAATGAAGGTCAAAACGATCAAGATTTGATAAGTACAAGTTGAAATATCACTTTTGCAATGATAAGAAGAATCTTACGTCTTTAAAAAGCAACAAATGTCTGTTGCAAGAACAAAGTACCTGGTATGCATCAAAATTACACACACGAAGAACGCAGAGTAGGAGATGTGTGGAAAACAAGGGATGTGCATCAAATTTCCAGTGAACACAGACGATGCGCTGATTCTTTTCTATGTGGCAAGGATTTTGTGTCAAATTCTGGTGTGCAGGCTTGAATCTTCTTTGTGATGCGCGGTCTTTTGATGCCCAGGGACGATGCATGGAAATCCTGGACGTGCAGGAGGAAGTCACAGGTGCTGCGTTGATCCAGTGGCCGATGCCGCAGAGTTTCTGTCGCACAGCAGGCGCTGTGTCGATTCCTCCCTCAGGAAGTCGGGCTGCGTCATTCCTGGTCTACGATGTGTCAATCTGGTGGGATGTGCGTTGAAGTTCCGGTCCCAATGCTGGTGCTGCGTCGATAACCACCCGGGGAGCCAGGCTGCATCGTTCTGGTTTGGCGATGCAGTGATTCTTTCACCGCTGGGTAGGCTGTGAATCGATTCTGGCAGGCTGCGCGTAAATTTTTGCTGCACAAGCAGTTTCCTCGCAGAGAAGAGGTCGTTTTTGCCCTGAGACTTAAGGAACAGGAGACAAGCTCAATCCAAGCCCTGGGAGAGCACTCTTCAAAAGAGCCAGTGGCCAGCAAGGCAGCAGGGCAACAGCAAGGCAGAAGTCCTTCACAGAAAAGAAGTCCAGGTAAGTCATTTGGGCAGCCAGGCAGCTCCTCTTGGAAGGTTGCAGGGTCAGGTTCAGAGTATCTGTCCCAGGAAGTGTCTGAGTTGGTATAGTCAGCGACCTGGTTTATACACCCAAAAGTGCCTTTGAAGTGGGGGAGACTTCAAAGAGTGGTTTTGAAGTGCACATGGCCCCCTTTCAGTACAATCCTGTCTGCCAGGGACGCAGTAGGGGGTTTGGCAGTCCATTGTGTGAGGGCAGGTCACTGTCCTTTGAAATGTAAGTGCCAGGCCCTCCACCCCTCCAGCCCAGGAAGACACATTCAGTATGCAGATGTGTGCAGGTGTGACTGAGCATCCTGTGTTTGTGGTTGTCTGGGTGAAATGCACAAGGGAGCTGTCAACCAGCCCAGCCCAGACATGGATTGGACACAGACTGTAAGGCACTGAAGAATTTTAAGTGCAGAGAAATGCTCACTTTCTAAAAGTGGCATTTCTAAAACCCTAATATAAAATCCAACCTCACCAGTAAGCAGGAATTTGTATTACCATTCTGGCCATACTAAGTATGACTTGTCTACTCCTTTTTGATCAGAATCTACCACCCAAACAGTATATGAGGGTAGCCCCCAATGTTAGTCTACGAAAGGAGCAGACCTCACAGAGTTTCCCACTACAAGGATATATAAAACACACAGGTATATGTCCTGCCTTGTGCCTACCCAGCACCCTGCCCTATGGGTCACCTAGGGCCTACCTTAGGGGTGACTTATGTATAAAAAAGGGGAGTATAAGGCTTGGCAAGTATTTTTTTATGTCAAGTCAATATGGCAGTGAAACTGTACACACAGGCCTTGCAATGGCAGGCTTGAGACATGGTTAAAGGGCTACTTATGTGGGTGGCACAATCTGTGCTGCAGACCCACTAGTAGCATTTAATTTACAGGCCCTGGGCATATGCAGTGCACTTTACTAGGGACTTACCAGTAAATTAAATATGCCTATTCGGTACGAGTCAATGTTACCATGTTTTAAGGGAGAGAGCATATGCACTTTAGCACTGGTTAGTAGTGGTAAAGTGCACAGAGTCATAAAGCCAGCAACATCTGTGTCAAAAAGTGGAGGTAGGCAGGCAAAAATGTTGGGGGTGATGACCCTAAGGCTGTCAGGTCTAACACGAGTGTTCCAAATGGTGATGTGCTGGACCTAAGGGATGCCCATCCACACCCACATCTGACCCTCTTACCCATATAAGTGATTGAGACAGTGCATGGAGCCAGTTGATGAGCAGTGGCCAGGTGGATTAAGGGGGCCCTGAGACTAGGTAGAAGAGTGTTCTCACCACAACAGTAAAGCCACAGTTGTTGTCCTACAGCACACCATCTGGGCTATCAGTGGCTCTGAAAGGGTAACAGATGATGGACTCTGTCCCACTTACCCCCATGCCTTCAGGGGCCAGCATGAACAGTTGAGAGATTAGGCTGGCCAAAGTCTCAGGGGTTCACTGTGGGAGGTAGGGGACCCCAGGTGCTCCGCAAGTTTGGATAAGCCACGGACCACAGGAAACCAGATGCAGTAATTAATGCAGGTGGAGAATTGCAGGGGGTTAAGCGCTGTCTAGTAAACAGACGTGCTGTACTCAAGGCACGCCAGGGGAAGCCAAGTTCAAGTGATGGGTGCACCCCCTATGGTCTCCTCAAGCCCCTGCAGTAACCTCTCCCACCAGGGCTTTCAAGGGGGACTGGGGGGAAGAGAAGTCAAGCAGTGCACAGTTAGTATCAGCCACACTTGTGACTCAAGCCCAGCCGGACAGGTGAGACACCCCCCCACCTGTGCCCACCCTCCTTAGCACTGTCTTGGTGTCCCAAAGGTGTCCCCCAGCCCTTGCACTCACAGGGATCCAGGAAAGCCAGACCGCCTTGAAGTCAGAAGAAGGAGCGCTGCTGGCTTGCTGTGATTCTTCTCTCCCCAGGGGCTACACCAGGACACAATTCGGTCCTTGGTTGTTGGTCCAGTGCACCATCAAGCACCAAAGGGACTTATGCTACATGGCACAATCATGTCTGAAGTCTGCAGGCCACTGCTATCTTGAAAGGAAGCACAGTAAGGCCCATGGCAGTCGTTATGTCTCCCGGTGCTTTAACAAATCATGATGTGGCCTTAGGCCATCAGGCCAATGTTGTGGGGGATCATGGGAGGGCAGATAAAGAAGGTAGAGGACTCTTGGCAGCAGATGAACCATGATTGCAGAGGAGGTCTGGGGGACATTGGCTACTTTGGCCAAGCCCCATTGACTCATAGATGTCTTAAACATTTTCTGTGTATCTTCTTAAGAGTACATGTACCACTAATTGCACACACATTAGACTGGTTTCTTCAAAGCACAGGTTCAAACGGGGAAACATCCTGAACAACTAGGTCTAAACCACTACTTGCCTGAACCACTACTGCTAAACAACTAAAAAGTCTCCACAACTAAGTACTGACCAATTATTGTCTAAACAACTACTGTCTAAACAACAATTGTGCCTGAATAACAATTGCCTGAACAACATATATATATGCCTGAACAAGTAATTTTAAGGTAAGGTTTTCTTTTTGGTTTTTATGGTTTATTAGTTGTTAGAATATATATATATATATATGTTGTTCAGGCAATTGTTATTCAGGCTCAATTGTTGCTTAGACAGTAGTTGTTCAGTACTTAGTTGTGGAGACTTTTTAGTTGTTTAGCAGTAGTGGTTTAGGCTATAGTTGTTTAGGACCTAGTTGTTCTGTCACATATTCGTTCAAACGTTATAGAATTTCAAAATGCTTTATTTGAAGAACATTCAAATGATATGTACATCACTCTCCATTA
The DNA here is from genome assembly GCF_031143425.1 of Pleurodeles waltl. Taxonomy (NCBI): domain Eukaryota; kingdom Metazoa; phylum Chordata; class Amphibia; order Caudata; family Salamandridae; genus Pleurodeles; species Pleurodeles waltl. The sequence continues at coordinate 1,065,109,688 of NC_090447.1, forward strand.
GAAATTGATTAGTAAGCCAGGCAGTGTTTAATGAAACTGCAAAGACTGTTGCATTGCACTTATTTGAAATGCCCATGTTTACATAGCAACAGTGAATTCATATGGATATGTTCTAAGTGAACACCTACCACGCCAATAAAGAATGTTCATTTTTTAACTGTTCAAATGGCCTTGAGCCACGTTCGTCTTATATAAAATTTTAGAAAACCTACCTGACTATCTAACTGACTGTTTGCCATATTTATGACTTGTAGAACACATACCTTGACAAAAATACTTCCACCTTTGCAGTTTTCTTAATCAAGTTACAAAGCTTTCTTGAAAAAATGTTTGAGATTAGGTATGTTATGTGTATTTCACCTGCAATTGTATCCTGGCACAGTGGAGGTGTGTGTGCCTAGCCCCGCCTATGGTAGACTGATCAAAATAAAAGTCTGGTTTTCAGATTCTTCTCAAGGCACGTGGAGTGAGAGACGGTTACATGATTTTGGAACAATGTAAAGGAATAATCATCCTCCTGATCTGGTTCTGTGCATATTTATTTGCATGTAGAGCATAAAATGCACTGAGGTCCTGGACATTAGCTGTCAACTATGAACTGTAGCACTTATTGCACCATCCTGAAGATGGACCTATAAAACATAACTCCAGGCCTATCATGTCTAGCCTGATTGCAGCAACCTAAATCATTGCTGTTAAACCTGTCAAAATAACCTTTTTCAGCAGGCAGAAAACCCTTCTTTTAAATATTAATACACTACTGCTAGGTACACTGTGTTGCCACAATGTTGAGTGCTTGATATTTATAAGTGGATCATGTGCAAACTAAAAGTTGCATGCTCCTCCAGTGACTAGCTCCCAAAAGACATTGTACCCGGAGAGCTGTAGCTGGATCCTAGAAAATGTCAAATTACAGTTTATAAACTTTAATCTGTACATTTTGAAAGAATATGAGTAGAACAGTTATTTAAAGGCCATTTTTCATATTTATTAAAAATCCAACTAATTGGTGAAGTTGGATTTTCAATAAATATTTAGGAAATATAACGTTTACAAAATTGTTTTGCATTGCCTTCCTGAAGCTCATGGAGGTTAATTTGCCAGTGATTGAGCTGAATGAGTTTTGAAAACGTATCCCAGATCAATGGCTTAGGACTGGTGAAAGGAGAGGCTAGGTGTAAAGTATGTGAATCCTATCAGCTCAGGAAGGACATTTGGGATGGGCCTAGGAACTTTATTAACTTGAAAGGGGCAGATGTGAAGCCTGCCCTTCCATTGTTTAATGTGTGAGGAGATCTGAGGTGGGAAAGTGTATGTTCCAAGCACACTTTAGCCAGGCTGGCTCTGAACAAAGTTGGAGGGAAGCTACCCACAGAACCAATTTGAAGTGGTCACAGCAGAGAGGACTGCTAATTTCCCTAGCCATCCTTCTGAGTACACACAGCGGATGATGTATCCCCCTGTGTTGGATTTCAGGAGTAAGGTGCATTTTAATGCTAATATTCCCTGGTGTGGGTGATGGCCCACCCCAAATACTAATTCACTTTTATATTGCACCTTAGTTTGTAAATGTCTTTCATCTTGACTTTACCTATGTTGTAACAAATATACAGCAGGTGTAGAATATGTCAACCAGGATACAGCACAGAATAGGATTACTCTTCCTAACTGTATGCACACACAAACTATGGTCTGTGAGCAAATAAATGTTTTACAAATGCACCAGGTGTTTTCTCTAGCTCTTGCCTATACTCTGTTATGAGATATCAATTCCACTGACGTCTGTAGGAGATAAAGAGTTTTCCATCTATTTGGAATATATGCTTATGAAAAAGGGAGAATAAATTACTATCTTCACCAACAACAAACAGCTAGTCAACTATATGTATTCTGGTTACATTCTTTCTCTCAGAGATTTAAGTCTTTTGACCTTTGTCCTTTGAAATTCCCTTTCATTCTCTCAGATGTCAACTGGTGCTATGATATGACTTCTACCCTGAGTGCACAGCTATCTCTTTAGTCTTTCCTGATTTGTGATGCTTTCTTTTACAAAGTTCTATAAATTGCAACATGCCTAATAGGTATATCCAGTTGGGTTCAGTTCTACATCCACAATTGCATTTTATCTGTAATGTAGTCTTTCAAAGTTTTCTCATTTGCCTAAAAAGGCTTTACTATAAAGAATTAAGGGCCAGATGTAGCAAACGATTGCGACTCGCAAACGGGCCGAATCGCAATTTGCGACAGTGCAAAATCGGAAATGGGATGCAAAAAGCCCATTTCCGACTCGCAAAAAGCGATGGGACCCGTTTGCGAGTCGCATCCGGTGCGACCCCATTTTGCGACCCGCAAATTGCAAGTCGCAATTTGCGAGTCGCAACCCATATGCAATTGCAACTCGCAAATTGCGACTAGTCGCAAAAAGCCCAGTTTGCATGTCCCATTTACCACTAACTCAGAGCAGGTGGTAACCATTATCAAAGTATAAAAGGGGACCCAGAAGACATCTGGGTTACTCAAGATGGCGGAGATATACCTGATAGCAGTGAGGAGGAGAGTCTACGCAGCCCAGCAGAGGAGGAGGAGGGGCCACAGACAGGAGAAGATATATAGAACCAGGCAGACTCTTTTTCAGCAAACTGAAGAGGAGATCTATGACAAATACCGCCTTAGCAGCGCAGCCATTCTAGAATTAATAGATTTACTGAAACCACAGCTAGAACACAAGACTCTGCATGGCTGCGCCATCCCTACGCATGTGCAAGTACTATGCGCACTGCACCTCTTGGCCTCAGGGAGCTATCAGGGGGTCATTGCCGTGGCAGGTGGGGTATCCCAAAGTGCAGTGTCAAGGTTCCTCAGGGAATTCCTAGATGCCTTAGTCACGCACATGTCTCACTTCATATACTTACCAAGGAATGAGGCAGAAATGAACAGCACCAAGCTGGACCTTTACCGCATTGCCCACTTTCCTCATGTCATAGGGTGTGTAGATGGGACACACATTCAAATATGCCCCCCTGCTAATCTGGAAAACATTTTCCGCAACAGGAAGTGTACCCACTCACTCAACATACAGGTTGTTTGTGATGCCCATTATGTCATCACGGACATCGTAGCTAAGTTTCCTGGCAGTACCCATGACTCATACATTTTTAGGCATAGTGGGATACATCAACGCCTGGAACGTGGGGAATTTGGAGACGGTTACCTCCTAGGTAGAGCCACAGACACTTGCAGACATACACACAGGTCACTGTGCACGACAATCTGGACTTCCTATCCGTGTACTTTTGTGCCCAACAGGTGACAGTGCATATGCTCTCAGGCCTTGGATCATGACTCCGTTTTTAACACCCAGAACTGAATCAGAGAGGCAATACAACAGTGCGCATAAGAGGACCAGTAACCTGATCGAGCGCACCTTCAGACTGCTGAAGGCAAGATTCAGATGCCTCCACCGCAGTGGAGGCGCCCTCCAATACACCCCCATTACCGCTTTCAAAATTGTGGTCGCATGCGCCATCCTCCACAACATAGCCACCCGACGTGGGCTACCTCTCACCCTTGCAGACCCAGATCCTGATGATGAAGAGCAAGAACAACCACATCGCCATCATGGGGATAGGAGTCTAGCTAATCAAGGCAGACTGAGACGGGACCACATTGCAACGCAATATTTTGGACGGTACGTGTCAACTCCCACCATACTCACCTATTAACCATTTGTTAAGTGGAACAAAAATAACTGTTTTATTAATGTCATGAAGAAACTATATACAAGTTGAAATTGTCCATGGGCAGGAAAATGCCAACCAGTCATGTGGCACATTAACGCCATGTGCCACATTAATCTGTCCTGGCTGTTATCTATGATCTCCTGCCCCTCCTTCCAGCCTGGCTGGTCCCTGCTGCGTCCATGGTGCTGTGCCTACCACTCCTCAGCACCCTACTGTCAGTGGCAGAGACACTGCTCACTGTTGAGCCCTCCTCCCAGGTGTATTTGTTAACTTCCTGGCTGTGATGTCATCATCATGTGCCAGGAAGTGTTTCCAGAGTGTTCTGGTATGCTTTCTGGAGTGTTCTGCTGCACCTGCAAGCAATTCTGAAGGTATTCGCAATTTGCGACACCCACTCGCTAATTGCGAGTTCGTTTTTTGCACACTCGCAAACAGCGACCTCGCAAACTGCGGACTCGCACACAGCGTTGCGAGTCCGGCTGCGAGTCGCAAAATCGGATCGCTTTTGTTTCTGACATTCCAATTTGCGACTCGCATTTTGCGAGTCGCATCAACTCGCAAAATGCGAGTCGCAATTTTTATTTTTGCTACATCTGGCCCTAAGTTTATATAATTCCACTTAATCCACTTATACAATGATCTTGGAGATTCTTGTGTGATTTTTTAAATCCACCAACAACAGCAAAGGAGGAAGTCAGCAGTCACAGACCATTGCTTAACAGAGAGAATTCTGCTAAGCATCATTTCTTGCATATGAAGTGGTAGGGATGCTAAGTACAATGCAAGAAGCGCATGAGCCAAGGTATCTGTACACAGCCACCAACTATAGGCCTGTACCAATCTTGTTTATGTGATAACATAGGGCCTGGAATGCATGGCACCTGAGTCCTAACTGGTAGCAGCCAAAGGGGTCCACTGACCTCACTCAGTGGATTGGTCAGTGCACTCCAAAACCCATTTCAACATTACTTTACTTTGATTTGGGATCAAACTGAAAAAAATGATATCTTTAGATTGTAGAGTCAAAATATTAACCTTCCTAACATAGCATAACAGGTGTCTAACAGTCTAACATTCACCACCAACTTTCAAACAGTCTACTATATTACCTTTGGTAAACTTTGATTATAATGAATTACTGGGGTACGTACTAAATGAACTATTTCTTTTGAAGAAAAAATATGAAATATGTTGAAACTGGCTCTCTAGAATATCAAGTGGCATAACAGGAAAATCACCATGGGAACTTAGTAGAAACCCTAGGATTGCAAAGAAAATCACAAAAACATCTCTTTGCAGATAGTTACCTAGCAGAGAATGTCTAAATTCTAGTGAAAATCAAATAATTAATTTAATTGAAAGTAATCTTCCATAATATAAGGTCCCTGACTCTTAACGTAAATAGGATAAAGTTGCTAGTGCTTCTGCAATAAAATTAAAAATATTCCCCTAATGATTACCAATTTTATAGAGCTATCACAGACAGAACTAATCAATGAAATTGACAAACTAAAACCATATAATAATTTCTCTGATTGTATGACTGCCTACTTAACAAGGGCCACATAAACCGTCTTACCGATTATTGGATGTGACTCTTTCTCTAACTTTAGCTTTGGTTCATGAACACCTCAAATTTGGTCTAGTATCCCAACTGCTGAAAATGCTTTAGCTGTTCCCATAGTTTGTTGACTCTGGCAATCTTTTCCTTCAAAGCTGCAGGTAAGTCGTTTTAATATTCAACATAAGAGATTAGTGATAGTAACGTTTGAAAGTTTTTCTTTCCTTTTTGGATCAGGCCTCAGTAATGAGTTGGCCATGCTGGAAATGATGACCTATGCATTCTCAAAAATGGAAACTTGTGTTTGCTGATTTGTTTTGACTTGTTATTTTCAATGCCCAGCAATGCCTGAGCTTTGCTGATAAGATCCCCAAATGGCTTTTCTTCTTACTTTACTAATTATTCTTCACATGTCTAATTAGTCAACAGTCTCTCAAACTCTGTACATTTCCATCAAGGGATGCCACACATCCCTTGATGGAAATTCCAGTCACTAGCATCTCTAAACGCACTTCTGTTGGGGCTCTAATGTTCAACTCTGGAATACAACTTCAACATTATGCTGATGTTACAAAGTTATACTTAAAAGTTGCCTCTCCACATAATGTTTCCTTTTAACCTGGGCACTTGGGGACATTCAGGCATTGGTGATTTGATGATAGATGAGTAGAATATTGAGTTGTGAATATTGAGATACCAAAATATTGTCAGTTGAGAATATACAGATAAGTATAGGTTTTTCTATACCTAACTCCACACATACTCAATGAAATGATATATGTGAAGTTAAGTACATTATTATAGATACTTACCTTTCAATATTTGGTCCTCGATATTTTAGCTACAATATTCTGGTATCTCCATCTTCCCCAAACCACTCTTCAGCCTGACTTGACATCTGAAATATAATCTACACAAAACAGATGCCCAGATTTACAAAGGGCTTGCATTGCCCTTGCTTCACGCAAGGTGACTCCCTTTATTGGGATTTACTAAGCCACGCAAAGTCAGTTTGTGAGGCTTTGTATGGCTTAGTAAACTCAGATTAATGCAAGGTCGTGAAAATCGCTGCTTTGTGTTACTCTGCATTGAGAAGGTGTTTCAATGAGTGGAGCATGGGTGTTCCCATGTATCTACCAATGGATTGTTGTGCATTCCCAGATTTACTAAAATGTGTAAACCTTGGAATGCATGAAAATGGTAGACCTTCCCAACAAAGACATAACAAGGAGAGATATCTTTATTTCTTCTAGTTATTTCCTCTTTTTGAAGCACACGTGAAAAGAGGAAAATGCTTCAAGGGATTATTTTTGTTCAGGAAAGTATCCCTTCCTGCACAAACCAATACTGCTTGTCATGCATGACTCTACCAGAATCCTTTAAGTGATTCTGGACAAAAATGTCATACTTCATACTCACATCAACATTAAGTTGAAACACACAATTTCGAATTAGATGGTTGCAAGGAAACAATGCCTTACATCCTGGAAGATGACTTTCAAGTAGTAATACAAGGTTTGGTGTTATATTGGTTAGACTACTCTCTGGCACACCCGAAATCCATTTTGCTTCTTTGTAAGCTGTCTTTCACACAGTTGAGTTATTGGATGTAAATAGTTCAATCCTAAGACATCTCCTCTAATATTGCTGCAGTGACTTCCAACTGAACCTAGATGCATACATCTCATGTTCGGACTACGCACACTATTTAGCAAAATTCATAGGGGAAGAAAAAGATATCCTGCTTTTATGAACCAGTGCACCAAGTCTCAGTCCTTCTCATCGTGCACTCCCAAAATGTTTAACTATACATCCACCTCAATATTTTTGAACATTGATCTTTTTTTTAAATAAATTATAAAGTGCTTATCTGTAACTACTATCTCATTCACCACAATCTTAAAGATTTGATGCTGACTCATCCTCTTCTCGTTTACCACCTAATTGAACAATTTCTCCTTCCTATTCCTTCCACTAACAACTAAGAAACAAATATTTGAAAATGTGCATACTCCTGTCTCTTGGTAATAAAAACGTCATGTAGTACTCTATTTCACTAATCTTACACATGAAATAAAATACACAAATAAACATAAATAAACAATGATCATGTGTATGATTCTTAAACCTTTTCTTGTGGGTGTAGGCCAATAGTCAACACCTTCACCCCCTCCCCAGCCTGTCTGTCAGTCATTGACCAACACTGAAGAGGGCTGAATAGGATTATCTGGTTCTTGTACTGGATGATTTATTTTTTATTTATTTTAAGTAAAGGGCATTGCAATCTCTAACTAATCTACATGAAATCCTAAAATATGCAAATAAAACATAATTAAACAATTATCATAGATAGGATTCTAGAACCCTTTTGGTGGGGTGTTGAAGAATAGTTGGCACTCATACGCTCTCCCCAGTGCATTTGTCAACTTTTGGCTGACATTAGAGAGGGCTGAAAAGGATCTTCCAGTGTTGGCACTGGAGGATTCCTTTTTTAAAAGCAAAGGGCTGGGGAGATGCAGAATTGCTGTTAAGTCAGCACCTGTGGCTTGCTGATGTACCAGACTCCCCACCAGAGAGGCAAAAGAAGCAGGTACAAGCTCTTTCACTCCATTAGGGAAGTGTCCAACAAGGCATCCCAACATTATAGGGTAGCCTCATTGGAAAGGGGAGACCCCCCTTTCCAATGAGTAGCCCCTGAAACAGTTTCCTGGCTGTGGATTATGGTTGCATCACAATCCACAGTCAGAGAACCCACTAGGCCACTAGGGATTTTATAAAGAGGGCCAGCTCTCGTGACAATAGGCCAGCCCCTCACAAGTGGATATATATATATTTTTAAAAAAAAGATCTTACTCCCCTGATGAGCACATTTAAAACCTTACCCAGCACTTGCCCAGCAGGCCTCAATACCGCCTCATGTGTCAGATCCTTCCAGACACCTTTGCTCAGCCGGATTGATACACATATTCCATGCATGCACAGTGCCAGAACTAGTAGAAGTGTTCTCTCCTAATTAGCTGAAAATGGGCATATTGAGCTGTCCCTACCCACCTGTGTCATCTCTAAAATTATTGCACAAAGTTGAACACTTGGTTCTTCAAGAAGGATACCCTGTGGATCAGTCCTGACTGCTCCTGCGTCGACTATAGGATACCCTCCCAGATTATAGTACGCTTCACAAAAAAATCATAACCTTACAGAGAATTTGCACCCAGCACTACACATATAGATAAAATGTTTGTCCTGGGGGCTGTGTTCATCATTCGTCAGAATTTAGTAGGTGTTCAGTTTGCCCTAATACAAGTGCATTACAGTCACAGCACTTTGCACAACAGTGGACGGGACATATGAATGAGTAAATGAAACCTTCTTCTTTAGTGCACAGCTACACATAACAATTCCTGCCTATTGCTTGAACAGGAGTGTTTTCAACTCTCTTTTAAATTTGTCTTCCACCATAATAGACCTTATTGTTGCAGGTAGATGATTCCAGAGCTTGGCAGGTAAGACAATAGAGGAAGAGCCTCCACCACTTTGCCTTTTGAAGCATGAGAACACAACTAGAGCAGCATTCTTGGACTGAAGTGGTCTTGCTGGGTGGTACTACAGGATCCTATCATTGAGGTAGCTTGGCATCTTGTTGTGAGAAGCTTGGTGAGCACTCATCAAAACCTTGAACTCTATGCATTGCCGCACTGGCAACCAGTGAAGTTCTTCTTGAAACCGGGAAACATGTGGAGTGCCTAGGAATTTTGAAGAGAAGTTGGACTGCCATGTTCTGCATCACTTTTAATCATTGGGTCAGGTATTCTGGCAGACCCAAATATAGAACATTGATAGAGTCTAGCCTAGAAAGAATCAATGACCTCATCACTGTTACCTGAGCATAGTGCGAAAGATAATGAGGACATTTTTTCACCATGACGAAGATCCAAAAACTAGATTTAACGATTGCTACCATCTGGGACCTGAATGAACAGTCCTCCTCCTGTCTCCCTGGAAGGGGATTATGGCCAAATAATAGGACAGGGTTACATTGTAATTTATTGGCCCTCAATCATTCTAACAATGCCGCAATACAACCAGCAAATGCCTCATTGGCCTCTGATGAGTCCCCGTCATACGTGAGCAGGAGTTGGGTGTCATCCGCATACAGAATTACTCTGATATTAAAGGATTCTACTAAGTATGCCAAGGGCAACATGTAAAAATTAAAAAGTGTGGGGCTGAGGTAAGAGCCTTGTGACACTACCCAGCTCAGTCTCCTAGCATCTGAGGCATTTGGCTTCATCCAAACCACATGTTCCAGTTGAACCAAGAAGGAACTCAACCAGCCAAGCACCAAGCCTGTCACTCCCAAGTGCTCTAGCTTATGCAGCAAGATGTTATGATCAACTGTGTTGAATGCTGCACCACAGGTCTAGTAACACCAAGGCTACATTGAGGCCTGAGTCTAAACTAAACCGAATGGACTCTGAAACCTCTAGTAGAGCCGACTCGGTACTGTGCCAGGCTCCACACCCCAGTTGAGAGGGGTGAAGCAAGTTGTTCTTATACAGGAAAGCAGTAAGCTGTTGGTTTACCAATCCTTCCAGGACCTTTGCCACTTCTGGGACTAAGGAAACAGATCGTAAATTAGCCAGGGATTCAGGATCCATGTTGGGCTTTTTGAGGAGAGGGATTACCTTGGCTTGCTTCCAATCTTCTAATAGTATCTTTGCATGAAGATCAGACGTAAGCAGATCATGATAAACCGGGTCAATAACATATGCTTTCGACTACAAAATGTGGCAAGGAATTGAGTCCAAAGGCAAACTTGATTTATACCTTGAGAAGGCAGAAACCACTGCTGCAACAGAAGGAACCACAAATGTCTAAAGTTTAGGCCAGCTGTGGGAACAGCTTTCATTTCAGAATCAGGTTTTCTGGATAAATATTTTGTCCCAGTTATGTTGGCCTGAAGTTTGAGGATGTTATCCTCTAAAACGTCACTAAGGCAGGCACAGAGAGCCTGGCTAGGCTCTAAGGGGGGAAATTAAGTTTTTAGATCAGTAAACATGGTAACAATGTTAAAAATCTTCTCACTTTCATTATCTGCTTCTTCAATGCATTATATGTAAAAAATGCCACAGGCTCTCTTAATGTTTTAATGACAGATTTTTAAAGCCCTTTTATAATTGACTTTATCTTGTTTGCGATAGTGCCTCCAACACGCTTTCTCCAGTTTTTTACATATTGCACTTTCCTGAGCTAAATCCAAAGAAAACCAGTGAGCAGAGCGAGTCTTAGTGGCCTTCCTATTTCTCCTTTTAGGGACTACAGAGTGAACTGTCATCCTAAGCTACCTCTTAGTGGCTTTCGACAGCAGAACATATCAGGTTTAGACTCTTTAGACTCTGTCAGAATTATCCCGAGATCCTCCAAGGATACCCTGCCCAAGGCCTTGTCCTCACTCAAAGGCACAGATGGGCATAGTTCCTTAGCACAGTCAAACTGCGATGAAAAAGTCATTACATAATGGTCTGACCATGGCACTGGAAAAGGAGTCTCCCATTTCAACAAGGCATTCAATTGTATACCATTGATGGCAGGACCGGCTCTGTGTGTAGGACCTGTGGCAACTTGGCCCAGTTTGAAAGAGGCCACTGTTTCCACTACAAGGGATGCTCAAACTTATCTAAGTCAATATTAAAATCACCAAGCAGGTAAAATTACCATAAGAAACACATTTAGGAGCCAATCTCTGGTCAAGGGAGTCTAGGAAATCTCCCAGATGCCCTGGGGAATGGTAAGCAAGCATTCCTGAAAAGGAGAGTTGCCAACTAATTGTCAGATTAGAGCCCAGAGCTTCTTTCTCACTGACTACCCTGGGTGCCAAAAACAAAAGTTCTTTGTAGTTTACAATGTGCTCTTTAAGGAACTTATATAGTCTTCCGCAGAATGCCTGCCTTAGTTTCAAAGGTAGGTAGGCTCACTCAGTTCAAGGAATGTAAGCCTCAGAAATCACCCCCAACTTGCATCCACAAGCTGGAAAGAGATGGGTTTAGCACAATGAGGGTGCCAAAGGCACATGTAAGACTCATCTTCCTGACCCTCATGTGGCTGTAGTGGAAGCAATTAGCAAAGGGTCACTAGGCATATGTTCAGTAGTGTTCAAAATGTTGATGAAGCGGGTACTTGACAGTTAGTAAAAATGTAGTCAAACTGTTTATTCATTTGTAATGGTTGTGGATGCACCAACCGTCAACATATCTGGACATGTGTGTTTATAAAGAGTTGCTTCCGGTGTGTTTGTATGCATTTTGGTTGATGGCTGGTTGAGAAGTTGCCTTTACTGGCGATTCTGTCCTATGGCATATGAATATGATGGGCCCTTGAATGGTGGTTTGCAAAGGATTCTGGGTAAAACATCTGGTGTGAACCACATACCCCAACCTAGATCCCTGTAGACGTCTTTTGTTAAAAAATGTGGAGGTTTGCTAGATCTTTCTAGATGCCAGCTGCACTAAATGCACAGTTAATCACATTGCAAAAACAGTGTCAGTTTTCAGTGGAAAGATGTGATGCGTCTATTGCATTTTGGACCCTTGTATGTCATAGGCAGTAGGCCTACTCACCCAAGTGAGGTTACATTTTTTTGTAGCATTTTTATTGAGAGATGTTGGAGAGTGCTAGGTGGAAGTGGTCTGGGGTTCCTAGCAGATTCTAGTACTTTTCATCACAGAAATGTGAGGAAAATGTGTTTTTGTGTCAAGATTTGAGCTTTGCAAGGGATTTTGGGTAAAATAAAATTGGGAGAGCCAGACAAGTCACCCAAACCTGGATTCCGTAGGCGTTTAGTTTAAAAAAATACATGGGTTTGCTAGATATTTCCCTATGCCAGCTGCACCAGGACCCAAAATCTCAGCTCATCACATTGCAAAAACAGTGTCAGTTATCAGTGGAAAAATATGATCCATTTTACATTTTGGGCCATTCCCTGTCAATGGCACTAAGCTTCCTATACAAGTGAGGTACCAATTTTTTCAAGAGACTTGGGGCAATGGTGGGTGGAAGGAAGTTTGTGGCTCACTGCTGATTCCAGAACCTTCCATCACAAATATGTGAGGAAAATATATTCTAGTATTCAAATTTTGAGGTTTGCAAAGGATGCTGGGTAGTAAAAGATGGTAGGAGCCGTGCCAGTCACTCCATCCTGGATTTCCCCAGGAGTCTAGTTTTGAAAAATATACAGACTTGTTAGGTTTCCATAGGTGCCCGCTGACCTACGACCCAAAATCTTCAGCTATCCACTTTTTTAAAAACTGTCAGTTTTCTGTGGAATGAAAGTGATATGTACATGTTGAGTTTTGTCCCATTTTCAGTTGCAGGCACTAGTCCTATCCATCCAAGTCAGGTACCATTTTTACTGGGGGAATGCTAAGTATATTGAATTTTGTGGTTTCCCACAGAATCCAGAACTTTTGATCAAGGAAATATGAAGATGATGTGCTGTTCTAGTTTAAGTTTGACATTTGATAGGGATTCTGGGTAAAAAAGTCTGTCAAGAGCTACGTACATACCCCAGACCTTGATTCTCCTAGGCATCTGTTTTTTCAAAATGTACAGGTTTTCTAAGTTTTCTTAAATACCAGCTGCAGTAGGACCCAGAATCTTCAGCTACATACATTGCAAAAAAAGTATGTTTTCAGTAGAAAAATGTGATGTGTCTTGTTGAGTTTTAGGTCCTTCTCTGTCGTGGGCACTAGACCTACCCACACAAGTGAGGTATTGTTTTTATCAGAAGACTTATGAAAGCATAGAATAGTAGAACATTTGTTATTACCTATCGGATTTTTTTGCATGTGTGCTTTCTAAATGTAAGCCAGTGTGTGTGAAAAAACACATTGTGAATAATACTCTTTAAAACAATGCTACTATGGGTACCCACAAATTCAGAGATGTTCAAATAACCACTGCTTCTAAACTCCATATCTTGTGTACATTTCTGAAACACATACATTTCCTTGATAACCATTTTTCACTCTACATATTCTACATATGAATCAGTCTATATTCGGTACACAATGAAAAACCATTGTATGGTGCGTCTCAGTTGCTGGCTCCGGGTACCTTGAGTTCTTGGAGAACCAACAACCTTTAGATATCCTATGCAACCAGAAGGGTCTAGCGGACATAATGGTACATTGCTTTTTTTAAATCTGTCACTATGACTAAAAGTTACAGATGAAATCTATAGGTTTCAAGGATCACCCATGGGTTTCACAGTGGTTCCCAGCACAAACTGGAAGCAGGTTGAAAGCACAAAAAATAGGACAAATGGGATACCTCTTTGAAAAATACCAAAACTGAGGATGAAAAACTTAGATTTGTTTTTAATTCAGCTCTGTATGTTCCTGAAAGCTGGGAAGATGGTGACTTTAACACAGCAAAGTTCAATAATGCCGTTATTAGAAAAAACTGACACTATTACCCAGGGCATTTTACATATTTTCATGGTCCTCTCAAGGGGAATCACAAACCCAGGGTACATTTAGAACCCCCAGTATTTTGGAAAAAGGCACACAAAATTGGCATGGATACCTTACATGAACAAACAGTTATGGACCCTTAAACAGAGGAATGTAGAAACCAATTCACTGTACATCTGTGGAAGACAGAGTGTAATATGCATAGGTAAGGAAGAGATTATTTACAACCCCCAACCTAGTGGGGAAGGCACTTGGTGAAATGGGGAAGGAGGATAGGTTTTTCCTCAAAACCAGTGGCAATTTTAACAAACATTATTAGATATTGAATATAATTATGATGAAGGATGTGTTTTTAGCTCCCTATCCTCATTTAATGGCTGAAGTATCGTACTACCGTTCAATTCCTTACATTTGAGAAGGGTGATGGGTGTAGATTTCTGTAGGAAAGTACCATCTTGCCTGGCATGTTATCCCCATTTTCACTGTATGTATGTATGTATGTATGTATGTATGTATGTTTTAGCCCCTGTGTCACTGGGATCCTGCTAGGCAGGAGCCCATTGCTCATAGTATGTGCCCTGTATGTGTTCCCTGTGTGGTGCCTAACTGTATCACTGAAGCTCTGCTAACCAGAACCTCAGTGTGTATGGTCTATCTGCTTTCTAAATTTGTCACTGCAAGCTAGTGACTAAATTTACCAATTCTCATTGGCACACTGGTACACCTATATAACTCCCTTGTATATGGTACTTAGGTACCCAGGGTATTGGGGTTCCAGGAGATCCCTATGGGCTGCAGCATTTCTTTTGCCACCCATAGGGAGCTCTGACAATTCTTACAGAGGCCTGCCAATGCAGCCTGATTGAAATAACGTCCACGTTATTTCACAGCCATTTTTCATTGCACATAAGTAACTTATAAGTCACCTATATGTCTAACCTTCACCTGGTGAAGGTTGGGTGCCAAGTTACTTACTATAGTGTGGGCACCCTGGCACTAGCCAAGGTGCCCCCACATTGTTCAGGGCAAATTCCCCAGACTTTGTGAGTGCGGGGACACCATTACACGCGTGCACTATACATAGGTCACTACCTATGTATAGCGTCACAATGGTAACTCCGAACATGGCCATGTAACATGTCTAAGATCATGGAATTGTCACCCCAATACCATTCTGGTATTGGGGTGACAATTCCATGATCCCCCAGGTCTCTAGCACAGAACCCAGGTACTGCAAAACTGCCTTTCCGGGGTTTCCACTGCAGCTGCTGCTGCTGCCAACCCCTCAGACAGGATTCTGCCCTCCTGGGGTCCAGGCAGCCCTGGCCCAGGAAGTCAGAACAAAGGATTTCCCTTTGGAAATAGGTGTGAGTAGCCTCCCCAAGCCTCTGGAAATGCTTTGATGGGCACAGATGGTGTCCATCTCTGCATAAGCCAGTCTACACCGGTTCACAGATCCCCCAGCCCTGCTCTGGCGCGAAACTGGACAAAGGAAAGGGGAGAGACCACTCCCCTGACCAGTACCTCCGAGGGGAGGTGCCCAGAGCTCCTCCAGTGTGTCCCAGACCTCTGCCATCTTGGAAACAGAGGTCTTAGGGGCACACTGGACTGCTCTGAGTGGCTAGTGCCAGCAGGTGACATTAGAGACACCCTCTGATAGGCTCTTACCTCTCTTGGTAGCCAATCCTCCTTTCTTGGTAGCCAAACCTCCTTTTCTGGCTATTTACGGTCTCTCCTCTGGGGAATTCTTCAGATAACGAATGCAAGAGCTCACCAGAGTTCCTCTGCACTTCCCTCTTTGACTTTTGTCAAGGATCGACCATTGACTGCTCCAGGATGCCTGCAAAACCGCGACGACTACCAGCAACATTGTAGCGCCTCATCCTGCTGGCTTTCTCGACTGTTTTCTGGTGGTGCATGCTCTGGGGGTCACCTGCCTGCACCCTGCACTGGAAGCAACGAAGAAATCTCCTGTGGGTCGACGGAATCTTCCCCCTGCTAATGCAGGCACCAAAAAACTGCATCACCGGGCCTCTGGGTCCCCTCTCATCCTGACAAGCGTGGTCCCTGGAACACAGGAACTCTATCCAAGTGACTTCCACAGTCCAGTGATCCTTCAGTCCAAGTTTGGTGGAGGTAAGTCCTTGCCTCACCATGCTAGACTGCAAACCTGTGTGCTGCATGATTTGCAGCTGCTCCGGCTCCTGTGCACTCTTCCAGGATTTCCTTCATGCACAGCCTAGCCTGGGTCCCCAGCACTCGGTCCTGAAATGCTCAACCCTCTGAGTTGACCTCCGGCGTCGTGGGACCCTCCTTTGTGACTTCAAGCCAGCTCTGGTTCACAAATCTTCTAAGTGCCTGTTCAGGTACTTTTGTGGGTGCTCCCTGCTTCTGTGGGGGCTCTCTGAGTTGCTGAGTGCACCCTCTGTCTCCTCCTTCAAGGGGCAAAATCCTGGTCCTTTCTGGACCCCAGCAGCACCCAAAAACCTCTACCGCGACCCTTGCAGCTAGCAACGCTTGTTTACAGTATTTCTGCATGGGAGTACTTCTGCAACCTTCATCGCGACGTGGGACATCTTCCATCCAAAGGAGAAGTTCCTAGTACTCTTCGTTGCTGCAGAATTCCAAGCTTCTTCCATCCAGAGGCAGCTTCCTTACACCCTCATCCTTGGTTTTCTGGGACCCTGCCCCCCCTGGACACTATCGCGACTCTTGGACTTGGTCCCCTTGCCTTTCAGGTCCTCAGGTCCAGGAATCCGTCTTCAGTGCTGTGCTGGTGTTTGTGGTTCTTGCAGAATCCCCCTATCAGGACCATTGTGTTCTTTTGGGATAGTAGGTGTACTTTACTCCTACTTTTCAGGGTCTTGGGTTGGGGTATCTTGGACACCCTGACTGTTTTATTACATTCCCAGTGACCCTCTACAAGCTCCCATTGGTCTGGGGTCCATTCGTGATTCGCATTCCACTTTTGGAGTATATGGTTTGTGTTGCCCCTAGACCTATGTTTGCCTATTGCAACCTATAGTAATTCTACACTGTTTGTATTACTTTTCTTACTCTTACTTACCTGTTTTGGGTTTGTGTACATATAACTTGTGTATATTACTTACCTTCTTACTGAGGGTACTCACTGAGATACTTGTGGCATATTGTCATAAAAATAAAGTACCTTTATTTTTAGTAACTCTGAGTATTGTGTTTTCTTATGATATTGTGCATATGATATAAGTGGTATAGTAGGAGCTTTGCATGTCTCCTACTTCAGGCTAAGCTGCTTTGCCATAGCTACCTTCTATCCGCCTAAGCTGCTAGAAACACCTCTATTCTACTAATAGGGGATAACTGGACCTGGCACAGGGTGTAAGTACCACAGGGTACCCACTATAAGCCAGGCCAGCCTCTTACATTTTCTGTCCCACTTTGCCCAAGCGTGGAACTACTGCATGACCCCTTCACTTGCCTTGCCCAAAGATGGGGTGGTACATTTATCACCCCACCCTTGCAGAAGACCCAGGATTGTCATTTTGCACCACCCTTTCTAGCCTCAGGCTGTTAGTATTATGTGCCTTCTTCCCTTGAAGTGCTCAAATGAGAGGTAAGGTTTTTAAAAAAGGAGAAACAAGACAGCTGACATGTGCACCACTCCTCTGTTGCCCTCCAAATGCTGAGAGCCAAGGAGGAATGAGTCAGCAGACATGAGTTCCATTGTTATGTTTATAGTTTGCATGAGCTGAGATAGGTATGAGCTCCCTTGTCAGCTAAGACCCACATTATATGGCAGGCCAGAGAGTACCGGGACAGCTCCAAGCTATCCCAGAGCCATTTTCAAAAATTGTGAGTAAAGCTCCCGTGCAGCTGTAACTTGTGAACAGGACTAACTACTGAATTGAGCACATATCTTTCCAATCTTTGAGCTAATGTAAGGATAGTTATGATTTGATAACCTCTGCCTTAGACTTTTACACAAAATCATATGAGCAAAATGTGTGGCAGTTCAAAATACGTGGTATATCTCTTTCTGAGACTGTGGGATGAATATGTTTTTCTCTTTTAATTTTTCCATTTTATCACAGATCACTGTATTCTTTTGTTGGATATAATAATGAAACTGAAGCTTGAGCCTTCAACATGTAAATTGAAAAAGGCAGAAAAAATATTTACTTCTAAAATAGTTCCTTCCAACATGCATGTTGGATTTCCAAGACCCATTATTAGTTGTGTAAACATAACGTTTTACTTTCTGCAAGCTTCTTTTTAACTATTGGTAATTAAAATACATGCTGGATACTGTTGTAATCAACTACCACTCTTTCCTTTTATAAATAAGGTTCTTTGGGAAAGGATCTATTTCTTTAATTGTGGAACATTCTCTGGTATAGTGGTTGATGGGGATATTACATTGGTGGTGTAGAATGGTAGGTGATGTGTGGAATGAGTGGATAGCATACTGATCTCAAAGGCCTGCATTTATGAAAATGTGTGCTGCGCCATGTGAACATAAGAAGTGCTGTACTGCACACAAGGTAAAAAAAAGTGCAACAATGTATTTGCTAAGTCTATTCACAAAGGTAAATCTACACATATAGATGTACTAATAGTAGCAGTAGCAACTTTACACTCACAAATTTGGCTCATGTATGTCTACACTTTTAAAGAACCTTGCTGCTTTGGACTATTAACAAAATCCAAGTTTAAAGTTTTCTTAAAAGTGTAGACTTACATGTCCACACCCCTTGCAACAGAGGGTGGAGACGAATTTACAAATGTGAGTATACTAATGTCAAAATGTAAGTCCAGTACCATACATGTCCAAGCAGAGATACTGCAACACCCACCTAGAGAAAACAATAGCAGAAGGGACTGAAAATAAACCCCTATGGGAATTTGTGTGACTTTAAATTAAATCGCTTAAAATAGTTATAAATGTAAAAAATTAGAATTTATTCTAAGAAGAATTATCTACAAATAAAAAATATTTTTATTTGAACATATTTGAACAACAATGATCAACTTAAAAATTAAGATAACAATAGTTTTTATTAAGACATAATAGCAGGTTTACTTAGATTCAATGCTTTTAATCATTATTAATGCATAATAAAAAATAGTTTTTATCTTAGGTGAGATTTTTTTTAAAGCTTTAAAAAAATAAATGTAATTTAACGTAAAATATTTAAATTCATTTACATTTTAAATCAAAGTTAAAGAAATATTTCAGTATTCGTTTTTGGGGATAGTTTTTAGGGCAACATTTCCCTGTACCGTACCACAGTGTGTTCTCTAATAAACTGTGAAGTCTCCTTTTGGTAATGTACAATAAAAGTAAAAAGTTATCAAACTTGAACAAAATTGCAAAAATATTTTTATGTTAAATATTATTGTAAAATGTATTGTATTTTTGTATTTTAAGTATAAAACAAAAGAATGCTATAGCACTATTAACCTATACCTACTTGTGTGGAGGCTCTGCAGACAAGGCGGAAATCTCTGCACAAAAAGAAATAGTTTAGGTTGAGGCATAGGCCTTCTCACATAGCTTTTAAAGAGCATTTTGTAGTAAATCTATACTACTACTGTAGTACAAGAAAACATACTACAATGCATAGTTTGTGAATAGGTCCCAAAGTGTTGAGCCCCAATGATGAGTTCAAAAACGTTTGTACAAAAATCTGTTCTTGTGAGACACCAATAATTTTGCTGTGGTGCAAAGGTGAGCAAACTATGTCTTGCATGTGATTTGTACTGGAAGAACCCCTTCCAGTGCTAATTTGTATGGTCAGATAAGCATCGATGGCTAAATTGCATAGCATGTGTAATTACCGTGAGATTACATGCATGCCGACAACCTCCTCTGTGTAAATTGCATAATTTATCTCGAAGTCTTCATAAACTCTCTTTTATTCACCCACAGACTGCTGGCGAATGATGCACACATTTGGAAGGAAGCTTTTTCCACATCTTTAGAATGGTGACAATCTTGGGATTTTATTTTGAACGCCTGAGAAACCTAGCCTATTTTTAGTTCTAAATAGAGGGGTGTGATAGTATTTAGATGTCTAGTCTTGTTAGGGGTACTTTTCATCATTGTACAAAAGCTTCCATGTAATACATTATAACTGTATTTAAATATTGCCTAGCAGGGGTGGCTCCACCGTTTGGGCGGATACATAAACATATGCTGACTAAATGCGTGTATGAAAACAAACGAAAGCTAAATGGAACCTGTCCAGTGCCAAAAAGGCACTAGGTACTAAGCTATATAAGGAATGGAAATGTTCTCCACCTTAAACTGCATAATATAAAAATGATTCAGAAAATTATCATATGGTTCATTAGGTGAAATAAATGTTGCCTAAACCTCTGGCCTGCAACAAATAAACAACAGAAGATGTATCCAGCCTGGGAACACGGCTTACAAACAATGCCATGTGCTGTGTGTGTGCACAGTGGTTAGGAATGTTTCCAACATTTACGTGCAATTCCAATTGGATTAAGTGAGCCTTTAGCATGTTTACCAATTTCTGTCTTTCTAATTTAATTACAAACCTACTACCAAGAGACTATACTACCCGTGTGTTGGTTACAGTGATAGGAAACATAAAAGCAGCGGAGAACAAAAGGGACATGTCAGGAGAAAATGCTGACTTAGCTACAGCTATAAAGAACTTAGGGCCAGATGTAGCAAACGATTGCGACTCGCAAACGGGCCGAATCGCAATTTGCGACAGTGCAAAATCGGAAATGGGATGCAAAAAGCCCATTTCCGACTCGCAAAAAGCGATGGGACCCGTTTGCGAGTCGCATCCGGTGCGACCCCATTTTGCGACCCGCAAATTGCAAGTCGCAATTTGCAAGTCGCAAACCTTATGCAATTGCAACTCGCAAATTGCGACTAGTCGCAAAAAGCCCAGTTTGCATGTCCCATTTACCACTAACTCAGAGCAGGTGGTAACCATTACCAAAGTATAAAAGGGGACCCAGAAGGCATCTGGGTTACTCAAGATGGCGGAGATATACCTGATAGCAGTGAGGAGGAGAGTCTACGCAGCCCAGCAGAGGAGGAGGAGGGGCCACAGACAGGAGAAGATATATAGAACCAGGCAGACTCTTTTTCAGCAAACTGAAGAGGAGATCTATGACAAATACCGCCTTAGCAGCACAGCCATTCTAGAATTAATAGATTTACTGAAACCACAGCTAGAACACAAGACTCTGCGTGGCTGCGCCATCCCTACGCATGTGCAAGTACTATGCGCACTGCACCTCTTGGCCTCAGGGAGCTATCAGGGGGTCATTGCCGTGGCAGGTGGGGTATCCCAAAGTGCAGTGTCAAGGTTCCTCAGGGCATTCCTAGATGCCTTAGTCACGCACATGTCTCACTTCATATACTTACCAAGGAATGAGGCAGAAATTAACAGCACCAAGCTGGAATTTTACCGCATTGCCCACTTTCCTCATGTCATAGGGTGTGTAGATGGGACACACATTCAAATATGCCCCCCTGCTAATCTGGAACACATTTTCCGCAACAGGAAGTGTACCCACTCACTCAACATACAGGTTGTTTGTGATGCCCATTATGTCATCACGGACATCGTAGCTAAGTTTCCTGGCAGTACCCATGACTCATACATTTTTAGGCATAGTGGGATACATCAACGCCTGGAACGTGGGGAATTTGGAGACGGTTACCTCCTAGGTAGAGCCACAGACACTTGCAGACATACACACAGGTCACTGTGCACGACAATCTGGACTTCCTAACCGTGTACTTTTGTGCCCAACAGGTGACAGTGCATATGCTCTCAGGCCTTGGATCATGACTCAGTTTTTAACACCCAGAACTGAATCAGAGAGGCAATACAACAGTGCGCATAAGAGGACCAGGAACCTGATCGAGCGCACCTTCAGACTGCTGAAGGCAAGATTCAGATGCCTCCACCGCAGTGGAGGCGCCATCCAATACACCCCCATTACCGCTTTCAAAATTGTGGTAGCATGCGCCATCCTCCACAACATAGCCACCCGACGTGGGCTACCTCTCACCCCTGCAGACCCAGATCCTGATGATGAAGAGCAAGAACAACCACATCGCCATCATGGGGATAGGAGTCTAGCTAATCAAGGCAGACTGAGACGGGACCACATTGCAATGCAATATTTTGGACGGTACGTGTCAACTCCCACCATACTCACCTATTAACCATTTGTTAAGTGGAACAAAAATAACTGTTTTATTAATGTCATGAAGAAACTATATGCAAGTTGAAATTGTCCATGGGCAGGAAAATGCCAACCAGTCATGTGGCACATTAACGCCATGTGCCACATTAATCTGTCCTGGCTGTTATCTATGATCTCCTGCCCCTCCTGCCAGCCTGGCTGGTCCCTGCTGCGTCCATGGTGCTGTGCCTACCACTCCTCAGCACCCTACTGTGAGTGGCAGAGACACTGCTCACTGTTGAGCCCTCCTCCCAGGTGTATTTGTTAACTTCCTGGCTGTGATGTCATCATCATGTGCCAGGAAGTGTTTCAAGAGTGTTCTGGTATGCTTTCTGGAGTGTTCTGCTGCATCTGCAAGCAATTTTGAAGGTATTCGCAATTTGCGACACCCACTCGCTAATTGCGAGTTCGTTTTTTGCACACTCGCAAACAGCGACCTCGCAAACTGCGGACTCGCACACAGCGTTGCGAGTCCGGCTGCGACTCGCAAAATCAGATCGCTTTTTTTTCTGGCATTCCAATTTGCGACTCGCATTTTGCGAGTCGCATCAACTCGCAAAATGCGAGTCGCAATTTTTATTTTTGCTACATCTGGCCCTTACTTTCAAATCGGCATTAACTGTAAAGTTAAATCTTTATCACAGGGTATGAAGAAGAGGTGGAGAGGGGCCCCAAATGCGAGATGGACAGTGGGTTTCAGGGAGCCTACAGGGGATGAAGAGAGTGGACACAGGTGGACATATGATTGGTGTTTTGGTAGCACTTACATAACCTATGCGGAGCTCATAGTATATCTACCTGTCGCCAGCAACATCAGCTACTGCTAAAATCAAATTGAAGTGTTCACATTTCGAAGCTCATCCGGCATTTCCCTCTGCAACCATGTCATCTGTGGACACTACTGCCAAGTCTGAGTGTGTATCCCGTGCTCTCGAGATAATACTGAAGGTTACGATTTTCTAAAAAGTATACTGACCTTTAGGCTTTTGAATTTGAAACTCCCACTTAATGTAATTTCATGCATACGGTTTCCGACGAAAGCTTTAGTTACTTTCAAATCACAAACTCTTTTTTTCAGTCCTTTAGCTAAACGTCTGCATAAAGCGTCTGACAAAGCTAGCACGTAACTAACATTGGCATTCATTTGACTGGCGTCGAGGGGCCACTTCTTGATTCTGGAACACTGCATAGGAGTGTGTGAATAAAAGCAGCCCATAGGGTGTTTGTACTATGAGGTCTCAATTCATTCCCAACACAAGCATGCAGATTACTTTATCAACCTTCGACTGGAACAGTTTTCATGTTAACTGGTTTAGGGGCCAATTTAAAATTTGGTGGACTGAAGTTTTGCAGACAGGGCGAGGGAGTAATTTACTCCAGTGCATTGACTGCAACTCTCCCTGTCACATTATGAAATGACCACCCAGCAGGTGGTCATTTCTTAAAGCATTGCCAAGAACCACTGTCAATGATTTTGCAGTTTGACGCACAGGTTCATCAAGCACGACGGAGCCATACACCAAACTGTCTTCTATTAGTCCCCAAAAAGAAAATTCGGAAGCATGATTTTCTACAGAAACTCAGCAGGCATTGTAATCATGTAGCGCCCACGAACAGTCTCATGTCAGAGAAAGCTGTTGCCATGTTCCCTACACCGTGGACCACAGTTCATTCAGTGGGCTGTAGCATGTGGCATCCCGCCGCAGGCAAACCAGAGCGCTGCCCTGCACATACACATCACATTCTGGGGTGACAGGAAAGCTGTGAGAGTCCTTCTACTGGCCTCCCGTGTATGTGGAGCAAGAAGTTACTCAGACAGGTCATCTGGACTCATTCTCCAGTGTCAGACTCCTGGCCTCGACAGGATTTCTTAAATCGGTATGACTCACAGACTCTGTTTGGGCATTTAAAATGCATTTCTTTGCATCAATTGCTAACTTTAGCTTTGCAGTGACTTTAAATGTACATTTCTAACAACCCACCCGGATGGTAAACCAAAACAAAAACAATTGCGAGAAAAAACCCATTGTAATATGTAGGGTATTTAAAACTTGCAGCAGCTAAGTACTCTCCAGGTGATTCCCATCGTAGTCCTTCAATTTCTAGTGGTGGCTGTAAACGGGGTGGGATGACATATGATGCATGCATATATTACAACAGCAACAGAAACTACAAATCTTTTCCTTCTCTCTCCTCACAGCCTAATTGAAGTCAGGTGCTGCCTACAAGGGACCTGCTGCACGGACGGGAAGAGGAAAGAAGCTTGTAACCGACTCTGTTCTTCCTCTGCATGTGAAGCATACATAACAAAGTAGTGACGCACTATGCCTGCATGTAGTGGTGCCCTCTGAGACATGCTCATACGTCATTACGACTGACACTTGTTGTTCACACAACAGGTGTCTGAAAGACAGCTACCGATTTTTTAAATTCATGTGTTCACCCAAAGCCCCATCAACTGAAGCCTTTAGGTAAAGGTGTTCACCATCCCTGGGCAATGGGTGTCTCAAACCTTTCAGATATCATACTCTCCTCTCTATGCAAGACAGCGGCAGCTGCTGCAGATCTCACAGCGAGGGGCGGGCGGGTGTTTGGGGAATAATATAAAAAAAACGTACCTTCACAGATGCCCCCGGACGCCTCTCGCTCCTCTTCTCTTCTGGTGTCCCTGCATTCACTGTAACACCAGTACAGGCTCCCCAGCAATGCAGGCACTGCTTTCATGCTAAGCATAGCATGAAAGCAGAATGAGGATTAGTTGAGCGGCTTGGACTTCTGTGATCTGTGCAGTTTCTCCAGACTGACTGTTCAACACAGCTGGGTTGGAGAAACCAAAGTGCACCTGTGTGTTTGGCTGCACTAAGACACCGGCCAAAATCACATGTGCACATAGGTGCTGTTAGAAATGGGGTCTCTAGTTGGCAGAGGTATACACCTTTGTCCAAGTAGGAACCACAATTCTAGTCAGGGTAAGTCACACACACACCAGAGTACCTGGTATGCGCCAAAAATAATGATGCAGGGAGACCGCAAAGGATGAGGTGTGGGGACAAATGTGGTGTTGTGTTGAATTATGTGACACAACACAGATGGTGCATTGTTTCTTTCCAAGCTGCAAGGGGTTTGCAGTGTTTTTCGGTGTGCAGTTTTGGTTCCTCACTGCGGTGCGGGGATATTTTGAGACCCAGGGACGATGCAAGGAAAATACTTGACGTACTGGAAGAAGGCAAGGGCACTACGTCGATCTGGTAGGCGATGCATCGAATTTGCCATTGTGAAGCAGGCACTGCATCGAATTTCCAGTAGGGAAGTCAGGGTGCGTTGTTCCGGTTGGTCGCAATGCACGCTTCGCATCAATTTTGGCAGGTGGTATATCTATTTCCGACTCACAAGTAGTTTCCTGAAGAGATTAAGAGGGTCATTCTGACCCTGGCGGGCGGCGGGACCCGCCCGCCTGGCGGGAACCGCCAAATGGCCGCTCCGCGGTCAGAAGACTGCGGATGCCATTCTGGCTTTCCTGCTGGGCCGGCGGGCGACCGCCAAAAGAGCGCCCGCCGTCCCAGCGGAAAAGGCCCTGCAACAAGGAAGCCGGCTCCGAATGGAGCCGGTGGAGTTGCAGGGGTGCGACGGGTGCAGTTGCACCCGTCGCGATTTTCACTGTCTGCTAAGCAGACAGTGAAAATCATTATGGGGCCCTGTTAGGGGGCCCCTGCACTGCCCATGCCAGTGGCATGGGCAGTGCAGGGGCCCCCAGGGGCCCCACGACACCCGTTCCCGCCTTCCTGTTCCTGGCGGTAAAAACCGCCAGAAACAGGATGGCGGGAAAGGGGTCGGAATCTCCATGGCGGCGCTGCTTGCAGCGCCGCCATGGAGATTCAGCCCATGCAGGGGAAATCCGGCGGGAAACCGCCGGATCCCCTTTTCTGACCAGAATGGGCTGGGAAGCACCACCAGCCTGTTGGCGGTGCTTCCGTGGTCCCCGGCCCTGGCGGTCTTGGACCGCCAGGGTCGGAATGACCCCCTAAGTCTTTTAGGACCTGAGACTTCAGAAAACAGAAGGCAAGTTTAATCCAAGCCTTTGGAGAGCACTTTTGGGGAAGGCAGAGTCCTTCTCAGTAAAGACAGAGACTAGCAGGGCAGCAGCAGGGCAGCAGTCCAGATGAGCCCTTTGGGCAGCCAGGCAGCTCATCTGACAGGGTGCAGGTGTAGGTCCATAAGTGTCTGGTTTGGTGGGGTCAGAGACACATTGTATATACCCAAAAATGCCTTTGAATTGGGGGAAACTTCAAAGAGTGGTTTTGAAGTGCACAAGTTCCCTTTCAGTTCAGTCCTGTCTGCCAGGGTCCCAGTAGGGGGTTTAGCAGTCCACTGTGTGAGGGCTGGCCACAGGCCTTTGAAATGTAATTGTAAGGCCCTCCACCCTTCGAGCCCAGGAAAGCCAATTCAATAGCCAGATGGATGCAGTTGTGACTGAGTGTCCTGTGTTTGTGGTTGTCTGGGTGAAATGCACAAGGGAGCTGTCAGCCAGCACAGACCAGACATGGATTGGAGACAGGCTGTAAGGCACAGATGGTTTTAAGTGGCATTTCCAAAATAGTAATATAAAATCCAACGTCACTAATATGAAGGATTTTCCATTACCATTTTGGCCATACTAAATATGAGCTGGTTAGTGCACTTTACTAGGGACTTATAAGTAAATCAAATATGCCAATTGGGGGTGAATCAAAGTTGCCATGTTTAAGGGAGAGAGCATATACACTTTAGCACTGATTAGCAGTCGTGAAGTATGCAGAGTCCTAAAACCAGCAAAAAAAGTGTCAGAAAAGTGGAGGGAGGCAGGCACAAAGTTGGGGGATGTCCCCCTAAGGCTGTCAGGTCTAATAGGTGCACTCCCTCCTCCTCCTCCTCCCCTCTGCCCCCTCCCTTGGCCCAGCCCTGCCCCTTCCTTCACATGCTGCTGGCTGAGCCAGCAGCAGTAAAATAAAGTGATAATTAAATATCATTTTAATTTACAGGCCTGGTTCTTAGCCAGTTGGGCGACGCTCCTTTGCCATTGCGAAGGAGCCACCCATGCTTCCAGAGCTTTCAGGTTTTCCCGATCCATACATAATTAGCCATGATTATTGTTGTTCTGCCGTTATTCGGCAGCATCTGCAGTTACGCTACTCCAGTATCTCAAATATCATTTTAGTTACTGGGGGTTTATAATTGTTCTTCTCTCTGACTTAGACAACCAATCCTAACAGGTCAGTGGAGGCTATTGCTCCCTTGTGAAGCATCACCCACCTCATTCAGAGATCCCTTACTGAGTGGCAATGATCTCTAAGGCCTTGCATGCAGCTTCCAGGTTTGCAGTTTCTGAAGAAAAAGAACTCTGCAAAGCAGGTACCATGTTTATATTGCTTATTCTGCAATGTTATTAGAGATTGCTACTGAAAAAACAAAACAATTAAAAGCTCTGATGTACGATGAGTTTTCTCAAGCACTTAGGGATATTTGTTTCTTTCTTTATTTAGAATCTTGGCAGGGAAAGATACTGCATGCTTTGCCTAGCAGTCCTAGGGAGGGAACTCTAGTGACAGAAGCTCCACCCTAAATAGGTATGGGCAAGCGCAACTGGGACATGTTACCTCAGTGGGAAACCGACAGCCAGTTGATGGATTTCCACTGGCAGAGACAGATGAGGTCCCTTTGGTGGAAACCTTAAAGTTCCTTCATCTCTCTGTTTGGCAGCAGACGAGCAATTTTGGCAGGGCTGGTCAACCATCAATTTATGGTATTACAACTTCTCCTCCATACTCTAAAAGCCCTTAGTCATAATACGTATGGCAAACATATCACATGGAGACTGCTACCTTTCTTATTGTATGTTATTTATTTTATTTTATTTTATTTTCTATTATACTATTTATGAAGCACAATTAATACTCAAACGTTGCTATCACAATAGTCTGTGATAAAATCAGGACAGATATTACTGTAGGATGCCTGTATGAAGGTATAAAAGTGAGAACCAGTCAAAGTATTAAGAAAAAGAGAAAGGCACAATGTTGACGTTTATAGGCCCAGATTTAAGAAAAGTGGTGCTGCACCCAGTGCAGCGCCACTTTTCTTGTGCCCCTTAGTGCCTACGTAATGCCACCATGTGTGTGCCGTGGTGGTAGTTAGGGAACTATCGTCAACATTTTTTACTCTAGTTTGGAGCTTTCCAGGATTAGCGTAAAAAATGTGGATGCTAATCATGCAAAGCCCATTGAGGCCCATTGTAAACAATGGTGTTCCTCCTTTTATTGCCTGCTCCGAGCAGGTGTTAAAAGTGCCAAAAAAATGATGCAAAGAAATCTCTTAGATATTTTTGAGCCATTTTTTCCAGCCCCTTAATGGGGGAAAGCCCCTTTGAATACATTATGCCTAGCGCAGGCATAATGTAACACAAAGAGGTACAGGGTCGCGCAATGCATGCATTGCGCCACGTTGTAGATATGGCGCAGGTAAAAGGCCACCTTAGTTCCACCATAGCATAAAAAAATTACATTAAGGCAGCTAGGTCCTCTTAAATCAGGGCCCAAGTACTCTGCCTTAATGTAATGAAGATGGAGGCAAGTGACAATATGTTATCCCAGCGAGTGAGTTTGTTGACCAAAAGCAGGAATTTTCTGTAAGCTGCATTACGTTTTAGTCAGCTGGTATTGCACTCAATGTTTTCTTCCATCTTAACACTGAATTTGGGGAAAGCTATCAAATCTACGGATATTTTGGACTGTATTGCACTCAATGTTTCCTTCCATCTTAACACTGAATTTGGGGAAAGCTATCAAATCTACGGGTATTTTGAGTATCACTGGCAGATGAAACAGACTAAAGAAACCAAAGAATCGTACAGCTGAGAGAGAAGTCATAATTATTTGTTGAAAAGTAATAGTGGCAATGAGGATCGCTGCAAGACTCCATATCAGACGGTTTTAAATGAGAAAAAAGTAAATGACTGCAGTGTAGTTGGGCAGTTACAACCAAATATTAAATCAAAATGACATAGTCAACAACATCAACGATTGCCCATAGGTTTAAAGGATTATGGTCCTGGTATCTTCTTCACCATATAGCTGCCGTATTTATCAGGGAGAGAGGATTTCGTTCTGTGTCTTGTCTAAAAACAGAGCAGCCATTCGCCTAATTCATTAGAAATGTAGATAGTTGTAATGCAGCATCATTCTCTCTGTTTTTAGTAAGGGCTTGTAGGATTTTAATGTTGCTGTAGTTTGCAGGGTTATCAGGATTAAGGTAGATTTATTTATTTAAAAAAGGGGCTCCCATGCCCACCTTCCGGTTCTCCAGCACAACACTATCAATATGCAGGAACAGAACACGATGGTGATCAGATTGCACAGGCCTGGGTCAAATTTCTAAAGGACATCTACTGAGCAAGGGCCCAGTGGAAGGCCGGATTGAGCTTTTATAACGTAGTCTAAGGTGTCAGAAGCCTTCAAAGGGTCAAAATCAAACCATGCACCACCTGCTCCATTTCCAGGTTTAGTCTATGTGCAGACAATAATGGTCATACCTTTGTCCTAATACTTTTGTGAATAGATTTGATCCACGAGATAAAGAATGAGGCCAGGGCAAAGTAAACATTTTGGGTTGGGGAAAGCATACACAAAGCAGTAGGGGTTTCAAACATGAAGACATCACTTTGAATGTCTGTTACAATGGCGAATAAGTGAGTTTATTCAAAAGAAAATCTGCTTTGGCCTGTTTGATATCTAGGTTGCACTACTGTTCCTGATTAGTGTATGCAGCTTTGTATTACAAGAGGACAATTTTCTTAACCGATGCTCAGCTGGCCTGGTTTTCAGTTTGAGCTCTTTGGAGGTCCGGAAAAGTCAATGTTTATGTGGGTTTGGCACAACAAGGAAACAATGAATCAGTAATGTTGTTCAGGCCAACCAGTTTTAGTTATAGCCGCTCCTGGAACTTTTACTTCATGACCCTATCATTGTCGGCTGGTGCCGTCTTTTACATTTGGATTTGTTTTTTATTGATACCAATGTACTACGCTTGTTGAGTGATGTTAGAAATGGGGTCTTTAGTTGACAGTCAGGTTACCCCCTGTTGAAGCAAGGACCCTCACTCTAGTCAGGGTGAAAGAGAATCACCCTTAGCTAACCCCTGCTTACCCCCTTGGTAGCTTGGCAGAGCAGTAGGCTTAACTTCAGAGTGTTAGGTGTAAAGTATTTGTACCAACACACACAGTAACTGAATGAAAACACTACAAAATGACACAACACAGATTTAGAAACATAGGAAATATTTATCTAAACAAAACAAGACCAAAACGACAAAAATCCAACATACACAAGCCAAGTTATACATTTTTAAAGATTAAATTAAAAAAATAGCGCTTAGAAACACAAAATGCTTCAATGAGGTGTTAACACTGCATTGAGATGGAGTCATTCCCAACAATCCGACACCAATGGCGCCAGCCACGGAGTCACGCAGACCCCCAGGTACAGTACCCTGGTGAAGAGTGAAAACAAGCTGATGCGTGAAGTCGGGGATCGCGGCGCCTGTGCGAAACATTGAATCCGCGCACTTCGAGCTGCGTCGGTCACGACGTGGTGCGGCGACTTCCACGGAGTCGCAGACATTGGCCGGGCTGCAGCGGTGTCGGGCCTGTGAAGGTCTTCGCATTCCAGCGAAGATCACGGAGTCGGTTGCAGGTGGTGTCACTGGATTCAGCAGCGGTGTGGGTCCGGAGTCACCCTAAGCCAATTTCCTTGAATTTTCACCAGCTTTCCTTTCAAGGGCACAGAGACTGGATAGGACACCACTTGTCAGAGCAGGAGTCTCTCCAGAGACTCCAGGTGCTGGTAGAGAGGAGTCTTTGCTGTCCCTGAGACTTCAAACAACAGGAGGCAAGCTCTAAGTCAAGCCCTTGGAGATTTCTTCACAAGATGGAAGGCACACAAAGTCCAGTCTTTGCCCTCTTACTCTGGCAGAAGCAGCGACTGCAGGATAGATCCACAAAGCAGAGTCACAGGCAGGGCAGCTCTTGTTCCTCAGTTCTTCAGCTCTTCTCCAGGCAGAGGTTCCTCTTGTTTCCAAAAGTGTTCCTAAAGTCTGTGGTTTTGGGTGCCCTTCTTATACCCAATTTCTCATTTGAAGTAGGCCAACTTCAAAGTAAAGTCTCCTTCGAATGTGAAATCCTGATTTTCCCAGGCCAGGCCCCAGACACTCACCAGGGGGTTGGAGACTGCATTGTGTGAGGACAGGCATAGCCTTTTCAGGTGTAAGGGACCACTCCTCCCCTCCCTCCTAGCACAGATGGCTCATCAGGAAATGCAGACTACACCCCAGCTCCCTTTGTGTCACTGTCTAGTGTGAGGTGCAACCAGCCCAACTGTCAAACTGACCTAGACAGGGAATCCACAAACAGGCAGAGTCACAGAAATGGTATAAGCAAGAAAATGCCCACTTTCTAAAAGTGGAATTTTCAAACACACAATCTCAAAATCACCTTTCCTAAAAGATGTAGTTTAAAATTGTGAGCTCAGAGACCCCAAACTCCACATGTCCATCCGCTCCCAATGGGAATCTACACTTTAATCAGATTTAAAGGTAGTCCCCATGTTAACCTATGAGAGGGACATGCCTTGCAACAGTGAAAAATGAATTTAGCAATATTTCACTGTCAGGACATATGAAACACATTACTATGGCCCTCATTCTGACCCTGGCGGTCTTTGACCGCCAGGGCGGAGGACCGCGGGAGCACCGCCGACAGGCCGGCGGTGCTCCAATGGGGATTCCGACCGCGGCGGTAAAGCCGCGGTCGGACCGGCACCACTGGCGGGGTCTCGCCAGTGTACCGCGGCCCCATTGAATCCTCCGCGGCGGCGCAGCTTGCTGCACCGCCGCGGGGATTCCGACCCCCACTACCGCCATCCAGATCCCGGCGGTCGGACCGCCGAGATCCGGATGGCGGTAGGGGGGGTCGTGGGGCCCCTGGGGGCCCCTGCAGTGCCCATGCCACTGGCATGGGCATTGCAGGGGCCACCGTAAGAGGGCCCCTACATGTATTTCACTGTCTGCTGCGCAGACAGTGAAATATGCGACGGGTGCAACTGCACCCGTCGCACAGCTTCCACTCCGCCGGCTCGATTCCGAGCCGGCTTCATCGTGGAAGCCTCTTTCCCGCTGGGCTGGCTGGCGGTCTGAAGGCGACCGCCCGCCAGCCCAGCGGGAAAGTCAGAATTACCGCCGCGGTCTTTCGACCGCGGAACGGTAACCTGACGGCGGGACTTTGGCGGGCGGCCTCCGCCGCCCGCCAAGGTCAGAATGAGGGCCTATATGTCCTACCTTAACCATACACTACACCCTGCCCTTGGGGCTACCTAGGGCCTACCTTAAGGGTGTCTGACATGCAAGAAAAGGGAAGGTTTAGACTTGGCAAGTGGGTACACTTGCCAAGTCGAATTTACAGTTAAAACTGCACACACAGACACTGCCGTGGCAGGTCTGAGACATGATTACAGAGCTACTTAAGTGGGTGACACAATCAGTGCTGCAGGACCACTAGTAGCATTTGATTTACAGGCAAGGCACCTCTAGTGCACTTTATTAGGGAGTTACTAATAAATCAAATATGCCAATCATGGATAAGCCAATTACATACACATTTTGTGAAGGAGCATTTGCACTTTAGCACTGGTTAGCAGTGGTAAAGTGCCCAGAGTAAGAAAAACAGCAAAATCAGAGTCCAGCACACATCAACAACCTGGGGAACAGAGGCAAAAAGTTAAGGGAAACCATGCCAAGGATGAAAAGTCTAACAAGTGACTTCCTTGGCCAATCATGTTGAATGATTGTGACAGACGTCTACTTTCATTAACTTGAGAGTTCATAAAAAATTTGCAGAGTTTCTTGAGTTCGGCTTTGGGGCAAGTACAACTGAAGAAGTTATGCGTTAAAAGATTTGATAAAAAATTTGCTTTGTTTGTTTTAGACTCATACAGTAAATATGATGAGTTTGAGAGGTGATTAGTTGTAATACCGTCATTATGTATCATAATACTAATTACACTGATACCTTGTCAAGAAAATCAATATGGCATGCACAACTTGTAGTCAGAATAGGCAAGGGTTCATTACATGAGCCAATCAAGGTTAAGGACCTAGACATTATGTACATTTATGGTTTCTTAGAATTTAGATATTCAGAGGATTATATATTTAACAATGATTTCATGTAACTAATATCATCTACATTTTTCTGTAATGTTTTGTACTTTGAGGGAAGCCGAAATGGTGAGTGTTTGTTGTACTTTTTCCAAACCAAAATGACTCTCCTGTAATGAGTATTGCATGCCAAACGAGAACAAATGTGAGTGTGGTGGTGCTAGCGAGTTCATTAAAAATAAAAGTTCTCCCTTACTAGCTATCTTGGTCTGTCATCCTTGCAAGGATACCACAACATCCATTTAATTAATGACCTGCATAAGTGAAATCTAGGCCTAACCAAAAGCAGCCGCAGCTCACGGATCGTCAAGGGGGCAGGATAAGGGGTGGGGGAGGATGGGTAGGAGGACAACGACATAACATTAAAAAAATATATTTAAAAAAAGTACCTCCGCTTCAGTGATGTGATGCTCCGTTCCACTACACTTCCGTCCCCTCCAGCAGATGCTCCCAGCCTGCCCTGCTGCCAATCCTGATGCTGCTTAGAGCAGCTTAAGGAATGGCTGGGAGCGTCCAGCCAGGGAGCTCCTAGGCAGACTGGGAGCATATGCAGGCTCTCTCCAGCCCAGCAACTGCATTGCTGGGCTGGTGAGACCCTTCTGCACATGTGTGTTTGGCCGGCCCGAGGGCTGAGCACTCCCCTTCATTGCTCGTTATCCCTGTGGTCCCAGCCCTTTTCCCCCAAAACTATAATAAACAGTTTATTATAGTTTTTGGGGAAAAGGTTTGCAGCTGCGAGTGGGGGGTAGGCCGACGCTCCTCCACCCTTATGGAGAAGCCGCACCTGACCAAAACTGCATTTTAAACATGTACTTTCCTTTCTAAACATTCCATGACCCGTATTTGCTTGACTTGCTTGAATGCTAACATTGACAAATTCAAAAACAACTTTAACTCAGCAGAAATGTTGCTATTTTTACTTTTGCATGAGCTTTTGCATGACACAAACTTACCATGGTATCAAAGAAAACTATATTATTTTATTCTTTTAGCCAGTTGACCTGCATTGGAATCTCAAACCTTGCTAAATCAATCTGAAACTTTCTTTTTTGTGAATAGGCTTTACTGTGGGGATGTGCGAGAATCAAAATGACATAAGCTGGTTGCTCATAAAACTTACATGAATGTTCTGTCTTTCAGAAACCATATGGATGTGAAAGTACCTGAATGTAGCAAAGTTGTTAAAATGTAGAGTTTTGTTCCTTGTGTGTAGATCTAGCTTTGTCAGAGTTTACCCTTCTGTATGGAAGCTGTACTTGTCTCATGCCTTTGCTGCCAGTGATTGGCTGTCTAATATCTTAAGATGAAACAAACATATTGAAATGTGTATAATTGTATTTTATTATAAAACTTGTGCCAGGGAAAGAACAGATGTCTCAGCTTGCTCTCTTAGCTTGTTCTCATGCACAACTTGTTAGAACTCAACTCTCTATATCTACAAGACTCAGACAGACTTTAGTCACTGTCTAGACTATTCTCTCACTGTGGGCCGAATGTAAAATTGCTAATCAATCACCAGATACAAACCCAGGGAGGGGTCCTGTCATAGATGTGCCTTCACCTGTGATAATGACTAAGTATCGTGGCAATAACATTTTTGAAAAGAAGACTTCCTCCTTAAAATGTTAAGTATTTGAAATTGAATCATTGCAGCAAAAAGTTAAAGACACTGTGCATGA
The DNA here is from genome assembly GCF_031143425.1 of Pleurodeles waltl. NCBI lineage: Eukaryota > Metazoa > Chordata > Amphibia > Caudata > Salamandridae > Pleurodeles > Pleurodeles waltl. The sequence goes on from NC_090447.1 coordinate 1,065,144,603, forward strand.
ATTTTATAAAAAGGTTGATGAAAACATTTCAGCAGCATACACGACAGATGGATCTTGATCTAACAGTTATTGGAATTTATATTAAACACTTTGTGCTTGGGTTTGAGACCTGAGATTTGTCGGAACATACAATTTTGAAGTATGCAGGATACTGCAGTGATGAGCAGGAGATGAAACAGAACAAGACTAAACAGAAGTTTATGTTGACTTAGACTAAGTTACACTATAAGTTTTTTTAAATCAGCCATTCAGTGAGATTCTGACATATCATAGTGACAGTGCCAGAGAGGGGTGGTAGATTGTGTGCTTGGCGCAGTCTTAGACGTAGACCAGAGTGGAGCACCAGACCTATCCCTCTCAGAAAAAGAGATCCAAATTGTGCGAGTTACAAACAGACAACTTACTAACCCAATTTGAAAAGAAGGTCCTATAAAAATAGGTTCATTTGAAGAAAATGAGCAGTTTGTAGAGTGTGATTCGAGTCCTGTTAATTTTTTGAGGAGAGATTTACTGTCCATGATAAATTGCACCATCTATTGCATGCCCCAAGGAGTGGAGTTCCAGACTCATGATGAAGACGTGGATTTTAAAATTATGCAACAAGAGACAGTATGAATTTACCCAATGCTTACAACAAAGGATTCACCTGCAGATTTAAAAGGGACAGTTAATCCAGAAGTTTGGGATTTCACAGGAAATTATATTGGATTGACCAAAGGAGTTGAACCATTCAGAATAAACAGAAAGCCAAATGCAGTTTTCCTAAGAACACAACCTTATCACAGTACTCCTGAAGTAATAGAGGGAATAACACCCATAATTGATGATATGGAGGAAAATAGTATATTAAGAGGCATAATTAGGAGTCCATGCAACTCATCAATTATGAGATTGTGAAAAGCCAATGGCAAATTTAGGGTAGTCCAGGACTTGAAAAAGTGAATGATATTGTAATCCCATGTTTCCCCTGTCATACCGAATCCAGCCACCATACTTTATAAAATTCCATGTAGAGCTGAACGGTTTGATGTGATTGATCCCTGTCAGGCTCTCTACTCGATTTTATTGCATGAAGACATTCAGTACTTGTTTTTCTTCATGTCCAGAGAGAAAGTATTAGCATGGTGTCGTCCCACAAGGGTGCACTGAGAGCCCCTCCATTTTTGACAAGATCTGGAAAAAGAGGCTGGAAACATTGATCCAAGTTCAGTCTTGGTGCAATAAATAGATAATTTACTTGTTGCATCAAAGACAAAAGAATCTTGCAAAGGTGTCACCATTGCAGTGTTGAATCATTTGGCAAAGAAAAGATGTGTCAACAAATAAATAGCAATATTGTCAAAAAGAGGTTCAATATTTAGGACACATAATTGAAAAGGGAACAAGAAAAGAGTCAAGCAACAGACCCAAAGCTATTCTGAAAATTAGTCCTCCTAAAATGCAGAGAGAAGTCGGAATGTTTTTTGGAATGGTTGGCAACTGTAGACAGTGGATACCCAACTTTTCCTTGGTGGCAAATGCTGTACTGAGGTTGACAAACAAAGATTTACCAGATCCAATTCCATGGGAAAACAAATGCACAAAAGTGTTCCTAAAGTTGAGAGGAAGTCTCTGTTGTGCCTCTGCACTGAGAATGCCACATCAAACAAAATATTTTATAGTGTTTTGCAGTGTGAGGGAGGGCTGCACTCTCTCAATGCTAACCCTATTTCATGGAGATGCCAAAAAACCTGTGGCATCTTTTTCTGTAACTCTTGATCCTGTATCCGACGTTTTGCTTGGTTGCCTTAAAGCGGTAATTTCAGTGAGTGTAAGCCTTGAAAAGTGTGAAAACATTGTGTTGGGACATCCTTTAATAGTCATGGTCTCACACTCAGTCAAGGTATTACTTAACAGAACTGAAACACAGAACCTTACTAATTCAAGATTAGCCCATTATAGACAGCAGATCCTGACAGGTGGTAATGTTGTGCTGAGAAGATGTCAAGTTACTGAATTCTAGCACATTGTTGCCAATCCCAGAGAAAGACAAATCTGATTGTTCTCAACATGATTGCCTTGATGTCATGGACATATGCATCAAACCCAGGTTAGACATAAAAGATGAGGATTTAGTTAGCCCACATCATGTCTATGTTGTGGATGGCTCATGCTTTAGAACAAATGAAGGTTCTTTGAGAGCAGCTTATGCAGTCTACACAATTCAAGAAATAATAGAGCTTCGTGGCTTCAAGGAATTTTTTCAGCACAAGTAGCAGGACTATTTGCCCTTACCAGAGCTTGCAGCTTGACAGCACAAATGCGATTGACTCTATTTACAGATAGTCAGTATGGGCTTAGTGTTGTCCATGATTTGGGGCAATTGTGGTCACATCAAGGTTTTATGACCTCATCTGGTTCATCCATTAGAAATGGGGAACAAGTAAACAACTTACTGGAAGTTTTACAACTCCCCACTGAAGCTGCTGTCTGGAAATATGCAGTACACAGAAGTGATAGTAACTATGTCACAGTTGGCAACAAGCATGCTGATGAAGTGGCATGCTAGTGTGCAATTGTGGGATGAACATTTGATGTTTCATTAAACATTGAAAACCAAGGATAAAATGTTTTTTCCATGATGTTGAGAGTGGCTGATAATTGGGATGAATTGAGAGGAATGCAAGGAAATGCACTAGACACAGCAAAACAGAGTTGGATTAGAGAAGGATGTGGGATAGACAAATACAATGTTTGGGTTTCTGTGGATGCAAGACCAGTATTGCCAGACATTCTGCTATCTCCAGTTACAAGACATTCCCACAGACTAAGAGGGTCATTCTGACCCTGGCGGCCGGTGGCCGCCAGGGCCACCGACCACGGGAGCACCGCCAACAGGCTGGCGGTGCTCCAATGAGCATTCTGACCGCGGCGGTTCAGCCGCGGTCAGAAGCGGAAAGTCAGCGGTCTCCCGCTGACTTTCCGCTGCTCATTGGAATCCTCCATGGCTGCGGAGCGCGCTCCGCAGCCATGAGGATTCTGACCCCCCCTACCGCCATCCAGTTCATGGCGGGAAAGCCGCCATGAACAGGATGGCGGTAGGGGGGGTCGCGGGGCCCCTGGGGGCCCCTGCCGTGCCCATGCCAATGGCATGGGCACGGCAGGGGCCCCCGTAAGAGGGCCCCAAAATGTATTTCACTGTCTGCCTTGCAGACAGTGAAATACGCGACGGGTGCAGTAGCACCCGTCGCACCTTCCCACTCCGCCGGCTCGATTACGAGCCGGCATCCTCGTGGGAAGGTCGTTTTCCCCTGGGCTGGCGGGCGGTTTAACTGGAACCGCCCGCCAGCCCAGGGGAAAACTCGTAATACCCGCCGCGGTCTTTTGACCGCGGCGCGGTAATTTGGAGGGCGGGATCCTGGCGGGCGGCCTCCGCCGCCCGCCAGGGTCATAATGAGGCCCTAAGTCACCTATGTAGGGATGGAATGATCAGAACTTTTAAACAGTTCTGGTTTAATCCCAGGTTCAGAGCCCAAGAAGAAGAATTGTGTCATCAATGTGTAACATGTCAGCAAATGAATGTAGGCAAACAAATACATGTTATATTGAGTCATGAAGGAAGATCACAAGGTATTTTCAAGAGGATGCAGATGGACTTTATAGAAATGCCCATCTGTAATGGGTTGAAATATGTCCTGGTGATTGTTTGAATCTTCTCTAGATGGGTGGAAGCTGATCCAAAAGGAGAAATGATAGTCTCACTATAGCAAAGTTACTGTTGAGCAAGTTAGTACTCAGATACAGCATGCAGGTCTCTCTAAAGTCAGATCGAGGTACTCACTTAAACAGTGAGATCATAAAAATGTTGTGTGCAGTAAGTTGAAAAGAAGCACAACTGTAGTTATTGTCTGGAAATTTCAGGCATAGTGGAGAAACTTAATAGGATGATTAAATCAAGTTTGGTGAAAGTCTGTGCTTCTTCTCCTCTGAAATGGCCTGATACTTTACCTCTAGTGTTGATGAATGCATGAAGTATACTTCACAGAAACACTAGTTGATCATTATGGGCAGAACATTGAGGTTACCTGCAGTTCCAGCAATTGCTGTTATAAATATTACAGATTACATGGTACTTAATTACTGTAAGGGATTGGCTTATGCAGTACATTCTGTCTCTTGGCAGGTCCAAGCTGTTACCGCAAATCGAAAACAGGAGCAGTGTCACAACCTTAGTCCTAATGACTGGGTTTTAGCCAAGAAGTATATGAGAAAAGTCTTGTCTTGAGCCACGTTGGAAAGGCTCCTATCAGGTAATTCTGATCATAAATACAGCAGTTAAATGTGCTGGAATCCAAAATTGGGTACATGTTTCACATACCCAGAGAACAAGAGAGCCTTATGAAGAAATAGTATTCTTTGAGCCAGAACCAAGAACACTGGTGTACATACCACAGCATGTTGTATGAGAACACATTTGAGAAAGAAAAGACTATGATCCGAGACAGCAAGAAGGAGTAAGGGATAAAGAATCACTGAGAGGTGAAGAGGACCAATCTTTGGGCATCTTACATAGTGGCATTGGAGAAGAACTGGTAACACAAATCGATCAACTTCTGGACCAGTTCCGGAACGAGCAAAGAATCTGAATATCCAGTAGAAGGAATTAGTTCTGGAATAGAGGCAGGAACTAATCCACATAATGAAAGATGGCCAAAAGCTTGCATTCAATTTTTTTTTACAATGAGTGTGTCAGCTGAATCAATACCACCAACAATCAGAGAAGTAGCAGGGTCAAGTGGTATAAGTGACACAGAAGAACAAAACAAATTCAGAAGATCAAAAAAATCTAGAGTACCTTGTCGAAGATATTCATTACCTGAGTGGACATATTATATGAGCCAAGTTTTGAATGTTCTAATTTCTGACTTGCTTGACTGGAGCAAAGAACTGCCAGAGCCTTCTTGAAAGCTATTGATTAATAAAACACTATTGATCTTCAAATTCAAAAAATTTGAAATAAAAAGACTGAACCATTATATAAACTGTTTATGAAGTAAAAAGACTAATACACATTAATTAAAAAGAAGATAAGAAGAGTGCCAATGTCTGAGGAAGCAGCTGAAGAGTAGGAATAACAGTTTAGAAGCACACAGAATAGGGTTAAGGATAGTCTCTACAAAGACATTATCATTTCAAGACTAAAAGACTAAGAAAAAGAAAAATCAATTAAAATGAAAAGACTAATTCAACAGGAAAACTAACCTAAGAAGAGTGTAACGATATTGTTCAACTTGGACAAGATATAATTTGCTGTTATAAATGATTTATTGGTAGTAGATCTGATTGTGGAGAAACAAGTGTATTGCTAATAGAAATAGGTGAAAAATATTCTTAAGGACTTGACTTACACTTATAGGTTTAACAAGAGTAGCAATAGTATTATTTGTACACTTCATACCTAAGACAGAAAAAGCTGTAGTAGACTTTATTAATGTAACATCTAAGCCAGGTATTGATGAAGATGAACTGAAGACATCATTTGTAGATTACATGAATGATGATCACTCAATGAATGTTTACTCTAGACTACTTCAAGAATACACTAAGGCTATTGACGTTAAAGACTGCTATGTTTGTACATACATGCCATCCTCAGCTGAAGAACAAGTTTCCTACTATCAGATTCTACTTTCCTATACTACTCATGTAAAATATTTCTTAGTTTAGTGTGCAGGCAACCACATTTTGAGTACTATTATCCAAACTTTGACATGGTACTTACCAAAGTTCCACTAATGAAGAGCATGAATTTACATTTACTATATGAGGAAATGTGGACTGTGTGTCAATATTTCAGATCATTTCTTCCTGTAAACACTGTTAAAGCTTATGAAAGAAGCGTGACATGCTTAATGAACTCAAAAGAAAAAGCTTTTATTTGGATGTTAGAAGAGAGTAATGATCAATTTGCAAGAAGCGGGTGTAAGAAACAGGACGTTCAGAAGAATGTATGGAGAAAAGAAGAAGATGAGTTTAGAAGTAAGATGTAGGCACAGGCAGAGTTATGCGGAATTTGGCTACATGGTGGTGAGCATGAACGAGGAGATAACTCTGCTCTGCTTCGTGGAGTTTTTCAGAACTCTGCGCTCCAAGCGGAGTGCGAACTGGGAAAAACTCAGCAAGCTCCACAAGCTGAGCAGAGTTCACCGCAACCCCTAGGACAATGCCTGTTCCTAAGATTAAACTAGAAGAAAGACCAAAAGGGAGTATGTGTGTTTAAACAGAGAATTAGTAGGAGAAAGACACCAGTGGGAATCAGTAATTGTAAGCATGTGTTTGAATTGTCTGGAGGAACATGGCAAATTTTGCAAGCAAATGCTACTGCAATGCCTGGAGTGTACTTTAAATGTGGAGAGAATGCGTAGTTTAGATTGCCCGCTTATAGGGATGGTATTTGTCATTTAGACTTACTTGTTCCAAACATGTATCACATACAAAGCTTTGATGCCATAACAATGCCACCTGCACACAAAAAGATTTATACAAGACATATTTGGAGCAAATACCCGCTGTAGGAGTGGTCTTGAACAATGAGAAGATCAGAAAACTTTCAACTGTTGTTGATAGATTAGCAACTAGTACCTCTGGAGCTTTATTAGTAGAAAAAGACAGAGCTTGTAGCAATTAGATCTATGGTTTTGCAGAACCTGTATGTATTAGATATCCTACTAGCAAAGAAGGGGGCGTCTGCATGATGCTGAAAATTGAGAATTGTTATGCATATATTTCTGATGAGAGTAGAAAGATATTCAAATAATTTTTTTGAAGATGAAATAAAAAGGTGTGCTTTCTAGTGGTTAAAAGTATAAAGCTGGCTTCTGACCTGATTAAAGTTTAAAGCAGACTGATGGAACCCAAGTCAGACACACTGAGCCGTAGGTCTCAGTCAAAACTTTCCCTTCTGACTTGGGGCCTGATTTAGATTTCTGCAGATGACTTACTCCATCACAAATGTGACAAACATCCCATCCGCCAAAATAGAAATCCCATTATTTCCTATCGGATTTATATTTAGCTGGATAGGAGATCTATCACTGCTGCGACAGAGCACCCAGTCAGGCAAATCTAACTTAGGCCCAAGTCTCTTTTTTGGAGCTTTTTCTCTTGATGTTGAAAGGGTTTCACTCTCCTCTCAGGCCCGCTTGCAGTTCAACAATGGCAGTTTGGCTCAGTGCAATGCCTCAGTCAACTCCTGGAAGTCTCAACAACAACAAAAATCTCTAGAGGTTCAGTGTGGCAAACCTGAAATTCGGGCTGGGTCGCAGTTCAACATCCCCAGCTTGACTCTCAACGACAGGTCGGTCCACTTCTGGAGCTTTTTGACAAAATCTGATTCCAAACTTCTAGATCTTCTTTCAGAAGGCCTGTTTGGAGTCTTAAAGTGTCCACAACCACAAACCAAGGTTCTAGAAGCTCTGATTTGCTCCTTTGGAGTTGGGACTACAGTTCCCACAATGCAGCTGGTCAAATCCTTAAAAGTCTACTGCATCCTGGTTGGCTTACTTCTGCTTGCAGGATTTTATGAAGGGTACTCTTGGAAGTTCTTTTGTACCTATTGCTAATAGGGAGTCCTCTAGAAACAAGGCATAGTCCTTTATGTGGTGAAGCCCAGAGTATGCGGCAGATGCAGTCCTTCAGAGTGCAGCCCTTTTTGTTGGAGAGCAGGGGTTCAGCTGGTTTGTCATTCTGATTTCGTCCAGCAGGAATCTTAGTTACTGGGCAGCTCATACTTTTATCCAGGTTTCAGGGATTGTAGGCAGGCAGGTGCCCTGATCAATGGGGTACAGGATGCCACCATCTGTGGTGACCACTTCCTCAGAATTGTGGCACATTTCTGTCCGAGTGAGCACTGTTTCTCAAACATTTATGATGGTGTAAATCTCTCCTGGAGGCCCAGGTCTGGCTAAGCCCACCCACAGGAATAGCTAGCTCTTCCCTACAGTTCCATTCCAGACCCTTTCTTAGTCTAATTACAGGGTCTCCCATCTATCTGGGTATTCAGGAAATCTGGTTCCTGTCCCAACTGTCTTTCTCCCTTTGAATACCGGTTTGACCACTCAGCCTCCTTCCTGTTCTGGTATCTGCTGCTACGATTCTCTTCCCACCAGATGGTTCCTTTGTCTCTGCACAGGCCACTTCACATCACATTAATTATGGTCATTTAAAAAAAGAGAGATGCACTAATCTTTGAGAATATTAGTGTCAAGGGAAAGGTACTCCCACAACGCATTGGATTTTTTGCTTTTTGCTTGTTTGTCATCAACATAAATAAAAGCTGCATGTTTGAAAGGACTTGGGGGTCACAACTGTTTCTTTGTAAAAGACTTTCATAATGAGTGCACGCTATCGAGAAACAATGTGGCGTGAATAAAAGGGGAGTTGCTACCCTGCTGTGACCAGCTGCGTTATGGGCAAGGATAAAAAATGGGTTTTGCATGTAAGATACAAAGCACTCTGAAAGACAGAAGGAAGACCCCACAAAAAAAGATGGTGAAGGTCTGGCATGAACAAGGCCTAATAGATGATGAAGAACGGAAATATCTGTGGAAGATCATCCTTTAAACCAACAGTTTATGTGCTTCCCAAAGTTTATAAAAGTCTGATGAGTCCTCCTGGGCATCCAATAGTAAACTCTTGTGAATCATTACTTGAAAATGCATCAAGGATTCTGGATGCCTTTCTATTCCCTTATGTTCCCTATCGTATATAAGGAATATATTTGAGTCCCATGAACAACATGTGCTGGAAAGAGGAATATGTAATCGCTACAACAGACATAGGCCCTCAATATGAGTCTGGCGGTCTTGAGACTGCCAGACTCACGGTGGCAGTCTGACCACTGCGGTCTTGGCAGTCCGACTGCCACATTGCAAACACTGACACCGCCAGGTTGCTGCCAGCGGTTGTAATCCACTGAGAGTGCTGCTCACTGCCATGGAAAGGGTGGTGGAATGGGGGCATTTGGGGCCCCCTGTGGGCTTCACTGCCATGAACTTGGCATGGGCAGTGCAGGGGCCCCCATGCACAGCCCTGTTGCTTACCACTGCCCGAATTACAGGCAGTGAAATGCGCAACTGGTGCTGCTGCACCCGCTGCACCGCCAAATTGATGGCGGCTCGATTATGAGTCGGCTGCAATGTTAAGGCCCTTTTCACTACAGGGCCGGTGGACGGAAACGCCGTTTTTGCCCGCCGGCCCTCCTGTGAACTACATATAGGGCCGGAGGTATTTGGACAGCAAAGGTGGTCTCTCAGCGGTTTGAGTTTGGCGGGCCCGCTGCCCACCAAACTCATAATCAGGGCCATAGTGTCCTTGTATACTTCTATCGCACAAGAAGATGGATTAAAAGCTTTCAAATATTTTTTTAGATCTAGATCACCTAAATCTATTGAAACATACAGACATACTATTGGAAATTATGGAATTCTGCCTGACCAACAATGTGTTTTTTTTATGATTAGATATATATTCAAAAACAGGGCACAGTTATAAGCACCTCTTTTGCGCCCATGTATGTAAATTTAATTATGGGATACTGAGAAGAAGAAACAATTTGAAGGGATGAAAACAGTGAAACGCTTAAGTATGTTGCCTTATGGGTATGCTTCATTGATGATTTATTTGTAAACTGGGATGCTTAGATTGAGGATTCAAATATATTTTTGCAATCTTTGAACAACAGTTCAATGATATTGCAGTTCATCTCTGAAATAAGCACAGCTAAAATCAGCTATTTGGATATTGAGGTGTTTACGGACAATAGCAAACTTTGCACAAAGATACATAGAAAACCCACAAGCAATAACAGCATTTTATTTCCTAAAAGTGCCCATCCAAAAGCACTGAAATGGAGTGTGCTGTACAGCAAGTTTTTAAGAGCAAGGAGAAATTGCTCAGAGGTACATGACTTTGAGGTCCAGCAAAGGAGATGTTCCATTGATTTAAAAGACAGGGGTATTTAACAATGGTTTTAGAAAATGGATTAAAACAAGCAAAAAGAAGAGACAGGGAGGAGCTATTGGTTCTGAAACCCTTAACAACAACAGGAGAAAAGAGTACAGTGAGGTTTATAATGGATTTCAGTAGGTCGAATTATGAAATTAAGACATTGCTCAGTACAAACAAGAACATCATCAAAAGAGATGAAGATCCGAAAGACTTAGGGGCATATTTAAAAGCCGCCAGTGCCACCGGGGCATCACCTTTTGTGATGCTCCTATGGTGCTGAGCACTGTGCCATATTTACAAGGCCACTTTTTGTGGCTTAACGCGCCTTGTAAAAACACCCCCTTCACATGCACCACTTGTGTGGAAGGGGCATGCAGTAGTTGTTGCTATGGGCATTCCACCTCAACACCTGTTGGAAAATGGGTTATTGGTAGGGCAGGTAGGTACCTACACCTAGCAACAAGCCACTAACCTCCACCTAGGTACAGTTAGGTCTCAGTAAATTAATCCCAGCTCAACCCTTGGTAGCTTGGCAACGAGCGTCAAGGCTTAACTTAGGAGACAAAGTGTAAAGCATTCAAATATCACAAAACAGTAATTAAATAAAACACAGGAAACAGTTTAAAAATCCAAAACCAATTTATAAAAATAGCTTATATTTTTATCTTTAAAATGACACAAAAACGATTAAAATCGGTTCAGGGGAACCGGAGATATGAATTTTTAAAGTATTATTATTTTCTAGCGCTTAGAAACAAAAAGCGCCAATCGGGTCATCTGGTTGCACCTCGACCGGGGCAAAGTCAAACTTTCAGGCCGACCGCGATGGAGCCCTGCTCGGCTACAGGTCGCGGGAGGCCTCGGTTAAAAAGTTACCTTCTGACTTAGTCTTTATTTTGAAGTTTTTCTTCACCGGGACGAACCTGCCAGTTGAATCCAACCTCCTGGAGCCCTTGTCCGGATACGCGATGTGGGTTTCCTCGGTGGAGACTTTTACCTTCGGACTTAGTCGTTTTTTCGAGATGAAAATCCTTCGACCGGGGTAAACCTGGATCTTGATCCGACGTCCATGGAGCCCTTCTCGGATACGATGGCTGGGAGGTCCCGGTCAACTTTTTACGTTCGGACTTAGTCTCTTTTTTGGATGTTTTTCTTTACCGGGACGAACCACGAAGTCAGGCCGGGTCGCGGTTGAGGCAAGCCGGCTAGAATTTCCGTGGCGGGTCGGTCCCTCTCTGGAGCTTTTTTCCAAAAATTCTCAAATCTTTTCCAAACTTCTGGGGCTTCACCCAGATGTTCTTTTAAGGTTCTTTTGGGGTACACAGCTCACCCCAAGGGTCCAGAAGTTCTGTGATGGTCCTTGAGGGGTGCGGACTTCAACTCCCAGAATGCACCTGGCGCAAACTCCTTTTAGGCCACTGGACAGTGGTCAGCTGGTCGCTTTCTTCAGGAGTTTGTGCAGGGGACTCTGGTTAGCAATTTTTCACCTGTAGCAAACAGGGAGTCCCTCCTTGAACCAGTTGAAGCCAGGCAAAGTCCTTCTTGTGGTGAAGCCCAAGTGTGCAGCTGGTGCAGTCCTTCTGAGTGCAGGTTCCAGGTGCAGGCCAGGGGTCCAGCAGGGCAGTCCTTCTTCTTCTTTAGTTCCTTTCTTGTTGAATTCTGGAGGGGATCTGAGGTGTGGGGTCAGGTCTGCCAGTTTTATCCTTGCTCCTGGGTGAAAAGCAGGGGGGTCCTGATCCTCCAATCAGGTACAGGGTCGTCCCCCTGTGATGACCACTTCCTGGGAAGTGTGGCAAAAATCCATCCCAGAAGGCAACAGTCTCCAAAAATCCAACATGGATGAATCTGATTTTTGGAGGTTACATCTGGCTGAGCCCACCCACTGGTGTGGCTAAAAATCATAAACACACCCCTCTCCTGCCCTCTCCTAATCTAATCAAGGGGGCACCTAATTGTCTGGGGTTGCAGGATGTGGGGGTGTTGCTGGGTGCTACAAATGTCCTTCTCTGCCTTTGAAGACCAGTTTGGCAGCCCTCCCCCTTCCTGCCTCACCATCTGCTGAGGGGAGATTCTCTCCCCCAAGCACATTCCTTTGTGTGAAGCCTGGCCACTTCACACCTCATCAAGGCAGCCTGGCAGAAGCTGCTGCAGGCTGGCCAATCAGAGCACAGCAGCAAAAACAATGCAGAGCTGAAATTGGCAACTTTTTAGGTAAAGTCTAAACTTTTTACCTGGACAAGTTATATTAAATCCAACAACTGGAAGTTGTAGGATTTATTACAACAATTAATTTGATACCGAATTCTTGGTATGCAACATTTAAGGAGACTTTAAAATGTAAAATAAAGTCTGCCCATTCTAGCCTATGAAGGCCATTTACTTCAATGAGGGAAAAACGAATTTGGCTGTTTTTACCTCACCAGGGCTTATAAATCTATTTTTATAAAGTCCCTGCTTATAGTTACATGGCACCCAGCCCTTGGGGCACATAGGGCACACCTTAGGGGTGACTTATATGTAAAAATAAGGTAATTTAAGACTTTGGAAGTACCTTTAATTCCAAAGTCGAATTTGCATATAACTTTAATTTAAAAGCAGCCAGCAAGGCAGGCTTGCTTTTAAAATGACACTGGGCACCTCAGCAATGCACCTAGGTGTGCACCACCTATGCTGTGGTCCCTAAACCTACATGCCCTACCATATACTAGGGACTTATAGGTAGGTTAACTTAGCCAATTATAATTAGCCTAATTTGCATATCCATTTTACACAGAGCACAGGCCCTGGGACTGGTTAGCAGTACCCAGGGCACCATCAGAGTCAGGAAAACACCAGCATAAAGTGGAAAAGGGGGGCAAAAAGTTATGGGGCCTCTGCAATCAGCCCCAGTTTCTCACACAACCCCCCCCCAGCCCACACGCCCAGGAGACTCAGCCCAACCCTGGGAGAGTCTTCCTGGCTTGTTAGGCGAGGAAGACAGTGAAGAAAACTGGCTGTCCCTTTGCAGGGCCTACTCTGCCTTATATCCTCCTGTCAGGGTCACTCCCTCTGGGTAGTGAAGCCATCCCAACAGTAAAAGGACCCAACTCAAACTGAAACTTCCCTCTAGGGGGGTCTTCCTCCTCTCTCTCTGCCAACTTGGGTAGTGAGGTGCCCACCTCCCCTACTCCAAACTTTGCTAGGGCAACACCTAGCTTACCCAAAGAGGTCACCCAACACTTGAGCAACCCCGCCAAGACCAATAGGGTCAGGGGGCCTACTTTGCTATTGGCCCTGGGGTCTGCCTCCCAGGCCAAGTACAGTGCTGCCAGGAAGGCTAGCACCCAGCAGAGGCTACTGACAGCTGTCAGTACCCAGAACCACACCCTAAGCTCTCCACTGACAGGTGGCTGAGCTGCTTTAGGGGCATCTTTGGGGTCCTGGCACCCCTCTTGCTGTCTAGAGTGGGGGGCTACCACCTCCTGTGGTAGACACCCTCCTTCCACTCTCCCTTCTGTCAGTGCAGGGGCAACACCTTGCATCTGGACAGCTGCCTGACTACTCAGGACTTCCTTGGGGTCAGGTGAGGCCTCACCAGTGCCAACTCTGGGCTCCCCCCCTACTGGGGCAGAAGGCCCTTGGCTCCCTGGAACTCTCTTTAAGAGTGGCCTACCCTTCCTTTTCTTCTTTCCTTTTCTTGGGGACCCCTGTCTCCTAACTGTAGGGACTGACTCCCCAGGACTTTGGGTTGGGGGGGCGCCCTGGGCGACCACCCCATCTGTGACCAGACTCACCTCTGGGAGGTCATTGCCCAGGATACAATCTAGGGGAAGGTCAGCACTGACTACCACCCTAATCCAGTCAAGGATACCCTCCCTTTCTAGGGGCACTATGGCTACAGGTTTGGAGGTGACCTCCCCTGTGGCTATCCTGACTTTCTTTGTCTTTCCTGGGACATACATGTCTGGGGTCACTAACCGGTCACTCACTATAGTGTGACTGGCACAGGTGTCCCTCAGGCCAGTGGTAGGGATCCCATTCACTTGAATGTGGTGGAAGTGCCTACTCCCACCCTCAGGGATCACCAGCTTACCATCTGGTCCTGTCTCCCAGCACAATGCTAGGAGGACTTCATCATCTGAGGAATCCTCCTCTATGGCTACACTGGACAGCCCAGTGCTAACCACCTTCCTTGGACAGGCTGCATCTCCTCTGAAGTGACCTGTCTTCTGACAGTCAAAGCAAGCCCTACTGTCCAAGAGTTGTTTTAACCCTGGGTCTCCCTGTCTCTGCTTGTCAGAGTGGGAGTGGGATTTACTCTCCTCCTTCTTAGGGTTCTGGGGTACAGAGGGAGTCTCTGTGGTGGGCTTACCACCTCCCTCCTTAGGTTTTTGGGGACCTATCCCCCCATTCTTGGAGTCTCCCCCCTGGGACTTGACAACCACCCTGGTTCTCAACCACTCATCAGCTGCCTCCCCTAGCTCTCTAGGGTTGGTCAGCTTAGAGTCCACTAGATGCTGGCGTAACCTTTCCTGGATACAATTGGTCAAGATGTGCTCTCTCATGATCAGATTGTATAACCCCTCATAAGTATTTACTTTGTAGCCAATAATCCAGCCCTCTAGTGCCTTTAGTGAGGTGTCTACAAAGTCAACCCAAGACTGGGTACTGACCTTCTGGGTGTCCCTGAACTTCATTCTATATTGCTCTGGGGTCAGACCAAACTTCTTGGCTAAGCACCTCTTCATACTAGGGTATGAATCTGCCTCCTCCCCCCTTAAGGTCAGAAGCCTATCCCTCCCTGAGTTGGGGACCAACTCCCACAAAAGGGAACCCCAGTATTGAGGCCTAACCCTTCTCATTTGGAGTGCCCTCTCAAAGGCCCCTAGCCACTTATCTATGTCATCCCCCTCTACATAAGCAGGAACTACCCCCTTGGGTAATCTGGGGCAAACTCCCCCACCCATGGACACCTCAGCTTCTTTATCGCTGCTTCCATCTCTTTTCTCTTTGTATGCCCACTTTTTCTTTTCTAGGGCCAGCTTCTCTGCTTCCAAAGCTGTGTATGCTAGCTGGGCCTCCAGCTCTCTTTCTCTGATGGATGGGTTCTCTCCTCCTGAAAGGACCCCATTCCCACCACTAGCTTTGGATCTGCCCCTAGTGACTGTATTTACTGAGGACCGTTCTTCCTCATCCTCACTTGGGCTCAGATGCCTTCCCTCCCCTGAGTGGTTAGAGCTTGCATCCTCCCTTCTTTCTCCCTCCTCTGGAGCTTCTTCTGACTCTACCTCTTGGGCCTCAGCCCATGCTGTCAGGGATGTGATCAGGATTTGCTTCCTGAGATCAGTGGTTGCAGGCAACCCTCTTTCAATACACAACCCCCTAAGCTGGACTACTGTCAGTGTGGGTAGGCTAGCCAGATCAAGCTCCATGGTTCCCTAGTTTTGTGTCAACAAAAACTTTTTGCAAAAATTGGAAACAAGAATTTAGAAAAATTAAAAAAATTCAATAATTGAAATTAATCCAAATTAAAAATTAAAAACAATTTTTGCACTAGGACAATTTAAAGGATTTTTAATTTGTTTTACCCAAAACTGTAACGTGATATTGAACACAAGTACAGGATCCCGTCGCTGCTTCCAATTATGTTGGAAAATGGGTTATTGGTAGGGCAGGTAGGTACCTACACCTAGCAACAAGCCACTAACCTCCACCTAGGTACAGTTAGGTCTCCGTAAATTAATCCCAGCTCAACCCTTGGTAGCTTGGCAACGAGCGTCAAGGCTTAACTTAGGAGACAAAGTGTAAAGCATTCAAATATCACAAAACAGTAATTAAATAAAACACAGGAAACAGTTTAAAAATCCAAAACCAATTTATAAAAATAGCTTATATTTTTATCTTTAAAATGACACAAAAACGATTAAAATCGGTTCAGGGGAACCAGAGATATGAATTTTTAAAGTATTATTATTTTCTAGCGCTTAGAAACAAAAAGCGCCAATCGGGTCATCTGGTTGCACCTCGACCGGGGCAAAGTCAAACTTTCAGGCCGACCGCGATGGAGCCCTGCTCGGCTACAGGTCGCGGGAGGCCTCGGTTAAAAAGTTACCTTCTGACTTAGTCTTTATTTTGAAGTTTTTCTTCACCGGGACGAACCTGCCAGTTGAATCCGACCTCCTGGAGCCCTTGTCCGGATACGCGATGTGGGTTTCCTCGGTGGAGACTTTTACCTTCGGACTTAGTCGTTTTTTCGAGATGAAAATCCTTCGATCGGGGTAAACCTGGATCTTGATCCGACGTCCAGGGAGCCCTTCTCGGATACGATGGCTGGGAGGTCCCGGTCAACTTTTTACGTTCGGACTTAGTCTCTTTTTTGGATGTTTTTCTTTACCGGGACGAACCACGAAGTCAGGCCGGGTCGCGGTTGAGGCAAGCCGGCTAGAATTTCCGCGGCGGGTCGGTCCCTCTCTGGAGCTTTTTTCCAAAAATTCTCAAATCTTTTCCAAACTTCTGGGGCTTCACCCAGATGTTCTTTTAAGGTTCTTTTGGGGTACACAGCTCACCCCAAGGGTCCAGAAGTTCTGTGATGGTCCTTGAGGGGTGCGGACTTCAACTCCCAGAATGCACCTGGCGCAAACTCCTTTTTGGCCACTGGACAGTGGTCAGCTGGTCGCTTTCTTCAGGAGTTGGTGCAGGGGACTCTGGTTAGCAATTTTTCACCTGTAGCAAACAGGGAGTCCCTCCTTGAACCAGTTGAAGCCAGGCAAAGTCCTTCTTGTGGTGAAGCCCAAGTGTGCAGCTGGTGCAGTCCTTCTGAGTGCAGGTTCCAGGTGCAGGCCAGGGGTCCAGCAGGGCAGTCCTTCTTCTTCTTTAGTTCCTTTCTTGTTGAATTCTGGAGGGGATCTGAGGTGTGGGGTCAGGTCTGCCAGTTTTATCCTTGCTCCTGGGTGAAAAGCAGGGGGGTCCTGATCCTCCAATCAGGTACAGGGTCGTCCCCCTGTGATGACCACTTCCTGGGAAGTGTGGCAAAAATCCATCCCAGAAGGCAACAGTCTCCAAAAATCCAACATGGATGAATCTGATTTTTGGAGGTTACATCTGGCTGAGCCCACCCACTGGTGTGGCTAAAAATCATAAACACACCCCTCTCCTGCCCTCTCCTAATCTAATCAAGGGGGCACCTAATTGTCTGGGGTTGCAGGATGTGGGGGTGTTGCTGGGTGCTGCAAATGTCCTTCTCTGCCTTTGAAGACCAGTTTGGCAGCCCTCCCCCTTCCTGCCTCACCATCTGCTGAGGGGAGATTCTCTCCCCCAAGCACATTCCTTTGTGTGAAGCCTGGCCACTTCACACCTCATCAAGGCAGCCTGGCAGAAGCTGCTGCAGGCTGGCCAATCAGAGCACAGCAGCAAAAACAATGCAGAGCTGAAATTGGCAACTTTTTAGGTAAAGTCTAAACTTTTTACCTGGACAAGTTATATTAAATCCAACAACTGGAAGTTGTAGGATTTATTACAACAATTAATTTGATACCGAATTCTTGGTATGCAACATTTAAGGAGACTTTAAAATTTAAAATAAAGTCTGCCCATTCTAGCCTATGAAGGCCATTTACTTCAATGAGGGAAAAACAAATTTGGCTGTTTTTACCTCACCAGGGCTTATAAATCTATTTTTATAAAGTCCCTGCTTATAGTTACATGGCACCCAGCCCTTGGGGCACATAGGGCACACCTTAGGGGTGACTTATATGTAAAAATAAGGTAGTTTAAGACTTTGGAAGTACCTTTAATTCCAAAGTCGAATTTGCATATAACTTTAATTTAAAAGCAGCCAGCAAGGCAGGCTTGCTTTTAAAATGACACTGGGCACCTCAGCAATGCACCTAGGTGTGCACCACCTATGCTGTGGTCCCTAAACCTACATGCCCTACCATATACTAGGGACTTATAGGTAGGTTAACTTAGCCAATTATAATTAGCCTAATTTGCATATCCATTTTACACAGAGCACAGGCCCTGGGACTGGTTAGCAGTACCCAGGGCACCATCAGAGTCAGGAAAACACCAGCATAAAGTGGAAAAGGGGGGCAAAAAGTTATGGGGCCTCTGCAATCAGCCCCAGTTTCTCACACAACCCCCCCCCAGCCCACACGCCCAGGAGACTCAGCCCAACCCTGGGAGAGTCTTCCTGGCTTGTTAGGCGAGGAAGACAGTGAAGAAAACTGGCTGTCCCTTTGCAGGGCCTACTCTGCCTTATATCCTCCTGTCAGGGTCACTCCCTCTGGGTAGTGAAGCCATCCCAACAGTAAAAGGACCCAACTCAAACTGAAACTTCCCTCTAGGGGGGTCTTCCTCCTCTCTCTCTGCCAACTTGGGTAGTGAGGTGCCCACCTCCCCTACTCCAAACTTTGCTAGGGCAACACCTAGCTTACCCAAAGAGGTCACCCAACACTTGAGCAACCCCGCCAAGACCAATAGGGTCAGGGGGCCTACTTTGCTATTGGCCCTGGGGTCTGCCTCCCAGGCCAAGTACAGTGCTGCCAGGAAGGCTAGCACCCAGCAGAGGCTACTGACAGCTGTCAGTACCCAGAACCACACCCTAAGCTCTCCACTGACAGGTGGCTGAGCTGCTTTAGGGGCATCTTTGGGGTCCTGGCACCCCTCTTGCTGTCTAGAGTGGGGGGCTACCACCTCCTGTGGTAGACACCCTCCTTCCACTCTCCCTTCTGTCAGTGCAGGGGCAACACCTTGCATCTGGACAGCTGCCTGACTACTCAGGACTTCCTTGGGGTCAGGTGAGGCCTCACCAGTGCCAACTCTGGGCTCCCCCCCTACTGGGGCAGAAGGCCCTTGGCTCCCTGGAACTCTCTTTAAGAGTGGCCTACCCTTCCTTTTCTTCTTTCCTTTTCTTGGGGACCCCTGTCTCCTAACTGTAGGGACTGACTCCCCAGGACTTTGGGTTGGGGGGGCGCCCTGGGCGACCACCCCATCTGTGACCAGACTCACCTCTGGGAGGTCATTGCCCAGGATACAATCTAGGGGAAGGTCAGCACTGACTACCACCCTAATCCAGTCAAGGATACCCTCCCTTTCTAGGGGCACTATGGCTACAGGTTTGGAGGTGACCTCCCCTGTGGCTATCCTGACTTTCTTTGTCTTTCCTGGGACATACATGTCTGGGGTCACTAACCGGTCACTCACTATAGTGTGACTGGCACAGGTGTCCCTCAGGCCAGTGGTAGGGATCCCATTCACTTGAATGTGGTGGAAGTGCCTACTCCCACCCTCAGGGATCACCAGCTTACCATCTGGTCCTGTCTCCCAGCACAATGCTAGGAGGACTTCATCATCTGAGGAATCCTCCTCTATGGCTACACTGGACAGCCCAGTGCTAACCACCTTCCTTGGACAGGCTGCATCTCCTCTGAAGTGACCTGTCTTCTGACAGTCAAAGCAAGCCCTACTGTCCAAGAGTTTTTTTAACCCTGGGTCTCCCTGTCTCTGTTTGTCAGAGTGGGAGTGGGATTTACTCTCCTCCTTCTTAGGGTTCTGGGGTACAGAGGGAGTCTCTGTGGTGGGCTTACCACCTCCCTCCTTAGGTTTTTGGGGACCTATCCCCCCATTCTTGGAGTCTCCCCCCTGGGACTTGACAACCACCCTGGTTCTCAACCACTCATCAGCTGCCTCCCCTAGCTCTCTAGGGTTGGTCAGCTTAGAGTCCACTAGATGCTGGCGTAACCTTTCCTGGATACAATTGGTCAAGATGTGCTCTCTCATGATCAGATTGTATAACCCCTCATAAGTATTTACTTTGTAGCCAATAATCCAGCCCTCTAGTGCCTTTAGTGAGGTGTCTACAAAGTCAACCCAAGACTGGGTACTGACCTTCTGGGTGTCCCTGAACTTCATTCTATATTGCTCTGGGGTCAGACCAAACTTCTTGGCTAAGCACCTCTTCATACTAGGGTATGAATCTGCCTCCTCCCCCCTTAAGGTCAGAAGCCTATCCCTCCCTGAGTTGGGGACCAACTCCCACAAAAGGGAACCCCAGTATTGAGGCCTAACCCTTCTCATTTGGAGTGCCCTCTCAAAGGCCCCTAGCCACTTATCTATGTCATCCCCCTCTACATAAGCAGGAACTACCCCCTTGGGTAATCTGGGGCAAACTCCCCCACCCATGGACACCTCAGCTTCTTTATCGCTGCTTCCATCTCTTTTCTCTTTGTATGCCCACTTTTTCTTTTCTAGGGCCAGCTTCTCTGCTTCCAAAGCTGTGTATGCTAGCTGGGCCTCCAGCTCTCTTTCTCTGATGGATGGGTTCTCTCCTCCTGAAAGGACCCCATTCCCACCACTAGCTTTGGATCTGCCCCTAGTGACTGTATTTACTGAGGACCGTTCTTCCTCATCCTCACTTGGGCTCAGATGCCTTCCCTCCCCTGAGTGGTTAGAGCTTGCATCCTCCCTTCTTTCTCCCTCCTCTGGAGCTTCTTCTGACTCTACCTCTTGGGCCTCAACCCATGCTGTCAGGGATGTGATCAGGATTTGCTTCCTGAGATCAGTGGTTGCAGGCAACCCTCTTTCAATACACAACCCCCTAAGCTGGACTACTGTCAGTGTGGGTAGGCTAGCCAGATCAAGCTCCATGGTTCCCTAGTTTTGTGTCAACAAAAACTTTTTGCAAAAATTGGAAACAAGAATTTAGAAAAATTAAAAAAATTCAATAATTGAAATTAATCCAAATTAAAAATTAAAAACAATTTTTGCACTAGGACAATTTAAAGGATTTTTAATTTGTTTTACCCAAAACTGTAACGTGATATTGAACACAAGTACAGGATCCCGTCGCTGCTTCCAATTATGTTGGAAAATGGGTTATTGGTAGGGCAGGTAGGTACCTACACCTAGCAACAAGCCACTAACCTCCACCTAGGTACAGTTAGGTCTCCGTAAATTAATCCCAGCTCAACCCTTGGTAGCTTGGCAACGAGCGTCAAGGCTTAACTTAGGAGACAAAGTGTAAAGCATTCAAATATCACAAAACAGTAATTAAATAAAACACAGGAAACAGTTTAAAAATCCAAAACCAATTTATAAAAATAGCTTATATTTTTATCTTTAAAATGACACAAAAACGATTAAAATCGGTTCAGGGGAACCAGAGATATGAATTTTTAAAGTATTATTATTTTCTAGCGCTTAGAAACAAAAAGCGCCAATCGGGTCATCTGGTTGCACCTCGACCGGGGCAAAGTCAAACTTTCAGGCCGACCGCGATGGAGCCCTGCTCGGCTACAGGTCGCGGGAGGCCTCGGTTAAAAAGTTACCTTCTGACTTAGTCTTTATTTTGAAGTTTTTCTTCACCGGGACGAACCTGCCAGTTGAATCCGACCTCCTGGAGCCCTTGTCCGGATACGCGATGTGGGTTTCCTCGGTGGAGACTTTTACCTTCGGACTTAGTCGTTTTTTCGAGATGAAAATCCTTCGACCGGGGTAAACCTGGATCTTGATCCGACGTCCAGGGAGCCCTTCTCGGATACGATGGCTGGGAGGTCCCGGTCAACTTTTTACGTTCGGACTTAGTCTCTTTTTTGGATGTTTTTCTTTACCGGGACGAACCACGAAGTCAGGCCGGGTCGCGGTTGAGGCAAGCCGGCTAGAATTTCCGCGGCGGGTCGGTCCCTCTCTGGAGCTTTTTTCCAAAAATTCTCAAATCTTTTCCAAACTTCTGGGGCTTCACCCAGATGTTCTTTTAAGGTTCTTTTGGGGTACACAGCTCACCCCAAGGGTCCAGAAGTTCTGTGATGGTCCTTGAGGGGTGCGGACTTCAACTCCCAGAATGCACCTGGCGCAAACTCCTTTTTGGCCACTGGACAGTGGTCAGCTGGTCGCTTTCTTCAGGAGTTGGTGCAGGGGACTCTGGTTAGCAATTTTTCACCTGTAGCAAACAGGGAGTCCCTCCTTGAACCAGTTGAAGCCAGGCAAAGTCCTTCTTGTGGTGAAGCCCAAGTGTGCAGCTGGTGCAGTCCTTCTGAGTGCAGGTTCCAGGTGCAGGCCAGGGGTCCAGCAGGGCAGTCCTTCTTCTTCTTTAGTTCCTTTCTTGTTGAATTCTGGAGGGGATCTGAGGTGTGGGGTCAGGTCTGCCAGTTTTATCCTTGCTCCTGGGTGAAAAGCAGGGGGGTCCTGATCCTCCAATCAGGTACAGGGTCGTCCCCCTGTGATGACCACTTCCTGGGAAGTGTGGCAAAAATCCATCCCAGAAGGCAACAGTCTCCAAAAATCCAACATGGATGAATCTGATTTTTGGAGGTTACATCTGGCTGAGCCCACCCACTGGTGTGGCTAAAAATCATAAACACACCCCTCTCCTGCCCTCTCCTAATCTAATCAAGGGGGCACCTAATTGTCTGGGGTTGCAGGATGTGGGGGTGTTGCTGGGTGCTGCAAATGTCCTTCTCTGCCTTTGAAGACCAGTTTGGCAGCCCTCCCCCTTCCTGCCTCACCATCTGCTGAGGGGAGATTCTCTCCCCCAAGCACATTCCTTTGTGTGAAGCCTGGCCACTTCACACCTCATCAAGGCAGCCTGGCAGAAGCTGCTGCAGGCTGGCCAATCAGAGCACAGCAGCAAAAACAATGCAGAGCTGAAATTGGCAACTTTTTAGGTAAAGTCTAAACTTTTTACCTGGACAAGTTATATTAAATCCAACAACTGGAAGTTGTAGGATTTATTACAACAATTAATTTGATACCGAATTCTTGGTATGCAACATTTAAGGAGACTTTAAAATTTAAAATAAAGTCTGCCCATTCTAGCCTATGAAGGCCATTTACTTCAATGAGGGAAAAACAAATTTGGCTGTTTTTACCTCACCAGGGCTTATAAATCTATTTTTATAAAGTCCCTGCTTATAGTTACATGGCACCCAGCCCTTGGGGCACATAGGGCACACCTTAGGGGTGACTTATATGTAAAAATAAGGTAGTTTAAGACTTTGGAAGTACCTTTAATTCCAAAGTCGAATTTGCATATAACTTTAATTTAAAAGCAGCCAGCAAGGCAGGCTTGCTTTTAAAATGACACTGGGCACCTCAGCAATGCACCTAGGTGTGCACCACCTATGCTGTGGTCCCTAAACCTACATGCCCTACCATATACTAGGGACTTATAGGTAGGTTAACTTAGCCAATTATAATTAGCCTAACTTGCATATCCATTTTACACAGAGCACAGGCCCTGGGACTGGTTAGCAGTACCCAGGGCACCATCAGAGTCAGGAAAACACCAGCATAAAGTGGAAAATGGGGGCAAAAAGTTATGGGGCCTCTGCAATCAGCCTCAGTTTCTCACAACACCCATTTCGTTTTGATGCTGCCCCAGATTCACAAGATTTTGCAAATCTGAGGCAGCGCCAAAAACAAACGCCATCCCAGGGGTGGCGTTAGCATGGCACAAGGTTTTGCTCTTTCTATCTGCTGTATTCTGCAGCACACAGAGAAAGAGCAAATCGCCATTGAGGGTTTTTTTGTGCAGGAAGTGACACCCTCCTGCACAAGAATAAT
This sequence comes from Pleurodeles waltl, assembly GCF_031143425.1. Taxonomy (NCBI): domain Eukaryota; kingdom Metazoa; phylum Chordata; class Amphibia; order Caudata; family Salamandridae; genus Pleurodeles; species Pleurodeles waltl. The sequence continues at coordinate 1,065,168,129 of NC_090447.1, forward strand.
CTCTTCCGCAACTCAACCATCCTTGCACCATGGCACAAGGGTGGCTGCGTTGGTGCTCGGCAGAACATTTAGGCCCTCATTATAACCCTGGTCGTGAGTGATAAAGTGGTGGTAATACCGCCAACAGGCTGGTGGTAATTACCGCCAAATTATGACCAAGGCGGGGATAACTCCCATAGGCAGCCAATGTACCAGGGTGGAAACAACACTTAACACGGCGGTAGCTGGCAACAGCCAGGTGGGAGACAAGGTACTGCCAACCATATTATGACACAGGAAACCACCACCTTGTCTGGGAGGTACCAATGCCATCAAAAGCCTAGCGGAAACACATCAGTGAAGAGAAAAGACTCACCATCGGAGACACAGGGAAGAACAATGCCACCATGGAACTCGAACTGCAAGTTTTCCCGATGAACTTCTATGTTATGCTCCACCTGGAACACCAAATCCTACGAAGACGGCGATGGTGAGTATAGCCGCATAGCACATAAGGGAGGGAGGGAGGGAGGAAACCGAGAGTGACACACACGCATATGACACACACCGACACACACACACACCATAAACATGTCCAGCTGCACATGAAAAACAATTTGCTTACACGGCAGAATAATGCAGGACAACAGGAATGCACAAAAGTGAATGTATTAATATCAACAGCTAATAAATTATCGAATTGTCTGTGAAACAGATTTGTACACATATACACAAAGGGACACTGCCCAGTCCAATGTTCAAAGGGCCCACATGGCCACAGGGCACAGTCCAAGGCCCAACTTGAATACTGACCTTATCTGGATAGAACTCTGCAGGGTCATCAGTTGGCAAGTGGGCAGGCACCTCGGGGGGCACCTCAGCCGGAGTCAGGAAAAAGCCCACTGGTTCTGGAGGGGGCTCCATGCCAATTGCTCTGTCCTGGGGAGTGCAAGGCCACAGTCTCTGGAGTGGGTGACTTGGCCACTGGTTCTGTAGGGGGGCCTCATACAGCAGTCCCTGGAGGGTGGCCTACATGGGGTCTGCTGGTGGTGATGGCTTCATGTTGGTGGCAGATGGAGGTATCTCCTGGGCAGCCTCTGCAGTTGGTGATGGCTGCAGTGTGGTGGCAGATGTCTCCTGGACAGCTTCTGCAGTTGGTGATGGCTGGTATAGTACCTCCTGGGAAGCCACTGCAGGTTGTGATGGCAGCACTTCATCAGCTGGCGGTGGGGGCCCGTGACCAATGGTGGTGGTGGAGGTGTCACCCTGACAGCCTCTGCTAAAGTAGAGGGCTTTGTCCCCTCCATGACATGGATTCCTTAACATTACTAGCAGGGGTTGATGGCTTCTTCCCCTTCTGGGTTGGAGGTGCAGGCTCCTTCCCTTTCTTGGCTGGAAGTGCAGGCTCCTTCTCCTTCTTGCTGCCTGCAGTTGCAGGTTCCTTTCCCTTCTTGCCTGGAGGTGCAGGCTGTGCAGGCTCCTTTTCCTTCTTGCCTTGAGGTGCAGGCTCTTTCTGCTTCTTGCCTGGCAGTGTGGTATCCTTCCCACCACAACTAGGTGGTGCTATCACTGTCCCCGTGGGCTGTTTGTCTGGGGTGTGGGCTGGGACAATGCAACCCTGCTCTTATGGGCAGGACGGGGGGAAGGGGAAGGAAGAGGTCAAGTTGGGAAAGGAAAATCTTCTTAGGGATGGTGGGGCGGGAGGAGGGAGGAGTGATGGGAGAGGACGTTGAAGGAGGTGCTGGATTTGGGTGCGGGTGCATGAGCTGTATGCTAAAGTGAGGTGGATGGCTGTTGGGTGTGTGAGTGCTTGCGTTTGTGTCCTTTAGGAGGGGGGACAGACAGGGTGGGCGAGGACACAGGGCACCTGTGCATGGCTGTTGTGAAGGTTTCTGCCAGTGAGGTGTGTGTTCTGCTTGGTGTGGTGATGCTGGTAGTGGATGATGATGTAGTGCATGCAGGAACCAGGTGGGAGGTGGTGGAAGAGGAGGAGGAGGAGGGGGAGACAGTGGAAATAGTGGATGTTGGTGTGTCTGCAACTGGATGGTGTTTGTGTGAGTGCCTGTGGGATGAAGTGTGGTGCTTGTGTTTGCCTGTGACACTCTTGTGCGTTGTCTTGTGTGCATGCTCGTCTGCCTGTGCAGTGGAAGTTGGAGGGGGGAAGGTAGAAACAGGGACAAAGGCTGCCAGCAGAGAGGAAGCCAGAGCCTGAATTGATTTCTGTAGGGCCACCAATCCAGTGTGAATGCCCTCTAGGAATGCATTAGATTGTTGCATCTGGGCTTCCAGCCCCTGGATGGCATTCAAAATGGTTGGCTGCCCTGCAGAGATGGATCTCAGGATGTCAATAGCCTCCTCACTCAGGGTAGCAGAGCTAACTGAGGCAGGGCCTGAGGTGCCTGGAGTGAAGGAGATGCCCACCCTCCTGGGAGAGCGGGCACGGGCAACTCAATGAGGGTCTGCTGGGAGGTCTGTGCTGGTACGAGGGTGGCGGATATACTTGTATCTGGAGTGGTCACAGAAGTGTCTGCCACCACCAAGGAGCTTCCATCAGAGGAGGTATCTGTGTCAGAACTGTCCCCTCCAATCTCCGTCATGGTGCTCCCCTCTCCCTCCTTCCCACTAGTGCCCTCAGGGTCAGTGGACTCTGCCTCCTGGGTCCTGTGGGATGCAGTTCCCTCCGTCACCGGTGCCTCTGCTCCTCCACCAGATGATGCTAATGCACATAAGGACAGGATGACAAAAGAGAAACGGGGGGGAAGAGACAAAGGATACACTTGATCATTGGCTGTACCACCACCACCGTTGGCGTACACAGCACCCTCACACACAGGAAACAGGCCTACGCAATATGCGATAGCACTACCAGAGAAATAGTTAGTGGCCAAGGCATGGGGAGGGGCACACACCGCCAAGTGCAGCACACCTGGGACCCATGCAGCCCTGACCAGTAGTGGATGCTTACATGGTAGGTAGGCAGTAGTATCCCTTTAGAACTCTAGCCACAAGAGGACCTAAGCGGCTACGTCAGGCCTGGCCTACGGGCACCCACTGACACACATTCACCACCTGGATACCGCCCCTCCACGCTTAAGTTGTAATAATGGGCACTGTACTCACCCCCTTGTGGCTGCTGTGATGACCTCAAGTGCCCATCCAGCTCTGGATAGGCCACCACCAGTATGCGGACCATCAGGGGGGTCAGGGTTCGACGGGCACCCCTTCCTCATTAGGAGGCTATCCCCAGCTGGGCCTCCGCCGACTTCCGTGCCCAGCTCCTCAGATCCTCCCACCGTTTGTGACAGTGGGTGTTCTGCCTGCGATAGACCCCAGGGTTTGCATCTCCTTGGTGATGGCATGACATATACCGTTCTTTTGATGGGCGCTGACCTGCAGAGACAATACACACAGGAAAATAGATTTAGACAAACAGTCCTGCTGTGAAACATATGGCCCACCATACCCATTTCCATCACCTTTTACATACACATGGCCCAGCACACAATGTGTATGCTGCCCAGAGGTCATCCACCCACACCCCTTATACGAGGCCTCCACACACACCACTCCATGCATTCATGCCACATGCATTGCGTCCACAGTGTACTCACCTGTTGCTCTGGAGGCCCATACAGCAGTCTGTACTGGGATAGGATCCCATCCACCAGTATTTTCAAGTCCTCCCATGTGAAGGCTGGGGCTCTTTCCCCAGTCACACAGGCCATGGTAGGTTCCAGACACAGGTCACAGCAGCACATGCAGTGTAGGTCCTCTCCTGTGGAAGGTCAAGTAGCAAGTGAGGAATCAAATAGAAAATGGCAGTCACGTCCACGGCAGTGCATACCATCACTGCTGGCATAGATCACCCATTGGCCACTGTAATCCATAGGTCCCAATTATAACCAATGAGGAGTTGCACGGCCGTTCCCGATCGCCTCCCGCAACGGCGCACAACGTCAGCGGAATTACCTCACTTCCACCTGTCCCTCCACACAGGACAGGCGAACGCCATTTCAGGGGGTGGCATGCCCTGGAAAATTGCTGTGTCACTGGTGATATTAGGACATACTGGACAAATCACACTGACCCATTACAAGTTAACAGGATGCAAAGCTCTGTTGTAGCTCCATTGTTTGATTTGTGACCGGGTCCTCACTCTTTTGTCCCTTAGATTCCTACCGATGCAGATGAATAGGAGATGGAGACATACCCACGTGTACAGACCCCTGGTAGACTTGGCAACACCGGAGAACAGGCACATTATCCTCACCTATAGACTTGTCAGGGCCACAATCACGGAGCTGTGTGCCCAATTGGAGCCTGACCTGATAGTTGCTATCCATCATCCCACTGGGATCCCCCTCTTGTGCAAGTGCTATCAGTGCTTCATTTCCTGGCAACTGGTTCTTTCCAAGTGACAGTGGGCTTGGCAGCAGGAATGTCACAGCCAATGTTCTCAAACAGGAGTGTTGTCTGCCCTGAATAACCACATGTGCAGCTACATTGTTTTCCCCCAGGTTGAAGATGTGGCCACATTGAAGGCCAAATTCTATGCAATGGGACATATCCCCAACATAACTTGGGCGATTGATGGAACACGTATTACAGTTGTCCCCCCACTAGAATGAACAGGTGTTCAGAAATCGGATATGGGTATGGTGTGGGCCATATGGGATAGTGTGTGACTAAATGTTGTCCCTCAATATTTCAGGTGACTCTGGTTACCCCAACCTATCATGGCTGCTGACCCCTGTGAGGAATGCCAGGACAAGGGCAGAAGAACGTTATAATGAGGTCCATGGGTGAACTTGAAGGATAATTGAAAGGACATTTGGCCTCCTGAAGGCCAGGTTCCGGTGCCTCCATCTGACAGGTGGATCCCTGTGCTACTCACCCAAAAAGGTCTGCCAGATTGTGGTGGCATGCTGCATGTTGCATAACATGGCCCTCAGACGCCATGTCCCATTCCTGCAGGAGGAGGAGGTTGGAGATGTCCGTGTGCCAGCAGTGGACCCTGTGGACAGTGAGGATGAGGAGGCAGAGGATGAGGACAACAGAACATCTGTGATCAGACAATACTTCCAATGACACACATGTAGGACAGTGTTGCGTCACATTTCAATGACATTTGTTTGAATTTCTGTGGCACCAGCATGCTGAAATTTCCCACTTCTATGACCACTTACTGTTCCCTCTGGCAATTCATTTTGCAGATGTTGGTGACCTCACATATACTCCTGGTGTGATCACTGCAGCCAGCTACAGGTCATTAATCTATGCTCATTTTCTGTACAGTTGAATTGCAATATTTGCACCTGTTTCAATGTATGCACAATTAATATACAGGACATACTCCAAACTTCTTTTTTTTTCCAAGGGTGTTTATTAAATTGTTACAATATGGAGGGGCAAGTGCAATGGGATGGGGTAATGATGGAGGAAAGTCCAGGGTATTGTTCTAGTCTGTTTGTAGCACAGGTGCATTGTCCAAGGGGACATAGGGAGGGGAGCAATGGCAGTTCAAGGAGTACAGGGTGACTGAGTAGGACACAAGGGTGACAATCAGGAAAGTCTCATTTCCTTGCGGGGTCTTGGCAAGTGTCTTCTGTCTGCATCGCAGGGAACGTTTGTAGGGTGGTTCACCTTCTGCAGGGGGAGGGGTGCTGGGAGCCTGTGAGCCCTGTGGCAGGGCCTCCTGTCCACTAGCTGTAGCGGAGATGGAAGGCTGTTCAGATGTCTGGCTAGTGGAAGGGGACCGCTGTTGTGTGACTGCCTCCCTCATAATATTGGCCATGTCTGCCAGCACCCCTGCTATGGAGATCAGGGTGCTGTTGATGGCCTGCAAGTCCTCCCTGATCCCCGGGTACTGTCCCTCCTGCAGTCGCCTGTTCTCCTGCACATTGTCCAGGATCTGGCCCATTGTGTCCTGGGAATGTTGATAGGGTCCCAGGATCTCTGCAAGTGCCTCCTGGAGAGTCGGTTCCCTGTGTCTGACCTCCCCATGGCACACAGCACTCCACCCATTTGACCTGTTGGGTGGTGCCTCTTTCCCCTGAACCGTGTGCCCACTGCCACTGACCCCAGGTCCCTGATTGTCTTGGGTATGAGGTGTACCCTGGGGTCCCTGTAGAGGTGGATACACTGCTGATTGATGTGTCCTGGAGACAGAGGTGTGGATACGTTGGGTGGGTGCTGTGGTGGTGTTTCCTGAAGGGGGAGGCTCTGTGGTGATGTGTGACTGGGCCTGGGTAACCGGCTGTCCAGAGGTCCCTGAGGGGCCAGGTAGGTCATCCTCATCCTGCAGACCAGAGTTGCTGTCATCACTGTGGGCTTCTTCTACAGGGGGCAATGGATATTGCTGGCACCTCCTCTCCGCTGACATTGGCTGGGGTCCCTGTGGGAATGTAAATGATGTGTTATGGTTTCTGTGTCTGACATATTGTGCACCTGTGGCTTCCCCTCTTTGGTTTTATTTACCCTGGCAGCTTTCACTTGTGTATGTTGGTGTATGGTGGGATGATTAGTTCTCTATAGTGTGCATGCTTTAGTGATGTGTGCCCATGCAGGGCTGTGAGTGGTGTCCATGCGTTAGTAGAGTGTGCAAGGCTTGGCATTGGGATTAGTGAGATGTGATGGTGGGGTGTGTGGGATGGAGTAGAGTGATGGGAGTGAGGGTGGGGGTATGTGATGGCATGCATGTAGGGGCGTAGTAGTAGTAGAGAGATGACTTACCAGAGTCCAGTCCTCCTCCTACTTCGGCCACGCCCTCAGGATGCAGGATTGCCAAGACTTGCTCCTCCAAAGCTGTTAGTTGTGGGGAAGGTGGTGTGGGTCCACCGCCAGTCCTCTGTACATCGAGCTGGTGTCTTGCTGCAATGGAACGTACCTTCCCCCGTAGGTCATTCCACCTCTTCCTGATTTCATCCCTAGATCTTAGGTGCTGCCCCACGGCGTTGACCCTGTCCACGATTCTCTGCCATTACTCCATCTTCCTAGCTATTGATATCTGCTACACCTGTGCTCCAAATAACTGTGGCTCTACCCTGATAATTTCCTCCACCATGACCTTTAGCTCATCCTCTTTGAAACGGGGATGTCTTTGTGGTGCCATAGGTGTTGTATGAGGTGTGTACATGAGGGTGTGTTGGGTAATGTGTTGGGGTGTGTGATGTGGGGTGCGTGAGTGGTGTATAGGTATGAATAGTGTGTGGCTCTAGTTGTGTTTGTGGTCTTGATGTCTCTCTGCTGGCAATGGTTTGGAATGGTAAAGGATTGTGGATACTGTGGGTGTGTGTTTTATAGTGGTGTGGGTGTGGTGTGTGTATTGGTGTCAGGTGTGTGTTGTTTGAATTGTCCAATGTGGTGTTGTTTTGTTTGTGTGTGTCCATTTTGAGCGCTGCGGTATGTACCGCCAAAGGTTTACTGCCATTGAATGTCCGCCATGGTGATTTGTGGGTCATAATGTGATGGACATAGTTCTGTTGGCGTAGCGGTGTTGGTTTTGATACCGCCACTTTATCACTGACCTTTGGGCTGGTGGATTTGTATATGTTGCTGTATGCTGACGGATTGGTGTGTGTGTGTTATAATATGGTGAACGGATATCTGCTGTGGCGGCGGTAAGTTGGCGGCAGTCAGCGTGGCGGTAAGTGGGATTTATCGCCAATGTCATAATGAGAGCCTCTGTCATTTTGGACTTCCATAGCCTGTGATCTCAGAACGAAAACTGAATAGCTTTTTGTCTGCAGTGAGACATACCTTGACATGGAAGTCACCAAAAAATTAATACAACCTCAGAAGAACAAACGTGTCAAAATATATCAACTACAACCCTGTCATTCTAAATATGTGGAATGCAAATTTCAAACTTCCATCTTGTTGCAGATTAAACATAAAAAAGGCAGAAAAGACAGAGATGAAAGAGATGTGGGAACAGATTTCAGCAGAAAAGAGCATCAATAACATATTGTACAGTTTTAGTTTGAAAATGTTTTAGCAGAGGGATATTGGTTCTCATGAGTACATGGTCAAAAGAATTTGTCTGGGTAAGCTTAGGCCAGAAATACAATATGTTGCAGAAGTTGATCCTAAGAGTACAGACGTTCTAAAGACTAACATGTTGGATACATACCACCCTAGAAGAAATGTTTATCTTGAAAGTATGTGTCTGTATGAAATTCTTCAACATTACACATGCAGAACTAATGCCACTGAGAACATTGAGGAAGATTTGCAGTTACTGGATATCATGGTTGTTTGGTAAGATATAACAAAGGAAATCCAACTAATCACAGGAAACTTAGTTGCTGTCTCCAGACAAAAAGTAATTTATCTACTTGGCGCTTATACAACTCTTCAAACCATGGCTAAATTAGTCAGAACTACTGGCACACTATGACTCTTATGAAGACTCATCAAATGCTGTAAAAGTTAGCATTCAGTGTTCCGTGTTTCCTACATGCTTGAAGATGTTGGATGATGAGGTTGCACAGGAAGAAACCATTGCTGCTGAAATAGCCAAGGATATTTCACGAAGCAGCCAAAGTTATGTACCAGAAAGTTAAGATTCTCTTGGAGAACCAGTAATTCAAAATGAAATTGCTATAGCAATGAATGAAGTGGAAATTGCCATGCAGCAGACAAGAGATGAAACTGTGGATTTTGAACAGTTAGTAGAACAACTGAACAATGAACAGAGAGAAATTTGCAACAAAGTTAAAACTAAAATAGAATATGGATTTCTTCATGATAAAAAAACTTTGTAACTGTGTTACAGATAAACCAATATTGTTGTACAATAGTAGAAAAGCTAGCAATGGCAATAGCTTTCTAATTTAAGGTCTCACAACTTATTTAAAGAAGACTTTTGATTCAAATTTGGCATGTGTAGTAACAGCATCAACAGGATTAGATGCTCATAACATTAAATAAATTACTCTACATTGACTACTAATACAACCTGTTGAATTTGGCAATAATCTGGAATATCAGAAGATATCTGGTGATGCTTTCCATGAAGTATCAAGAGTATTGAAAAAGATGACTCTTCTCATCATTGATGAAGTGAACATGGTATCAAACATAATGCTCACGTTCATACACTTAAAGATGCACCGAGTTTTAAAAGCAAACTATGATGTGCTGTTTGGAGGAAAACATTTAATTGCCTTTGTTGTCATACTTCAACTTACCCCTGAAAAAAAGGACAACCAATTTTCAAAACTCTTCTGCATAATGAAACAAGAAATTGCCTATGAAGAATTGGCAACGTAAACATTTGGTTAATCTTTGAGTACAAATAATTAGTCAAAAAACATGTGCAAAATATCTGATGTGGAATATGGAGAGATACTGAAAGACATTAGAGTGGGAGGTCCTAGAAAACAGGGAGAACATGCTATTGGAAGGCCCCTAATCAGGAGTCTATTAACATCTGCCACAACTGCATCAGAACTAATGTTCAATTTCATTAAAGAAGAACATTTTAAAGTTTGTTTATTGCCAACATTTCAAGAGTGCTCTAACTTTAATGATAAATTACTATAACTGGAGAAAGAAGTCATTTTGAAAGTTACAGCTATTGATAAAATGGGACATCAAGGAGAGGAGTGACAATACTACTAACAGATAATCTACAAGCTAAAACAGCAGGATTAGAAAAGCATTTTCATATCTGCAAAAACTGTCAAGTTATTTTACGACACAATTTAAATGTTGAGGAAGGCAAAGTCAATGGTGTGATGGGTAAAGTTGTTGAATTGATTAATTTTTCAAATAGAGTCGAGGTGGAATGCTTGGCTATACAATTTGATCAGATAGATGGATGAAGAATATTGGCCAGTGTGTTGCACGGTTTTTGCTAGTAAAAGACTTATATATCTGACACCAACAATTTCCACTCTCTTTAGCATATGCAGTAGCGATCCATAAAATACAACGTTTAAGTGTAGATGCTGCTTTGGTTAATATTGGAAGTTCTGTATTCAAAGAAGGAATGTCATATGTAGTATTGTTATGGATCAGAACTTTGGCTGGCTTGTTTTTAATTGACTTTGATGAAAGCAAGGTTAGTACTAACGCAAACAGTATACAATCGGTTAAGATGTCTCTAAGCACCTCATTCAGGGCAGTGCCCTATTTATGAGAAATGTATACTGTGCCCAAAGTAGAATATTACAAAACAGTCCACAGCCCCTTATGAAATGAAAAGACACAAGGACAACACAGACACTGCTAAGAAGAGAAAACTAGAAAATTATATTGAAATTGCTGGATACCAGTTACAAAACAGCTTAGATGTCAACTGCTATGTTAATGTTGTTCTCAACATACTAGTCAATTTACCCTAGGTCGTAAACAAAATGAGCAAAAATCAGATAGGAGAATGTGTTCTGCACTACAGAGTTTGCTGCAACATTTAATGAATTACAGAATTGTGATACATTCTGCTTCAGGAATCCGAGATCTTCCATATATATGTACGTGATCTATAATATTTACTCTGAACACTCAGCAAGTTGCACAGGAGTTTATTACAGTGATGCTTGAAGTCTTAGAACAAAAAGAAGTCAATATTGTTGATCTATTTGGACTCAGTTACAAATGGACCTATGTCTGTGAAGACTGTTCTTATACATCTAGCACCAACATCAACTCTGAAGGATTTCTTTAATTAACGTAAGCAGATTCTAAAAGTGTGCCTTTTGAATAAATTGTATAGACCAAAATATGACCTGTGGAAACTGCAGATCATATCTTGTCTCTATGTTGTTTCTACAAAGAACAGCAAAATACCTTACTGTAATGCTGCAACTACGCAGAGCAGACGGTTCCAAATTGCAAACTTTAAAGCTGGACAAATATCACTTTCAGGAAGAAAATGTACTACTATATCTATCACATTTCATAAAGGAGTTAATATAACCTCTGGACAGTACACTGTATTTGAAAAGCAAAAGTGGATGGACAGAATGCAATGACATCAATCTAAAATACAAACAAAAACTTCCCTCCAAACTACCAAACTCATATCTTCTCTTTATTCAACCAAACTTCTGAAGAGAAATTGCGATTTAAGAAGAGGACGAAGTGTTTCCTATGCATGGTTCATTTGTTTTCTAGATATTATTAAGCCTAATAAGGGTAATCTGTTTAAGAAAGTTATTCAAATCTCAAAACTCCTTTTAGTGTTCCAGAAAAAAGTCAGTATAAGAAGTCAATGCAACTCTGTCTATTTAAAGTGTTTAACCCGAAGAATATACAAATACAGCAGCCTGAAATTGAAAAAAAATGAATTAATCTCAAACTAAAGAAACACGCCCCCTTTTGTTTCTCCAAGCAAACTTGTACATGCCGCTTGGTGAAAAAGACTACTGTGTATGTTTTTCTGAACATGAATCATGAGGTCTTAAGACATAGATTGGACTAGCAGGAATGGTGTTTTCAAGATGATCAATACATTTGAAGACTACCTCAGATTATTTTCAGATATTGTACCAGATATAATAATTGGAGACAAATGTTTAAAACAGCTTATTTAGATCAGTCTAGTGCTTATGAAGCACAATATCAGTTGTTTGTAGTGATCCACTGTGCAGCTTTGTTTTTTTTCCAAAACCAATGATTTTTTTGCCCCACTGCTCAAATGATGATGCTTTATACAAACTATTGTTTAAGATGAAGATGGACAAGACGGAGATCTTCACCCTGAGCCCCACCACCATTGCATGGGATGACTCCCGATAGTCTAGCTCCCTCAGAACTGTACCCTCTCCTACCGAACACACACATAACCTCGGCATCATCTTCGACTCGTCACTTTCCATGACCTGCCAAGTGAATGCAATCTCATCCCCATGGCTCTAGACTCTCAGCCTACTCTGGAAGATCTTCAAGTGGATACCTATTGGCACAAGAAGGATAGTACTCCCATGCATTCATCAGCATTAAACCTGACTATGACAATGCTGTCTGTGCCACAATCAACGAGAAACTCCAAAGTAGACTTCAGAGAATACAGAACACCACAGCCAGACTGATTCTAAACATACCCCACCACGGCCACATTCTGCCCATCTAAGAGACCTACACTGGCTCTCTGTCACCAAGCACATCACTTTTAAGCTCCTGACACACACATGCAAGGTCCTTCACAACATCAGACCTGCCTACCTCAAAAAGCACCTCTCCTTCTACATGCCTCTAGGCAACTCTGCTCTGCTCAACTGTCCCTCACCACCATCCCCAGGCTCAAGAAAAACACAGCTAGAAGAAGATTCTTCCTCTACTTCACCGCCCAGGCCTGGAACATGATGCCGCTCCACCTCTGGCAATCGCCCTTGCTGGCTCAGGTCAGGAAGAACCTCAAGTTCTGGCTGTTCGACTGACCTGTGTCACCCAGCAAGTACCTTGAGAACCCTTGGTTAATAAGCTGTGCTTCATAAATGCTGATTGATTGATTGATTGATTGATGAAGGAGTATAAAAGTTGAGAACAGTAAAACTATGAAATTATATTTGTACTGCACTGCAATTTATTCTTACAGTGTAAGCAATGAATATGGTAATATTTGTCTATGTTTGAAGATTAAATACTAATAGATTGTTATCTTTTTTCTTTTTCAATAGCTGCTGCAGTTCCATGACGTTTAATGAAAAGAGTTCTTCAAACATAGACATATTGGTTTGACATATGCATGGAGTGTGTTTTTAAACATATTGTGCTCTTGTTAAACCTTTCCAATAGTTTCCTCTCGCTTTATCCTATTTATATGTTCTCACCCATATATCACTCATAAAATCACTCACACACATGCACTCTTCCACTCACTCACCCATATGTGAACTCATGCTTTCACTCACAGATACACCCACTGTTGAACTCATTCACTCACCTATACATGCAGCCATGAACTTAGTCATTCACCTATATGTGCACTCTTGCACTTACTCACTCACCCATACACCACACATATACTCTTGCACTCACACATACATGCATTCATGCACTCACTCAGTCACTTATACAGCAAGTAACGTATCCACTCACTCACTCAATACAGGCATTCATACACTCACTCACTCATACATATGCTCATGATCACATTCACTCAGCCATACATGCACTTATGCACCCAGTCAATCACTCGTACACGCACATTCACTCCCTCACTCACATCTGTACGTATGCACTCAGTCAGTCACCCATATGTGCACTTATACACTCACTAACTAACCTATATATGTACTCATACACTCAGTCAATCACCCATACATACACGTATTCACTATATGACTCACCCAATTATTCACTCATGCACTCACTCACTCAGCCATACATGCACTTACACACTCAGTAAATAACCCATACACACACTCATACACTCAGTGACTCACTCATGCATTCACTAACTCACCCATACATGCACTCATGCACTCATGCATTCACTGAATCACCCATACATGCACTCAGTCAATCACCCATACATGCACACATGCACTCTCTCACTCACAAATGCACTCATGCACTCACTTACTCACCCATACATGCACTCATACACTCAGTTAATCACCCGTATACACACTCAGACACTCAATCACTCACTCATACATGCACTCATGCACTCACTGCTTCACACATCCATGCACTCATGCACTCATCTACTCACCTATACATGCACTCATTCACTCACTCACATATACATGCAGTCATACACTCAGTCAATCATCCATACACACACGTACACACTCAGCCACTCACTCATACACACACTCATCCACTCACTCACCCATACATGCACTCACACACTCAGTTACCCACACACACACACTCATACACTCATTCACTCACTCATGCATGCACGCAGTCACTCATTCATACATACAGACATCCACCCACCCATTCACCCATACATGCACTCATACACTCATTCAATCAGTTAAATTCACACTCATACACTCAGTAACTCACTCATGCATACAGTTATGCACTTACTCAGTCATCCATACATGCACTCATGCACTCACTGCTTCACACATCCATGCACTCATGCACTCATTTACTCACCTATACATACACTCATTCACTCACTCACATATACATGCAGTCATACACATAGTCAATCATCCATACACACACTTACACACTCAGCCACTCACTCATACACACACTCATCCACTTACTCACCCATACATGCACTCACGCACTCAGTTACCCACACTCATACACTCATTCACTCACTCATGCATGCACGCAGTCACTCATTCATACATACAGACATCCACCCACCCATTCACCCATGCATGCACTCATACACTCATTCAATCAGTTAAATTCACACTCATACACTCAGTAACTCACTCATGCATACAGTTATGCACTTACTTAGTCATCCATACATGCACTCATGCACTCAGTCAATCATCCACACACACACACACACACTCATACACTCAGTCACTCACTCATGTACTCCCACCCACTCATACCTGCACTCATGTACTCACTCACTCACCCATACATTAACTCATACACTCAGTCAATCACCCATATACACACTCATACAGTCAGTCACTCATTCATTCATGCACCCATTCACTCACTCACTCATGCACACACTCAGTCACTCATCCATACATGCACTCATACACTCTCACTCACTCATACATGCACTCAGACACTCAATCACCATACACACACTCATACACTCAGTCACTCACTAATGCACAGTCACTCACCCATGCATGCATTCACACACTTACTCATACAATCAACCATACACCCATTCACTCATGCATGCACTCACTCACTTACTCAATCACACATACACTAATGTACTCACTCACTTACTCACCCATACATGCACTTATGCACTTATGCACTCAGTCACTCGCTCATGCATCCACTCATGTATTCACTGACTCACACATACATGCCCTCATGTGCTCAGTCACTCACTCAACATGCACTCATGCACTAACTCACTCACACATGCATGCACTCATGCACTTAAGTACCTATATACACACTTATACAGTCACTCACTCATGCATCCACTCAAGCACTTAGTCACTCACTCATGCATGGACTCACTCACTCACCCATATGTGAGCTCATGCTTTCACTCACAGATACACACACTGTTGAGCTCATTCACTCATCTATACATGCAGCCATGAACTCAGTCATTCACCTATATGTGCACTCTTGCACTTACTCACTCACCCATACACCACACATATACTCTTGCACTCACCCACACATGCATTCATGCCCTCATGCAGTCACTTATACAGCAAGTAACGTATCCACTCACTCACTCAATACAGGCATTCATACACTCACTCACTCATACATTTGCTCATGATCACATTCAATCAGCCATACATGCACTTATGCACCCAGTCAATCACTCGTACACACACATTCACTTCCTCACTCACATCTGTACGTATGCACTCAGTCAGTCACCCATATGTGCACTTATACACTCACTCACTAACCTATATATGTACTTATACACTCAGTCAATCACCCATACATACACGTATTCACTATATGACTCACTCAATTATTCACTCATGCACTCACTCACTCAGCCATACATGCACTTACACACTCAGTAAATAACCCATACACACACTCATACACTCAGTGACTCACTCATGCATTCACTAACTCACCCATACATGCACTCATGCACTCATGCACTCATGCATTCACTGAATCACCCATACATGCACTCATGCACTCTCTCACTCACAAATGCACTCATGCACTCACTTACTCACCCATACATGCACTCATACACTCAGTTAATCACCCGTATACACACTCAGACACTCAATCACTCACTCAGACATGCACTCATGCACTCACTGCTTCACACATCCATGCGCTCATGCACTCATTTACTCACCTATACATGCACTCATTCACTCACTCACATATACATGCCGTCATACACTCAGTCAATCATCCATACACACACTTACACACTCAGCCACTCACTCATACACACACTCTTCCACTCACTCACCCATACATGCACTCACGCACTCAGTTACCCACACACACACACACTCATACACTCATTCACTCACTCATGCATGCACGCAGTCACTCATTCATACATACAGACATCCACCCACCCATTCACCCATACATGCACTCATACACTCATTCAATCAGTTAAATTCACACTCATACACTCAGTAACTCACTCATTCATACAGTTATGCACTTACTGAGTCATCCATACATGCACTCATGCACTCAGTCAATCATCCACACACACACACACACTCATACACTCAGTCACTCACTCATGCATCCACTCATGCACTCCCACCCACTCATACCTGCACTCATGTACTCACTCACTCACCCATACATTAACTCATACACTCAATCACCCATATACACCCTCATACAGTCAGTCACTCATTCATGCATGCACCCAATCACTCACTCACTCATGCACACACTCAGTCACTCATCCATGCATGCACTCATACACTCTCACTCACTCATACATGCACTCAGACACTCAATCACCATACACACACTCATACACTCAGTCACTCACTAATGCACAGTCACTCACCCATGCATGCATTCACACACTTACTCATACAATCAACCATACACCCATTCACTCATGCATGCACTCACTCACTTACTCACTCACACATACACTAATGTACTCACTCACTTACTCACCCATACATGCACGTATGCACTCAGTCACTCACTCATGCATCCACTCATGTAGTCAATGACTCACACATACATGCCCTCATGTGCTCAGTCACTCACTCAACATGCACTCATGCACTAACTCACTCACACATGCATGCACTCATGCACTTAAGTACCTATATACACACTTATACAGTCACTCACTCATGCATCCACTCAAGCACTTAGTCACTCACTCATGCATGGACTCACCCATATGTGAACTCATGCTTTCACTCACAGATACACCCACTGTTGAGCTCATTCACTCACCTATACATGCAGCCATGAACTCAGTCATTCACCTATATGTGCACTCTTGCACTTACTCACTCACCCATACACCACATATATACTCTTGCACTCACCCATACATGCATTCATGCCCTCATTCAGCCACTTATACAGCAAGTAATGTATCCACTCACTAACTCACTCAATACAGGCATTCATACACTCACTCACTCATACATATGCTCATGATCACATTCACTCACCCATACATGCACTTATGCACCCAGTCAATCACTCGTACACACACATTCACTCCCTCACTCACATGTGTACGTATGCACTCAGTCAGTCACTCCTATGTGCACTTATACACTCACTCACTAACCTATATATGTACTCATACACATAGTCAATCACCCATACATACACTTATTCATTTAATGTCTCACCCAAATATTCACTCATGCACTCACTCACCCATACACACACTCATACACTCAGTGACTCACTCATGCATGCACTCATGCATTCACTGACTCACCCATACATGCACTCATGCACTCAATCACTCACACATACATGCACTCATACACTTGGTTAATCACCCGTACACAGACTCAAACACTCAATCACTCACTAATACATGAACTCATGCACTCACTGCTTCACCATACATGCACTCATGCACTCAGTTACTCGCCTATACATGCACTCATGCGCTCACTCACATATATATATATATATATATATATATACAGTCATAAACTCAGTTAATCATCCATACACACACTCACACACTCAGCCACTCACTCATACACACACTCATGCACTCACTTACTCACCCATACATGTACTCATGCACTCAGTCACCCATACACACACTCATACACTCATTCACTTACTCATGCATGCACGCAGTCACTCATTCATACATACAGTCATCCACCCACTTACTCACCCATACATGCACTCATACACTCATTCACTCAGTTATATGCACACTAATACACTCAGTAACTCACTCATACATAGTTATGCACTCACTGACTCACCCATACATGCACTCATGCACTCAGTCAATCATCCACACACACACACACTCATACACTGAGTCACTCACTCATGCATCCACTCATGCACTCCCACCCACTCATACCTACACTCATGTACTCACTCACTCACTCACCCATACATGAACTCATACACTCAGTCAATCACCCATACACACACTCATACAGTCAGTCACTCATTCATGCAAGCACCCATTCACTCACTCACTCACTCATGCATACATTTAGTCAATCACCCATACATTCACTCATCCACTCAGTCACTCATCCATACATGCACTCATATACCCTCACTCACTTATACATGAACTCAGACACTCAGTCAATCGCCCATACACACACTCATACACTCAGTCACTCACCCATACATGCACTCATGCACTCAGTCATGCATCCACTCATGCATTCACTGACTCACACATACATGCACCCATGTGCCCAGTCACTCACCCAACATGCAGTCATGCACTCACTCACTGACACATGCATGCAAACATGCACTTAATTACCCATACACACGCTCATACATTCACTCACTCATGCATCCACTCAAGCACTTAGTCACTCACTCATGCATGCACTCACTCACCCATACTTGCACTTATGTGCTCAGTCAATCACACATACACACACTCAAGCACTCAGTCAGTCGCTCATGCATACACATGCACTATCTCTCTCACCTATACATGCACTCATGCTCTCACTCACTTGCCCGTACATGTACTCATGCACTCATTCACTCACATATACATGCACTCATACACTCAATCACCCATATACACACTCATTCAGCCACTCGTGTGTGTATGCACTCAGTCATTCATTCACACATACACTCATGCACTCACTCACCCATTGATGCACTAATAGACTCAGTCAATGTCCCAGGGACCACTCATTCACTCACCTATACAACCATTCATGTACCCAGTCACTGAATAGACCCATGCATACACCCTTACTCATCCATACATGCACTTGTGAAGATAGTTACTCACCCATAAATGCACTCATATGCTCACTCACTCACCCATAAATGCACTTGTGCACTCACTCAACTATAGATGCATTCATATAATCAGTAAATCACCCATGCACCACTCATACACTTAGACATTCACCCATACATGCACTAATGCATGAATCACCCATCCACAAATGCATGTGTGCACTAATTCTACAAACCAGAGAACACTCATACACTTAGAGGCACGGATAGAAGCCCTTCTCACCCATTAGCTTTGCCGTAGCATCATTTTTTTACGCTACAGAGACACTAAACAGAACCTCACCCTGTGCTATATTTACAAAGTGGCACAATGCTAGCATTATGCCAATTTGTAAACCCTTGTGCCACATTACACCTGTGCCAGGTGTAATGTATTCGAGGGGGGTGTTCGCCCATAGGGATGCACAAAAAATGGTGCAGTGAAATTTACAAGATTTCACTGTGTCATTCTAACATAATTTTTTAATACCTGCCTATGGCAGGCATTAAGGTGATTCTAGACTATTTCCGATGGGTCTCCCCGAGCTTTGCTGGACTAGCATAAACATTTTTGGCACTAGTCCAGCAAAGCGCCACCATAGCATAAAAAATGATGATGCTATAGTGCTAACGTGTACCATGTGTGCTGTATTGTAAATACATTGCTACCATGAAGTCATTAGGGGGCCGTAGGGCAATACAAGGAAACTGGGGCACTGGAGCCAATGTGCCACTTCTTTTGTGGAAGTACTTTTTAATTTTTTTTACTTTTCGAAAACTGTGTGCATTTTTTGGTGTTTATTGTAAAACAAATGGCAACAAGGGAAAAAACATTGCAACCAGCAGTGTGAAAATACAAGTTGAAAAAAAATATTTACAAATGAACAAAAATTAACATTTATGCTGGTTTGAAGCGTGGATAATAGTTTCCAAAAGTTGTTTGCCTGCTGTAAGACAGGTATTACAATTTAGGCAATATGTGCAAATACGCCTGAATTGAGGTGTTAAATCAGCACAACTCTTCTCCAGTTCAGATTTTTTTTTTTTTTTTTTTTTACCAGGGGCAGATGATGTTACTTCAGATGTTGAAGGCCCATCTCTTTCTCTGTCCCTCCTTGCCCTTTTCAAACTGTTCCCATGGTAAGTTTTAAGATGATAAAGCATTGAAGTAGTGCTGCAAGAGTACTTCTTATTATTACCTCTTGACAGCGTCTTTTTGCACAAGTTGCATTTTCACGGTGAGCAACAGTTGTGGATCCTCCAGACGGAATGGAAAAAAAATGCCATCCATAACTTCCTTTTCTTTCCACAGGCTCCTCATCAAGTTCAGGGTTTTCACCCACCTCCTGCTGGTCATCTTTATTATTCTCCCACCTCTCCTCTTCATGTTCTGCATTTGCTGCCTTTTAAATAAAATAGCCAAAAAACTAAAGGGTACATGAGATCTCTCAAAGCATACCTGTTCTCTTTCCGAGCCACAATGAAATGGAAGATTCAAGAACTGAAAAACGGGTGGAGACTTCCTATACGTTTAACTGAAAACGGTTTTGTCCAATGAATTTACACTTTTCACGGTCACATGTTTGCAATTAATGACATTGTTGCAACGTTGGACATCACCACAAAAATGGAAAACCTATGTGAAAGTGTTTTAGAACTATAGCAATAACGAAATCATAATTTTAAGAACTGTTAGTAAACAGCCACTGTCAAACAGTTTACACAAAATAACTACATATGTCTTTCAAACCTTTTCTCTGACATACTGTTATCGCATGTCTCGCATTAACTGCGGAAGTAGAGGAATGTACACACATCAACGATGTTGCGAACGCCAGCGTTTCTCTGATTACGTCATTTAAATTGTAAACCTTTTTGCCTTACACAAGAAAATACAATCCAAAATTTCAAACTTATTAAAAAAATACTGGTACAAGATAATTCTCATCAACCATGTCACAATGTATTATGTAATTATTTTGCACATACACTATGGTGGTTATTATGAGTTTGGTGGTGTTGGACCGCCCGCCGGCGGTGGAGGTGCGACTGCTGACAGGGTGGCGGTCCAGACCGCTGTATTATGACTCCGGTAGAAAATGTGAGAAGACCAGCCACTTCACCGCTGCTACTGCCAGAGTGGGAGTGCCGCCACTGACGGTGGTGGCCATCTTCAGGCAGGCAGAAAGGCCCTGCCAGCCCACAGTATTAAGATACACCACACCGCCATGATTTCCGGGGCGGAACCACCACCACCACTCAAAACCTGGCAGAAGTGAGCCGTACATAAGGAAACACTCACCGTAGCGACACAGATGACGACATTGGCGACATGGAGCATGAACTGGAAATCTTCCAAGTGCTGATTCTTGCGATATTCCTTCAGGACCGTTACCACGAAAATGGTGAGTACAGACACCTAGCACACCAGGGAGGGAACAGGACAATTACACACCCACACGCATCCCACACACACATCCCCACGCCCACACACATGCACACCAACACCCTTACACACACACACACACACCCTCACCACCAACACCCCCAATAAACACACACACACACACACACCCAAACTAGGTACACATTCTGTGCAGGTAGACACTTACCTGACACATGCACAGAAACAAAATAGGAGGTGCATACCTGTGTACACGACCCTCCCACATTAAAACACAAGACTGTGTAAGAACATTGCACCAACTTGCGTGTTGGCCAGATATATTAAACAGGAAACTGGAGGCAGAAAAATATGTACAGACAGACAAGGCCATGGGCCAGTCTTCTCAAATTGTCCCGTTGGGACCATAAGGTCCCCACTTGACTCTTACCTCGACCATGACGTCCATAGGGAAGGGGCATCAATGAGGAAGGCAGGCACCTCAGGGAGCAGATGTAGGGGTGGCATGGTGGGGAATCAGGCTTGGAAGGGGGGTACTTTGGCTTCAGAGTGGGTGGGTTTTGTGCTTGCCCTGGGAAGGAGTGGGAGTGGGCTTGGACCGGGGAATGGGAAAGGGATCAGGCCTCCTACATGTTCTTTTCCTCCCTGGGGAAGGGGAACAGGACTGTGAAGGGAGGACTGGGGAGGATTCTGATGAGAAAGGAGTGGATTTGGTGAGGCCAAGGTCGACACGGGAAAGGTAAATATCTGCTTCTTAGGTGCAGATGGAGAGGTTTTGTAGATGGAGAGGTTTTGTAGACAGGTTTGGGAGTGGAGGTTGAGGGAGTAGAAGTATGTGAGAACTACTGTTTGTTCCTCTTGGTCTGCTGTGCAGGATCGGCCACATGGTGTAACTTGACATTGTTGATGGAGACAAAGCGGTTTCCTTTAGAACCAGGCAGCTGTGGTAGAATGACAGTTCTAGCACCGTGTATTCCCAGGACTGGGACCGGTCCATGTTAGGAAGGACTGAACTCCTTTTTCACAGCAACTTTGTCACATACTAGATCCCCAACCCTGTAGAATCCAGCCAGTAGATGTTATTGGTACATCCTCAATTCCTACGGAAGCAGCACTGGCAGAAGCGTTCTCTTCACAGAACTGTTGTAATTCCTGCAAGACAGTGACACTTTCATTTATGTCAAAAGTGTTTCTGCTGCCTCCACGCCAGGACCATCAAGATCTGGAACATACATTCAAGTTCCAAAAAGGCACTCGTCTGAAGTACCACCCCCCCAGGGAGCTTCTAGGCAGATTATTAAGTGCTCTCTGGACTCCATAGAGGTGATTAAGCCAGCTTCGACCAGTACCTAATACTCTGGCTGTTAAGGATTGCTTTAAATCTCACTCTCTTCGCTCCACAACACTATTTCCCTCAGGATAAAAAGGAGACGAGTAATGGAGTTGGAACCCTAACAAAGCCATAGCGTGCCTGAAAGCAGGGCTCTGGTCCGAGTGGAAAGCCAGAACGGCATATCTGCGCTAAAGACTTGCAAATCTTTAATTCCAGTCCATGCGTCAGCCGAGCCTTTTGGCCACACCCACAGAAATCTGGAGCAGGAGTCAACAGCGACTAAAATGTATTTGTATGCACTGTCCGGTGTCAGGAGACCACAATGGTCCAAGTGCACACATTGTAATAGTTTGCTAGAAATTAGGAGGGGTGTCTGCGGTGGGCGTTTGAGAGTGGACCCCTTAATTTGTTGGCAGATATCACTACAAAGGACATACTGCTTGGTCTGTTTGTATAGACCTGGCCACCAATAAGAGCCTGCAATAGTTATATTGTAGCTGCCATACCAGAATGGGCAAATGCAACCCTCTCATGAGCTGCTTTGATCAACTCTGGTCTTAGGTATTTATTGGGAATTACTTTCCTGCACCTGGTATTTTTACTTCTGTGTCTAAGAAGCCTCTGTAGAAGGCTGGCCTGGTTTGTAGTGGGTACCTTGGGTACTTACCCCTTACACCAGGTCCAGTTATCCCTTGTTAGTGAATGTAGTAATGTTCTAGCAGCTTAGGCTGATAGAGGTAGCTATAGCCGAGCAGCTTAGGCTGAACTAGGAGACATGCAAAGCTCATGCAATACCACTTATAGTTACAAAGTACTTATACACAAGCAAAGACAATACTCAGTGTTACCAAAAATAAAGGTATTTATTTGGGTGACACAGTACC
This sequence comes from Pleurodeles waltl, assembly GCF_031143425.1. NCBI lineage: Eukaryota > Metazoa > Chordata > Amphibia > Caudata > Salamandridae > Pleurodeles > Pleurodeles waltl. The sequence goes on from NC_090447.1 coordinate 1,065,191,761, forward strand.
AAAAATATCTTAGAGACAATAATCCTTCTGGAGGTAAGTATTATATACAATATATACACTAGACACCAAAATTAGACAAGTAAATAGTCATAGAACAATGCAAACAGTAGGAAATCCTATAGAATGCAATAGGAGAAAATAGGTCTAGGGGCAACACAAACCATGTACTAAGAAAGTGGAATGTGAATCACAAATTCCCCCCTAGACAAGTGTATTGTGTGCAGAATCTCTGGGAGAGTAATAATACAGTAAAGGTAAGTAAATTACCCCACCCCAGAGCCCAGAAAAGCAGGAGGAAAGTACTGCAAGTTTCCTAAGGACACACTAATCCTCGATTTGTGGGATTTTGCAGCAGCCAACCATGTCTGCAAAGAACAACTGCTGGATTATTGGACCTGAAGATCTGCAAAGGAAGGGGACCAAGCCCATAAGTCGAAAGAAGTTCCAGGAAGGACAGGAGCCCCTGCCAACCCAGAAGAGGGTGCAAAAGAAGAGTCCCCGGTTAGTCGTAGACTGCAGAAATGCACCCGAGGAAGATGCCAGCGGGTTCCTGCATGATGAAAAAAATATCCAACAGGATGAAGATCGTTGCAGATGAGATTTCGTGTTGGAAGGTGCCAGCAAGCCTTGGCTACGACAAAAGTGCATTTTTTGTCAAAGTGGTGCTGGATGGACGCAGGAGGGACCTGGGGGCCTCAACTCTCTGTGAGGAGGAATATGGGGCTCTCAGCACTTTAGAGAGACCTCAGGATACCAGACAGCACCCCAGGAGCCGCAGGACCCGGGTTCAAAGGAGGTGCAAAATGCAGTTCATGCAGCACAACAAAAGAAGGTCCCACACTGCAGGAGAACAACTCAGCGAGTTGAGCATCACAGGGAAGAGTGCTGGAGACTGGGACAGGCTGTGCATGAAGGAAATTTGCAAAGAGTGCACAGAGGCCTCAGGAGGTGAAGAAGACACAATACACAGGGGTGCTATCGCTCTCAGGGAAGGCAAGGTCTTACCTCCTCCAAATTGTGTCAGCAGGACCTCAGGACAGTCTATGTCAATGATGTCCACCCTCTGTGTCCTTAGGAGCATGCTCGTCACTGTGAGAGAAGTCCCAGGGTACCAGTCGTCGCCTTGGAAGGTGCCTGCTTGGAGCAGGGGAGTGGCTCTGTCACTGCACAGGACATTTCTTCAGTCCTTCTGGTGCAGCATGAAGACAGTAGTCCCCAGAGCATGCACACCATGGAAACTGTTGTAGTTGCTGACTTGGAGCTGAGGTTGCTGAAGAAAAGTGTCTCTTGATTGCTGGAATTGGCTCCCCAATACCAGATTTGGAATGGTGGGACAATTCCATGATCTTAGACATGTTACATGGCCATTTTCGCAGTTACCATTGTGAAGCTACATATAGGTATTGACCTATATGTAGTGCATGCATGTAATGGCGTACCCACACTCACAAAGTCTGGGGAAATGGCCCTGAACTATGTGGGGACACCTTTGTCAGTGCAAGTGTGCACTCACACTTAGTAACTTTGCACCTAACCTTCAGCAAGTGAAGGTTAGAAATATAGGTGACATATAAGTTACTTATGTGCAGTGAAAATGGCTGTGAAATAGTATGTGCACTATTTCACGCAGGCTGCAATGGCAGTCCTGTGTGAGGGATTGTCTGAGCTCCCTATGGGTGGCAAAAGAAATGCTGCAGCCCATATGGATCTCCTGGAACGCCAATGCCCTGGGTACCTAGGTACCCTATACTAGGGACTCATAAGGGGGGTCCAGTGTGCCAATTGAAATTGGTAAATGAAGTCACTGGCCTACAGTGACAAATTTAAAAGCAGAGAGAGCATAAGAAGATTAGCAGAGACTCAGTGACACAGTTAGGCACTACACAGGCATACACATTAGGCCACAAACTATGAGCACTGGGGTCTTAGCTAGCAGGATCCCAGTAAGAAAGGCAAAACATACTGACGTATAGGTTTTTATCTATGAGCACTGGGGTCCTGGCTAGCAGGATCCCAGTGACACAGTAAAAACACACTGACACAACACTCACAAACATGCCAAAAGTGGGGGTAACCATGCTAGAAAGAGGCTATGATTGTTTAAGTGTCTGTAGTCTAAGACATTTCTGTATGAATGGTATAGTTTTGCTACAGGGAATAAAGGATTATTCATTGGTGAGACACAGGGTTCGATTATACCCTGGTACTCCGGTTGTGTGAGTATTTCCCTCAGAGGTGCTTTAGCATCATGTTTTATTGGGTACTGGGGATGAGGTTGGAGTTGATTTTTAATTGGAATTACAAGATAGGGGGAATCTTTATCCCACCCTATGTGGTTGCGATATAACAAGGGTGCCTGCACCAATGGCCATTCAAGGGAGTAGGATTCTGCAAGCTCATCGGGAACAAGACGCGAGAAAGAAGGAGCCTCTCCCCAATATGGGTAAATGTGGACAAATTCAGGTGGCCAATCCTTTTTGGCCAGTAGAATATCATAAACGATTACGACACAGTCCCAAAACATTGCGTTGAATGTGCATTCAATGTCCCCTTCTAACTGTATTGTTACTTTGTCCACCCATTCAGGCATGGAGACACGCATGTCCGCAGGTTCATTTTGTAAGAAGTCATCAGTTGCTTTCACCTACAGATGCTCTTGAAGAATCTGGCGAACTATTGTGACCTCTGCTGCGCTGTCTATCAGAGCTATTGCCCATGTCTTGCTCTTCAATAGAACCCTCTTCTTGAGTGGCATGATGAATCGTAACTTCTGCCACTTTTTTCTTTTTAAATTGTGTTTTGTGTTGTGTTTTTTAATGAAAACTTCTGGAGAGCGTTGTGATTCCTGTCTCGGTTTCACATACTCTGTTCTTTGCTCTGACCACCCACCTCTCTCAATCCATTTTTCCGGTGAGTCCTGAAAGGAACGAGATTGGCGTGTATCAGTATATTGATATCTGTCAGGAGTCTTAATATTATCTCTATTTTTGAGATGGTATTGATTCTATGGGATCTTCCTGAGCAGAGATTTTCCCTTTTTTTATGTGCTTTTTTTTTATCCCAGCGTTTTTTAGAACCCTCAGGTGCTTGATTGGTAGAATCTTTATTAGATTTACCCTGAAATTGTGGTTTTATGGGTCTGGCCGCCAGACTATCTTGACCAATACTAGAGTAGGTCTCCATAATAATCTTTGGCAGCTAACGTTCTTGATCCTGTGGCGGAACGTCCAGAAGCTGCATGCACACTACTAGTGCAACTGCTTCCCCTTTAAGGTTACTTAATATGATTGAAGATACAGTGGCAGAATTGCCCATGAGTTGCATCCCCAAGTCCAGGGTCGGGGCAGCCCCGTATTCATCTTGAATTTGTTTTAACACTTCCAGAAGATAGGCAAGTGTTGATGCACCATGTGCGGTAGTATGGAGCGTGGCAAATACCGTGCCCCAGGTATTGCAGTTATCTACTGTGGGAACCATCCCAAATGGCAAGCACATCCTTAATATTCTATGTTTATCCTAAGGATCCGTATTGGGAAATACTGCTTCCAGTGAATTTATTTTTGAGCTAACGAAAACGGAATCTCTTCTTGTTTGTTAGTACTTTACCCATGATCGAATGTACAGTCGCAGGATTAATGCCTGGCGTTACTGCATGTGGTTGCGCCGGGGCAGCACATGCTGGGTTTGTATTTAATGTTTGCATTACAAACTATACTAATCATCTATATGTTTCTGTAAGCAGCGGACTTCAGCCACAGTCAAGGTTGCTGCATCAGGTGTGGTGTATATGTGGCCAAAAAAGGCCAGGTAGGACCACAGTTATTTAGAGGAGCTAACCTAATGTCTAGGATTGTATGTGGTAGGCCTCCATCAAGCCAATTATTATGTTCTTGATAAGATAAAGGTATTTCTAGATATGCATATGTTCTATATTGTGCAGGTATGTTTGCAGGTGTTTAATGATGAAATGTATTTGTGTTCCCATCAGCTGCTGGAAATGTGACCCAAGAATAAAGAAAATTATGTTCTATAGGCTGGATGAGCCTCAGCAACTAATGTAACAGGACCCCCTGGGCCATTAGGCCATGTGCCAATAAATGTGCAGTAAGGGATGGTCGCATATTGACTGGAATTGCTACCCGTTGCGGGTTCGCCATGATGAATGGAAACTTTTGTTCAGAAATAAGCACACCAAATGAGGATTATCCTTTTAGGGGTCAAGCTTGAACAACCTATATCATCAGTAAGGTATTCCCTACTTAGCTGAGGAGGAAAATTCTCAATACCACAGATGTCTCTGTATATAGTAGTGAGGTGTCTTTGCATGTAGTGAGACAGAGATACTCAGGAGGACCCGAAAATCAGTGCCTGACCAAACATTGGCGGCGCCATGTCACATAGGTTCTCATTATCCTAATGAGACTACTGCATTTGGGTGGTAGAATTGTACTACAGTCTGAACCCACACCAGGAGACATCTGTCAGCCTAATATGGGTTTTGTTCCAGCTAACTAGCAGTTCCTCATCTCTACCCAAGAGCAGGGATGATTTGGCAAATGAGTATATGACACAAATGACTCCTCAGGGAAATCATGGCCAGTCAGATCTCATCTGTTTCTCTCAGTTACATTAGTCTCACATATGCAAGGACAGTCAGAGTTCAATAAGGTTTTATTGAAGTAACTGCATCTTAGAAAATAAAGCATGTATTGCAATAACTACGATGATAAAGCACAATAAGATTAAAATTGTGACAAGGAGAGTGAAATATCAAAATAACGCTACCATTGTTATTAAGATCTTTAGGAATAGTTCCTACCTAGGCTATGTTAGAGCACAGCATGTTCAGATCTAATTCTGCCCTTCAGGTTCCCCTTGGAAGACTTCATCCTTCATACCTGAGCAAGAGGCCTGTAGTCTACATAAGCAGATGCAACAAAGCACTCAGCAATTGGTATACTGTTGTGGTTATGTGGCGGGAATCTCCCTCTAACGTACATGGGGCCATATTTATACTTTTTGACGCTAAACTGCGCTAACGCAGTTTAGCGTCAAAAAATTTAGCGCCGTCTAACGCCATTCTGAAGCGCCATGCGGGCGCCGTATTTATGGAATGGCGTTAGCCGGCGCAAGCAGACCGGCGCTGCCTGGTGTGCGTGGAAAAAAAACACGTAGACCAGGCAGCGCCGGCGTTGGGAAAAAATGACGTTAGGGCGTCTTAAAATGGGGCAAGTCAGGTTGAGGCAAAAAAATCGTCTTAACCCGACTTGCGCCATTTTTTAACGACGCCCATCCCCCATCAACATGACTCCTATCATTGTAAAGATAGGAGTCATGCCCCCTTGCCCAATGGCCATGCCCAGGGGACTTCTGTCCCCTGGGCATGGTCATTGGGCATAGTGGCATGTAGGGGGGCACAAATCAGGCCCCCCTATGCCACAAAAAAAAAAAAAAAATACTTACCTGAACTTACCTTAATGTCCATGGGATGGGTCCCTCCGTCCTTGGGTGTCCTCCTGGGGTGGGCAAGGGTGGCAGGGGGGGTCCCTGGGGGCAGGGGAGGGCACTCTGGGCTCATTTTGAGCCCACTTGTCCCTTAACGCCATGCCTGACCCAGGCGTTAAAAAGCGGCGCAAATGCGCCGTTTTTGGCCACGCCCACTCCCGGGCGTCATTTTTGCCCGGGAGTATAAATACCACGTAAAGGCCTGGGAGTCATTTTTTAAGACGGGAACGCCTCCCTTGCATATCATTAACGCAAGGAAGGGGTTCACGCTAAAAAATGACGCACACTCCGGGCACTTTGGCGCCCGAAGCGTCTAACGCCATAGTATAAATATGGCGTTAGTTGGCGTTAGTTTAGCGTCGAATTTGCGTCGAAAAAAACGACGCAAATTCGGCGCAACCAGAGTATAAATACGGCCCATGGTTTTATAATAAAATAGCTGATGTTCCAAGAAAGGATCCCCATATAAGAGTGTATATCTTTCTGTGATCATTGGAGATAACGTGTACCACTTTTGCCAGCAACCTATCTCACTACAGCTTTCTGAAAGCACAGAGTGAAAGGAAAGTCTTGTTTAAGAACGTAGTGCTGACGTAGGCAAAGAACAGCTAGATAGATAAAAATAAAACAAGACCACAAATATGACTATTCTTAAAATAACATAATGAAGCTGAATAAAATATATCTACGTTAAAGTGCACAGAAGCAGGCCTAGTTTGCTAAAATAATGTGTATAAAACTATAGCTAAAATGGCTACACAACAGGGGTTCTGTCAGTGGATGCAGGTGCATGCTTCGTCTGCTGATGTTTGGTGGATGGCTGTTGCGTGGAGGAGTGCGTGCGTTTGTGTGTACTGGGAGGAGGGGTGGAAACAGGGGGAGAAGACAGGCAGCTAGTATATATGGATGTTGTGTGGGTGTCTGCAGGTCTGGTGACTGTGCAGCAAGTGTCTGTAAAAGTTGTTGTGTGAGTGCGGGTGTGGTGTCTGGGGTGCATGAGTGGATGTCAGCAGTTGTGGTGACTTTGAGGATGAGGGCAGGAGCAGTGACTGAGGAGGCAGAGCATGTGGATGTGCATGGTGAAGTGACAGACAGGGAGGAGGGGGTGGTCAACACAGTGGGGAAGTGGATGTTGTTGCGGGTGCACTTGGATGTTGGGTGTTTGCCTGCTTGAGGTGGGACGTGTGGTGCCTGTGTTCCTCTTTGAGTTTCTTGTGTATTGTCTTGGGTGCATTCTTGTCTGTATGTGTACTTGGGATGGGTGAAGGGAGTGGGATGCTGGAAGTGGCAGAGGAGGTTGGAGGGCAGATGGAAGAACCAGGGACACTGGCTGCCGTCAAAGAGGAGGCCAGAGCCTGAAAAGATCTATGTAGGCCAGACATGGCACCATGAATGCCTTCCAGGTAGGCATTGCCTTGCTGCATCTGGGATGCCAGCCCCTGGATGGCATTCACAAAGTTGTCTGCCCTATAGAGATGGTTCTCAGGATGTCAATAGCCTCTTCATTGAGGGCAGCAGGACTGACTGAGACAGGGGCAGAGGTACCTGCGGCGAAGGAGATGCCCAACCCCCTGGGTGAGTGGGCACAGACAACTCAGGGGGTAGCTACTAGGAGGGCGGTGCTGGTACAGAGGTGGCAGAAGATGTTGTAGATCCAGTGGTCCCAGAAGGGTATGTCACCACCAGAGAGCTGCCATTGGAGGAGCTGTCAGAGTCACTACATGCAGTAGTAGTTGCCTCCGTCGTAGTGCTCCCCTTACCCTCCATCCCACTGGTCCCATCGGCATTGATGGTCTCAGCCTCCTGGGTCCCATTGGAAGCAGCATCCCCACTCACCTGTGCCTCTGCTCCTTCACCAAATGATGCTATTGCACACAAGGACACAAGAACACAAGGGGGTAGACAAAAAAGGAAGTAGACTGTCAATACCTGATTGAATACCATGTTGGCACAAATGTACTCCCACCCCTCCCAGACACTATCCCTCAACATCACCCACTACATCAAGGTAGGCACCTCTGATTGGTGGTCTGGGTCCCACACTGCACTGACCTACCTACAGCTAACTGGCCAACTACATCACCATCCATTCCCTACAGCTCCAAATATGTTGAGTTGGCCCAACAGAGAGGGATGCTGTTCCACCACAATGTGTCTAGTCTCAGAGGACATAAATTAGACTCACTAGCCCACCCATGGGACCTGTCACATGGCAAAGTACCCACCACTTCCAAGCAGACTTCACAATCCCACTGATGGAGAGGGGGACACCTGCATGGACACACCTACATCGTTTTTCCTCAGGTAGAGTATTTGCCTACAGTGAAATGTGATTTCTATGCCCTGGGACACATCCCCCAACATCATAGGTGCCATTGGTGGGACCCATGTGGCATTGGTCCCCCCCCACGGGAGTGAACAGGTGTACAGAAACCGGAAGTGTTATCATTCAATGAATGTACAGATGGTATGTTTGGCAGACCAGTACATCTCCCATGTGAATGCAATGTTCCCTGGCTCAGTGTATGACGCCTACATCCTGCGGAATAGCAGCATCTCTTATGTGATGGCTCAACTCCAGAGGCACCGTGTGTGGCTATTAGGTGAGCACCTGGAAGCAAGACAGTGGGAATTGTTTTCTGGGTCTGGGGATATCCCTCCAGGTTAGTGCGTGTCTAACAGTTGTCCCTCGCCATTTGAAGGTGACTCTGGTTACTCCAACCTGACATGGCTACTGACCCCAGTGAGGAATCCCAGGACAAGGGCAGAGGAACGCTTCAATGAGGCCCATGGGCGAACTAGGAGGGTGATCGAGCGGACCTTCGGCCTCCTGAAGGCCAGGTTCTGGTTCCCCCATATGACAGGTGGATCCCTATTCTACTCACCAAAGAAGGTGTGCCAGATCATCGTGGCCTGCTGTATGCTTCACAACTTGGCTTTGCGACAACAGGTGCCTTTTCTGCAGGAGGATGGTCCAGATGGCGGTGTTGTGGCAGCTGTGGAGCCTGTGGACAGTGAAGACGAGGAAGCAGAGGAAGAAGACATGAACAACAGGGACTCAGTGATCCAGCAATATTTCCAGTGAGACACAGGTAAGAGTACAGACCTGCCTACTACATCTACTTTAACACTACTACCTCTCTACTGTCGTTTTCACCCAGTGTATGGTCACTGAGTTGTCACTTTCCCTTATGATTTCACAGATGTGGGTCCCACTGTGTGACATCTGCTTACATTCCTCATGGACTAGAGTTGTGTGACATAGGTATCTTGACATTACAATTGAAAGAGCATTTTGTCACTGTAATTGTTAATACACTATTTCAAAATCACAGACAGACTCCAGATTGTTTTGTGCTTTAAGTGTGTTTATTTAAGTGCTCAATATTGGAGGGGGTAGTGAAATGGTGAGGGGTGATGGCGTAGGAATGTCCATGGCAGAGTCCAGTCTATTAGTCTCACAGGTGCATTGCCCATATGGGCATAGGAAGTGGAGCTGGGGCAGTTTAAGTATGGACAGGGTGACAAAGTGGGACAGTAGTATGACAATCAGGGTGGTCTCATTTCTTGGCGGGGGACTTGGCATTGTGCTCTGTCTTGTTCCTGGATCTCAGGGACCGTTTGCGGGGTGGTTCTCCCTCTGCAGGGGGTGGGGTGCTGGTGTGGTGGTCCTGTGGCGGGACGTCCTGTCCACTAGTGCCGGCGGAGGTGGTGGGCAGTTCATCGTCCATGCTAGTGTCAGGGCCCCTTGTAGTGCCACAGTGTCCCTCCTGGTGTTCACGAGTTCCTTCAGCACCCCTACGATGGTGACCAGGGTGGAGCTGATGGTTCTGAGTTCCTCCCTGAAGCCCATATACTGTTCCTCCTGCAGGCGCTGGGTCTCCTGAAACATGGCCAGTACCGTTGCCATCGTCTCCTGGGAGTGGTGGTAGCTCTCCCATGATGGAGGAGAGGGCCTCGTGGAGAGTGGGTTACCTTGGCCTGTCCACCCCCTGTCACACAGCAGCCTTCCTAGTTCCCCTGTGTTCCTGGGCCTCCGTCCCCTGGACCGTGTGCCCACTACCACTGCCTCCAGGACCCTGTTGTTGTTGGGGTGGTGGGTTAGCCTGGGTTGCCTGTAGTGGTGGACACACAGCTGATTGACGTGTCCTGGGGACGGAGGTATGGGCCCGCTGGGTGGGTGCTGTGCTGGTGTTTCCAGAGGGGGGGAGGTCTGTGGTGGCCTGTGACTGGGTGAGGGGAACCGACTGTCCAGAGGTCCCCTATGGGCCGGGCCGGTCATCTAGATCCAGTTGGACAGAGCTGCTGTCATCACTGTGGGCCTCTTCTGATGGTGGTGTGGACATGTGTGGACCCTCCTGTCCGGTGATGTTGTGTAGGGGTCCTGCAGGGGTATAAAAGGATGGTTATTACATTTGTGTGTGGCATGGTGTGCAATGGGTGGGTGACCGTGTACCCCAGTGCTTGCATTCCTGTGTGGGACCGTGTGTGATGATGGTTTAGGGGGTTGTATGGGTATGTGCAGTGGGCATGCTTCAGTGATGGGTGTCCATGCTTTGTTGTTGCATGCAGGGCTTGGTGTTGGGATGGGTGGTTTGTGATGTTGGGACATATGTGAGGAGTTGGAGTGCTGGGGGTGAGGGTGGGGGTATGTGCTGGCATGCAGGTAGGGTGGGGGATGTAATAGTTAAGATTTGATTTACCAGAGTCCATTCCTCCACCTACTCCTGCGAGGCCCTCAGGATGCAGAATCGCCAAGACCTGCTCCTCCCATGTTTTTAGTTGTGGGTGAGGAGGTGGGGGTCCGCCGCCAGTCCACTGAACCGCCAAGTGGTGTCTTGAGACCACGGAACACACCTTCCCCGTAGGTCGTTCCACCTCTTCCTGATGTCCTCCCGATTTCTTGGGTGCTGTCCCACTGCGTTGACCCTGTCCACTATTCTTCGCCATAGCTCCATTTTCCTTGCAATGGAGGTGTGCTGCACCTGTGATCCGATAAGCTGTGGCTCTACCCGGATGATTTCCTCCACCATGACCCTGAGTTCCTCCTCCGAGAACCTGGGGTGTCTCTGCCGTGCCATGGGGTGGTGTAGGTGATGTGTGGGGTGGAGTGTGTGGTGATAAGTGTGCTGATATGTAGTGGGGTGTTGTGTGAGGTGCGTGGATGTTCTGTGGGTGATGGTGTTGTGTGCCTGTGGATGGTGTTGTTCTTGCTGGTGCTGTCTCTCCCTGGACTTCTTTTGGAATTTTTGGTAGTAGGAGTTTGTGGGTGATGTGGGTGTGTGTTTTATATTGTAATGGGTGTGTGGGAGTGGTGTGTGTATGTGTATCAGGTGTGTGTATTTTGTACTGTCCAATGTGGGTGTTTTATAAAAGTGTGTGTATTTTGAACGCGGCGGTGTGTACCGCCAATGGAATACCGCGGTTGAAAGACCGCCGCATGGATTCGTGTGTCGTGATAGTGTGGGTGTATTTCTGTTGGCGTGACGGTGGAGGTTTTTTTTTCGCCCGTTTATCTCTGACCTTTGGTGTGGCGGACTTGTGTGGGTGTCTAGATTTTGGCGGATTCCGAACTGTGGGTCATAATAGCTGTGGCGGTATTCCGCGGCTGCGGCGGTGTGTTGGCGGTCTTCTGCACGACGGTAAGCAGCCTTTACCGACAATGTTGTAATGAGGGCCAAAGTTTATTAAACCTCATGAGGTGGTACTACAGTTCAAACAGCACCCTTTGGTAATGTTTGAAGTAGCACACTGAACTAAGAGAGCATGGTCCTTTTATACTCACGCAGGGGCTAAAAGAAGGTGGTACAATTATAGAAGCAAGACCTACATACATATAAGGTCAAATAGAAATGCACAGTCGACAGATAGGAGGGGCTAACAGTTTTCAAGGACTAGTTGACACATTACTGTCTGTTACTGATTACTAACAGCTGCAGATCTTACTGGGCATGTGCGAAAGTGGGAGATGCTAAATATTACTTGTCACTAGACAGATTTTCAAGATTAGTTAACAGAAAGGTAGGACAGAGCACATGGCGAGCACATGGCAGAGAAAATGTCATGCCATGAATACAAAATGGATTCCGCAAAATGTTCACAATAGTTGCTAAATACAAGATGTCTTCTGCTAATGCTTAATCTAATCGCTACTGATTTACAACAGTGGTGTTTTGCTGGCGGGTGCTGCTGCTGACAGCAGTACCGCAGACCGTCTCCAGCCGGAGGACCCCCTGCAAGCAGGTAAGTCGGGTTCTCCGACCGGAGAAGGGGGTGTTGTGTGTATGTGGGTGGTGTGTGTGTATCTAGTGGTATGCGTGCATGCGGGTGTGAGTCGCGTAGGATGCATACATGAATTAGTGATTGTGAGTGTTTTGTGTTGTGAATGCACATGTGTGACAAGGTATGTTGCTGTTTGTTGTGGAGTGTGGGTATGTATGTGTGCATGCATGGGTGGTCATGGGTATGCGTGTGTGCATGTGTGTATATGGGTGCATGTGTGGGTGTGTATATGTGCAGGAGGGCAGGAGCGGGCGGGGGCCGGGGGAGACCCCTATCAGTGCCAGGGAAGGGATGCCTACTACCATGGTTTTCGTGGTGGTATATTTGTCACGAAAACCATGGCGGTAGGCCAGGTTGTAATCCCGAGGGTGGGATTGTGGCATCCGCTGGGCTGGAGACTGAAGTCTCCAGCCCAGCAGCCATTACCACCCCGGCGGTCGGTGTGTTAAAGTGGCAGTTTTGGATGGCGGTAACCGCCATGGTCCAAATCCCATTTTTTTTACCGCCGGCCTGTTTGCGGTATTACCGCCGCTTTAACACCAACCGCCAGGGTTGCAATGAGGGCCTTGGTCACTTGACCATACATTCACTAATGCACTCAGTTACTCACACATCCGTACACTACTGACACATCCATAGACATGTATATACAGACACTAATACACCAGTTCCCTCACCCATTCACTACCTCGCTCACCTTTCATTCACTGATATAATCACAAGCACACTCAGTCACTAAACAATACAAAAAGACACACACAGCTACTCACTCAACCAATACACCTAGTCACAAATGAACTCATTCACCTATACCACAACTTACACATCAGCTCCTTCTCAAAAGTAGAAACTAACTTAACAACTCACTCTCCCATAGACTTACTCACGCAATCACTCATACATCCATACAACCACTCACGCTCACTGGATGATTTCATGAGTGATGTCATTTGAGATGTCATGAGTAATGTCATCAGTGATGTCACTGACAATGTCATCAGTGATGTAATATGTAAAGTGATAAGCAGTGCATTATGGGGGTGCAAGTTATAGTTAGCTCAGGTAATTATAACTGCAGAATTTTAATTGTTTTGTATGTGTGAAATGTCAGCCTAACAATAAAATCCCTGTAACCTTTGTTTTTTTAAGTGAAAAAAATGACTATATATATATATATATATATATATACTGCCACTAGGAAATATATATGTATATATAAAGTTTGAGGGAGATCCATCCAGGGGGGCAGGGAACTAAGGGGGGTCTCAAAACACTTTCTACCCATTCATTTTTCCATAGGGATTTTGAGCAGTGATAGTGCCGAAACTACTTGACAGAATTACACCAAATTTGGCAGAAAGTTAGGTCTAGGTCAAGAAAGCAAACTTTTTTTGTTTTGATGTAAATCCATTCAGTAGTTTTGGATAAATTAAGGGTAAAACAGGCGGAGTCTGGATCTGAGGGGGAGGCCCTGGAGCCTACAGGGAAAAAGGTGGCTGAACGCGGTGAGGTCCCTGGATTGTCAAAGTGGTAGCAGGAAGGGGGCCCACCAGGGAAGCATTCTGTGAGGCATATAAGTCATGCCCTACTCTGGAGGGTTTATGGCAGCAGGATGCAGACCAGGTGTCTGGCAAGGAGCCTGGATCACATTTGACTTACTGGGAGGATGGCCTCCCATATAGCAAGCCTAAGGTTCCCGAGCCTGGGTCAGCCTGTGTGCTGGTGGTACCCCAGTGCTTCAGAGCCTTCCTACTGGGTCTGACTCATGACATGCCTTTAGCTGGTCATTTCCGGCAGGACAGGACTTTTGAGCAGCTTGTCACCCATTTCTATTGGCCCTAAATGTGCAGGCACTCTGATGTTCATTGTAGGTCTTGCTCAACTTTTCAGGCAAGTGGCAAGAGTGGGGGGAAATGTAAAACTCCCCTCCAACCTTTCCCTGTAGTTAGTACCCCCTTTGAGAAGGTTGGTATTGACATTGTGGGGCCTCTGAATCCCAAGAAAGCCATGGGCAACAGGTTTATCCTGGTCTTGGTGGACCATACCACCCGGTACCCAGGAGCCATTCCTCTGAGATCGATCACTGCCACTGTGGTGGGCCGTGCCTTGATGGGTTTTTTACCTGCATGGGGTTTCCCAAGGAGGTGGTGTCCGATAGGAATACCAAATTCATATCAGCATATATGAATTCTCTGTTGAAGGTGTGTGGGGTAACATACAAGTTCACCACACTTTACCACCCCCAAAGCAATGGTCTGGTTGAAAGATTAAACCGCACTTTGAAGGGCACGATAATGGGCCTGTCAGAGCCCTTGAGGCGGAAGTCGGACGTCCTCTTGCCAAGCCTTCTGTTCGCTCAGAGGGAGGTGCCTCAAAAATGGCTTGGCTTTAGTCCTTTTGAGCTGTTAGATGGCCACCCTGTGAGGGGACCTTTGAGTCTGGTCAAGGAGTCTTTGGAGAAAGCCCCTAGTAAGCCCCCCCAGGATGTATTCAGTTACATGCTGACTCTGAGAAACCAGACTGCCCGCTTCAGGAGTCTCGTCCAGGAGAACCTGGAAGCAAGCCAGGAAGACATGAAACTCTGGTATGACCAGAATGCCACTCTGGTCGAGTTTCAACCTGGTCAGAAAGTGTAGGTAATGGCAACAGTGGAGCCTAGGGTGCTCCAGGACAAGTGGACTGGGCAATCTGGGGTGGTGGAACGCAAGAGTGAATTCACCTTCCTGGTGGACTTGCAGACTCCCAGGAAGCCTTTAAGGGTCCTGCATGTGAACTGACCCAAATCACAATTTGAGCCGACTGAATTGTCTATGCTCCTAGCAACAAATGATGGGGTGGAGGAAGAGAGTGAATCTCTTCCTGACCGCCTGTCTGCTGGAGAAAAAGATGGGTCTGTGGAGGGAGTGATCCTCTCCCAGTCCCTGACCCCAGAGCAGCAGAGGGACTGTCCCCAGGTGTTGGGTCAGTTTGCCTCACTGTTCTCCCTGATCCCACGGGTCACATACCTGTGTACACACGATGTGGACACTGGGGAAAGTCCTCTTGTTAAACACAAAGTTTACAGAGTGACTGACAAGGTAAAGGCTAACATTAAAGAGTAAGGGCCTGATTACAACTTTGGTGTAGGGGGTTAATCCGTCCCAAATGTGACAGATATCCCGCTCACCGTATTATGAGTTCCATAGGATATAATGGATTCGTAATACGGCAGGCGGGATATCCATCAAATTTGGGACGGATTAAACCCCGTCCACCAAAGTATCAGGCCCTAAGTCTCTAAAATGTTAGTGTTGGAGGTTAATGAGTTCTCCTGCAGCCCTTGGGCCAGTCCTGTGGTTTTGGTCCCAAAGCCTGCTGCTCCTGGTGCCACTTCAGAATTTCGGTTCTGTGTGGATTACCAGGGACTCAATGCGGTCACTAAGACTGACACGCACCCCATCCCCGAGCTGATGAGCTCATTGACCGGTTGGGAGCTTCCAAGTACCTAAGTATGTTTGATCTTACCTCTGGGTACTGGCAGATCACCCTGAATGAGGTGGCTAAGGAGAGGTATGCATTCTCCAACCCAGATGGGCACTACCAGTTTAGAGTGATGCCCTTTAGAATAAAGAATGCCCCTTCCACCTTTCAGAGGTTGGTCAACCAGGTGTTGGCTGGATTGGATGATTTCAGTGCCGCCTAACTGGATGACATTGCTGTCTTTAGTTCCACATGGGAGGAACACTTGAAACACCTCTGTAAAGTGTTGGAGGCCCCGTAGAAAGCAGGTCTCACTATTAAGGCAAGCAAGTGCCAAATAGTGCAGGGTTCTGTAGTGTACTTGGGACACCAAGTGGGGAGTGGCCAAGTGGCACCCCTACAGCCAAAGATTGAAACCATTCTGGCTTGGGAGCCCCCCAAGACCCATACTGAAGTGAGAGCTTTTTTACGACTCACAGCATACTATAGGAGGTTTGTCAAGGGGTATGGCACACTTGTTGCTCCCTTGACTGAGTTAACTTCCAAAAAGCAGCTCAGAAATGTGATAAGGACTTAGGCCCTCATTATGAACATGGCGGCAATCACCACCCCCGCCGGCGGTGGCAGTAACTACAGCCAACAGTCTGGTGGTCCGGACCGCCAAATAATGAATCACATGAGAAACAGCCAGCGGGCCATCCACATACCGCCAGCATTGGAGTGCCGACAATGACGGAAGAGGCCGCCCACAGGCCGATGGAAAGGCCCCACCCACCCAACAAATAATGAAGCAGAAGACCGCTGTCAGTTCCAGGGCGGGAACCACCACCACGCAAAGTCTGGTAGAAAGGAGCCAAATAAAAGGAAACACTCACTGTAGGCACACACAACGCGCTGAAGAAGACATGGAGAGAGAGTTTCAAATAATGCCAGTCCTGCTCCTTGCAATATACCTCCATGAACGTGTCCGCCGACGAGGATGATGACGGTAAGTACTGCAACCTAGTAAACAAGGGAAGAAAAGGCACAGTTACACACCCACCCGCCCCACCCACCCTGCAACCCACCCCCAACCCCTCACACCATCACAAGCCATACACACCAGAATGAGAGGTACTTACCCGACACAAGGCAAATAAAACCTGCCCAAAGTACACTCATGTGCACCCCACACCCCCACAATTAAACGATGAACCACATCTCCATATTGTGCCAACAGCACCACTGGGCACACAAACTTGAATACAAAATTAATATAGGAATGTCCAAATAAGGCCATTGGCCAGTCCATGATAAATAGCCTGAAGGGCCCAAATGGGCCAAACTTTACTCACATGTGCCCAGGGTACTCCACCATAAAGGGACATCAATGGGGCAGCCAGGTACCTCAGGAAACAGCGGCAGGGGGTGGTGGGGGTAGTGATTTATGTCTGGGAGGGGGGGCTTAGGCTTATGTTCGGGAGGTGGAGGGGTTTTGGGTTTGTCCTTAGAAGGTGGGGGAGTGGGCTTGGACCGGGGGGTGGCAGATGGACCTGGGGAAGCATGGGGCTTCTTCCTCTCTGGGGAAGGGGCACGAGAATGGGAAGGATGGATTGGGGTGGACTTAGAGGAGGAAGGAGTGGACAGGGCAAGGAGATGGGCACATTTAGGGATGAGAAGGGGTGGGCCAGTGGGTTTGAAAAGGTCAACATGGGACAGGAAACGTTTTTAGGGAGAGTTGGGGTGGATATGGAGGAAGGTGTGGAAGAGGAGGTAGGGGGAGTGCTTGTAACAGGTGTAGGTATGCGCAACGTGGATGCAGGTGCCTGTATAGTATGTTGATGTGTAGTGGATGAGTGTTGAGTGGGTGTCTTTGGGGAAGGACAGGCTGCCAGTGTAAATAGATATTGTCTGGGTGTCTGCAGGTCTGATGAGCGTGCTGCATGTGTCAGTCAATTTTGTTGTGGTGAATGCAGGTGTTGTGTCTGGGGTAGATGACTGGATATCAGATGTTGTGGTGACTGCAAGAATGGGGCCAGCAGTAGTGACTGAGGCTGCAGCGCTTGTGAGTATGCATGTTGAGGTGACAGACAGGGAGGCGGGAGAGGTGAACACACAGGGGGAAGTGGATATTGTCGTGGGTACCTTTGTATGTTGGCTGTGTGTATGCTTTGGTGGGAAGTGTGGTGCTTGTGTTTCTCTGTGTGCTTCTTGTGTGTTGAGGTGTGTGCATGGCTGTCTGAACGTGTGCTTGGGATGGGTGATGGGAGTGGGGTGATGGAAGGGTTAGAGGAGGTTGGAGGGGGGATGGAAAGACAAGGGACACTGGCTGCTGTCAAAGAAGAGGCCAGAGCCTGAAAATATCTCTGTATGCAAGACATGGCACTGTGAATGCCTTCCAGGTATGCATTGTATTGCTGCATCTGGGATGCTAGCCCCTGGATGGCATTCATGATGGTTGTCTGCCCTACAGAGATGGTCCTCAGGAGGTGAATAGCCTCCTCCGTGAGGGCAGTAGGGCTGACTGGGGCAGGGGACGCCCACCCTCCTGGGTGAGCAGGCATAGGCAACTTGGTGGGGAGCATCCGGGAGGGAGGTGATGGTTGGGGGTGGTGGAAGATGACACAGAATGAGTGGGCCCAGTAGGGTCTGCCACCACCAGGGAGCTCCCATTGGAGGATGCATCAGAGTCACTACCACCAGTGGTACTTGCCTCCCCTGTGGTACTCCTCTCGCCCTCCAACCCACTGTACCCCTTGGCGTCGGTCGAGCTTACACACATACACACAGCATCTACAACTATAGTCTTGACTATGACCCTGACTTGTGGCCACTACCACAGCATAAAACTAATTTCCCACGTGAAACTACACACACACATGGGGGCCATGGCCAGCCAATGCACCCACTAGTCCATGTGCCAACAAAGAACCCTACAGTACAGGAAGATCAATCCCCAAGGGCCTATTGTGACTGTTTAGACCTGCCCCTAACCATTTCTGTACCCCTGGGGTGCAGGAATGCTGGAAGACACATGTCAGAATGCCTGGCACACGAAAGCATACATACCACTGCACCCAAACACATCATCAAAGTGGCATGAAACAGTGTTGTTTCTCACCACCTTGTAGCTCCTGTGCTGCCTTCAAGCACCCATCCAAATCCGGATATGCCACCACCAGAATGTGGAACATTAGGTGGGTCAGTGTCTGACGGGCACCCCTTCCTCATTGGGAGGCCTTCCCCAGCTCGGCCTCGCAGGTCTTCCTGGCCCAGCATGGCAGGTCCTCCCACCACTTCCTGTAGTGGGTGCTCTGCCGATTGTAGACCCCCAGGGTCCACACCTAAGCTGACGATGGTCTGCCAGAGTCCCCTCTTCTGATGGGCACTGACCTGTATGGGACACACAGAGAAGAAAAACAGATGTCAGGATATGCCCATCTGATACAACTGACATGCCATCCCCAATGGGACGTATACTTCACAGGATGATTTTACCACCTCACTAACAGTACTTGCCACACAATCTACACCTGTGCAGTTACAAATCGACCACACATGCATACAGGCATCCACCACCGTCACACACATCAATGCAAGACAACCGCCAACTCACCTGCTCCTCTGATCACCCATATAACTTGGCATACAGGGGTAGGACCCCGTCTACCAGCTTCTCCAGCTCATCTGTGGTGAAGGCCGGGCCCTTTCCCCTTTGACACGTGCCATTGGAGTAACCAGAGTCAGGACACAGCAGCACACTCAGTGGAGTACTTGCATGCACGGGATTCGGGAGTCAAGTGAAATTAGGGTAAAAACATGGCATACGCTCCGTGGTGGTGTGCACCGTCACCGCCGGCAGCGATCATGATAGGCCCAGTTTCCCCATTAACAACCATGTAAACCAATGAATGGGTGCACAGCGGTGAACACTGCCTTCTGCCATGACAACTACTGCCAGCAGAATTATGTCACTTCCACTCCTTCACATCTGGATGACAGGAGGCTGCCATTTTGCTAGCACCACATACATATTTCCTCTTCATGGGCCACATTCAGGGCCTTCAGATCCCAGCCCTTAGTCACCTGCCCACATGAGTGTCTGTTCCTCACATCAGTCCAGAGGTATTACTGCATACATGTCCCTAAAGTTATACAGCATACATCACTTGTGTGTGTGTAACCTACGTATTGTACAGCAGTTATTCATACACAACATGCTTTGCGTGTGTATGTGTGTCCCTCATATGTGTTCTTCCACCCCCATAGGTATAGACCCATGTGGCGAGGGAGGGCCCCATCTGTGTACAGACCTCTTGTTGATTTGAATACCATGGTGGAACGTCACATCATTGTCACCTACAGACTCAATCATACAACAATCCAGGACCTATGTGCTTCAATGGATCCTGTACTGAGTCTGGCTAATTGGAATCAGCATGCCATCCCTACTGAAGTGCAAGTGTATTCCATTTCTTTGCTACGGGCTCATTTCAGGTGACAGTGGGCATGGGTGCAGGGTCCTCTCAGCCAATGTTTAACCTTGTCCTGTCAAAATTCCTGGCTACATTTGTACAACACATGCAGACATATGTCAAGTTTCCCCAAAGGGCTGAACTCCCTGCCATCAAGTCAGAATGTTATGCCTTTGCTAACATTCCCCATGTGATAGGTGCTAATGATTGCAGCCACACAGCTCTCATCCCCCCAAGAGTGAATAAACAGGTGTACAGGAACAAAAAGAACTTCCACTCAAAGAATATACAATTGTTGTGTACTGCTGACCAGTACATATCACATGCAAATGCCATGTTTCCTGGATCAGTTCATGATTCCTTTGTCCTGAGGAACAGCAGTGTGCCACACATGATAGAACAACTACAAGGGGACAGAGGATGGCTCATAGGTGAGTGTGCATGACACTGGATCAGTACATAGCTGACAGCCAGGCTGTATGCAAGTAATGGCAGTCCTGTTTCAACCACTTTTGTAGATGATTCTGGCTACCCCAACTTGCAATGGCTCCTGACACCTGTGAGAAATCCCAGGACAGATGCAGAGAGCAATTATAATGAGGTCCATGGACATACTAGGAAGGTGATTGAGCACACTATGGGGGTCATTCTGACCTTGGCGGTAAAAGGCGCTTACCGCCGGTCAGAAGACCGCCATAACACCGCCGCGGTCGCGGTAAACCGCCACGGTCATTCTGACCCGCAACTGGCAAACCGCCAAAAACCCGACATCAACAAAATTCCGCCACAGCAACGGCCAGCGAAAAACTGGCGATGACCAAACCTCCACCGTCACGCCAACAGAAATACGCCCATGTCCTTCCGACCCACAAATCCCGGTATTCAATTGGCGGTACACACCGCTGCGCTCAAAATACACACACCTCTACAAAACACAGCCACATTGGACAATTAAAAATACACACACCTGAGACACATACACACACCACTCCCACACACCCAATTAAATATAAAACACACACCCACATCACACACAAACCCTTACAACCACAATTGCGACTGAAGGACAGAGAGAGACAGCACAGAATAGAGTAGACCATCACACAGAGGCAAATCACAACATCACCCACACAATATCCACGCACAAAACACCATACACCACCACACTCACCACACTCTACAACACATACACCACCCCTCACCTCATCTACACCATCCCATGGCACCCCAAAGACACCCCAGGTTCTCTGACGCAGAACTCAGGGTCATGGTGGAGGAAATAGTTTGGATAGAGCCCCAGCTTTTCGGGACACAGGTGCAGCACACCACCATTGCCAGGAAGATGGAGCTATGGCAAAGAATAGTGGACAGGGTCAACGCTGTGGGACAGCATCCACAAAATCGGGACGATATCAGGAAGCGGTGGAACGACCTGCGGGGGAAGGTGCGTTCCATGGTATCAAGGCACAACATCGCAGTGCAGAAGACTGGCGGCGGACCCCCACCTACTCCCCCAGAATTCACAGCATGGGAGGAGGAAGTCTTGCACATCCTGCATCCTGAGGGCCTCGCAGGAGTAGGCGGAGGAATGGACTCTGGTAAGTCAAATCTTCACTACTTCATTCCCCCCACCCCACCTGCATGACAAATCATACACCCACCCTCACCCCCACCCCCATCACACCAACTCCTTGCAAATGGCTCACCATCACAACCCACCCATCCCAAAACCTAGTCCTGCATGCGTCCCCAAAGCATGGACACCCATCACCAAAGCATGCCCACTGCACATACCCATCTCCCCCACAAGCCACCGTCACAAAAGCCCCCACAAGGGAATGCCAGCACTGGGGTACACGGCCACCCACCCATTACACGAAATGGCACACACAGAAGCAATAACCATACTCTTATACCCCTGCAGGACCCAAACGCCACCACACCGCCCAGGAGGGCCCAGAGATGTCCATCCCACCCCCAGAAGAGGCCCCCAGTGATGACAGCAGCTCTGTCTCCCTGGACCCAGATGACCAGCCCGGCCCATCGGGGACCTCGGGACAGTCGGTTCCCCACAGACAGCCACAGGCTACAGCAGACCTAACCCCCTCTGGGAACACCAGCACAGCTCCCACCCAGCGGGCCCATGCCTCTGTCTCCAGGACACGTCAATCAGTGGTGTGTCCACCACTACAGGGCACCCAGTTTGACCTACCACCCCAACAACAACAGGGACCTGGGAGCAGTGGTAGTGGGCACACGGTCCAGGGGACAGAGGCCCAGGGAAACAGGGGAACTGGGAAGGCTGCTGTGCGACAGGGGGGGGACAGGCCCAGGGAACCGACTCTCCAAGAGGCCCTCTCCTCCATCATGGGAGCATACCACCGCTCCCAGGAGACGATGGCTACGGTACTGGCCAGGTTCCAGGAGATCCAGGTACTGCAGGAGGAACAGTACATGGGGTTCAGAGAGGAACTGAGAAACATTAGTTCCGCAATGGGGACCATCGTCGTGGCCCTTAACCAGATAGTCACCACATTGCGGGACCATGTGGCACCACAAAGGACCCCTGTCACTAGCATGGACCCAGACCAGGCTACCACCTCCACCGGCGCTAGTGGACAGGAGGCCCCCACACAATGACAGGCCACCAGAACCCCACCTCCTGCAGAAGAAGAACCACCCCGCAAGCGGTGCCTGAGATCTCACAAGAAGATAGAGTAGGATGCCAAGACCCCGCCAGCAAACGATACCCCCTGATGTCATCCCACTGTCCCACATTGTCACCCTGTCCAAACTTAAACTGCCCCTGCTCCATCCTTCCACAGGCATATGGACAATGCACCTGTGAGACTGAAAACTGGACTCTGCCACGGACATTACTCCACCATAACCTATCACCGTTTTACAATCATGTCCCTAAATTTAGCACTTTAATAAAATCACTTATTGCACTTAAAAAATCTGGAGTCTGCTTGTATTTTGAACAAATGTATTAGACATAACGGTGCCAAAATGTTCAGTTACATTGTGATGACAACATACCACTGTCACACAGCTGTAGTCCATGGGCAAACAAAGCAGAGGTCACGCAGTGGGGCCCACAGCTCTGAAAACGGAAGGGAAAGTCACAACTCAGTTAACAGGAACTGGGGGAAACACATACAGTAGAGAGGCAGGAGACTTTAAGTAAATGTAAAATGGTGGGGTTGATTCGTACCTGTGTGCTACTGAAAATACTGTTGTATCACTGTGTCCCTGTTGTCTGTGTCGTCCCCGTCGTCTTCCTCCTCTTGACTCTCCACAGGCTCCACAGCTGCTACAACACCACCATCTGGACCATCCTCCTGCAGGAAAGGCACCTGGCGTCGCAAAGCCAGGTTGTGAAGCATACAGCAGGCCACGATGATATGGCACACCTTCTTTGGTGAGTACATTAGGGATCCACCTGTCATATGCAGGCACCTAAACCTGGCCTTCAGGAGGCCGAAGGTCCGCTCGATCACCCTCTTAGTACGCCCATGGGCCTCATTGTACCGTTCCTCTGCCCTTGTCCTGGGATTCCTCACTGGGGTCAGTAGCCACGACAGGTTGGGGTAACCAGAGTCACCAATTAGCCACACACGGTGTCTCTGTAGCTGTTCCATCACATAAGGGATGCTGCTATTTCGCATGATGTACGCGTCATGCACTGACCCAGGGAACTTGGCATTTACATGGGAGATGTACTGGTCAGCCAAACAGACCACCTGGACATTCATCGAATGATAACTTTTTCTGTTCCTGTACACCTGCTCACTTTCACTGGGGGGAACCAAAGCCACATGGGTCCCATCAATGGCACCAATGATGTTGGGGATATGGCCAAGGGCATAGAAATCACCCTTCACTGTAGTCAAATCGCCCACCTCAGGGAAAACAATGTAGCTCCGCATGTATTTCATCAGGGCAGACAACACTCTGGACAAAACCTTAGAAAACATAGGCTGAGACATCCCTGATGATATGGCCACTGTTGTTTGGAATGATCCACTTGCCAAAAAATGGAGTACTGACAGAACCTGCACCAGAGGGGGAATCCCTGTGGGTTGGCGAATGGGGGACATCAGGTCTGGCTCCAGCTGGGCACACAGTTCCTGTATAGTGGCTCGGTCAAGTCTGTATGTCAGTATGACATGTCTTTCTTCCATTGTCGACAGGTCCACCAGTGGTCTGTACGCGGGAGGATTCCTCCATCTCCTCGCAAGTCCCAGCGGACGGTGCCTAGGAAGGACAACATGGAGCACAGAGTCAAGCAACCCACAGGTACGTAACCACAGCTTACACAGAACACGATTCGCTATGCATTGAATGGCTTGTATGAGTGGCAATGCAACGCCTAGGCCTGTGTGACGCAGTAGAAATTAAGCCATGTGGGCCCTTGAAATGGCGGCTGCCTGACCTGTGAAGTGTGACAATGGGATGTGAGGTCAATGCGCTGGCGTGGCACACCGTGGCGGTAGGCGGTCGAAGACCGCGGCGCAAAGCAGCATTGGTTAACATTGAACCCTATGGGTCTCAGGAGCCAATGATGATGTGCGCCGGCGGTCGCTGTACGCACCGCCGTGGTACTCACTGCCGCGGGCGTGACCGCCATTTTCTATCTGCTTAATCACTCGAGACCTGATCATCCTCAGGAGAGGACCTATACTGCTGTGACCTCGGTCTGGAAGAGACAATAGCTGCTGCGACTGGGGAAAGGGCCCCTGCCTTCACATCTGAGGAATTGGAGAAACTTGTTGATGGGGTCCTCCCCCAGTATGCGCTACTCTACTGTCCTCCAGACCAACAGGTAAGTACACTGGGACCATGCTTTGTGGGCAAAGCCTGTGTTGAGTGGGGTGGATGAAAGATGGTGGGGAGGGGAGTGAATGAGGCATGCATCGCACGACAGATGAGAGCATGTGCCATATGGCAAGGTTGGGGAAGGGGGGCCACTCACATCGACCATGCAGAAAATGATGATATTTATTTTCCCACCCTGTCCATGTCACATAGGTCAGCGCCCATCAGAAGATCGACATTTGGCGTGCCATCGCCAAGGACGTCCGGACCCTGGGGGTCCACAACAGACGGGGCACCCACTGCCGAAAGAGGTGGGAGGACATCCGCCGCGGGAGCAGAAAGACCGCGGAGGCTCTGTTGGGGATGGCCTCCCAACCTAGGAGGGGTGCCACACGGCAATTGACCCCCCTGATGTCCCGGATCCTGGCGGTGGCCTACCCCGATTTGGATGGGCGCGTGAGGACATCACAGCAGACACAAGGCGTTGAGTACCAGCACATTCTGCTATATTAGCGCACAGTGGAGGTGTCTGGGTGGGGGAGGGGGGCTGTAGGTATCTCTAGGCCAGGGCGATTTCTCTAGGCTAGGCCCCTCCGTAAGGCATGGCCCTGTGCCCCCGCCCCCCACCTCTGTAGGGTGCTAAGTACAGCTATCCATGGCCCTGGGTCACCTATGTGTGCAGTTGTCGTCCATAGGCTTGTAGGCCAAGTCACAATAATTGAGTAGTGTACACCGAGTGCGCGGCGTAGTGCCGGGGGCTTCTGTGTCTGTCCTCTCTGCCAACAGTGTCGCCAATGCATGCACTCAACATGTCATTTTTTCTCCCCCCCCCCTTTTTTTTGTCTTCCTGTTCATGTGTGCATTAGCATCATCAGATGGAGGAGAAGTGGCATCGGAGCACAAGGGAGCTGCATCTCACATGGCCCCGGAGGGCCATGCAAACGACTCCGAGTTCACCAGTGAGACGGAGGGCGAGGGGAGCTCCACAACGGGGACCCGTGGAGACGTCAGCGACACAGACATGTCCTCGGAAGGGAGCTCCCTTGTGGTGGCGGCAACATCCGTGCCCACCGCTAAAACAGGTACAGCCGCCACCCAGCGCACCAGCTCCGCCCTCCAAGCAGCCCCTCAGCGTTCGCCCCGTGCCCGCTCGGCCAGGAAGGCGGGCATCTCCTTCGCCCCAGGCACCTCAGGCCCTGCCCCAGTTAACCCTGCTGCCCTCAGTGAGGAGATCATTGACCTCCTCCAGATGCTCATTGTTGGGCAGTCTACCCTTTTGAATGCCATCCAGGGTGTAGAAAGGGAGGTGCACCGAAGCAATGCATACCTGGAGGGCATTAATTCGGGTCAGGCTGCCCATCAGCGATCGTTCAACGCTCTGGCCTCACCACTGACGGCAGCCATTGTCCCTGTCTCCTGCCTCCCCCCTCCAATTTCCTCATCCCAGTCCCACTCCCCTGTTCCTCTGCCTATCCCAGCCACACCTACAGACCAGCCTGCACACACGTCAACACCCAAGGGCAGCTCATCCAGACATAAGCACCACAGATCACACAAGCATTCACACATGCAACATCCACATGCAGACATGCCAACAGCCACTGCCTCCTCTGTGTCCCCCTCCTCCTCGTCTCCCTCCTCCCTCCCTGTGACGTCTCCACTCACACCTGCATGCTCACCACCATCAGCCAGTACGTCCATCACCAGCACACCCACCAGAACACTCCGCACACGTGCAGTCACCACCCCCACTGCCATTTACACGTCCCCTGTGTCCTCTCCCAGTGTGTCTGTCACCCCCTCTTCCAAACCACACAAACGCAGGCAGCCACCCACCCAACAGCCATCCACCTCACAACAGCCTCCGTCACAAGCACCTGCACCCAAGACACCTACAACCACATCCTCTTCCTCCACTCCCATACCCACTGCACCTACCCTTCCCACTGCTCCTAAAAAGTTTTTCCACTCCAAAATTAACCTCTTTGCATCACCTGACCCACCCCCTCCATCTCGTAAGAGTCCATACAGCACCTCAGCCACCACAAGCCCTGCACCTACAAGGACCATAGTCCAGGGCTATTGGAGTCCACCAGCTTCTAGGGCAGCAACATCGGCCAGCAGCAAGGGGACAGCCAGCCCACCTCCTGGGAAAAAATCTAAAAAAGGGAAGGGCCGGCGCGAGAGGCCAGAGACGGCAGCCCCCAAAGGCACTACCCTGGCACCGTCACCTGGCACATCCACAAAGGGAGGCAAGGGCCCCAGAGAATCGGCGAAGGAGGGCAAGGGCAGCAGGGCGGACAAGTCCGGCAGCAGGCGAGCTGCCCAGGAGGGCCCCACCAGCCCCATTTCGGGTGTGAAGGAGGACACCCACAGGCCCAGGACTCCAGCACAGGAGGGCCCCGCAAGCGAAAGATCGGATGGCGACTGAGCGGAAAATATTGGCCCGATCTGGTTCCCTGGGAACACATGTCAAGCACCGCTGAACAGGGCCCGCCGTGACAAGCACTGCTGAACAGGGCCCCGCCGTGACAAGCACCGCTGAACAGGGCCCCGCCGTGACAAGCACCGCTGAACAGGGCCCCGGCGTGACAAGCACCGCTGAACAGGGCCCCGCCGTGACAAGTACCGTTGAACAGGGCCCCGCCGTGACAAGCACCGCTGAACAGGGCCCCGCCGTGACAAGCACCGCCGAACTGGGCCCTTCAAGACAAGCACCGCTGAACAGGGCCCCGCCGTGACAAGCACCGCTGAACAGTGCCCCGCCGTGACAAGCACTGCTGAACAGGGCCCCGCCGTGACAAGCACCGCCGAACTGGGCCCTTCAAGACAAGCACCGCTGAACAGGGCCCCGCCGTGACAAGCACCGCCGAACTGGGCCCTTCAAGACAAGCACCGCTGAACAGGGCCCCGCCGTGACAAGCACCGCTGAACAGGGCCCGCCGTGATAAGCACCGCTGAACAGGGCCCCGTCGTGACAAGCACCGCCGAACAGGGCCCTTCAAGACAAGCACCGCTGAACAGGGCCCCGCCGTGACAAGCACCGCTAGACAGGGCCCGCCGTGACAAGCAATGCTGAACAGGGCCCCGCCGTGACAAGCACCGCTGAGCAGGCCCCCCCGTGACAAGCACCGCTGAACAGGGCCCCGCCGTGACAAGCACCGCCGAACTGGGCCCCGCCGTGACAAGCACCGCTGAACAGGGCCCCGCCGTGACAAGCACTGCCGAACTGGGCCCTTCAAGACAAGCACCGCTGAACAGGGCCCCGCCGTGACAAGCACCGCTGAACAGGGCCCCGCCGTGACAAGCACCGCTGAACAAGGCCCCGCCGTGACAAGCACCGCCGAACTGGGCCCT
Source organism: Pleurodeles waltl (assembly GCF_031143425.1). Lineage (NCBI taxonomy): Eukaryota > Metazoa > Chordata > Amphibia > Caudata > Salamandridae > Pleurodeles > Pleurodeles waltl. Next base: position 1,065,219,639 of record NC_090447.1, read on the forward strand.
TCAAGACAAGCACCGCTGAACAGGGCCCCGCCGTGACAAGCACCGCTGAACAGGGCCCTTCCTGTCAAGCACCGCTCCGCTGGGTCCTTCCTGTCAAGCACCGCTCCGCTGGGCCCTTCCTGTCAAGCACCGCTCCGCTGGGCCCTTCCTGTCAAGCACCGCTCCGCTGGGCACCGCAGTCTCTGAACTGCTCCGCTGGGCCCTTCCTGTCAAGCACCGCTCCGCTGGGCCCTTCCTGTCAAGCACCGCTCCGCTGGGCCCTTCATCTCAAGCACCACTCCGCTGGGCCCTTCATCTCAAGCACCGCTCCGCTGGGCCCTTCCTGTCAAGCACCGCTCCGCTGGGCCCTTCCTGTCAAGCACCGCTCCGCTGGGCCCTTCATCTCAAGCACCACTCCGCTGGGCCCTTCATCTCAAGCACCGCTCCGCTGGGCCCTTCCTGTCAAGCACCGCTCCGCTGGGCCCTTCCTGTCAAGCACCGCTCCGCTGGGCCCTTCATTTCAAGCACCGCTCCGCTGGGCCCTTCATCTCAAGCACCGCTCCGCTGGGCCCTTCCTGTCAAGCACCACTCCGCTGGGCACCGCCGTCTCTGAACTGCTCCGCTGGGCCCTTCATCTCAAGCACCGCTCCGCTGGGCCCTTCATCTCAAGCACCGCTGGCCCATTGGCAGGGCCGGATCTGTGTCGGCCAGGGCTTCACGAAGCACTCTGGGCACCATGCCTCCTCCAGAACCAGTGGAGTCTGTAATCCACTTGATGGACTGTGGCTTTGCACTCCCCAGGATGGATCAGTGGGCAAGCCACCCACTGTAGAGACTTGAGAGACTGTGGCTTTGCACTCCCCAGGATGGTACAGTGGGCAATCCACCCACTGTAGAGACTTGTGAGACTGTGGCTTTGCACTCCCCAGGATGGTATAGTGGGCATGGAGGCCCCTCGTGGATCTGGCGTCATGGACTCAACTGGCTGAGGTACCCCCCCTTCCCTTCCCCCTGAGGTGCCTGTAGTTTTACTATCTGATGCCCCTGCAGTGTTCTCTCCAATGGAATCGGGTCTCTTGTGTGGGCTTTGCCCATGTGTTTAGGCCCATTGGCCCACGAACAATGGATGATAGCCAATATGGGCCGGACTTTTGACCTATGTATATATTGTTCATGATGTAATATATTTTATTTATATATTTCATATTTCACTTAACTTCAATTATGCTATAATATAATTCATTTTTAATGATCATTTTATTTTGTCTTTGCATTCTTCCGGGGGGTTTGGGGGTGTCACTCTGACTTGTTGCTCTGCATTGATGTGTGTGTTGTAGTGGGTGAGGGTGGGGGTGGGTGTGTGGCGTATGTGTGTCCCCGTAATTTTTTGCCTCCCCCCTCCCCTGTGTCGTAGGTGCAGTACTCACCGTTGTCGTCTGCGCCGGTGTTCGTGCTCCTGGTAGAGGAGCAGGAAGACAATGGCTGGGAGGATGTGTAGTTACGGTTCCATGCTGTCCAGATTCCTCGTGGAGTGTGTAGAGGTGAGGGTTTTCCGTTAGAAAAGTCTGTTTCCGCCGTGCTTTTATCGGCGGGGCAACCGCCCTGGAAAAGGTGGCAGATTGGTGGGTCGTGATAGTGTGGGTGGTACATTGTCTCCCGCCTGTCTGTTGGCGGTGACCGCCGCGCTGTTTGCTTGTCCCGCCGTGGCGGTCGGAGTGTTAAAGTGGTGGGCTGTGTTGTCGGTTCCCGCCAGGGTCGGATTTCCATTTTTTGGACCGTCAGCCTGTTGGCGGGTTGGCCGCCGCTTTAACACCGACCGCCAGGGTTGGAATGAGGGCCTATATGTCCCCTGAAGGCTAGATTTTGTTGCCTCCATCTTTCTGGGGGATCCCTGTGCTATGGCCCTGACAAGGTGTGTAGAATAGTGGTGGCCTCCTGCATGCTGCACAACGTGGCTGTGAGGAGAGCTATCCCCCCACTAGAAGAGGAGGGTGCTGTACATCCACACCTGCTACCTCTGAGAGGGGATGAGAGTGATGGTGAGGATGAAGAGGGGGAAGATGTCCACTCCAGGAACCAGCTGATCCACCTATACTTCCAGTGACTATGAGGTACTGTTCACTGATGATGTAGTCTGCACTGCATAATGTTTGTCTGACTCTTTTGTTTGGGGATGTGGTGTCTGTAATCATTGACACTGACACTGTTACCTGAGGACTAAGGTGGCATGTGCCATGGAAACAAACATAGTGTACATTTTGGCTTACTCCAGACGATGTTGTGCATGGGGTACCATTCCTGCAATAAAGGTATGAATATGGAATTGACTGGCAAATGCATTCACACTTACAATTTAATATTCATAATGACAGGGGTCACACGAATTGGTGTAAATGTGTTTTATTATTTGTCACAATTGCATAGGTGTGCTGCACAGGTATAAGGATTGGGCTCATGGTGGATGTCCATACCAGGTACATCGGCTCAGCGATTGGTGGCAGTGGGTATTGGTCCATATGTCCCTTGCAAGTTGTTATATTGCTATTGGCGGGTGAGGATGGTAGCACGGTGGTACACTTGGGAGACAGTTCAGGACAAAGTCACTTCTTTGTGGGGGCCTTGGTCTTGGCAGGTGTTCCAGTGTCATATCTGTGTCTGAGGGCACGTTTGAGTGTCTGGTGCTGGGCTGCACGGGTAGTGGTGCTGGTCTCTTGTGTGTCCTCTGCCAGTGCCACCAGTCCAGTTGCTGCTGCAGATGTAGAGGGCAGGCCTGTGTCCTAGGCAGTGGTAGGGGCTTCCAGGTTTGTGGGGGTCTCAGGCTTGCTTGGGTAGTGGTGCTGCAGCACCCCTGAAATAGTGGCCATGGTGGCATTGAGTTGTTCCCACTGCTCCATGTTCTCTTGGTGTTGGGCTATCTGCAGCCTTTGACTCTGCTCCAGGGTGGCCAGGATCTGGCCAGCCTGTCTTGTTTGGATATGGTGGTGTGCTCCCAGGACCTCAGAGATCACCTCCTGGGCTGCAGCATCCATCCTTTGGCCTCCCCCTGGGCCACTGATGCCCTCCTACTGGGCCTAGACCCCTGTGCCTGTGTACCCTGCTCATGTCTGGCAGTCCCACTTTCACTGGGGCCATCATCATCCTGCCTATTAGTTGGTGGGGACTCTGGCCTCTGTACAGTCTGTGGCCTGGAGACACTTGTGTGGGGTCGTTTGGCCTGAGCTGATGGTGGTGGCTGGGTGGGAGGGGTGTCAGTGGTATCCTGGGTGGGGCTGCTGGAGGGTGTCAGCCCAGGACTGTGTGATGGGCCAAGGCAATCCTCACTGTCCATACATCCCTCTCCAATCTCCTGAGTGGGGCCTCTGTCTCCATGTGGGGCGCTGGCACTCCTTGGCCTTTCCGTCAGATTGCATGGGTGGTGGTGCCTGTGGGGGGGAATGGAAATGTATGTTACATGTACTAATTTGAATAGGGATACAAAGCTCTGCCCTATTTTGTGTTGTTCCTCTGTCAGGCCATGCAGGGACCTATTGTGGGGTTGTCCTTACATTTTGCATGGGATGTGGAGGTACATTGTGGGTGACATAGTGCCATTGTGATTCCTTACAGGGGTGGGTGGCTGTGCACAGGGGGTTAGTGGATTAGTGGGCATGCAGGGTGACTGGATGTATTGATTGTGGCCTGGGTGGGGTTGTGGTCCTGGTGGTAGTTGGAGGGGTGGGGTGGTACATGCATTACAGGTGTGGTGGATATGAAGAAAATGGAGATGACTTACCTAAATCCAGTCCTCCAGTTAGTCCAGTGAGGCCCTCAGGGTGCAGGATAACCAGTTCCTTCTCCTCCCAGTCGGTGTAGTCATGGGGTGTAGGTGGGGGTCCTCCCCCAGTCTTCTGGACCACAATGTTGTGCCTGAATGCCATAGACCTCTCCTTCCCACACAGGTTGTTCCATCTTGTGCGTGGATGGTTTCCCACTGCGTTGACATTGTTTACAATCGTCTGTCATAACTTCATCTTCCTGGCGATGGGTGTGTGCTGGACCTGTGCCCCGAAGATTTGTGGCTCGACCTTTAGTATTTCGTCCACCATTGTCCTTAGCTCCCTATCTGTGAAGCGGGGGTGCTTAGGGGGTGTCATGGTGTGTGTTGTGGGTGGTGTGTTGTAGGATTATTGGTGAGGGTGCTGTTGTGTGGTTGGTTGTGTGACTTGTGTGATGTTGAGTTCAGTGTATGTGCGTTGTGTTGTAAATATCTGTCATGCTATTGGCGTTGCAAAGGATTGTGGGGTGTGTATTTGAGTGTTTTATAGTGTTGTGGATGCGTGTCAGGTGTGTCGGTTTCAAACTTGCCAATCTATGCATTTCTTGCTGTTGGGTCCCATTGCTGGCCGTGGCAGTCCGTACCGCCAATGGTCGTTCGACATCCACTATCTGCCGCAGTGATTTGTACATCATTATTTGGAGGGCAGAGGATTTGTCTGCTTGGCGGTGGCAGGGTGGGTGTACAGCCTTTCTGTAAAGGGCCCTGGGGGTGGCTGGAGGTAGCAGAATATTTGGAGGTTTTTGGCATCATTATATGGTGGTGTGCTGTTCACTGCCACTGGCAGTCAGTGGTGTTTCCAGGCATGTTCATAATGACCACCTTAGTCTTGGCAGACAGGTGTTGATGCCCTGAAGGCTGCCATGTACACAGCACCTGTGCTGAAGACACCTGACTATTCCAAAGAATTTGTTGTGCACACAGACACCTCAAAGCATGGTATTGGAGCAGTACTCTCACAGCTTAATGAAGAGGGCCTAGATCAACCTGTAGCCTTCATTAGCAGGAGGTTACATCCCAGGGAACGTAGGTGGAGTGCAATTGATTGTGAAGCTTTTGCTGTGGTCTGGGCACTGAAAAAGCTAAGACCCTACTTGTTTGGGACTCACGTCTGGGTTCAGACAGACCACAGGCCCCTCAGATGGTTAATTCAGATGAGGGGTGAGAATCCCAAGTTGTTAAGGTGGTCCATCTCCCTACAGGGAATGGATTTTACAGTGGAGCACCGCCCTGGCACCGACCATGCCAATGCTGATGGTCTGTCCAGATTCCTTCCCCTTAGTGATGAAAACTCCCATTAGGTTGGGTAGTTGCTCCCCACTTTCAGCTGGGAGGACATGTGTTAGACTTGGCATCATTGGCATGGTCTCCCCTAACTTTTTGCCTCTACTTCCCAGGTTGTTTCTGTGTGCTGGACTCTGTTTTTGCTTTTTTGTTTGCTCTGGACACTTTACCACTTCTTACCAGTGCTAAAGTGTAAGTATTCCCTGTATAAATTATATATGTACATTAGCTTATCCATGATTGGCATGTTTGATTTACTAGTAAAGTGCACTAGAAGTGCCCAGGGCCTGTTAATCAAATGCTAATAGTGGGCCTGTAGCACTGGTTGTGCCACCCACCTTAGTAGCCCTGTAAACATGGCTCAGACCTGCCACTGCAGTATCTGTGAGTATAGTTTTCAACTGGCAATTCGACCTGGCAAGTGAACCCACTTGCCAGGCCTAAACCTTCCCTTTTCTTACATGTAAGACACCCCTAAGGTAGGCCCTGGGTAGCCCCATGGGCAGGGTGCAGTGTATGTTTAAGGTAGGACATAAACTAATGTGTTTTATATGCCCTGACAGTGAAATACTGCCAAATTCGGTTTTCAATGTTGCAAGGCCTATCTCACAGGTTAACATGAGGGGCTGCCTTTAAATATGATTAAAGTGTAGATTCCCTTTGGGAGCAGATAGACACATGGAGTTTGGGGTCTCTGAACTCACAATTTAAAAATACATCTTTTAGTGAAGTTGATTTTTAGATTGTATTTTGAAAATGCCAATTTTAGAAAGTAGACATTTTCTTGCTTAAACCATTCTGTGACTCTGCTTGTTGGTGGATTCCCTGTCTGGGTCAGTTTGACAGTTGGACTGTTTGCACGTCTCCTCTAGACAGTGACACAAAGGGAGCTGGAGTATAGTCTGCATATCATGTTGAGACATCTGGACTGAGGGGAGGGGATTAGTGGTCACTTACACCTGAAAGGGCTGTGTCTGCCCTCACACAATGTAGTCTTCAACCTCCTGGTGTGTGTCTAGAGCCTGGCCTGGGCAAGGCAGGATCTTGAAAACAACAGAGACTTCTCTTTGAAGTGGGGCTACTTCTAAGGCAAAAATGGGTATAAAAAAAGCACCAAGCCCCTAGAAATTAGATTACTTCTGAAACCAAGAGGGCTTTCTGCTGAGAGTCCTGCCTGTCAAGAGGTGCCCTAACCTGTCTCTGGGCTCTGGAAAGGTGTAGCTTGAGGAAAAGGACAGAAATCCACGCAAAGAGCACTGTGCTGAAAAAATGACGCCCGCCGGCCTTGTAGCTAAAATCGATGCTCCACCTGCATCGCGGCTGGGAGATCGACGCAATGTGGCTGGGAAAATGACACGCAACACCGCAGCAGCTGCTGTTAATGACGCAAGCCCCAGGCAGCATGGTTTCTTGACACCGTGCAACCGGATTTCAATGCAGCATCGCTGCACACGGAAAATCAATGCAAAACCTGCCCGGACCCAAGGTGCCTGTCCAGATCGACGCATTCCTCACTTGCGGAGAGGAAAAACGACTCACGCTGACCGGACCGGAGAAGGAACAGTGCATGGTCTGGCTTGCGAGTGAGAAATCGATGCATCGCTGGCTTTTTCGGATGCACACTTGCCTGTGCAGTGTTATTTTGATGCAACCCAGGTACTTTTTCACACTAACAGTGATGTTACTGATTTCTAAAGAATGTAATATTGTTATTCTTTAAAAATTCATAACTTGGCTTGTGTATGTTGGATTTTTGTCGTTTTGGTCTAGTTTTGTTTAGATAAATATTACGCATTTGCTAGAACTGTGTTGTGTCATTTTGTAGTGTTTTCACTGAATTACTATGTATGTTGGTACTAATACTTTACACATTGCTTCTGAAGTTAAGCCTGCCTGCTTGTGCAAAACTACCAAAGGGGTGAGCGGGGGTTAACTGAGGGTGATTCTCCTTGCCCTGACTAGAGTTAGAATTCTTGCTTGGACAAGGGGTAACCGGACTGCCAACCAAATACCCCATTTCTAACATCAATATTTTTGTAACTGCATCAATAAATCAGTGATACAAGAAAAAATTTGTGTCACCAACTTGTGACACATTGCACAAAGTGCCACCATGGTTTCCAAATTTGGTTAGGTTAGAGGCTGCAGATTAGAGGCTCCAGCAGCATCCCCTAATGTTCCGGCTCTGTTTCTCACCAAACAGTGGCACACATGCTCATGGCTGGTATTAATGTGTTTCCACATACTAGATGTTGCATGGCTGTACTTTTTTGAAGTAACATGTGGCACCTATTTCCCACAAAGGTTGCACTGGTTGAACCTAGAGAATACTTTTCCCCCCTGAGGGGATTGCGAAGAACTGTCATCCTTCACTTTGATTTCTGTCTCCAGATGGGTATCCTTCCTCCTCCTCATGTTGGATCACCTGAAGGCTTTCAGATTCAGGTGTAGCACTCCCTTGAGACCTCTCAAGTTCTAAGACAAAACAACTGCAATCCAATGCTTCTCCAACAAGGTGTAGCAAAGTGTGTCTTTACTCAGAAATGGGTGTTGTAAGAAGATACCCAATGAAAAGGCAGATTTTCTCTCTCTTATTGAGTGAATCTGCAGAAGTGGATCATTACCTCAGGTAAAATAAAGAATTTGTGTAAAAAAGAAATATACAGCATTATTTATATGATGTAACATATGTTCACCCTGAAACCAATAATAAAACAGAGACTCCTATATAGTAAAAATCATTATTTTGAAATGCACTGGATCCATGGATCTAGAGCAGTGGATCCACTCCAATCACATGATTGCATCAAGGAACCATAGAGTATGGTATGTCTATATTTTGGTACCACAGAGGATTCAAAATACATTAAAAGAAAAAAAAAACGACTTGCTAAGATTATATTTTACTGCTCACGGATTTCTCATTGTTCTTTCACAATATTTTCTGTCTAGTTGTCCTTACTGTTCACTATTTCTCAGTGCAATCTCCTTTATTACAAATAATAGACCCAACCATTTGGAAAGGACAAAGAAATGCACATACTATCAGGGCTACCCAAACTAAAGACCTTTGGTGAGCAAAATAAGGTGATCTTCCCCAAGGCAATTAGCCACCCAGAAGGTATCCCCTTCTCTGAGGACACAGCTGCTACAAAACAAATTACACACCCTGCCAGATAATACAGGACTAAAGCCTAACTTTCCTAGAACAAGCAAATATCAAGAGTCTATAAATGAGCCCCATTACAGGCATGCCAGATTGGATGCTAACCCAGCAATGTTCCAGGACACCTGTTTTGTACCTGGGAGAGAGGAGGGATTTAAATTGCTTGGCCTAGATCATCCAAGAGATGACAATATAGCGGGGACAGTACCACCACCCACGGTTGGCAATGCATGTGCACCAAGAAGCACATCTGGGGGGTTAAGGGTATTGCTCAGGCAGAGAACCATTCTTGCTAGATCTATCAAGGTGGCTTTTCTGTCTGAAATTTCAGCTATCTTTGTGGGGCAAGATGCACGTTTGCCATTATCATATGTTTGGCGTCAATTAAGTCGACGAGGGTCAGCTAACGGCTGGAATCTGTTTGAGGTTATAACTAGGGGTCTGAGAGCTGTAGCAACTCTATGCAGGAATGATCCACAGACACCACTACTTTCACAATATAGGTGTTTATAAGAATAAGACCAAAGGACCAAATTTATACCAGCAGTCTTCATGCATAGCCCCATTCCACTCTTGATCAAACTTCTAGTTAACGCTGGGCTCCTACAATTGATGACAACCCAAACCCCACTGATGCTCTTCACTGAGGGGCCAACCCAATCCACCCTCCTTACTAACAAAATATCATCATACTCAGGCACACAGAAGTCTGTGTTCGGAGCTAGCCAATGGCAGACCTTATTTTTAAGAGCCACATGGCTTCACTACTGGACTTTTTAAGAGAAGATACTCCAGCAAGGGCCGGTATGTAAGAGAAGCAGTCTGGAGGGAGATTCAGATGGGAGCTGGACTCACAGTCAGTATCTGCTGCCTGCTTCTGAGTGTGAGACAAACTTGCAGCAGTGCTATTAATAACATGGTGCCTGACAACTCCCCACTATCAGCAGCCATCTGTGGGTTAGGCACACAGCCAGGCATGCAAGAAGACAAGTCTATAGGAACAGAGAGAAGGGGCTTTGTGACAAATAGAAGAACCAGCTGGGGAAGTTAAATGCTGAATGCCAGCCTTAAGTGAATATAATTTGTTCCTCAAAGGTGACAGGCTTGCCCAAACTAAAGACTTAAACTAAGACGTGGGGGTTTCCCAATCAGTAGGACAGACAATGTCAACAAAGGGAGGCACTCAGGGGTCAGCCATGTCTACGACACTTCTTGCTCCTGGCATGCACAATGTCACACCCTCTTTTCTTTCCATTTCTCTTATGTTTGGCACATGGGTAAGAGTCACTATGGAGACTACCAACAGAGTCATACAATGAGGTACTGTCTGGCTCTCTAGAGTTCCACATGCGTCTCAAAGGCCAGTCCACGAAAGCCTGGGGATCTTACATCCATGTGTGCTTTGGGAGGACAGTCTTGCCGGGTGAATAAGGGATAATGAATACTAGCAGAATCCTGATGTAACCATCTCTCAGTTAGCTCGATATCTTTGGAGACCACACTTACTGTTTGAGCTAGGAAGGACTCCATGATTGTGCCATTGGGTTTGGAAAGGCCGGCCTTTTCCACAGGAACATTCTTTTCCCCCATGATTCTTGAGTTCCATGTAGTAAAACTCAGGGACCAAGAGACCAGGCCCAGCCCAGCCTTGATCGGCTGCTGGCAGATGGAGAAGGGCCCAGTCTGGCCCTTCCTTCGCACAGGCACACACTGCCAGGGCGTGTCCATGTGCCTCCCATGCCACAGGGACCTTACAGCACTATATAGCACGTTGGAGTTGCCAGTCCCACCTCCAAAGTACAGGTGACCCTTGGGGGACAAAGTCCGACCACAGGAGAGGCAGCAGTGATGAAAACAAAGGTTTATCTGTAATAATCAAGACCAAATCAATAAAAAGAACCAATAAATTAACCAAGTGCATGAATTACTGCAATTAGGCTGCCCAAGTATTAAACTGCCTGTCCCTTGAGTATGCGGAGACTCCCCTCATGTGGTCAGAGGACAGCTGGAAGTCTTTGATGTTCTCAAAAATCCTTATGGTGTTGAAGGAGAGGGTTTCACTTCCACTGAGGTTTTTCCTTGTGGTCAGCAGGTTTTTGCAGCTACTAGTACATGGATCATGTTTCCGATGTGGCTAGATCATCTAGGAGAACAGGTTTGCTGGTGCTTCTCTTAGGTGTAATGTGGCCCGGCCACAAAGCATTTCCTGGCCAGAGCCCCAGTGAAAGGGAAGGTGCACCCTTGGTGGCAATAAGGCGGGCAGGCTGACTGATTGTGGAACACTGACCCAGTAAAGGAGGCGACATTGAACGGTGGTTGGGTGCATGGGGGCTGGGTAAGTCTTTTGATATCTGCATACATTTAAGAGAGGCTGTTCTGTGTGCAGTAAGCACACCTTTTCCTTCTCACATACTCAGGGGCCCACAGGCTTGGCTGGATAAGGAAACACAAGGGACTCTATTGTTATGAGTTTTAACCATGCAAATGTGGCAGAACATGTACTTGCTCCTGCTGGATCCTGTACGCTCCTAATATTCAGGTACTTCCTTTGGCTTTTCTATAGACCCAAATCTGTCTGCCAAATTCCTTGATCCTTGGTTGGCCCTCAGGGATCAGGTCACCTACACATGAAGCCTTTACTTTCACACGTGATGTTAGAATACGTTTGCTCGCTTGTATCAGTTTGACGCTTGTGTCTGACCCAAGCCCTCAACAGCAGTTTCCACCCCAGTTACAGCAGCCTCTTTCGATGAGTGACTCGTCTGTGGTTACCAGTGGCGACATCTCAATGATCGTCTAGAACATTGCAGAGCTCCTTTCTAAATTTATGGAGATAAACTGGATTAGGTTCATGAAAGGCTTCAATTTGATCAGTTTACAAGAGACCTGGGAGTCTAGAAATACTTTTTATGTAGAGGGCTATAAAAAAAATGTTCTCTGCCATTCATTCATCTGCTGGGAGGGCCATTAGAGATTAATGGGCGAGTTATTGATCTTCAACCAGATGTTCCTTCCATGCAAACCCTTGTGATTACACTCACTGGTTAATTTCCTTTTCTTTCATCCTTTTTTTCAAGGACTCAGTTGAATATAAGTCCTAATATCGCCACCAACACTTCCTTGTTGAAGTGTTGGCAGCCAATCAGATCTCAGTACGTAATCAGGAGGGTTCGAGGAGCCTTTGTGTCCCTCTATATACAAATTAGGATTTTCTTTAATTTCTCTAAAACGACTGAACCACTTTACACCAAATCACAAAAAGGTCACTTTCTGAGCCAAAAGCTAACTTTCTGCCACCTTTCTGCCAAATTTGATGTAGTTCTGTCCAATGGTTCAGACACTATCGCTGTTCAAAATCCCTGAGGAAAAATTAATGGGGAAAAAGTGTTTTGGGACTCCCCTTTTTTGCAAAAAAAGGATTCACCACACTCCAGGAACTCCATGTAAGTAATTTATTCAAGCTTTTTGCAACCACCAATGTGTTTCAACTCTTATCAGTCTTGCTGAAGGCTAGCGAGTCCTACAACTATGTCGGTTAAAATAATGACGATCTTTCCTGCAACCAATGAGGCATTCTGGATCCTGTAGTTTAACAATCAAACACTTAATTTGTACAACAAACTATGACAATTAAAACAAATCACAATGATGATGCAAACATATTTGTTTGTTGTTTTCGTAGCAGTTGTGTCTGTGTTCTGCCTCCATTTGAAAAGACTCATCTACATGTGCCCATGATGTTCTGAAAGTGTGTTCCAGAAGACTGTATTCCAAACAGGGGCATATATGCTCTGAAAGTGAAGTGGCCTTTTAGACTGTTGTATGTGTCCACTTTCTTCATTCTTATACCTAGGGCTCTGAATCTGGGCTTTACTGGAATTAGTGAATCAAGTTATCTAATTTAGGAAGAGCAGGAGTTGGTTCCCTGCCTTTAAGTGGCCCAGTTGTGGATGGTTATGACTCCCTGGACCTTTTGTGGTCAATAAGCCTTCAGTAATTTCATGGAAATCAAATGGGATGGGTTACACAGACATGGTTTGTCAAGTAAAATGGCAGTTGTTATTCAGCAGTCCAGATGCCCCTTGTCATTAGGAAGCAAGGAAAGAAATGAGGTGCATTGCAGAAATTACAGCGCAATGAATATTCTCCCACACCGAACAATAGACTGATGCTTACGCTAACACACCCAGGTAGACACTCACGAATACAATGAAGCCTGTTGACACATATTGATGCACATGTTGACACACTCCCTGAAACACATATGCATTCACTATCACACCCATGCACACACCGATCCATATGCTAACACACCCACACACATTCTGATGCATGCAAGGAGACATCCAGGCACTCAAAAATGCATACATTCAAACACAAAATTCTCACTAATGTATACATTGACACACTCATGCATACACTATTAAATCAGAGACATATCCAGACAAACAGTAAAACATACACTAAGACATCCTGTCCAAAACACTAGCACACCCATGCACACACCGATCCATATGCTAACACACCCACACACATTCTGATGCATGCAAAGAGACATCCAGGCACTTCAAAATGCATACATTCAAACACAAAATTCTCACTAATGTATACATTGACACACTCATGCATACACTATTAAATACAGACATATCCAGACAAACAGTAACACATACACTAAGACATCCTGTCCCAAACACTAGCACACTCAGGCACACATTGATACATACATTGATACACCCAAACACACACTGATGCATACACTGAACCACTTAGGCATACACTAAGACATGCACTAATACACATACATACACAATATTGACACACTCATGCATACACTATTAAATACAGAGACATATCCAGACAAACAGTAACACATACACTAAGACATCCTGTCCCAAACACTAGCACACTCAGGCACACATTGATACATACATTGATACACCCAAACACACACTGATGCATACACTGAACAACTTAGACATACACTAAGACATGCACTAATACACATACATACACAATATTACATATATATCTACTAAAATAGATACATGCCCAGGTACACACAGATGCATACATTGACACACCCACGTACACACTGATGAATTCACTAACATACCCAGGCTCACACTGATGTATACACTGACACACCCAGGCATATATTGATGCATATGCAAACACTCCTAGGCAAACACTGATGCATACACTGATACACCCAGACACACATTAATGCATACACTGACATATTCAGCATGTACTGATGTATACGATGACACAATCAGGCACACAATGAGATACCCACTAACATACCCAGGCACACATTGCTGCATACACTGACACACCCAGGCACACAATGACACAAATATGCTGACATAACAAAACATTCACTGATTCATACATTAACACACCCAGGAACATACTGATGCATACACTGGCATACCCAGGTACACACTAACACATACACTAACACACCCAGGTGTGTACTCAAATATTCACTGACACACTCAGGCAGCCCCTCTATCATACACTCACATAATAAATTATACACATGTGTATAAAATGACACACCCTATCACACACTATCACATATGTTAACAAACAAAACACAGACACAGCTCTTTTTTGAGTGAATGTAATGGTTCTAACAAGAACCCTGTTTTTTCTTCAATGATTTTCTAATTTGTATTTTTATTTTGTGTGTTTTTTAAAAACAAATGGCTCTAAAACAGTTCAGCACAACAAAAACAAAAGAAACAACATGCTTTGCTGTTCGAAAACAGTAAACGTGAATTCAAAACAAGAAGACAAAACTAGCATGGTGGTTGCAGACAGCAGCAAAAAACTCTATGATGGAGGACACTTTTAGGGAGATTAGCACATGACATGTAGCACAGTGAGTCACCATTTCTCCCGATTCTCAGCAAACTTCTGGCATTGCAACCATTGATGATGGTGATTGACCTTCAGATGTAGTAAATATGGAAGGACCTTCTCCAGCTGCCTTCTCTCTCATCATTCTGGTATATATCCTCTCATCTATCGTATTCAGGTGTTTAAAAAAAGAACTTGTTCTTTGTGAGTAATTTTTGATGTTCTACAAGAGAGCTGCTTCCCAAAGATGTTACAGGTAACAAACTTGGCACTCACCTTCTTCTTCCCTGTTGGTATAATGAAATGCTTCCAAACTCCACTCTCCTTCTTTAGAGGGGATATGTTCTGCTTGTCCTCTGTGATGGTATCTTGCATTTTTGCCATTTTTAGAATACAAATCTCAAAAATAGCCAAAACTATAGATACACTGGATCTCACTTCTGTCTCCAGTGAGCTCAAACCAGAGATAACTAGCAGAGGTTGTGGGTACAACTGTAATATGGTGGAGTCCAAATGCAGCCAATCAAATGATAACATTTGGTTAGCACATCAGGCGGATCCATGGTTCTTGTGCGTGGATCCGCGGATCCCCTTAAAATATAAAATACAGTAATATGTAGAAAAACAAATCTAGCATAGCAATATGTAGAAAAACAAATCTAGCACATATCATATATAAGCACCAACAGCCGTACACTAATACCACCACACCTAGTGTTGCTAATATGTGAAGGATTTAATTGTTTAGAAATACAACAAATCAGCAGATCTGGAACTGCGGATACATGTGATCACATGATCGGAACCAATACCTTAGATTCTGCCCCATTTATGTTTGCAGAACCGCTGAGAATCCGCAGATTCAAAACTTTAAAAAAAAAAAGATTACAATGTATATCACTACATTTATATTATGAATGGTTTCTTATTGTTTTAGTCCACTTTTTACTTCCCTTTTTCTTATGTTACCCTTGTTTTCATTGCTTTCACATTACTTTTTCATCCATTTTTTTAGTGGCTTTCCATTACTTTTTTCCTCAGTCTGATTGCTTTCACCTTGGTTTTTCTCCTGTATTTAGTGTATCATCTCTTAGCTTTTCACTCATTTTCACTGCTTCCTCCTTGCTTTTTTCCCACTTTTAAGTGCCTTCTCATTGGTTTCTCCTAGTTCTCACTACTTTCTCCTTCCTTCTTGTCATGTTTTATAAGTACTTACTCATTCTGTTTGCCTTTTAGCGTGTGATTAAAACAATGTGGGGTGCTTGGTGCAGGGCCCAGCCGCAGACCAGGCTGTGGTAACAACCCTGCTGTGTTTAAAAGAACACAGAAGTTTAATGAAAAAATATTACAGGGACATTATACTGTAGTTAGGAAATAAAATAAAAGCAACTTAGATATTCAGTGAGAAAACCAAAGGTTATTGGACCTTACATCAAGGAATTGAATGTACTTGCACAGAACCATAGAAATTCAAATGACACACCAACTCACAAAACCACATAACCAGTTACACACCCACAGAAACAGCTAAACAACCACTCACACATGTACATGGCTACTTACTTACTAAGTCACACACATAAACAACAACACACACATTCACTTTGTACACCATCACAGGGACTGACACAGCCACTCACAAACCCACACAACAAACCTCTCACACCCACTAACTCATTTACACAAACACTCACATTCCAACTAACATAGCTATGCATTCACTTCCACATCCATCCACACAATTATACAGTTACTTGTACACAGAATCATACTCAAATACCCAGTCACACATCCACCCACTCACTCACTCTCTCGCTCAATCACTCTTACACCCACTCACACACTATATACTAAAAACACTCACACACTCATCCAACCTGTTACACACTGTTAGAGGACGGGTCTATCTGTTCAACCCTGATTTTTTGTTTTTTGATCACTCAGGTCCCCTAAGGTCCACAGAGGCCAGAGTCACACCAACGTACACTGGAAGCTGTATGAAAAGAATAATGCAGTATGTTACAAAAGCATAGTTGCACAACTTATGGGCAATCCAGGAAAGTCAGCTTTCTCTGACTAAGCTCAGGATTAGGCTCAATTACAACTTTGTCCAGCTACCTGAGCAGGACCCTGCATCAATCAGCCAGCTGTCACCCCGTGCCAGGAAATGGGCGGAAAGACCCTGGAAGTAATGTCAGGGAGGAGGGGCTGAGACTTTCAGAGCACATGTAGCACTAAGTCCTGGATGGCACCATTTTGAGCTATCCCAGAAGACTGTGCAGGAAGAAGGGGACATGGGCAAGGGAGTGATGTAACACATCTGGATTGGCCAGAAGTGCAGTCCAGCTGGACAATTTAACTCTCATTTAAAAGGTCTTAATCAGGGGATGGCTCTCTCTCTCTTGGTTGTGCTTCACTGCTGGACACAAGGACTGAGGGTGGACGTCATGGACAACTGGAAAGAAGAACATCCTGACTGCCCACTGGGGCAGAGACTCTGGCCCTGAATGACTTCAGACACAGCAAGGTGCATGCCAGGGCCCCACAAGGAAAGCCAAGCCAGGGAGCACTGTTGCACTCCATGTGAACATGCAAGAGGGGCCACGGACCCTATCCCCAGGCCCTGCGGAGAAGTGAAGCTGGGGGACACAGTTGCATCCCCTACAAAGATGGTCACCAGCTGAAGGAGGGGCCGGCAGCTGAAGATGAAGCCAAGGAGCGCTGTTGCACTCACCTTGAAAAACCTGGAGGTGCTGGTCATGCAGGGAGCCAGCAGGAGCAGCTAGGGGTGGGACCAGACACCCCCAACCATGAGGGCAGCTGTGGGAGGGGCTTCCTATGCTGCTCTCCAATGAACGGGGTCTCTGGGTGGGACCGGACATCCCAAAGCACTAGGGCAGCTAGGGGGTGGGCTCCCCGCACTACTCTCAGAAAAGGCAGCCTCACAGGGATGTTCGGGTGGGAAAGGACACCCCCACGAAAAGAGGAACACAGTGCAAGGCCAAAGGAAGACATCAATAAAAACCAAAGGGAAGTGGCTCTCCCTGGCACAGTGGGTGAGACACTCATCTAATATGGAACCTGCTCCACAGTGCCTTACGAGGCACCACATTCTCTCCAGCTATGTTCTCAGCTTGTGGTGGCCCCAGGAAAATGGGACACAACCAACAAGGTGCCCATGGATAGGGTGAACTGCAGGAGCAGTGCAGCCTTCCACCAACGCAGTGTGTCCCCACACTAGATTGGGTGGGGCAAAAGAGGTATAACTCCTCAAGGGTTACAAAGCACTGTGAAGTACAAGCTGGATAGATCTGTTGTTCTTTGCTTGTGGATCTAGGTCCTCTAGGGGCCAAAGGCTATAATGGGAAGTAGTTTTACAGCCTTAGTGAAATCAATAGGTTATGCTAAAGGTAATATGGGAAGGTGTGTGTCCTAGTAGGGAGACCACTAGAATGGCCTGAGAAGGGTCATATCACAAAGCACCCTATTGGGGTGCAGGATGGTGTTACAGAATGTTATCAAGTGTAGTTTGACAGTAATCTGAAAGTAATCCAAACAGCATAAAATATTCCAACATGCCTATACTGGTAATTCTTTATGATAATTTGAGTAATGAGACTGACCGCCACCTCTTATCAGATTAAATGTACTTTATTGCATGATTTTGGTGCTCTCACTCCAAGGCACCGTCAACTATTCCATTGGGATACAAGTAAGTGTTTTGACATGTGAGACGTTGGATTACATTTCCCCCTCTGTGGAGACCAGAATGATTAGGCAATGTCATCTAAAGTAATTCCATTAACTTGTGCATATTTGTAAATTGTTGCATAGTATTGAGTAGTGTGTGTGTAATAAATGTACTTTTGCTTCATCAAAAGCAAAAGCACAGACTGAATAATCATTTATTGAGTGTTCTTCTTGTGTGCTCATGAATGGCAATTACTAGCCCACACCACCTCCCTTGAGTAAGCCTTGGGCTGCTCTGTAATGCTACCCTATGAGAGTCAAGCACTACAATAGGGTGTTTGGTTCCCAGTGGTAGTCGAGTGCAGACCCTTTACTTGTGCCGGCCACACAACAAATTACCCACCTTCCAACACACACAACTCACACATAAACAGCTAAATTAAAGTATGAACTAAGGGCCTCATTACGAGTCTGGTGGTCCAAGGACCGCCAGACTCATAGTGGTGGTCAGACGGCTGTACTCTAACTGGTCCCTCTGCCACATTACGACACTGGCAGTCAGACCGCCAGGGGACCACCGTCACTGCTGGGAACAAGGTTCCTGAATGGCTGAAGGCGTTGCAACTCGTGGCCAGCCACAGCAGCGCTGACCTCAGTGCTGTTCTATCACAACTCCTGTTTTTTCCAGCCTTTCCATGGTGGGCACCTTGCCATGGAAAGGCTGGCGGAAAACCTTGCTGGGGGGCCCCTGCCCCGTACCCTGATTGGCTGCTAGTACAATGAGAAAAATGTTGCTGACAGATATTACATGACTCAGACTCTTAGTCCCGTGCCCTGAACTAAAACATGAACATTGATATCTGGGGAGAGGGTGGAGATACCTTGACCAACTAGATCCCAGGGTTGGTGGCTGAAAGGCACTCCTTTGGGACCTAGAAAAAGGGGGTCCCAAAATGTATATTCCCTTTTCATTTTCTATGGACTTTTTTAAACAGCACTACTATAAAAACTGCTTAAAAGAATAACTCCAAATTTGGCAGGAGCCCTTGGTCTAAAAAGCTTGTTTTTTATGGTTTGGTGTAAAACCATTCAGTACTTTTTTATGTCAGGGTACAAATATATTTGTCTATTTAAAAACTCTAGAGTTCTGATTGGCCCAGGGGGGCTTTTTTCCTTTGGGATAATTTTCTCCCACAGGAGAAATGTTTCCATGGATCCTTAGAATTTCATTAAGAAAAACAAAGGTTAAGGGGATGTTATAGTTAGGCTAATATTTAAAATGTACAAAAGCAAAG
Organism: Pleurodeles waltl; assembly: GCF_031143425.1. Classification (NCBI taxonomy): domain Eukaryota; kingdom Metazoa; phylum Chordata; class Amphibia; order Caudata; family Salamandridae; genus Pleurodeles; species Pleurodeles waltl. The sequence goes on from NC_090447.1 coordinate 1,065,238,735, forward strand.
AAATTCAGCCTTTATAGTTATGTCACCTAACTCTAAATTATGCCCTCGCAATGCACTGCTTATGACCTCACATATTACATCACTCATGACATGGTCAGTGACATCACAGATGACATCATCCAGTGAGTATGAGTATTCCATAAAAGGTTCTGAGACTTTATGATATTTAATAAGCTGCTGCATAAGTTATATTACTATTTGTAGTACAGTAATGAGTGAGAGTAATTGTAACATACGTGAACTAAGTTGTTGTGTGAATGTTTCTATAAGTGTTTGAATGATTGTGTGAGTGGTTTTATGTTTCGTGTGACTTTGTGTGTGAGTTCCTATAGGGATGTGTGAGTGGGTTTGTTAGCCGCTGTATAGCTCTTTTGGTGGTTGTGTAAGTTTCTGTATAGATGTATTGATATGTGTAGGAACACATTTTGGGGTTTATAAGTGGCTGGGTCAGTGGTTGTATGGGTTTATGAGTGGATATGTGAGTGGTCGTATGGATGTGTGAGTGTCTGTATAGATCTTTGAATTGGTGTGTGCATTGTATTAGTGTGTACGTTGGTATGTAAGTAGTTGCACCAGTGTGTGAGAATCAGAATTGGTGTGTGAATGCTAATGTAAGTGATTGTATGAGTTTGTGAGTTTCTCTACTCTCCATTATATGTGTGTATGAATGTGTTTGTGAGTGGCTGTATTAGTTGGCTTATGAATGGTTGTGTGGGTGTGTGTGAGTAAGTAGTGGTATGACTGTGGGTGACAAAGTACATGTGTGGCTGTGTCAGGGAATGTGTTTATATATATGGGTGTCTGACTGGGTGTCTGAGTATTTGTGTGTATGTCTCAGTGACTGTGTGAGTGGTTGCATAGGTATGTCAGTATGTGACTAAGAGGCTGTGTTTTTTTTGTAGCTGGTTGTGTAGGAGTATCACTCGGTGCAGGAGTGGTCATATGGTTGTGTGAGTAGCTTTATGAGTGGTTGTGAGGATGATATAATCAATAATGTCATCAGTGATGTCATTTGAGATGCCATCAGTGATGTCATCAGTTGAGTCACTGGCCATATTATGAGTGATGTAATATGTGAGTTCATAAGTCATGCATTGCTAGGGCATAAGTTATAGTTAGTTGAAGTGACTAAAACTGCTGAATATCTATGGTTTTGTACATTTCAAAGGTTAGCCTAACTATAGTGTACCTTTAACCTTTGTTTTCTCAGTGAATTTCTAAGGTTTTTTAAAATGTTAATTTCCTAACTTTAAAGTCTATGTAACATTTGCTTTTTTCAGTGAATTTATAAGGTTTTATTTTTGAATTTTATGTTCCTAACTATAACATCCATGTATTCTTTGATATTCAGTGAATTTCTAAGGATTTTTAAGTGCATTTCATCTAATTAAAATATTTCTTTTATATTTGTTTTTTAGTGTATTTTAAAGTTGTTTTTTTTTACAAATTATAAGATTTTTATATACTTTACCTTTTTCATTGAATTTTTATTGTTTCTTTTCAGTGTATGCATTAGTGTGTTCTTATGTATGTGAGTGTATGCATAAGCGTCTGTCTGGGTGTGTTATTAGGGGCCGCATGTATGAAGCCAAAGAATTGCGAGTCGGAAATAGCGACTCATTGCGAATCGATATTTCCGACTCGCAAAACAGGAAGTCATAGAAATCGCAATACCATTTTGCGATTCGGTGTGGAGTCGCACTGCAATTTGAGAAATCGCAAATTGCGATATCGCAAATTGCACAAGGGTGTGGTCCGGAGTCGCAAATTGCGACTGGCTCGCAAATTGGGAGTGGGTGCAAATAAAATAGGAGAAAACACACTTCCTGGTTCTGAGTAATGACATCAGAACCAGGAAGTACCCCCCATGTAACAGGGAGGAGCCTACCCAGTACAGACAGCAGAGGCACACCCAGCTCAGAGGAGCAACTACAGCTCTGTCAGCTCAGGACAAGGGGACACCCGCTGCAGGGAGGAAGAGGAAACTATAGTTTTCATAAAAGGAGCTGAGGTCCTGACTGAGGAGTACTGCCTGCACCTTGATGTCTTGTTCGGCAAGGCATCAATGAGTGTCCCTGACACACAAACTAAGAAGATCTGGCAGAACATCCTGAGTAAAATCAATGCAATTGTTGTCAGCCATTGCACCATTGATGACGTCCGCAATCAGGTCCAGGACCAAAGAAAGGGTGGCAGAGCAGATGAGGGAGGTGCACAGAACTGGAGGAGGACCATCCACAGTACCACCTCCTACAGCCATTGAGAGTATGGAGGAGACCACTCTGGAGCCAGAGGCTGTGGTAGGAATTGTAGACCTGGACAGTTCTGCACCGGGAAAATCCAAAAGTAAGTAGCAAAAATCACTTATTTGCACCACTCAATGCACCATATACACAACCACAGTACACAAAAGCATGCATCCCCCAGATTTTCTCCATGCCTATATTGCAACCTACAGAACAATGCATTATGGGCAATGTAGTAAAGTAGTCCATCTTTTGATGAATATTTATTGTGATACACCACACATATGAGAGGCACTGACAGTGTATCCCCTGTGTCCCACAGGTCTTCCACAAGTACCCACCAATGACCCTACTGTGCAGGGAGAAGAATCTGCCACCATCACACTAGACGAGGCAGCCAGTGTAACAGCAGGGGAGTGCACGACCACACCACTTGTCCACCATGCACCGGAGACCACCGAGGAGACAGATATTGACACTGAGACAGGCAACCTAACACCGGGGAAACAGATGAGTGTGAGTCGGCCACAGAGGTCAGCTGGGTCTGGGCGGAGATGGCAATGTTAAACACAGTCAGCAGGTGAGGAGGATGTCACAGGTGCACAATTTCTAGGACTGGAGGCATCTTTACTGAGCAGTCACCGCCTGCAAAATAAACATATGCGGGTAATGAACAGGAACCTGCACAGACAGGAACAGACCCTCTCACAGGGTTTTGCCAATGTTGACACACAATTCGGTACCATGAACAACAACATGGCAAACCTCACCACCTCCATCAATGACCTGGTCAGGGAAATGGTGGCAGATAGGGCCCATGCAAGGCGCAGAGAACGCAACACTGCTGCCCGTTTGGACCGGCTGAGTCAGTCGATTGGCCGCCTTGCAACCCCTACTACCTGCCTGTCAAGGCGCACCGTAAAGCTACAGGTGGAACTTGGGCATTTTGACAGTGAAGTAGCAAGGGGACTAGGGCGCATCAGTCATGCAGTGGACCTAATAGGGACCACTCAGGCAGCAAGGGGCATTGGCGATACCTCTCAGGATAGTGAGGACATCTCCAGCGTGAGCAGTGTTTCAGCCTCAGATGCACGCATCCTGCGGAGTAGCAGTGTCCGCCAAGGATCAGGGGACCAACCAGGATCGGGCCATGGTGGCCGTAGTAGCAGGAGGCTGTGATTTTGCTAATCTGGGATTTGTCTGAGGCACATGATGTAAATGTGCCAGACATTACATGTTACTTTTTTCATGCTGTTTAGACATTAACAGTTCATTATTACACTCCTGACATTAAAGGGATTTTTGTTTGTACTGCACAACCTGGCTACGTGTGTCTTACATTTGTGAGTGTTGTCAAGGTTGCCACGTACCTGCCAAAGTAGGGAGTTGCAATGTGGTCCCATCGGTGTGGTAGCTTTTGCTCCTCATCCTCCGAATCTGTGTCGTCAAGGGTGAGATGTAGCCCGCATCTGGTGGCTATGTTGTGGAGGATGGCACATGTTGCCACGGTCTTGCATGCAATCTCTGGGGCATACTGGAGTGCCCCTCCACTTTTGTGCAGGCATCGGAAATGTGACTTCAACAAGCCAAAGGTCCTCTCAATGATAGTTCTGGTTCGCCGATGTCCTATTTTGTAGCGCCTCTCATTCTGATTGGCAGGTGTTAGGTATGGGGTGAGTATCCATGGCCTCAGAGCATATGCACTGTCACCTGTGTGACAAAAGAGCAGATATGAACATGGCTTCACATGGTTATGCAGTGACATGTATTTAAGACATCGTAGTGGACTACACAGTACCTAATAAATATCCTTTGCCAAACTCCCCACGTTCTAGGTGTTGGTGTATCCCACTGTGCCTGAATATGTATGCATCACGTGTAATCCCTGGAAATTTAGCCACTATGTCAGTAATGACATTATGGGCATCACATACCACCTGGATGTTTAGTGAGTGGGTACATTTCCTATTGCTGAACACATATTCCAAATTTGCTTTTGGGCAAATTGGTATATGTGTCCCGTACACACACCCTATTACATGGGGGAAGTTGGCAATTCTGTAAAAGTCCAACTTGGTGCTGTTACTTCCTGGGAAGGTATATGCATGTGGACATGTGTGCGAGTATGGCATCTAAGAACCGTCTAAAGAATTGTGATAGGGCACTTTGGGACACCTCACCAGCAACAGCAATCACCCCCTGGTAGCTACCCGAGGCCAAGTGGTGCAGTGAGCAGAGCACTTGCTCATGTGTGGGGATAGAGTAGCTGTGCATTGTATGGCGTTCTAGCTGAGGTTTCAGCAGTTCAATAATCTCTAAGATAACTGTGCTGCTCAGTCTGTATTTATCATAAATCTTGTCCTCGGTTTGTTGAAATAGGTTCTACCTGGTTCGTTATATCCTCTCCTGTCTCTGCCGCCTCCTCCTCTGCTGGGCAGCCTGGACTCTCCTCCTCCATGCAATCACATATAGTGCAGCCATTTTGAGAAACCTTGATGCCTTCTGGGTCTGCTTTTCAACTTTGGTTCTGGTTACCACCTGTTTGGAATCAGTGCTAATGTGGGTGTGCAAAACAGGCTTTTTGTGACTACTCGCAATTTGCGACTACCTTGTACATTCGGTTTGCGGTTCGTAATTTGCGATTTCTTAATTGCGAGTCGCAATTTCAAGTCGCAATTTTTGCGAGTCGGTAATTGGTCACATCGCTATTTGGGACTCCGAAATGGCATTGGAATGTACCATTTCGCTTTTTGCAAGGTCATAAGTAGCGCTACAACTGATTTGCGACTCGCAAGACTTTCGTACATGTGGCCCCAAATGCATTACAAATGGTGAATCATATGATAAGTAACCTACATTACTCCAATAAAAGGTTCTACTGATCTGTGTAAAAAGAAAGAAAAGATAAATATAACATAATTTTGCACTATATAAATTTGCACAATAAACGTTAAGTTTCTGTAGTGCAAAATACACATTTGTAACTCTGTGAAGCAATCATACATTTAATTTAAGCAATTCATTTTTCCTTTTTCACTTTTCCCAGGTTTCCTACTTTTACATCAATAACGATGTGCTGTATAAATAATCATCATTAAACAGTGGGACAAAAACAATTATATAGATTGTAGAAAAAATAGACCTACAAAGTATGTCATTCCATGGAAATATACACTAAAGATATATATTTTTTTATCAAGACTGGTAAAATACCACTACTATATATAAAGGTATCTAGAATATGTACATCTCATAAAGACATCACCCCTGGTAGCCTCTATGATGGCATACAAACTGAGCATAAATGGCCTACAAGAGCACTATTTCAGGTTTCCAATTGTAATCCATCTAGGAACTTATAACCTATGATAAAATGTTTGCTTGCCTGTGACATTGCTCTTATTACATTACATTATGAAACCCAGTTTAACTTCTTAAATACAGAGTATATTATCCATATGTCATCTTAACTCCTTTAACAAAGATTACAGCCTTAGTAGTATTTGTTTATGCAGAAATATTTTTTTCACCTTGTTTATACTTTGTACTGTCTGATTCCAATTTACTGCCATCTGCTTTGTGTTGTAGGATTAACTGCACATGAGCTTGTTAAAAGTCTGATAAGGACATCACATCTGATAGGCAATATGATGTCATAAGTAGCCATAAGTGGCCATAATACAAGTGCCAGATCTATTCTGTTTCACTTTTGAGTTACAATCATCCTTAAAACCTAGGCTCCAGAAACAGAAGATAAGAATTTGGTAGTTTAAGAGGCAGTCTTTGCTTGAACGTGAGGTTGTTGTCATTACATTCTGTTCATCCAGTTGTACTTTTTAAATCGATGGTATGGTGTCCAGATGTAATACTAACTCCTTTATGAAGAATATTAGCCATAGCAGTATGTGTTTTTCCTGAAATAAATGTGTCCTGCTTTAAATGTTTCATTTCTGTTTCTAATTTATTCCTATCTGTTGTACATCACTATAGAATTGGAATAAGATATTTGCCACCAAGTTGACAGCTGATCTAATTAACAATTTCTGCAGGTATTGGTCTCTGAAGCTTCTTTAAACAACTTGTCAAAATGTCCAGTTTTCAATCCTGTAATGCTAAGTAAATAAATCGCTCTGAATCTATTTCTATTTTTAATGTTGAAGAACAATTTTCCCACTGATGGTTCCATGAGTAGCTAAGCCCTAAAAAAGTAATTAATGGGTACTTTTTTTCTTCTAAAATACCAATTACTACCATTAGAAATTTCTGTGCATCTTTTTTTTTTGTTTGAATCTGTTTATCAGCATTTTCACTATCACAAAACAATCTAGAAGATCTCTCCGTGCATTTGATGCGTAAAGGGACATACAGCTTAATTAATCACATAAAATATACATAACATTGTGTGCATAGTTGCAACATCACATTCAACATCTAATTTCAAATTGTGTAAGTTGTCCACATAGATATCCATGAGCTTACTTAGCCAGACAGTTATAGATTGTCCCCTATGGTAACAAGTAGTTGGGGGCGTATTTCAATTGGATTTAAGTTGGCACATGATGCAGATCCACAATTTTATGAATAAAACATCCAACAACAAGACCCTCTCCGCACTACGCTCTGTCTACATCTAACCAACAATCTCACTCATGGTCAATTGGCACTGTTCTTCCCACCCTCTATCAGCTCCTGCAGCTGCATGAGGTTGTAGGTGACTAATCATGACTGGTAAACTGCACATATGAAGAGCATCTTGTGAAGCAATAGGAACCATGAAAGTTATGCTAAACTTCCATCTATACATCTGAAGACATGGGCATCTTATCATCGCCACTGTTCGAAACTTGTGTGCTGCTACACTGCAGGTCTAACAAAACGCAAGCAGAGCATACCCTTGCGATGTAGTGCTATGCATTCATCATGCGTTAAGTTAATCATTGAGTGGTCCCAGGCCTTAATCGGTGGTGGTGTGGGTGATTTCCATTGACGAGTAATAAGTCATTTGGCAACAAAAAGCCCAAGTCCAAGAATCAGGATGTTACTTTATATCTTTTATGCCTACGGTATAATCCCAGGAGACATGTTTCCCATTTATGTAAATTTGGGAGTTCAGTGCATGACATTAAAGGTGTTGTGATCCCTATCCAATATGCATGCAGGCCAGGACAATCCCATAACATGTACAATAAATTAGCATTTGCCTGCGCACACTGTGGACCTGCCACATTTACCCTGTTATAAATCCTGTTGATGTTAGCAGGTGTAAGATAGTCTCTGTGTACAATGTACATCTGTATAAGTTTGATGCGGACATTATGTGGCACATGTCTCAAAATTTCAAGGAGAGCAGCCCATTCCTTATCCATGCAAGGGCATGCTAAATCAGCCCCCCAAATGCTGCTCTAAGGTTAGAAGCTGTGATGTGGTGTGAATGCACAGAGATTCGGCGTATCACAGTATGCGGTGCTTACCCCTTTCAGATAAACTGCAAATATTGATGCATGAAGTGAATTGGTGGTTCAGTGGTCAGGTCACCCCAGTGGGCCACCAGTGTGGTGAGCAGTATGTAATAGAAATTGGTCTGGGGAAGGCCATCTTACTCCATCAACATCTCCTACGTTGCCAGTGTGCCATCTATTTACCGATTACTTAGCATGTGCACTCCAGCAGAATTTGATTATGTCAGTTCAACTATCCATGTGGCCCTCCGGTCCTCGGCATGACCAGCAGCACCAATCACTGTGCGTAGGGAATCATATGGCTGGGGAGGCACAGGTATCTGTGGTAACAACGGTATGACACTCAACAACGCATTGGGGCTCACGCATGTGTGCAAGGGTGAAATAAATGAAGTATGGTGACTAATCATAAGTCTGGGGAAGATGTAGCTACATTCAATAAGTGTAGACCCGCCATCTACTGAGCGACCTACTGTATCTGGGCTGCAAGATAGCATTGCTCAAAGTCTGGTGCAGCCAGCCCACCCTTGTCTGTGGGACAGCAAAGCTTTTTCAATGCTACCCTTCATCATGATTTGCCCCTAATGAACTCCTTGATCTGCCTGATGAATGTGCAAATAATGCAGCTGGGATGTAAACAGGGAGCTTAGCGAATAAGTATAAGAGGCAAGGCAATACCACCATTTTCAATAACACCACTCTTCCCTCGACTGTCAGGGGCAGCGTGCGCCAGGATGCCATCTGGGAGTACAAAGTAGTGACTGCTCTCTTGCCATTGGCTTCAAAGATATCAGGCATAGAATTATATATTCAAACCCCAAGATCCCTGAACGTGTGTTGTTGCCACTATAGTACCACACCACTGAGCTTCAAACAAGGGTCCGGTGATCCAGGGAGAAAAGGGAATAAGCATGATTTAGTACAGTTTACTCATCGACCAGATAAGAGAACAAGTGTTGAAGCTATTGTGCCCTGGATATCATGCATGTCCCTGATGTAAATTAAAATATCATCAAGGTATTACAATATCAAGTGTGTCCCATCTCCCAATGTGATACCCAATAATCTCAAGCCTGTTGCAGTGCCAGCGCCAATGGCTCAATTGCTTATGGAAATAACAAAAGTGACAGCGGCTATCCGTGGCATGTCCTTAAATGTATGGCAATGGAGTTTGAAATAGGCCCTGTCTTCACACTGATGCAAGGGTTGGTGTATAATAGTTCAATGAAACATGTAAAATGGTTATCAGTGCCAAAGTGTGACAATATGTCAAAAAGGTACCCACATTCCAGGGAGTCAAAGGTTCTTTCAAGATCTAGGACTTGAAACCCGGCATGTGGGTGTGCATGTCCAGCATATGTCATGAAGAAGCGACATAGAGTCAGGGTGGTGTTGCATTCAGGTATAAACCCATTCTGGACTGGGTGGACCAAAGATGAAATCAGGGGTGCCAGGGGAGCAGTATGTTTGCTAATATTCTATAATCTGTATTTAGTAGGACTAGTGGCCTGTAAGAACCAATGAGTTCAGGGTCCTTGTTGGGTGTAGGCAAAGAAATTACTGTTGCCTCCTGCTGAAAGGCAGACAAGTGGCACAGAGTAGCAGCATCTTCATACAACTTCAACAGGTATGGGCTGTGATCGGGCAGTCCCGATCACGTACTCGGCGCTGGGGGGAAATGACGTGTCGGATGATTCCGACACGTCGTTTCCGCGTCCTCGCGTTGCCGAGGAAACGCGCCCTGGCAACAGAGCACGTCACCCGGTCGCCGGGGAAGCTCCGGAGGGCTTCCGGGCCGCGGGGATTGAGAAGGGGTGTGTCCTGACGATCGAAGGAGGAGCGGAAGAAGCCATGAGGAGAGAGACAGGAGAAAACAGAGCCGAACCGGAGAAAGAAAGGAGAAACCTCGAGACACCGACCAACGACGACGCGCTGGAGACGGAGGCTACCACCGGGGAACCTCAGCTGACGGGATACCCAGGAGCCAGCCACGACCCAGGAGGGTCGTGGCTTTCTAAGGTACGGTCCTTTTGGGACACCAAAAGAAATATAGAAGTTAAGAGGGCACTGGGGAAGGGACCTGGGAAGGAGTGAAGGGAGGGCTGGGAGGGATCGTAGGAAACACATATTACAGCACAATTAAGTCACAAACTGGGCACCTTAAAAAAGAGCTGGTATTTCACCTTGTCCTACCTCACTACCGGCACAACCCCACCCTTTTCCTTCCCCCTTCCCCTTTAGTATAAAAAAACCACATCCAGGTTTAAACGCCCCACTTACCATAGCGTTTTCCTTCTTTTCCGGTCCATCCTCGCTGGAGCCCACCGAGAGACAGAGGGAACGCCAAACTACGAAACAGAGAAGAAAGGAGAAAAACATCCAATAAGAAGAATAGAAGACGACCACCAGAAACTTTAAACCCCCTGTAAACCCAAGAAAAATATCAAAGAAACCCGCCCCTCTTAAAAATAAACCACTTACCTGATCACCACAATTTCTCTCCGTTGTTTTCATACTGTTCAACCTGCCACAGTGGTGTCAGAAGTGGGATTGGTTGGATACAACCCAGGGCAACTGAACGGTATAAACAATGAGTGAAGGTCCGTCCCTAGAGGATATGATTAAACAACTAGCGGAAGGTCAACGCCACTTGCAGTTGGTATGGGAAGCCCACCAACGAGAAGCAAAAGAGGACCGGGAGGCCTTACAGTCGGCCCTGAAAAGTCAAGCTACGATACTAGCGAACAACCAACTCGTACATGAAACGGCCATGAAAAAACTAACAGAAACAATAGCCGCCAGCAAAGTCCACCCCAATGTCCCCAGTTCGGTGTTACAAAAATATCAGGAGGGAGAAGACCCAGAATCATTCTTTACTAACTTTGAAAGAGTCGCCTCTTCTGCTCAATGGCCAGAAGAACGATGGGGACAATACGTCGCGCCTTTGCTTACCGGACTCTTGCAAGCCGCCTATCAAGCAGCGAATCCAGGGGGAACAACACCCTACAAAGACATAAAAACCAGCATCTTAGAACGGGTGGGACATGATACAGAATACTATCGAGTCAAATTCCAGAAAGTAAAGTGGGGCCCGAACGAGGACCCCCGAACCTTTTATTTCCGTGTGAAAGATCTGGCCCTGAAGTGGTTGGGGCCTATCGGGAACAGTCGGGAGGAGGTCATACAAACGATTGTCCTCGAACAATATTTAGATTCTTTACCTACTCCTACAAAAAACTGGATAAGACAACATCCAAAGGTAGATACGGACATGGCCATTGACCTAGCCTGTGCGTTCCATCGCTCCACCGATGTGAGGGGTATATCATCCAGACCCAACATAAAATCCGTCTTACCCAATCCCAAACTCCCATTGAAATTTCCGCTAGAAAACCCGGTTCCCCGTAGACTTGGAGAAGGCCCTCCCTTACAAGGTCCCCAATGTTTTAACTGCGGAGAGTGGGGTCATATAGCTCGTACGTGCCCGGGGAAACTAGAAGGGAGTGAACCTATGGAAATAGGAGTGACCCGACTACGTGTCCTATGTACAGGAGGGGGAGACATTAAATTTAAGCAAACCCTCAAAATAAATGGGAGATCCTTATGTGCTCTTGTTGATTCTGGTTGCAGCCAATCTGTTGTTCGCGAAGACTTAACAGGCCCTATAGATAGGGTAACCAGCCGATGGGTCAATATTTGCTGTATTCACGGCGACAAGGAGCAGTACCCCCTGAAAGTAGTCGAACTCGAGTGGGGAGACCACAGGGATTTACTTCCGATGGGAGTTATGTCTCAGCTTATTGAGGAATGCTTCATTGGCACCGACTATGACCATTTCCTAGATCTCTTGGATTATGTTCGAAGTCCCAAATCCTCCCAGGAGTGATGAATTGAGGCTCCTTTTTCGGGAAGCCCCGTTGAATGTCCGTTAACCCGCCGTAAACTTTCACGTCGCGAAAAGCGGGATGAGCGAGTACAGTTCCGGGCTCATAAAAACCAGGAACAAACCCAAAGACTTATAGCAGAGACACATACAGCACCATTAAGTTTCCGTCATCAACAGAGAGAAGATCCCTCCCTCACTCAGGCCTGGAGCTCCGCAAAAATGGAAGAAACCGATGAGGTGGGTCCCTACTTCCTGGTTAAAAGGAATCTCCTCTATAGAGTTACCACTACCCGAGCAGGGGAACGCAAACATCAGTTAATAGTACCTGAATCCTATAGAAATCAAGTTCTCACGCTAGCCCACAACCAACCGGGGGGGGACATTTTGGGAGAGAAAAAACCGAGGAATATCTCCTCCGACGGTTTTACCGGCCCGGGGTTTTTGCACAGATTAGGAGATACTGCTCCCAATGTCCCAGGTGTCAGCTCACCGAACCAGGTAGGCCCAGGAAAGCGCCCCTTTTTCCCCTGCCCATCATAGACATTCCATTCAGCAGGGTAGGGATGGATCTAATTGGGCCCTTAGTGCCTTCCTCTAAGGGGCATACATATATATTGGTGATCGTAGACTATGCTACCCGGTACCCCGAAGCCGTTCCCCTGACAAGTATGACAACAAAAACAGTTGCCCAAGCAATGATAACGGTGTTCGCTCGAATAGGGTTTCCCCGCGAGGTACTCACTGACTAAGGGACCCCATTCATGTCGAACCTCATGAAACAAGTATGTAATACATTGGGCATTTCCCAAATAAAAACTTCGGTTTATCATCCCCAGACAGACAGGTTGGTGGAACGTTACAATCGGACCATCAAATCTCTATTAAAGAAAATAGTCAAGGATTCAGGCCGAGATTGGGATCAAAAATTACCCTTAGTTCTGTATGCCATTAGAACCCATGAACAGACCTCAACGGGACATGGCCCATTCGAACTCGTGTTCGGGCGACAACCCCGTTCCCTTTTAGATATGGCGGTAGAAACCTGGGAGGAGGAAGCCGAGGGAGAGGGAAGACCATTGTTGGAATATGTCCACAACTTGAAATCCCATTTACAAGGGCTGTGGGAGGAGGTACGCCAGCATATGGAACAAGCCCAAACAATACAAAAACGTTATTATGACAGAGGGAGTAAGTTGCGGACCTTCCAGCCATGCTTAGATCCGTCCGGCTTAATCAGTCATAGAATTATTGTGGGCCAATTGTGCAGCAAAATTGAGGCACCGCAGTCTTTATAACAATGCAGTGTGTTCGTGACATGCCCTTGCTATCTCTTAAGCTGAAGTAGGATCCTTGGCTACTCTTGACTCCAGTCACATAAATGTACGTACTATCTTAGTGATGTCTCTGGTAACTGATCTTTCATGTTAACCTGAGTACCCACGCAGTGACCCCTTATTGTCACATTGAACGCATCCCACTCCAACAATTTAGTGGAAGCTGTGTCTACGTTAGTGTCAAAGTAGGTTGTGTTAGCGGACCCAAGGGAAGCTCTAAAAGGAGAATAGTCCAATAAGATTGGTTGCAATTGCCAGGTGGGTGTGGCAGGTGCTTCAAACACCCATTATAATTGCAGTGTTTGAGGATTGTGATCTGAATGGGTGCACTCCATGTATTCTTCTCTTGTAATTGAGGGGAGTAGTGACGGTGCACCCTCAAATTGGTCAATGTGTATGTGTAGCTTATTGGGGACAGAGTAGAAAGAGTATACTCTTATGTCAGAGTTCCTGGAGCATCAAAATCAATTAGCAGTCATTGTCAGAGCCAGTCTCTTAACATTTGAGCATTAGAGGACGCAAGCGTGGGTGGTAGTGGAAAAAAAGAGAGATCCATTGCAGTATCTACGACACTGTTGAAATCCCCTACAAGTGTTGCATAGACTCTCATTATTCTAACGAGACTACTGGACTTTGAGCAGCAGAATTGCCTGCGGCATGGGAGAATGAGTCTTAACCCACTTAATCCAGGTTTTGCTCCAGCTAACTAACAGTGCCTCATCTCTACCCAAGGGCAAGGATGATTTGGCAGCTGAGCAAATGACATAGTTGATTTCTCAGGGAAATCGAGGTCACTCAGGTCTCATCCCTTTCTCTCAGTTATATTGGTCTCACATACACAATGACAAAGAGAGGCAGTATATGTTTCAATAAGATTTTAATGAAGCAACTGCTTCTTAGATAGCAAAGCATGTACTGCAATAACCAGGACAATACAACATTACAAGATTAGAATTGTGACAAGGAGAGTGAAGCATAGAAATACCGTTAACTGATTGTCACTAAAGTCAATATTCAAATTCCTACCTAGGCTTAATAGAGTACAGTATGTTAAGCTCTAATTCTGCCCTTCAGGTTCCCCTGGAAGATATCATCCCCCATACCTGAGCAAAGGCCTGAAATCTGCATAAGCAGCTGTAGTGAAGCGTTCAGTAATCAGCATACAGTTGTGGTTCTCTTGCTGGAAACTCCCTCAAACGTGTAAGGGACAAGGAAGTGTTTTTATAATAAAACAGCTGATGTTCTGAGAAAATGTCCCCATGTAAGGATGTGTGTTTTTCTATGAATACCAGAGACAAAACATTTACCACATTCCCTGGCAACCTATCTTACTGCAGCCTTGAAAGAAGCACAGAGTGAACAAGAATGTCTTGTTTGAGAACTCAATGCTGGCCTAGGCAAAAACAGCTAGATAGAGAGGAATAAAACAAGATGGCAAAAGTGGCTATGGTTAAAATAATAAATGAAGCTGAATAAAATATATCTAGGTTAAAGTGCACAGCGGCAGACCTAGTATGCTAAAATAATGTGCATGGAACTATAACAAAAATGTCTACACAACACAAGTATCCACAATGTGTCGCTCCATCTGGATAGTATAGTGGAGAGTGCATGGAAAAAGTTAGGTTGATCCATGTTTGGGGCATATATAGATCCCAGGTGTATGGGATGACCATCTAGTCGACCTGTTACTATAACATAGTGGCCCTCCGGGTCATACACTGTGTCAGTGACTATGAATGGGGTCCCAGGCCTTATACATTTCATGGTGCCTCTGGCAGTAATTAGTAGTGAATACTTGCCCACGCCATCTCCTCTGTAGCCTAGTGCTTTCTGTATGAAAAAGATGCATCTGCTGTAGTAGTGTGATATGCGTGGAGTGTAGTTTCAGGTAGGAATACACCGAGTAGCAGTGCGAGGGCGTGTGCATGCCTCTCTCATTTCACATTAATATGTTAAAGTGGGCCATAAATGAGGGGGCATGTCACCCATAATATGAACCCAGTGAATGTGTTGGTGGGTGTGGTTGTATTGGTGCATGTGTTATACCAGGATAAACATCAGCGAGAATCATCTCTTGAGGGGGGCGTGGGTTAGAGTCGCAAGCATACCAACCATTAACAAAACAAAGTAAATACCAGTGGAGCAGAGAAGCAAACAACATCTGCCCAAACAACCAACCAATCAATACCCATGAGGAATAATCAGCAGTATAACTGACAGGGGAAGAAGACCAGGCAGCCAATGAGAAGGACACCCCATCTGGTGAAGGAGAGTTAGTCTGGGAATCGGTTATGTTGTAGCATCAGTACTGTGTACTTTACACAATAGGTGCATGCGACATGAGGAGTACCTGTATGTAAGCCAACCAACACAGCAGCAGCTACCATCCGTGTTACCTGCAGGAAATGAAATATAAACTGCAAAGACATTACAAGCGAGGCATGAGGACTTCAGATAATAACATCGGATGTTTCCGGAGTGACTCCTGGAAGAGACATCATGGCTGCAGTGGAGGGCAATGTAGTAGAAGAGCAAGGGTTACTGACCGATCTGTCAGAGCTGTCCCCTGGAACCAAGGCCTGTCCTCTATCACAAAAGGCTGCTGTGCTGTTCACTGCCCTACATCTTCCTTTTATGACTTGCTCCAGGTCCGGGACAGCAGTACACTGTGCACAGTGTTAAACCGGGCAGCCACCATGACACTTCAGAGAAGGCATTACACACTTTGCAGTGGTTGTCCATCCAGGCCGGTCTGCCACAGAGTGACCCCCAAGTTCCAGCCAGTCCCATGCATTTTCAAGGGGATCTAAAAAGTTTGCCTTGCCTCCTGCGGTCAATCTTAATCAAGCTAGGAAAGGGAGAGTATAACGGATGCCTAGTACACAGATCTGGCATTTTGCAGCAAGAAATAATTCCTTTATTATTGCACCAGTATTGTGTAATCGAAATTGTCTGGGGTTGGAGTCTCGTAGTGGTCGGCGTGCTGGTACACGATGAGCATGCTCCACAGAGAAGTACTGAGAGAGAGAGAATCCTGGGGCAACAGCTGCCGCAATCAGTGCTCCATATAAGTGACAGCACCTTGTCACTTTGCTCCTTCTGGTAGACCAATTACATGGATGTAATTATGACATGAGCGGCCCTCCGCATCTTCAATGTGACAATCCAGCACCAGGATGCATTCTGCCATCTTGCACATAGTAGAAGCAATGTAGTTGGCTTTTGGTTGTAATTCTGATATGGCTAGCTCAGCTGAGTTTACTTTGTCTGCAAACTTACAGAGGTCTGTGTGAAGCAGTATTAAGTCTGACGTCACAGCATCTATTTTGCTCTATAAAGAAGTTTGTGTAGTTTCCAGAGCAGTGCCAATTTTTGCTACTGCTGCTAGTACAGGGTCAGGTTTATCGCTCAGTATGTGAGGAGAGGTGTTTTCTTCTGAAACATCAGTGTTATTTGCTTTTCATTCATGGTCTGTAGAGGGCATTGAATGCACACCTTGTCCAGTTGTGCGAGGTCTCCCCATGATGTTATGTGCCAGATGGTCGGTTCAGAATAGCAGAGCCTCCTCGGCTGGGGCCCACTTGCCAGATCCCAACATGGTTAGAAGATCTACCAGCATGTGCAGACTCAGTGCTTTTAGTGTATAACGGCAGTCAAAAATCACATTTAGCAGGTAAAAGGTGACATAAATATTGTCAGCGTAGGTAGTGTTATGGACAAATACTGAGGTGTTGTCTTCCAACTTCAGTCACCACTCATGGTAGTGTCCAATGTGGTTGTGTGAGGGAAGGCCTGCTTACCAGCATCAGTCAGAATATTCCGAGGTGGTGGTAGGAGCAGCCCACTTAATGAAGTAAGAAGAGGCACTTGCAGCTAAGTGAAGAGGATTACATATTATGGAACCTCCATTCTATGTGATAATAGTGTCCCCATAGATCCTGGTGGTTTTAGACTTCATACTGGAGTATTCAGTTGCCCACACCTGCTGTCTGCAAGTAAGTGTCAGGGTAATGGGAGCACCCTGTATTCATCAGTGTTAGTGGGTGAGGCACAGCAGATAATTTAAATGGCCATCAGCATTTGGTGCAGCATGGGGCCTGCCGTCATGTTCCCAGCAGCAACAAGGTGTGTGGAGGCTCCTACAAATCTCGCCCTCTTCATTAGATGTTCAGGTGTCTAGTCCGAGGGGGGCAGCAGCAGGTGTACATGCCATGATCACTCTTCAAAAGAGCTCAACAGCGCAGTGGTGAGGGAGAGTGCATTAACCAGCTAGGAATGGAGATGGGAGGTGAGGGAGTCAACACAGCAATGTTTAGGCCTTAAGGCCACTCACCAGAGTGGGTCTCCATCACGGCCAAGCCCCCCAAGGCAGTCCCTAATGCACCATGTTGTAGAATGAAATCATGTGGCCGCACAGGAAGCCAGAGGCCTACCAGAGTTGTTCGCCTGCACCCTATCCTTTGAAGTCACTAGGCCTGCTGCTCGCAGCTCTCCTCTCTTTGCTGCTCACTCGCTCTTGGTCGCAATCTGCCAACACGGGCAGTGCTCCAGTGGTCAGTCTCAGCACCCATACTCAGCATCTCACAAGCTCAATTTTTGCCAACGAGGGCTGCTGCATACTCAATTTACATAACAAAGCTGCTAGGCTGTGGTGAAGGCGTGTTCCCAGCAGGATTACATTGGATAATCAAGGTGACCAGCGGAGCTTGCTTAGAATGCGTCCACTATGCTGGCCACCCAAGACATGGCCCCTTCTTGTGCATCTTCTTGATTGTTTTGCGTAAAGTGAACATATCCATTGCATACACCTACAAGGTTTTGAATGTGAGATTAATAACTTCTATTACTGCAGAGGCGTTCTAACTAAGCAAACAGTGCAGAGCACAATCTCTTGCCTTTTCTCTGTTCACTTGCATGAGAAACATGAGGTAAAGTAACCAGTGTGCTGAGAATTACATTGGTATAGCATTTGGCACTAGAAGGGTTGGACAACTGGTAACCAATAATATTTCCAGCATTATCCGTTTTTTTCGTAAGAAGTTCCTTGCCATCTTTCTTACACTTCTTCTGAGGAACATTGCTGCAATACTTTGAAAGCTTTCGCTTTGGGCAGGTGGTAGGATTTTCATAACCTGTATACTGTCCTAAGTGAGAAGCATAAACACTTCTCAATCAATTGTACTCTTTGACACAATTTGAATCAGCTTTTACTTTACTGTCATCAAAGTCAACAAAATACAAACAGGACAATGTTCCAACTCGTGATAAGGCTATATATCACATACCTTCCTTAAAAACTAGTACCAATATTAATGAATGCTGCATCTACACTTAAGCCTTGAGAGTAATGAATATTCATAGCATATGCTACAGAAACAGGAAACTGCTTTCTCCGTTCGAGTCTTTCAAAAGCTTGACACGCACAACAGACCTTTCAATCTGTTTCATGCATTGACTTTATCAAATTTTATTGCTAAATATTCAACCTCATTTCTATTAAGAAGTGAAATGAAATCAACTACTTTACCCATAGCACCATTAACTAATCCTCCCTGAACATTTACATTTACATTTAACTGTAACATTACTCTACAGTTTTTACAAACATATAAACACTTTTCAAATTCCACATTTCTGGACATAGATTTCTCCAATGAATCCAATTTTGCTTGTAGTTTTCCACTTAGGAGCACTGTCACACCCTGGTATTCCATTTTGTTGATTGCTGTACGTTGCAAAATTTCTTCTTTCTCCATTTTTAGTAATTCTTCATTTAAACAGGAACACTCCTAAAGTGCTGGCATTATGCAGATAATAGATTTTCCTTCTTGAATAAAACTGAACATTAACCATGCTGCTGTCTTGTTTGTAGGACACAGTTTCTTTATAAGTTGACTTTCTAAGCAGCGTTTCCCCTCTTTTGTAAGAACTCCTACTCTAATATCCTTCCAAATATTTCCATATTACACACCAGATGTTTGACGCATATTCCTAAATTGTTCTTTGTATTAGAAGATTAACCACATGTTAATGTTTCCAGTATTTCCAGTATTTCCCAAGGAATTCCGAGTTTCATCATGAAGTAGTATCTTGAACACAGGCTATCTTTTCATGGGGTTAAGCTGTAGTAGATCACCAAACACAAACAAGTGCTTCCATCCAAATAGCACACAATAGTGTGTCCTCAGAATCTGTTGCATTCTCAGGTATACAAAGGCAAGCATTAGGTTTGAGACCATGCTCACCTCATTGAAGATTAAAAGATTCACTTTCTTCAGTACTCTTGAGACTTCATGACAAGCTTCACCAGATAACTGTTGATACTCCAGTTTGTAGTCATGTTCTACAGGTAGCATAAGTCGATGTAAAGTAATTCCTTTAATGTTTTATCCAGCAAATCCAGTTGGTGCTGTTACTACACATGACAAATTGCAGTCTGTAGTCATCTGTAGGTAAGCAGTGAGCACTTCAATTAAAAAATATTCTGAGTGCCAGCTTGACCACTGACATATTATAGTATTGGCTTAAATGATGTGCATTTACATTCATTCTTCTCAAGGAGGAATCCACTCTATTTTCTGTTTTACCTCCACATATATTTATTTCTGCATGTCATCTTAGTTGTGCAATCAACACTTGATTGTTGCATTGCATTATCCACCTCATCCATGGCTATGGCAGCTTAATTTGCATTCATTGGTTGTCCAAGAGAATCCCAACTTAGAGGTCCTAAAATATTGCTGCTTTGTGAACCGTCCTTAGCTATCTCAGCAGCAATTGTTTCCTCTTCTTCAATCTCATTTAACATTTTCATGTAGTTAGGAATGGCTGAGCTCTGAATGCTGTCTTTCACAGTGTTGAAAGATTCTTCATAGAAGTAAAAGTGTCAGAGTAACTGTTTAGTATGCCCAGCCTTGAATAGTCGTAGAAGTGCCAAACAGAAAAACACTCCTCAGATACAAACTGGCTGAGCTCAACCGATCACAGCATTCATAGTAACTTATCTTCATGTGTGAAAGCATTTTCAAACTAAAGCAATGCCATTTCTTGGTTAGTCTTTCCAGTAGGAATCTTCTCCCACATCTCCTTTGTCTCTGTCTGTCTGATTTTGTAATGTAGGGAGTCTTATAAAGAGCAACAGCGAAGGAGTTGTCTGTGACATATTCTATATCCATATACACATTCCACATTTTGAGAATAATAGGATTATAGTCATTAATATACTTGGAGGCCGCCATTCTTCTGAGATTGCATGTGTTTTTTTGTCATTTTCGTGTCAGTGTATGTATGGCTGCAGATAAAAAAAACTGTTCACTCTTCTTTTGTAAATCACAGTTCGTTTAAAACCTAAAACAACACCTTGTGTAAAATATACCTTTAGCCCTATATTTTCGACAACAGTACTTCCCACATCTAGGTTTTTGAATGCACAGAACTTGCTGTTTCAGGTTTTTTAACACTATCTTTCAGAATGGCACATGTCACGTACTGTTCTATGAAACAAAATACAGGGTCATCACTGTCTGTTCAAAATTGTGGTGCATCTTTAATCCATAACAGAATGAGAATGTGAGGATCACATCTTGCTTGGTATTTTTAGGCCAAAGGAAATCAGAAACTTCACCAAGAGGAGGCTTGAAACCCGTGGTTAAAACATTTTCAAACATTATCAGGATCCAAAGAGCAAAGTTCTCCTGCTCTCTTCAAATGAATATCTTTAATGTTTGAGTTTGCATCTCTCAAAAACTCAAGTAAGTCATCCAGTGCATACTCTGTACAACTGAGTCATAAACTGACTCTGCACAACTGAGTCATAAAGACTATGGCGGTCATTATGAACATGGCGGTAAAGACCGCCGACCGCCGTGTCGGCGGTGAACAGAATGCCGCCGGTGGCGCCGAATGGAAACCTGTCATATAATGATTGAAAAACCCAACCCTGCCAAAAAATCCCAGACCACCACTCCCCGCCAGGACCCTGTCAGTGGGAATCCCAGCCCATCCCCACCCCGCCACTGCCAACAGCTGACACACATCCAGAACACCATAAAACACCCCCAGACACACCCCACAATCCCTTGCAACAAAAACAGGACCAGAAGAAGGAGTGCACCAGAGCCAGACAGAGAACGCCAGCATACAGGACACGCATATCGACCCACACAGGAGCACCCATACACCGTCCCCAGTCCCAACGCCATCCACCACCCTCACCATGTCCCCCCAAAAAAATCCACGCTTCACTGAAAGGGAGCTAAGGACCTTGGTGGACAAGATCCTGAAGGTGGAGCCACAAATATTCGGGTCCAAGGTGCAGCACACACCCATTGTGCGGAAATTGGAGCTGTGGCAGACCATTGTCAACAGGGTGAATGCAGTGGGACACCAACCACGCACCAGGGATGACATCTGCAAGAGATGGAACGACCTGCGGGGAAAGGTCCGTGGCAAGGCATCCAGGCACCACATCGCAGTGCAGAATACCGGGGGAGGACCGCCACCAAGACCACACGACTACACCGAATGGGAGGAGAAGGTACTTGCCATCCTGCACCCAGAGGGACTCACTGGACTCACTGGAGGAATGGGCTTGGGTAAGTCATCTACAATTACCCCATATACAACACATCTGCAATGCATGCACCACCCCACCCCACCCACACCTACCTCGACCCACACCCCACCCAGCCATTACCCACTACATCCACCACCCTGCATTACCCACAACTCACTACCAGGCCCACATCACTCCCGCTGTGCACAGCCACCCACCCCTGCACGTACCCACAATGGAATAATACCCCCAACCACAATGTAACCCCACCACTGCCACTAAATGCAATGTCCACCTCACAAAGGCACCCTGGAAGGCCACTGAAAGTCACACAGCACAAAATTGCACAGTTCTGTACACCTCAAACCCTCAGGCATATGTAACAGACATGTCTATGTCCCCCAACAGGCACCACCACCCATGCAACCCTAATCAAGGGGACAAGAAGTGTCACAGCACTCCAGTGAGACAGAGGGACATCAAAAGACCTTGGAGAAGGACCCCTGGACACTAATGAGCAGACAGGCCCCTCACACAGCCCTGGATGCTCATCATGCAGCAGCCCCATCCAGGAAACTACTGTCACCCCTAACACCCAGTCAAGACCAGCAGGCCAGGGGAGGCATACCGACACCAGTGTACCCAGGGCACAGACATGTGGAACACAGCTACAGAGGCCACAGTCTCCCACTCCCAATATGCAGGAAGGCGAGGGCCCCAGTACAAGTGGCATTTCAAGACCTGCGCAGGGAACACAGGGGGCTAGGGCAAGTTCAAGTGCCCCCGTGGGTCAGGGAGTAGGACACCGGATGGATGCAGCAGCCCAAGACGTCATTGCAGAGGTATTGGGGGCCTACCAACATACCCAAGACAGGTTGGCACAGATTGTTTCCACCCTGGAGCAAAGTCAGAGGATGCAGCAGCAACTACACCAACAGGCCATGGAGCAGTGGAAATAACACAATGGCCACCATTGCTGGATCACTGCTGCAGTTGGTGAACAAACAGTCAGACACCCACACCGGACAAGAGGCCCCCACAACAGCCCTGGACAACCAGCAACAGATGACCCAAGCAGCAAAAACAGCACAGGAAATACCCTCCCAGGAATCACAAGAGCCAACCATGCCACTCCAAGAAGCTCCACAGCAGTTGCTCAAACGTAGTCTCAGGCCAAGATATGACACTGGAAACCCAGTTAAGAACAAGCCTCACTCCAACAACTGACACTGCTACTACTGCAAAGCAACCAACCCACCCATTCACCAACAACACTTAGCTGAGGGCAATTTGAAGTACTATACTACAAATAGGACCCACCTATGACATCCAACAGGGCTGCCCCCAAGTCGGTTTTGAGGACACCCAACCCTTACCACTTCCGTCACTGTATATAGCACAATTCACTGTATTCAACCAATAAAACACATTTCTCACCTGTAACACTGTCCCCTGTCTTCAATGTTGAACAAAGTGGAGTATGGATGCAACTGGCAGAGAACAACTTTATTGTCAATATGTGCTTGGTGGTGGTAATGTGTGTTTCAAATTAGGCAAGGAGGGAATGCATATATTGTCTGTCAGTACCATGCAGAAGAGGTCCATGTCTCGCCTATCATGACCAATCCCCCTTATATGACATGGCACACTGACAGTATCAGTCACTAACCACAATTACAGGCTTAAGTTCCAGACAGTTATTGGAAGTAGAGTTGTATCAGTTGGTTCCTGGAATTGACATCTTCCCCTTCCTCATCCTTGCCATCAATCTCCTCACCCCTCTGAGGTAACTGATCAGGACCTATAGCACCCCCCACCTCCAAAAGGGGGATAGAATGTCTCATAGCCACGTTGTGCAGCATGCAGCAGGCCACCACTATTCTACACACCTTATCAGGCCTATAGGCCAGGGAACCCCCAGAGATATGTAGACACCAGAATCTAGCCTTCAGGAGACCTATAGTACGCTCTATCACCCTCCTAGTACGTCCATGGGCCTCATTATATTTCCTCTCTGCATCCGTCCTGGGATTCCTCACTGGTGTCAGGAGCCAACGCAACTTTGGATAGCCAGAATCACCTAGAAAAAGGGTCAATACAGAGTCGTCATGTAATGTCCCTTAGTCAGACAGGCAGGTTTTCTGCAATGTGTCAGTTAGTGACAGGCAAACTTACCTATGATCCACCATCTGTCCTCTTGTAGTTGTTCCCACTTCTGTGGCACACTACTATCCCTCAAAACAAATGAATCATGGACTGAACCCGGAAACATGGCATTCACATGGGAAATGTACTGGTCTGCAGGACATATCAATTGGATGTTCATGGAGTGAAAGTTCTTCCTGTTTCTGTACACCTGTTCACTCACTCTTGGGGGGATGATAGCTATGTGGATGCCATCGATGGCACCTATGACATGGGGAATGTTTGCAAAGGCATAGAAGTCCGACTTGATGGTAGGGAGGACAACACTTTGGGGGAATCGCACATAGGACTGCAGATGTTGTACAAATGCATTCATAAATCTTGTCAGTACCTGGCTGAACATTGGCTGTGAGAAACCAGCACCCATGCCCACTGTCACTTGAAATGAGCCTGTGGTCAGGAAATGGAGTGCGGAGAGCATCTGCACCACAGTTGGAATGGCATGCTGATAATGATTTCTGGGAGTCAGTGCAGGATCCAGTTATGCACATAGGTCCTTAATAGTTGCACGTGTGAGTCTGTAAGTGATAATGATCTGACGCTCCACCATGGTCCCCATACCCACAAGTGGTCTGTACACTGAAGGTGCCCTTCCTCGTCACAAGGGTCAGTACCTATGAGGGGTTAAAAAAAGGAGTGATGTGCACACATACATTGGCATATTTGCTAAATACATGCAGTGCATTGTTCATAGTAGTGTCTGTACAATAACTGCAACCTGACAGATGTACATGTACATCACTAGGAGGGAACAGAGTAAATCATGTGTGCTAATATACGCAATGGATAGAGGCCTAGGTGCTTCATGTGGCTAGTAGGCCCTGCATTGTGAGTAGTATGAATTTCAAGATGTGTAGGTGATGGCAAAATGTCTGCCCACTGTAGTTCTGCCCCTTCGTTGTGGAAGTGACCTAATACCGCTAGCAGTTGATGTCACAGTGTATGGCGGTGCTGACCACTGTTCGCACCCTCATTGGCTAACATGGATGCCAATGGGGAATCCTGGCGTATCATGATCGCCAAAGGCGGTAACAGTGCATACCGCTGCGGACGTACGCGCGTTCGTCATTGTTTGATCACTTGACTCCCTGATCTTGTGCGGACAGGTACTCCCCTCTGTGTACTGCTGTCGTCTGCCTCTGGCTATGGATATTCCACATGGTGCCGGGGAAAGGGCCCCGGCCTTCACTCAGGAAGAACTGTAGAAGCTAGTGGGAGGGGTCCTGCCCCTGTACGACAGACTCTACGGCTGGCCAGAGGTACAGGTGAGTCCGGGTTTGGGGGGCACGGTGTGAGTAATGGATGGAGTGGATTGCACATATGTGTGCTCATGTGAGCCAGGATGGGCCATGGTGCATGGAATGCTGCATGCCACTGTCCTGCATGTTTGAGAGTACTGTCAGTCCTATGTTTGACAATCTGCCAGCTGTCCCCATCGTGCAAGTTGATAATGAAATATAATACACTGTTCCAAAGCTGATACAAGGAAAAAGAAAAGGAGTCCTGATAATCAGGAGCAAAAGTCCTCACACACCACATATGGTGTCATGCTTCATCATCGGACAGCTCCTCGTCAGGCCGGCGCTGCAATGCCTGACGGGCACCCCCCGAAGGGGGGCTCTTTGCCGGAGATCTTTTTATTAATGATGAAGCCGCGGAACCAAATGTGGGTCCGAAAAAGAGGAGGAAAAAAGGAAAGGACAAAGTAAAATTGGCTCAAAACCCTCACTAAATGGTTTATTATTTGCTGTTGGGAATTGGTCAAGATTAAAAGAAGTTACAAGGGAGTGAAACAAGAGATAATGCTCAGGCACTCGTACAAAAAATCAGGGCAGAGGAAGACGGTAATTATCCGAAATCCCTCAGTATATGGTCAATATGCGGTCGACATGTTTCGCGTCTCTTATGGTCCAAAAGGATCCCCTGACGCTTCTTCAGGACCTACTAAATCATTGGAATATTCCAATTGAAAATAAAGGAAACAAATATTATTATCCCTTTTCTCAGCTCCTGCAATCTAACGCTCACAGTCAAGACGTCATCAGTCACTTACTAGAGATAAACCGGACTGGCTTTTCTTTCCTATCAGTCACCCAACTCCATTCTGAGAAAGGGTATCATGGGATCACGCAGGCCTGTTGCCCGGTTCACAGTGAATCAACTCCATTCTGAGAAAGGGTATCATGGGATCACGCAGGCCTGTTGCCCGGTTCACAGTGAATTTGTAGTGTTGCCGGAGCTCAGTGGTGCATCTACCCCCGCGGCTGCGTTCCCGAATCGTGCAAGTGCCTGACCTCTGTGTCCATTTCTGTGTCACCCTACTAGGTCAGCACCCACCAGAAAAGGGCACATTGGCATGCCATCGCCAAGGAGGTACGGACCCTGGGGGTCTAAAACCGACGGAGCACCCACTGTCGAAAGAGGTGGGAGGACCTGCGGTGCTGGGTGCCAAAGATCACTTAGCCCCAGCTGGGGAAGTCCTCCCAACGTGGAAGGGGTGCTCGTCGGGCACTGACCCCCCTCATGCGTCGGATCCTGGTGGTGGCTTACCCAGATCTGGATGGGCGCTTGAAGGCTGCACAGCAGTCCCAAGGGGGTGAGTACTCATAGACCATACTTCAGTCTGAAGGATGAGTGTGCGTGCGATAGGGCTCATGCTGCTTAGACCAGGGAATTTGACTGGTGTCTATCTACTTTATGTTCTTCAAAGGGTATAGTGGTGTCCCTGTCAAGTTTCACCTACCTCAGCTCCAATACTATTTCAGGGGATGGGTGTAGGTCAGTATTCTGCTCATTAGTCAGGGGCATGGCCATGGGCATAGTGCATGGTGCTGCCTGTTGGGTGTGTCTGCTGGGTGGGTGTATGTCTGGCCATTGTGTATCAGCATTCAGCTATTTACAAGAGTCTCTCCTGTTTTGTCTCCCCATCCCTGTTCTCTTGTGTTGGTTTGGTACAGCATCAACATCAGGCGAGGGAACTGAGGCACCGGCAAGTGGGGAGGCAGTGGCCCACGGATCCTCCAAGGCAGAGACAACGGACAACCAGGTGACCAGTGGTTGGGAGGGCAAGGGGACTTCCACGGGGAGGCTACTACCACAGGAGGTAGTGACTCTGAGACCTCCTCCGATGGGGTGGCGGACCCTAGTAGACACACCACTACCGTGAGATCTTCTGCCACCACCCATACCATCACCGCCCTCCCTTCTGCTCCCCACCGAGTTGACCGTGCCCGCCCACCCAGAAAGGTGGGCATCTCCTTCGCCCCAGACACCTCCTCCCCTGCCTCAGTCAGCCCTGCTGCCCTCACAGAGGAGGCTATTGACCTCCTGAGAACCATATCTGTAGGGCAGACAACCATCGTCAATGCCATCCAGGGTCTGGCATCAGAGGTGCAGCAGACCAATGCCTACCTGGATGGCATTCACGGTGCCATGTCTGCCCTACAGAGATCTTTTCAGGCTCTGGCATCCTCTTGGACGGCAGCCAGTTTCCCTGGCCATTCCGTCCCCCCTCCAACCTCCTCTACCCC
This sequence comes from Pleurodeles waltl, assembly GCF_031143425.1. Taxonomy (NCBI): domain Eukaryota; kingdom Metazoa; phylum Chordata; class Amphibia; order Caudata; family Salamandridae; genus Pleurodeles; species Pleurodeles waltl. The sequence goes on from NC_090447.1 coordinate 1,065,265,952, forward strand.
TTCCAGCACCCCACTCCCTTCACCTGTCCAAAGCACACAATCAGACCCGCTTACAGGCACATCAACACACAAGAAGCACACAGAGAAACACTAGCACCACACCTCCCACCACAAGCATTCACACAGCCAACAAACACCTGTACACACAACAACGTCCACTTCCCCCAGTGTGCCCACTTCTTCCGCCTCCCTGTCTGTCTCCTCTACATCCACACCCTCATGTACTGCACCTTCACTCACTGTCACTGCTCCTCTTCTTGCACTCACCACGATAGCAGACAGCCATACCTGCACCCCACACACCACACCTGCACTCATCACCTCTACTGTAGTTGACACATGCAGCACACTCACCAGACTTGCAGACACCCACCCAACATACATCTACACTAGCTGTCTGTCTTCTCTCACTGTGTCCACCCCCCACCTCCCAAAACACACAAACGCACAAAGACACCCACCATCAGACATCCACCACACCACAGCATAATGAGCAGTCACCTGCACCCACTACACGCACACCTACACTCCATACATCAACTCCATCTGCCTCCACTCCCATGCCCTCATCCACACCCACCCCAATTGCTCCCAAGAAACGTTTCCTCTCCTGTGCAGACCTGTTCCAACCCACTGGCCCACCCTGTCTTGTCCCCAAAGGTGCCTACCTCCTTGCCCTTTCCGCTCCTTTCACATCACAGCCCACCCCAGTCCAGCCTTCCCATTCCTGTGCCCCTTCCCCGGTGAAGAAGAAGGCCCACTCAGAGCCTAAGCCATTCAGCTCCACCCGAGCCAATCAGCCCCCACCCCCTTCAAAGAAGAAGCCCACCCGCCTCCAACCTCCTCACGCAAGTCAAAGTCCCACCCCCATCAAAACTACCCAACACTTGTGGGAGACAGGTGTGGCCAGTTGTGGCCAAGGACAATGTGCATTTAATGGACTGGCCATTGGCCCTGTTGGCACTGTTTAGCTCAGTGACCTACTAATTCAAGTTTCTGTGTGGCCTGTGTTTGGGCTGCACGCAGTTCCACCCTGGTGTTTGTTTAATTTTTTATAGGTGTAGGGCTATTGTATGTACTATGGTCATTTTTAGTATCATATGTTTCAGCATGATGTATATTGTGTATTTATGTGCTTTGATGGTATTAATTTGCTGAATAAAGCTAACTATCTATCTACTATGGTCATGTTGCAGTGGCCTTCGGTCGGGTACGTACCTCTTGATGTCGGGTGTATGACGTGTGCTGATGGGAAGGGTTGGGGGGCGTTGCAGAGTGGGTGGAGTGGGTTGGTATGTAACTGTGCCCTTTCCTCCCTTGTGTCGTGGGTTGCGGTACTTACCGTCATCGTCGGCGGTCTCGGTCGTGTAGGTATATGGCAAGGAGCAAGGCTAGCATGATCAGCAGCTCTCTGTCCATGACTGCGCTACACGTTTTGTGGACCCCCGATGAGTCTTTCCTTCTATTTGTTTCATTTCCACCTGGCTTTGTGTGGCGGTGGTTCCCGACCCGGAATTGGCGGCAGAATGGTGGTTCTTAATTTGATGGGAGGGTTGGGCCTTTCCGACGGCCTGTGAGCAGACTCTGCCGTGATCATCGGGACTCCTTTACTGGCGGTGGGTGGTGCGCGGGATGCGTGTGTTTCGTTTGGTTCATTATTTGGCGGTCCGGCCCGCTCCTCTGTTGGCGGTTTCTACCGCCACGGCCGGCGGAGCGGAATGGACCGCCATGTTCATAATGAGGGCCTATGTATGGAATACACTTGTAAAATCTAGGGTCCTCTGAATATAATTTATTTAATTTAATGTACTCATCTGCTACAATTTGTATCATACCGGCTGCCTACTCCAGTGGGTAGCAGTTCTGAAAAACAGCAGGCCTCTATACCTTTCTCCCACACACTCATTCGAGTTCTTTTTTATTGTTTCCTTTAAAAAAGATCAATAGCAACTATAGTAATCATATATTTCTTCCCACTTGGGGGCATATTTATAATGCCTTAGCGCCACCTTGCGCCACAGTAAAATAATTATTCTTTATGTTAATGTGGCCTAACAAGGCCGAAATCCCCACGCCATATTAACAGAGTGGCGCAATGAATGCATTGCGCCACTGTGTAACCCTTTGCGCTACATTATGCCTGCACCAGGCATAATGTATGCAAAGGGGGTGTTGTTTAGAATGGGCCCCTATGTACTCTGCAGGAGTAGCACTAACATTTTGGCGCTACTCCCTTAGAATACATCAATAACATCATGAAAAATTACGCTATTGCCCCTACCTTGCGCCATGGTGTGCCATATTTTAAATACAGCGCACACATGGTGATGGTAGGTGGATACTAAGGGGCGCAGGGAAAGTGACGCTGCAACTTTCCATAAATCTGCCCCTTAGCTTTTTCCACTTTTTCAATCTGTCCAGTTGATGGCAACATTTCATCCTCCGTACAACTTCCATCTCCAGCAACATCAACATTTTTGTAAAACATATTATTTTGTTTCAAGTATAATGTAGCCTTTTTACTTTATTAACATCTACTAACCCTTGTCAGATTGTTATTTTTTTTTGGTAGGTACACCATTTACTAGAATGATAAGTGGTTCATCAATACCTCTCTCTGCACCCACAGTTTCAATATTCCGTTTAAAATCTAAAGGAAAGTAGACAACTCTTCCTTTAAGGCCTTTCTGTAGGTCTGTCAGTGATAGTTTCCCAGTCTTTGGTTCCACACAAACTATTGCTTGAAATGGGCCATATAATGTATGAGAACTGATTCATAAATATTTATTTGGCCAAGTTCTTCTGGAATTGATACCATTTCTAACTGGTTATGTATTTCTCTGGCTGGCATTTTGTTTTCCTCTAACTGATCATAGAATACTTACATAGAATTAGCCATGTTGACAAATCAAAGCATTCCTCCACAAATGAATATGTACCAAATTATTGCCACCTATCTCTGTTCCTATGTTCAGTATTTGAGAATACCACAAGATTGTGAGTTTGACTTTTGCAGCAAATTAGTTGACAACAAATACAAACACAGTTTGGTTTCTCTGAAGAAATTGGATTAAACTTTGCAATCTCTTGTGTAAAGTTTTCAGTACTAATACCTGCATCTTGTTCCTCTACACCTTCACATACCAAATCCTCATGTTCTCTACACTCCTCTTCAGGACCACAGAAATGAAACTGAACATGTTCACAAATGTTTTGTATCTCTGCTAGTGTACCATGCAATAGTTCGCTATTCATCTCCGGTAAAAAGGCAGGAGTTTACACAATGCAAAGTCTTCCAACTAAATTTTAAATTCTAGTGTGATGAACAGATATCATTCTGAAGTAATGACAGGTGCTTCTATACACTGTTCTTCGATAAACACAACAGTGAATGTCGCTATAAATTAGTATACTTCCTCACTTTGCATTGTAGGAGGCTGGACTGGCTTGTAGTGAGTACCAAGGGGTACTTACACCTTGCACCAGGCCCAGGTATCCCTTATTAGTGTATAGGGTGTCTAGCAGCTTAGGCTGATAGATAATGGTAGCTTAGCAGAGCAGCTTAGGATGAACTAGAAGACGAGTGAAGCTCCTACAGTACCACTAGTGTCATATGCACAATATCATAAGAAAACACAATACACAGATATACTAAAAATAAAGGTACTTTATTTTTATGACAATATGCCAAAGTATCTCAGTGAGTACCCTCAGTATGAGGATAGCAAATATACACAAGATATATGTACACATTCCAAAAATATGCAGTATAGTATTAGAAAACAGTGCAAACAATGTATAGTTACAATAGGATGCAATGGGGGCACATAGGGATAGGGGCAACACAAACCATATACTCCAAAAGTGGAATGCGAACCACGAATGGACCCCAAACCTATGTGACCTTGTAGAGGGTCGCTGGGACTGTAAGAAAACAGTGAGGGTTAGAAAAATAGCCCACCCCAAGACCCTGGGAAGTGAGTGCAAAGTGCACTAAAGTTCCCCAAAGAGCACATAAGTCATGATAGGGGAATTCTGCAGGAAAGACCAAAACCAGCAATGCAACAACGATGGATTTCCAGACGAGGGTACCTGTGGAACAAGGGGACCAAGTCCAAAAGTCACGATCAAGTCGAAAGTGGGCAGATGCCCAGGAAATGCCAGCTGTGGGTGGAAAGAAGCTGCTACTGGACAGTAGAAGCTGAGGATTCTGCAAGAACGACAAGGGCTAGAAACTTCCCTTTTGGAGGATAGATGTCCCACGCCGTGGAGAGTTGTGCAGAAGTATTTTCCTGTGGAAAGACCGTAAACAAGCCTTGCTAGCTGGAAAGCTTGCAGTTAGGGTTTTTGGGTGCTGCTGTGGCCCAGGAAGGACCAGGATATTGCCAATTGCGTCAGGGGACAGAGGGGGCGCCCAGCAAGACAAAGAGCCCTCTCAGAAGCAGGCAGCACCCGCAGAAGTGCAAGAACAGGCACTACAAAGTGGAGTGAAATGGTGCTCACCCGAAGTTGCACAAAGGAGTCCCACGCCGCCGGAAGACAACTCAGGAGATCGTGCAATGCAGGTTAGAGTGCCGTGGACCCAGGCTTGGCTGTGCACAAATGATTCCCTCAGAAAGTGCACATGAGCCGGAGTAGCTGCAAAACACGCGGTTCCCAGCAGTGCAGTCTGGCGTGGGGAGGCAAGGACTTACCTCCACCAAACTTGGACTGAAGAGTCACTGGACTGTGGGAGTCACTTGGACAGAGTTGCTGGATTCAAGGGACCTCGCTCGTCGTGCTTAGAGAAGACCCAGAGGACTGGTGATGCAGTTCTTTGGTGCCTGCGGTTGCAGGGGGACGTTTCCGTCGACCCACGGGAGATTTCTTCGGAGCTTCTAGTGCATAGAGGAGGCAGACTACCCCCACAGCATGCACCACCAGGAAAACAGTCGAGAAGGCGGCAGGATCAGCGTTACAGAGTTGCAGTAGTCGCCTTTACTACTTTGTTGCAGTTTTGCAGGCTTCCAGCGCGGTCAGCAGTCGATTCCTTGGCAGAAGGTGAAGAGAGAGATGCAGAGGAACTCGGATGAGCTCTTGCATTCGTTATCTAAGGAAATCCCCAAAGCAGAGACCCTAAATAGCCAGAAAAGAGGGTTTGGCTACTTAGGAGAGAAGATAGGTTAGCAACACCTGAAGGAGTCTATCAGAAGGAGTCTCTGACATCACCTGCTGGCCCTGGCCACTCAGAGCAGTCCAGTGTGCCAGCAGCACCTCTGTTTCCAAGATGGCAGAGGTCTGGAGCACACTGGAGGAGCTCTGGGCACCTCCCAGGGGAGGTGCAGGTCAGGGGAGTGGCCACTCCCCTTTCCTTTGTCCAGTTTCGCGCCAGAGCAGGGCTGAGGGGTCCCTGAACCGGTGTAGACTGGCTTATGCAGAAATGGGCACCATCTGTGCCCATGAAAGCATTTCCAGAGGCTGGGGGAGGCTACTCCTCCCCTGCCTTAACACCTTTTTCCAAAGGGAGAGGGTGTAACACCCTCTCTCTGAGGAAGTCCTTTGTTCTGCCATCCTGGGCCAAGCCTGGCTGGACCCCAGGAGGGCAGAAACCTGTCTGAGGGGTTGGCAGCAGCAGCAGCTGCAGTGAAACCCCTGAAAAGGCAGTTTGGCAGTACCCATGTCTGTGCTACAGACCCGTGGGATCATGGGATTGTGCCAACAATGCCAGGATGGCATAGAGGGGGCAATTCCATGATCATAGACATGTTACATGGCCATATTCGGAGTTACCATTGTGAAGCTACACATAGGTATTGACCTATGTGTAGTGCACGCGTGTAATGGTGTCCCCGCACTCATAAAGTCCGGGGAATTTGCCCTGAACAATGTGGGGGCACCTTGGCCAGTCAGGGTGCCAACACACTAAGTAACTTAGCACCCAACCTTTACCAGGTAAAGGTTAGACATATAGGTGACTTATAAGTTACTTAAGTGCAGTGGTGAATGGGTGTGAAATAACGTGGACGTTATTTCACTCAGGCTGCAGTGGCAGGCCTGTGTAAGAATTGTCAGAGCTCCCTATGGGTGGCAAAAGAAATGCTGCAGCCCACAGGGATCTCCTGGAACCCCAATACCCTGGGTACCTCAGTACCATATACTAGGGAATTATAAGGGTGTTCCAGTATGCCAATGTAAATTGGTCACTAGCCTGTTAGTGACAATTTGGAAAGAAGTGAGAGAGCATAACCACTGAGGTTCTGGATAGCAGAGCCTCAGTGAGACAGTTAGGCATCACACAGGGACCACGTATATAGGTCACAAACTTATGAGCACTGGGGTCCTGACTAGCAGGGTCCCAGTGACACATAACAAACACACTGAAAACATAGGGTTTTCACTATGAGCACTGGGCCCTGGCTGGCAGGATCCCAGTGAGAGAGTGAAAACACCCTGACATACACTCACAAACAGGCCAAAAGTGGGGGTAACAAGGATAGAAAGATGTTACTTTCTCACATGCATGGATCTGATACCTGCAAAATTGCAATTTTCTGCTTGACACTTCTATCTGGAAATTGACGCAGAAAATGTCTTAACATAACAAATGATTCCTGATGAAAACTGCAAATACTACTACTGTTTCATTTGTATACAGGGGCCTGTCCTTATCTTTATTGTACCTCTTCAGGTATAATGTCTTCTGTATTCCTAGGAACCATCTCTTCTTTTGCATTGGGACTTCCATCTTCTACCTCGTAGCAATGACCAGTTTTATCAACTGAACGCACAAATGTGTTCTCATGTAAGTAGCTTTCTTCATTAAAAAAGTCTCTGTACTAGAAGTGTGCTTCCATTCACCTTTAAAAATCTTGTAAAAATTATCTTTATTAATAATCCTTTTTTAAGGTTTTTTTCTTTATAGACAATACTGTTTGGTCTAGGATCCTCAATCTTTTCAATATTAAGTTAGTTTTCTCTTCACAGCAAATTCTTTGTCAACTGCACTCTCAATGTGTTGCATTTGTTTAAGTGCAGCACTTCTCCTCTTGTACTGCTTCATGTTTCATAGTAAATTCTGCATTACTCTAGTTGGAAACACTTTAACTAGTATCTCCTGAAATTGTTTCTGTCTCCATGTCATACTATAACATTACCTACTTTCAAAATCACATACTTATTGTTTCTTAAGTGATTTCAAACATCACTTTTTACTTGAAACTTTCCCTCATTTCACATTTTTGAACATACCTTTTTCAGAAACTCCTTAGTATTCTTGCAAGCTACTCTTTTTTTTCTCTGCACATTTTCCTCCTTATATTCCTTTTCACTCCGAGTTTTAAGCAGGTAGTGCTAGTTCCTTGGTCTCTTTCCTCTTTGCCTCTTTTCAGGCATTGCAATTACTCGTCTTTGAATACAAGTAGATATCTGGAAAGCAAATAAAGAAGGCATTCATCTCTTCAAAGCATACTGTTAAATTAAATATTATAGGCATGTAGGTAAGTGCAAAGGTGGTCATTTCAGTGCCACAGTTTTTCCATCCAAAATTTTACTGCAAATATTGCATTGATATTATCAATGATATTATCAAAGATGTCACGAGTGCCGTAATTTGTGGGGTAATTAGCAGTGCATGGCAAGGGAGTGAGTTATAGTTACCTTAGAGCACAAGTTATTGTTACTTGAGATAACAGGTGAACTTCTATGGTTTTGCACAAGTAAATTCAGAGTCTAACTGTAACATCACTGCAAACTTTATTTTTTAAGTGAATTTCTATGTTTTTAAAATTTTATTTCCTAACTAGTACATCACTGTAACCTTTGTTTTTTTCCAATGAATTTTAATTGTTTTTTTTAAACATAGAGTAATTTTCATTACTATGTGTCAATCCAACCACCACTGTGCACGTTCTTCAGCCATATACAGTGGAGTTTGCCCCCAGGGCCTAGCCTGCAGCCAGGCCCTGTGGCCAATCCCCTATAAGCACACGACCTTATGCCAAGCACAACCTTCGGCCATATGCAGTGGGTTGGTCGCAGGGCATCTCTCTCTCCCACTCTGAAATGCATTGGCCACTAGAATGGCTGTCAAAAGTATATTAAAATACATTGCCACTGAAAGGACAAGTTGGTGGTTGTGATTGTTTTCTCAGCTTTGCATTGAGAAACAGTGTTGAGGATATGTGTGCATATAAATTTGTATATACTTATACACACACACACACACACACACATATATATATGTGTGTATATATATATATATATATATATATATATATATATATATACTCCGAGCTTCCAACACTTTGCCATACAACTCCTCAGCTATCAATAACGAAGCCACAGCACTTCATGTGTATCGTTGCAGTAACAATTTATTCGTCAAGAAGACTGTCAACACATTCTGACACCTCAAGCACTTTTGTTACGACATTTCTTTTCACAAAATATATATACATATGTATGTGTGTGTGTGTATATATATATATATATATATATATATATATATATATGTATATATATATATGTATATGTGTGTGTGTAATTCACTGAAAAAACAGTGGTTACAGGGATGGGTTGGGAAATAGAATTGAAATACTATAGTAATTCACTTAAAAAAAAAGAAAAGTTAAAGGGCTGTTACAGTTAAGTTCTGAATTTGCCAACACAAAACCAAAGAAATTCAGTCAGTTGTTTCAAGTAACAATAACTTGCGCCCCAGCTTGCACAGAAAATAAAAGCTAAAACTGATGGAAGGGTTCAGGGTAGAGATGCCCTAACCCCTTGTGATGGATGGAGGGATCTGTGAAGGACCGCTCATTGGTAAGATATTGCCCAAAATGTTTTTTGGGGCACATGAGGATCCATGGATGCTCTGCTGTACTCAGTATGCCACATGTGAATCTGTAATGGATCCAGAGCCCAATTAAAAAAATACACCCACTCACAGACCCATTCACACATCCACCCACAGACCCAAAAAACTACTATTACACCCAATCACAGACCCACACAGCCACTCACACACCCACTTACATACCACCTTAAACAGCTACTCACATAAACACTAATGCATCCATTCAGCCACTCACATCCACTCACAGACTCACAAACCCCTCAAACACCTACTTCTAACACACACAACCACTCATATACCCACTCACACACCAACTCACACATCCACAAAACTACTACCACACCCAGTCACAGACTGCCACAGCCACACAAACACTCATTTACAGACCCGCTCACACACCCACTTACACACCCACACAATCATTTACATACCACTCACATTCTTTCTTGTACACCCATACAGCCACTCACACATCCACTCACACATCCCTACAGCTACTCACAAACTCACTAAAAGACCCACAGAACCAAGCTTGCACCCACACACCCACTCATGCCGGCACTCAGAGACACACTCATAAACACACACAACCAAACACACCCAGTCACACACCCATACAACCACTTACACACCCACAGCATGTGGGTAGCTGTATGTGGGGGGGTTGACCACAGGGCCCGGCTGCAGGCCAGCACCTGCAGCCAACCCCCTGACGCACATAGCCATGCACTGCAGTGGTTGAATTGACATATGATAATTAAATATTATTTTATATTTTTTTAATCTAAGGTTGTAGAGGCATTATAGTTAGTTTCATATTTTGGACACACAAACAATAGAAATTCAGTAGTTATTGATATCTCAGAAAACTATAAATTGTCCCCTAAGGTAATTATAACTCACGCCCTCGCCATGCACTGCTAATTACCCCACATATTTCATCAGTCATGACATCTATGACATAATTGATAACATCACTGCAACATTTGTAATAAAATTATTGATAAAAAAAGTATGAATGGTGGGGGCATCGAGTTACAGATACCTTGTTGCACGAGTTATAGTTTCTTGAGCTAACTATAACTATAACTGCTGAATTTCTATGGATTTGTGTGTGCAAAATATGAACCTAACTATACCGTCCCTGTAACCTTTGTTTATTTACTGAATTTTCTTTTTCTTTTTTTTAATATGCTACATCTTATACTTGCACTATATGATATGTTACATCTTACCTATTTGACATCAAATAGACTACAAATAATTTTACCAAGCATGGCCAATATACTCCTCAGATGCTGAGCAGAGGGGGCTGACCTCATGCATATGTTCTAGCTATAGTTCATTATACTTGCAATCAGGGCCCAAGATAACCCCTGCTCACCCCGTGGGTAGCATGGCGTGAGCAGTCAGGCCTAACCCAGAGCCAATGTGTAAAGTGATTGCACAAAACAAACAACACACGTGATGCACTACACATACCACAAAGGAAACACAACCCCAAGTTATATAAAAATAAACTGTTTTGTACACATCATTATTAGACCAAACATAACAGACGTAACATGTCTGTCATACTCAGCAACCCAAGCAGTTGTCAGAACATGATACCGGTTACTAGTACTATGCAAAAGTAAGCAGGAGTAACAATAAAACACATAGGTCAGGTGGACATCTGGGTTCCTGATCATTCTGCAACACACATGATAGTCGGGTTATAGTTAGTATCAAAAATACACATCTCAGGGAAAGCATATTATCAGAACCACTAAAATATCACCAACAGCTATTTCCCGGGGTGCCAACAACACCGTCGGATATGCACCTGCGCTTATACTATGCACTTGGCAGTAAGCTCCCTTATAAAGCACAGGAGCTCCTAGTTGCATCAATACAGGAAACAAAAGAATGGGGCTCAACCGAGACGGCACCTCAGTTGAAGTGCTCTCTCCGTCTTGTAAGCCAAGGGACTCTGTGGGCTCAGGTAAGGAGAGGGGCTTCACCTTCAACCACGATGTCCCTGCGACCTCTGGGACCTCCATGGAGGGTAGGCGGGGGCTATGCCTCCTGGTGCGGGGAGGGACACCTCTTCTCCTGTGAGCACACCCAGAGTTCCCCTGGGCTTTAGGGTTGGTTTAGGGTTGCTCCAACCAGTGTCTGGGAGCCGCTGCCATCAGCGCAACAGTACCTCCCATTGTGGGGACTCCTTCTCCTAGTGGGGAATGTCCCAAGCCTTCCAGGGCTTCTGGGCTACTCCGTTCAGTTTCCACGGGTTGCAGCGGTGATTTTAACACAGAGAAGTTCTTTCTGGAGCCTATACTACCCTTCATAAATCGAAAAATACCTCCTAGATATAAGACAGGGCATTTCTAATGCAATCCTATGAGAAGGCAGCACGCACATCAGTGAGTAACCAAATAGGCTGTTTGTCATTACCAGGACAGGCCAAGCTACTACCACATGTCCTGCCTTCTACATACATAGCACCCTGCACATAGGGCTAGCTATGGCCTACCTTAGGGTTGACTTACTTGTAGTAATAGGGCAGTGTCAGGCCTGGCAAGTACATTTAGATGCCAGGTCCCTGTGGCAGTAAAACCGTGCACGCAGGCCCTGTGCTAGCAGCCCTGAGACAGGTTTAAAAGGCTACTTCTGTGGGTGGCACACACAGTGCTGCCAGCCCACTAGTAGCATTTAATTAACAGACCCTGAGTTTAGGGATACCACTGTACAAGGGCCTTAAGAGTAAATGAAATGTGCTAATCAGGTATAAGCCACTATTCCAAGTTTACATGGGAGAGCACATGCACTTTAGCACTGAGTAGCAGTGATAAATTGACCAGAGTCATACCATCAGCAAATGGGGTGAGACAAATTAGGAGGAGGAAGGCAAAAGGTTTGGGGAATGACCCTGTAGAAAGGGCAAGGTCCAACAATAACTATTTGAAAAACGCCATCTGTAATACTTCAACGCATCACATAATTGAATGCTGAATGGTGTTTGGGCCTATTATTATTGCATCAATAGAAATGAAAACATTGAAAGGGACCCTCTTTCATCCTATGAAGAAGAGTAAGACTTAGGTGATCATATACAAGCCCCTTGCGCTTCTGTAGTATCATTTTTGTTTGTTACACTACAGCGACACAAACAGTTCCCCACACAGCACTGCGTTAACAAAGTGCAGCAATGGGACCATTGCGCTAGTGTGTAAACCCTTACACCACATTATACCTGCACCAGGCATAATGTATGCAAGGTAGGTGTTCCCTGGCAAAAAGGCCTGCAGAAATGACTCTGCAAAATCTACAAGATTTAACTGTGCCATTCTGCGCCTTCACAGCATCATTTTTTTAATTCCTGCTCAGGGCAGGCATTAAAGTGACACTTTACTGTTAACAATGGGGCTCCCGTAGCTTTGCTAGACTAGTATCAACATTTTTGATGCTAGTTCAGCAATGCTAAGGTTTAACTCGACAACTTCGTCAGAAATGAACTCTGTGCGCCATGAAGCACTCTACTGTAAATACAGCACAACCATGGCGTTTTTAGGGGAGTGTAGGGCTGCGCGTGAAAACTAGTGCATCAATAACGATGCACCAGTTTCTGGTAAATAAGGCCCTTAGTGTAATGAAGAGTACTGGTATGTAATCAGAAAATTGGGTTTCAAGAAGGATTTTACAGCCTTAATTATGGTCGGTCGAAATTAAACATTGCATGTACTGTGGCTAGTATAAACCAGTGATATGGTGGGAGATATTTCCCGGTGTGGTAAAGACCTACCAATCTGTGTTTATGTGAGGAATATGTGGAATTGAATGCAGAGCTGTTGCTTACCAGCTCAAATTCTGCATAGATCAGATATATTTTCCTCAGTACATTTTGACAGGTTAAAATGTAGGAGTGTTGTATTCTTCATGAATTCACAGGGATCTGGATATCCTCCACACTAACAAAGTACAAACCTGTTCAAACCTGCTCGAGTAGATAATGAACACATTGCTGGAATATCACCATGAATCCTACATTCAGAACATGACATACGAGGGCGGGGCAGTGGGGAGGGGGACTGCACAAACAAGTAGTACTAGCTGTAGCTTGTTCGTTTTATTTTACATAATGGTCGTTTATTTGCAATATTTGTAGTACTTAATGAGGTAGTTAAGGTTCCCACAGCAAAAGAAGTAAACATTTAACGTAATGTTTATGTTTCTATATTTTTTTAATTAATTATAGGTTGTTAATATAGGCATAACTCATTAAAACTTTAATTTTGTTTTACAACGGAAACGTGCGCGATTGTTAAGAAAAATGGGTTATCAAAATGAATAAATCTTTCAGAAAAACGCAGTGGTCCTAGCAAATAATGACTTGCACGGTGTAACATTTGTTTCAAATACAGTTTTTTTGTTTTTAATTCATTAGAGGTTGTCCTGAATCAATACAAGAATATCACTTGCCCTCACTGCAGCTATTCATTCTGTTAAAACACATTTGTTTTTTTGCAAACTACAATATGAATGACATTTGCATCACTGCTGATTTCTGCTGATAAATTTAAAGCAGCAAAAATATTTCCGTTACCAGATGCCAAATGACTGTTCAAGACAAGCTTTTGTCAAATAAAGTGCTACTTACACTCAATTAATTTCCCAAAAACAACATGGTTTAGGAAACAATATGGCCTCTCTGCCCTATGCCCATTATTTGCCAATTTCGTAGTCATATTGGAATCCCAGAGTGGTAATCAGGTGTATTTCCCATAACAAGAATTTTCTATGTAGCAAATACTTTTCCCAGTATATTGAGTTAGATATGGTCAAATAATGAAAAAATACCATAACGCACTTTAGTGAAATATACATCGTTAGCCTCAATGGCCATCTGAAATTATGAATAACCAGGCACCAAATTAAATTAAATTCTGTTTACTTTTCAGTAATACTTATCTGCAATACATTTAGTGCATACCTTATTATATTAAATACGTATTTTTGATAATTTGCATGTGCATAACAATTTCCAACATTTACCTGAAATGGCTGAAATGGCTGAAATGATGATAAATAGCTGCTCCACCTGTAAAATGAAACATTGGATGGAGACATTCCGTACTTTAAGTATAATGAAGCGTAAGAGTGTCACCTGCCTTAATACATTTGTGCAGTCGACATTGCGTCCACACAGCTTTCAACAGGAACGCATGGTCAAATGTGAATCTCTCTATGCCCTTGCACCTGCCTCCTTGTTCACTGAGTTAGTCCATGCGTCGTGTCCCATTCTACCATGAATACCATTATATGAACATTTCTGTCATGGATTCACTACCATTTCTCACAGTTACCATAGCAATAAGACTTCTACATTTCAGTCCCATTCTGCTTTCTTTGTATACGCCAGCCTGGTCAACCAGTCCCACACATATATATGGAACTGTGCAACGATACCAAATGCCTGGATTCTCTGATTCTTGACGCTATTTCCACAGCAGAAATTGGTGATTATGACTTTTCTTTTTGGGATGGAACATCACCTGGAGATACTGGTTAACTTTCCTTGTAGTTTACCTCGATTTTTTTGGGTGAAAGTTTTTGGTATTTTCTAGCAGAATAGGTGGAAAGTGTCAATGTGAGGGCTGGAAGTATTCGGGGACAGCGGTCAGGGCAGGCTTCAGCCTGTGTAATGATGAGGAGATGGAAAGTGAGGTAAACGTCTCCTTCTTTATTGATTTCCTCACATGAATGCCCCCAACCGTTGTTCTCCCCTCTCCCTCTCCCCAACATTCCAAAATCCCCACGCGCAGCGTCAGCCGCGCGCACAGACACATTAGGGAAGGCCGAGGGAAGAAATATAAGACACGACACACGGGGAAAATTACAACACCACTGTACTTCTATGGAACATTACATCTTTTCCCTTTTATCAATGCTTAATTCAGTACGTAATCCTTGAATCTGACAGGTGGTACAATAGCTCTTTTGGTTGTTACAGTGCCCTTTGGACTGGTTACAACTGTAGTTGAAGGCATGTTTTTAAGGGTTACTTTTTGCAGCATTTTCATGGCTTGTTCCACACTGCTCACTGTGGTTTGCAGGTTGGCTGTATTCAGGCAAACTATTATGAAAAACTTCATGGTCCCTGCCTGGTTCTGGTAACTTAACGCTGACCACATTCGATCCATTCCACCATTGACCATTATCCAACAAGACAGCAGTGCCCTTAGTTTTAACCACCCGCCTTGCCTCACTGTATTTGCTCATATTAACTCCTTTCTTCCGATATCTCACTCTCACCAAATCACCAGCACTCACATTCATTTCCTTGACTGCATTTCTAGCATTATAGTTGCTATGCATGCGTTTTTGACTTTGGTCAACTAGCTTCCTCATCTCAATCTCCTTTTCCTTTAAGCTCTTTGTCTCCCATTTCTTCCATGCCACTGACCAGTACGGCTGCAATTGTGTGATGGCCACTCTTCCTCTGAGCAACTCAAAGGGTGTTCTGCCTGTGGTGTTGTGTGGAGTGGTGCGATACGACCACAGTCTAGTTCTAAGAGCTGCTTCAATAGGAATGTGAGACCTTAATGCCATTTGAATAGTTTCTTTGACTAAATGATTGTCCCGCTCAACCTGCCCATTACTTTGGGGGTGGTATAAGGATGACCGTATATGTTCTATATTACTTACTTTCAGGAACTTGGTAATTTCTTGTGACAGGAATTGCACTCTGTTGTCTGAAACCAGCTGACGTGGAAAGCCCTCCTTACAAAACACCTCCTTCAGGAATGTCGTCACCTCAGACGTGGTGGGTTGTGACACAAACTTTACTTCAATCCATTTACTAAAGTAGTCAATAATAACAATTGCATAACGCATGTTTAGGGGAAGAACATTAATTGGCCCGATAAAATCGATTCCGATTTTTATCCACGGGCCTTTGGGTAACTCAACAGATAACATTGGATAATGGTGAGCAGACATGGTTTTGTCCGCTTTAGCACATACGGAACATTGGCTGACAAATATGTCAACGTCACGATTCATGGCTTGCCACCAATATCTTTCCCTAAGTTTTTGTTTAGTTCCTGTCATTCCTACATGACCTTCATGTGCTACGACCACCAACCTCCCTCTCAATGACATTGGTGCAATAAGGGTTTCACCTCTGAGGAAGACCTCATCAACAATGGTAATGTCATCTTTAATTTTCCAATATGGTTGCAATGTTTCATTCAATCGCTTTTCACGTGGCCAGCCTTCCATTATGTACTTTTTCATTTCTGTAAATACATTGTCATTTCTAGTGGCCTCCTCCCATTCTTGTTTTGTAATAGCACTATAGGGCTCTTCACTATTAAACAAACATGCAACCAGAACATCATCATCATACTCGTTTTCTTCACAATCAGTTTCACTAATACATGGTGCACGTGACAAGTAGTCAGCAGTAACATTCGCTTTGCCACTAATATGCTCTGTTCTGAATTGGTACTCTTGTAATTTACACACAAGCTTTGCTATTCTTGGAGTAGGTTTACTCGAACCTTTTCCATCTAGGATGCTAACTAATGGTTTGTGATCAGTACGCAAAATGAACTCTTTTCCCCAAAGAAAACTTTAAAACTTTGTAACAGCCCAGACACAGGCTAAAAGCTCACGTTCAATTACTGAATATTTTGACTCAGCTCCTCTCAGTTTTCGTGAAGCAAAAGCAATACTTATTTCCTCTTTAGCCACTCTCTGACTTAGCACCGCCCCCAGTCCAACCTGACTAGCATCAGTGGTTACTATGCTCTGTAGTTTTTTACTGAAAGACTGCAAGGAAGGTGCTAGTTGAAGTTCTTTTTTTATGTTTTTCATGCTTTCTTCACATGTCTCATCCCAAATGAACTCTGCATCCTTCTTTGTCAGATTCCGAAGTGGTTTCCCTTTTGCAGCATAATTCTGTATGAAATTAGAGTGAAATTCACACATTCCTAAAAATGATGCAAGTTCTTCCTTGTTACTTGGGGTTGGTGGGTTTGCAGATATTAGGGATGGCTTTGGTCGAACACCTTGTTCATCAATTGGGTGTCCAAGGTACTCTACTGTTCCTTTGAAAAATGTACATTTGTCTTTTTGTAGCGTTAGACCACTGTCTTGAATTCTCTGTAATACTTTTTTTTTTAAATAGACAGGTGTTCTTCCTCTGTTTTACTGTAGACTAGTATGTCATCCTGAAATGACCTTACACCTTCCATATCTGAAAAAAAGTTGATTCATTACTCGTTGGAAGACCGCCGATGCCGAACACAGCCCGAAAGGTAATCTACAGAATTGGAAAGCTCCTTCAGGAGTGATGAATGCTGTGTAACTCTTTGAACCTTCCTCCAACTGAACTTGATGGTAAGCTGCACTGAAGTCCAGAGTAGTGAAGAACTTTGCTTGATCCAAAGTCATCACCATCTCATTTATCAGAGGCAATGGTTGACAATCAGCTACCACGTGATTGTTGAGTTGGCGAAGGTCAATGCATAAACGGATTGAGCCATTCCTTTTCTTAGCCAGGACCACGGGCGACAACCACTCGGACGCATTGACGGGTTCTAATATTCCCTCATCACACCAATTCTTGAGAATAGCCTTGACCTCAGAGCGGGCAGACAAAGGTATGTTTTTTACACGTTGTTTCACGGGTTGCACGTCTTGCTTCAAAATTATTTTATGTTTGAAATTCTTTAGGCATCCCAGTTTCCACTGAATACTTCCTTGTATTCCTCAAGAATGTTTTCCAAACTGTCTTTTTGAATACTGAACACGTAGGGCGGTTGACATGGGTTGATCAACATCCTCAGGCTCTGGTGCTCCAACCAACCAAGGATATTGAAATTGTAGTCAACCACGAACACCTTTGAGGATGTACTTTTGTCCTTGAACTTCAGATCAGCGTTAAATACTCCTTCTAGCTTTATTTTGTGACCTCCATAGGCTCCTGGAATACCCTTGCTAACCTGTAACGGTGCTTTACATCCTAAGGTCTCATAAGTGTTCTTTGACAAGATAGTAATTCTGGATCCAGTATCAACTAGCATTTCCACACTCTCCCATTTACATGGATGTTGCATTTGGGTTGATTATGTAAGTCTTCCTTACTGATGATGGCCACAAGCAACACTAAATTCTCCATCATTTCATTGTCGTCTGAATCTTCGTCTGTTTTATATTCTTCCACCTTGAAGACTTTCTTCACATGAGAAGACTTGCAAACTTTAAGGAAGTGTCCAACCTTTCCACATCCTTTGCAAGTTTTGCCGATGGCAGGACATCCCCTCTTGAATGCTAAATTGGTACTGGATCCGCAGCGATAACATGTCATCTTGTTGCTGCTTGAATTTGAACTGCTTTTCTTATTGCTTTTCCTTACTTGACTTGTAGATGATTCACTTTCCTTGCAGATCAGATTGACATCTGCTGAACGGTTATCAGGTTTGCGCAACAATTTTATTCCCTTTGCAGATCTTTCCATACTTTTAATGGATGATACCACCTTCTCCAGGCTGGGGTTGCGATGGCACAACAGTTTTTCTTGCGCTTTAATACAAGTGGTGCACATAACTACCTGATCACGGATCATCTCATCCATGTCTCTGAATGAGCATGTTGTAGCTAACATCCTCAAGGTTGTAACATATGACTCAATTGACTCTCCTGGAGCTTGGTAACTGTAATAGAAATTATATCTTTCCATAATAACGCTCATAGTTGTATCAAAGTAGTTTTTCATTCTTGCCTTGGCTTCAGTGAACACATCCCATTCTTGATCTTCCTCCTCCTCTTTCTCAACAGGAGCTATGTGATCAAACAACCTTCTTCCTTCTACCCCCAGGCAGTTATACATCATGGCTTGTGTTCTCGATGGATCATACTTGGTTCCATCAATAGCCTCCAAATGTTTTTCAAAACATTTGATCCATTGTGTCCAGCTTTCTGCCGGGGGTCCTGCCACATCTAAAAAGGTACTTGGCATTGCCACTGCATTCATTATGCCAGCCATTATAATGTTAATTTTCTGGGGTTTTATTTATAATTTATAGGTAATGATCTATCAAATTGTTTAACTCCTCAAGTTTAGATTGTACAATGCCTTCGTTTAACTGTAAATATAACTTTTTAGGATCTGGCTCCCTCCTGTGGCAGTTTCAGGTATAGCACATTCGTTAATTCAGGGCATGTAAACGGTTAATCACTCACAGTTCAGCTCAGAAGTCCTCTCAGAAGCCAGAATATCAGGGTCAAGAGGTCATACCTTGCTGGCAAGAATTCAGATGCCTGAGTGGATAAGAGCTGACACACCTCGGGCTCTTCACATGACTTAAACTTGAATAATGCACTGGATAAGCCTGTCCAGAACGCTAAACACAGCCTGCACCTCGTTGAATGGATTTTGCTACTTGATCCCGTTCCTCGTCGCCAAAATTTCCTTGTGTAATGATGAGGAGACGGAAAGTGAGGTAAACATCTCCTTCTTTATTGATTTCCTCACATGAATGCCCCCAACCGTCGTTCTCTCCCTCTCCCTCCCCCCAACATTCCAAAACCCCCGCGCGCAGAGACACATGAGGAAAGGCCGAGGGAAGAAATAAAAGACACGACACACGGGGAAAATGACAACACCACTGTACTTCTATGGAACATTACACCTGTCAAGGCAAAGCATTGCCTGAAAACAGGGTCCCATGATTCTGGGCCCATAAATATCTGCTCTGGAGTTTTGCGGACCCGATAATTCTCATCCCTGGGACACTCTGAGTTACAAGTGTCAGATTGTCATGCATTACTTTCAAAAATACCATCTTTTGCGCAGTCACCTATGTTTATTCAACCTTAAATTCAAACCTGGGTAGCTGTGGCTGCAAGCAGTAAGGTTTAGCAAAGGAATAATGTGTATAGCATTTAACAGTAACAAACAACAAAATCAGAAAGTCACAAAACACTAAAGAAACAGGTCACCAAGGTATACAAATAGAGCTTATTTTTATCAATTTCCAGAGACCTTAATCATCAAAATCCACCAGAGGGATCCTGAGATACAGATTTCAAAAACACTAAATAACTTTTAAATTAATCGTAAACAAGCAAAAATTTTGGAAACTTTTGAAAAGTTTGGAAACAATTAGTTCAAAAACTCTGGCTCCAAGTTGGACAACTGAGTCTGACAGGACAGTGGTCTAGGGAGCCAGAAAGGATATTTTGAACAGTTACCTGGCCACCAGACCATTTTTCTACCAAGATCCAAACTTTACAAAATTATCCCCATAGACAACAATACAGTGGTCCTTATACTGAGGGATGCAAGCTTAAAGATGCTCAAGGATGGTCATGATGCTGTGCGGTCCACCAGGAAAGAGTCTGGTTGAGTCCTCAGTCCACGGGTGAGTGGTGGCGACTCTGTCCACAGATATCAAAATCCCACAAAGTCCTTTTTGCAGGGTTTCAAGGGCCTTTCGTTGCAGATCTTGTGCATTTGCAACACAGCGGTCACAATGCAAATCTTTGGGGGAGGCTGCTGTCCAATTGGGGTGATGAGTATGTCCTAAATGTTATGCCTTCTAGTTTTGAAATGTACAAACTATGGAAGATTGAATGTAACCTACCCAATTCTAAAAAATGATCATTGTTCAAAGGAAAATGATACTGTATTGCCAATTTGGGGTATGCATCACCATTCTTTTTGGAATATCCATCACAGTCGGGTGTCTGTCTGAACCTGTCTGGTAGATAAGCTGGAGTCTTGAGCTTTTTCCAAGTTGTGTTCTTGCAGGAGAGGACTAGGAGAAGGCCTGGGTATTGAAAACACATTACTTAAATTATAGAGTAAAGGAGAAGGACAAAAAGAAGCAAGGTAAGCTTCATGAGGAGTCAGGAGTGCACCAAGAAGACTCAGAGACACAGAACATAAGAGAGGATTTTCACTTTTGAGCCAGCAATTAAAAAAACACATACTCCAGTGTAGTTCCTAATAAATGCATCTCTCTCCAGTTCACAGAGCTGAGTGAGTACTAGGACTCAGAGTCTTCACCATCTTCATGATTTTTCTCTTTGAAGTCAATAACTTTCTCTATCTAGCTATTGAGGTAGTCCTGCCCTGAGTCCTTCCAGCCTCCTCCTCCAGATTCTGAGTAATTCCGTCCCAGTCCCAAACTGAGCGTGGTAGACCTGCGAAGTCCACTGCTGTTGAAAAATAAATAGAGAAACAGAACTGGACTATTTTGTGTAGATTTGTGTTTGGTAACTAAAGTAGTGGTCTGTTCTGGAGAACCAGAAAAAAGGAGTAGACCCTGCAGGAAAAGTTTGAAAGGCCAATCACTTTAATGAGAAAGTGATCACCTATCAGCCTCAAACATTGCCAATCATTGGAAACAAGTTTAAAAATGTGTTGAGCTCCCGCTCTCACTGTCAGCCATCACATATATCACTCATTGCTCACAAATTCACATTCACTCAATAAATCATCACTTATTGGTGCAATAGTTACTTAGTAGTTACCTCTTCCAATCCAAGCACGGTAGGTGAAAAAATATTTTCTCTTTGATGATACCAACACATTGGAATTTGGCATGGTAACTGGCAGTCCATCAATCAATGATCTTCAAGGGCAGTTGTGTAAATTGAGGTGATAAGGTTAGGCAATGGCATGTGAGGGAGGTAGGCATTGTCTCCATTGTCATGAAGGGCATATGTGCGTTTCTTTACTGCACGAGTCCAACTCCCAATCCGGGCTTATATGTGACTTTAAATGGTGCGGCAGCATAAATCTGACACAAACATAATGTTTCACTAGCATTTATTTAATTCTTTTTTTTTAAAGAAAGAAAGAAAAAAATCAATGAGAAACAATTAAAAAGTTCTATGGTGACACTGGCATATTGGCATATTCAGGCTGAGAAAAACCAACAAACTTTGGTGGCTTACCCAGAAGTTGGTAGGCTAACAAATTGCATTCTGACCACTCATCCTCTTTCGCCTCCTGTGGTGTTTCGGGAATAGTGTAACTAGGTGGTAAAAAATCCTGGTTCATTTTGATCATGTTTCATCACTCCACATTTTGAGGCAAGAGACTGGTCCTTCTCATTGTAACAACTGCACCAGATACACAGAACACATGTTCAGGAAACACGCTGGCAACAGAACAAGCCAGAAACTTTATTGCCAGGCTGCTGAGCTCTGGCCATTGGTGCATCCTCCTATACCAAAACATCAATGGGCTTTGATCCACATACACCTCTTTCAGGTCATAATGATACTCCTTGAACATACTCTGAATGGTCATTGGTGCTGCCACTTGCAGAACAGCTTTTGCTTTTCCACTGCACTGGACTTAAGACCTGCTACTTGAAACCAAACGAATGCAGAGGTTAGGTCCAATTCTTTTACTGCTGTTTCTGCTGGTTTTCTTGTTGGTATGGTTGGTGGATGTCAGACAAGACTGCCCTCTCTGGAATGTGAAGGTGGTACCCCAGAGCTGTAGAGTGTGACTCTAAGTTCCAGCCATTCTTCTTTCAGTTCTCCTGCTTGATCAACAACCCACCTCTTGTATTGTGAAACATCTCCTTCAGAAAAAGGAATGAATGTGGGAAGAATGTTTTAGTAGCATGGATCAAGTAGGGTGCCACAGATGTACTCTTTAGAGGAGATAATATCATTTTGCAGTCTTACATTACAAGTCAAGCAATAGCTTAGGCTCTCAACCAAGGAATACGCTTCTGGTTTTTCATTTGCACCCCTGAATGCAAACCTTTTAGACACCTTCTTTAGCTGCTCCTGTAGCAGATGCAATAATGGGATAGCTTGGCCCATTGTACTGTCCTCCTTGCTAACTTCCCACTGTAAAACCTCAAAAAGAAGCAGCATCTGTGTAAGGCATTTGACTAGGCCCCAAATGTCCGCACCCATGATCACAGCTTTCCCAATTGTATCCCCACTTCTTTGAATGACAGTTATTGATAGATGGTGCTGCTCAAACTGACGCTGCAGCATATAATAGGTTGAGTTTCAATGTTTTGGTACCTCCTGTATCAGGAATTTAACTGGTACTGTGTTACCACACTGATTAATCTGCAACTGTTTCCGGGCTTTAAAAGAACAACTGAAATGAGTGTAGATATGTCTGCAGGTGGTCAGAATATTGCTAAGTCTTTTTTTCAATGGGTCTTACAAAACCAGGTTGATGCAGTGCGCCAAACACTGGACCCTGAAATAGCCTCCATCTGCCATGGACTTTATTATGTTAATGCCATTGTCAGTGGCAACAAATCGAATTCAAAGACCTCTGAGTACATCCATTCAGTATTTGTATTAAATTCATCCAAAATGTTTACAGCTGTGTGTGATTTCTCCATGATTAACATGGCTACTGTTGCGTGCCACTGAATGCTCTCAAAAATGTCCTCAGGGCCAAGACCTGTTGATAGATTTTACTTTACCCCCAAAAAGAGATCCAGTGTGCAGTCATGTACATGTAATCTGTCGCCTGACAACTGGGTCACGTGTCTGTCATCAGGTAGGTAGTGGGGACAACACTTTGCTGCAAAGCTTGTCCAACCAAACGCAGTACATCATGTTGCAGAGTTACAACAGCACAGGAAAAATAAGTCTGACTTGGAAACTTCCATTTTGGGAAGAGGGCTGCCACAAACTCTAATAATCCCACTTCTTTCACAATAGAAAAAGGAAGGAGGTCCAGCACTAACATTTTTGCCAGCTTCTCATTGTACAAATGTGCCATTGGGTGGTTGCGGCTGTAGAGCTCCTCCTGACTACAAATGTCTGTAATTGTAGACTGGATTTTCTTTTTTTTGTGGCCACTGACACAAGCAACTTTTGAAATGTAGGTGGTGGTAGACTCAATGTGCTACGTGGTGCAGTCATTGTATTCTGTGGTGTCTCCATCTGACTCTTCCAATGCCAGTGTAAGGTCACTGAGGTTGGTAATCCTGGCGTACTGCTAGGGACAGGGCTGCTTTGCATGAAGAGGTCACCCTCTTCTTTCTCACCTTCCACTGTGATTTGGCCAGTTGTAGATGGTGTTTCCCGGCTCTCCTTACCTTCACCACTGCAACCATGTTTAGCCATTACCAGATTGTGTGATGTTTTTATCACATGGGTCAGCTAGCCTCCAGTACCATGATGTGAACCAGGCTTCCCTCAATGAACACTTGCATGGCAGATGGAGTAGATGGCAATGTTCTCCTCTAGTTTGCAAATTGTAAAAAAAGTCACAAACTGGGGAGGAGTACTTTCTTAGTGGGCTACTGCCAATGCTTGAAGAAGAACTGGAGATAGGTGCGTGTGTTGATTGCATCTCTGCAGTGCATATTTCTACAAAGGTAGGAGTTGGTACAGGTTTCTGCTGAGGCCTTATAAATATGGGAGCTGGCAGTGCTGCCTGTGCCACATCCGTCAGAGCAGGTTGAATAGTAATGTTGGACTCCTCTGTGTCAGCTTCCACAATGACTGTTTCATTGTCATCATCCTCCATATCATCATCTCTTTCAAAGATTCTAAGCCTTTGTGGAACATTGTTTTCCCCTTGCCTCTCCTGGCGTTCACCCCATGTCCCTATCATTGTCATCAGAAGTGGTGCTTGGAGAGGATGGTGGAGTAGTACTCTTCCTTTTTCTTACTGGAGATCTGGGAGCCATTGATTCTAAGAGAGGAGGTTCTTGCTTGGCAGGAAGCTCAACCTCCTGTTCTGCTACAGCTTCGGGAAGATCTACTATTGCTGGATGTGGTTTCTGTCCACTTTGCTCTATTTCCTGAAACAATTGGGTACTACTTTATGAAAGGGACAAATCCAAGTCAAAGTCACCATGATTGCAGAGGCTGCCTCACTGACAGACATGGTGCTGGGCTTTGGTTGGGGTAGTGCTGTTCATGCGGCAACGCTGCTTCTAGGATCCTTCCCAGAGGCCAGTGTGTCAGACACACGTTTCCTAAAAAGATTACGGTAGGCACGCCGCTGGCAGAAAGCTGCTTCTCCTTACTGGCCACTTTCTTGGGCACAACTTTCATTGGGACCATCTTCAGCTCTGGATTGGCAGTGGCACTAAGGTGCACAAGCAAAAGAGTTTGGAGGACCGTAGTAACTGTAAGGCTTTCCCTTTGGTAGTAATATGGTACTATGGTGATGGGGGGGGTCTCTTCTCTTGTGCACCTATATTCAACCAATCAAGAAAAACATGTAGTTAATGAAACATGGCATTGTTTAAGGATGAAATAGTACAGACAAATGCAATATTAGTGTGGCTGGTTACTTATGTAATAAATACCAATTTAATCAAACATTGGAAAGTGAAACCACAACACCACACTATACAAAACTGAATTTCAAACCAGACAGCACAACATGCAGACCTAGCTCTTTGCTTAATCTGCATCTGTTTTAAAGGAGACAGCTGGGGTGGTGAAAGGGAGATGCATGGGTACATTGAATAATCCTTTAAAAAACTCATTGCAGAGAGGTGGTCCAGGGGTAAGGGAATACTCATTACAAAAATGAATTATTCTGTTGATTTGTCTGCAGTGCTCCGCATCCAGGCTGTCCTGGAGGAAATGGAATTACAGCTAAAGAAACCAAATGATGTAGTGCAGCTGTGCGTGTATGGTGATGGATGGATGGACAGATGGATGGATGAATGAATGGATGGAAGATGGATGGATGGACGGAGGAATGGATGGATGGATCTAGGCAAAATGTAGAATTAAATAAAAAATAAAATAATAAAAAATATATATATTTTAAATAACGTATAAAAAATAAAATAAAAAGACATTTAAACAATTAAAAATAAAAATAAAAAAGAAATAAATAATTAAATAAAAAATTACAAAAAATGGACAATAATTAACAATGTTTGTATATAAGCATATGACAAAGAATAACTGGCTTCATGCACAAAATGGCTGCCAGCCAGCCACATGGTCAAACAACAACAACAAGGAGCAAGGAGGGATGACAAACAAGGAAAACATGCAAGCTTATGGTAAAGGAACACTGAATGGATAGCCAAAACGGCTGCCAGCCACATGGTCAAACAACAACAACTGTGAATAAGGAGGCATGGGGAACAAAGACCACATGCAAGCCTATGGTAAAGGCACACTGGCTGGATGGACTAAATGGCCACCAGTTGCTTGGTAAAACAACAGTAGCAAGTAGGAATGGGGAACAAAGAACACTTGCAAGCCTATGGCAAAGGAACACTGGCTGGATGGACAAAATGACCAGCAGCCACATGGTCAAACAAAAACAACAAGGAGCAAGGAGGTATGGGGAACAAAGAACTCGTGCAGGCCTATGGTAAAGGAACACTGGCTGGATGGTCAAAATGGTCTCCAGCCACATGGTCAAACAACAACTGCAATTAAGGAGGCATGAAGGACAAAAAACACATGCAAGCCTAAGGACAGAAATTGGCCCCTGGCCACACTGCATGGAGAAAACAGATAAAGGGTGGCCGATGACAAACACCCCCCCCACACACACACCCACACAGACACACACACAAACTGGCCATTAGGAAGCATGGTGGTAATAACACTGAAGAAAGTGACCAACATTAATTCAGCAATGCAAAACATGAAAATTAACTGAGCCATACAAATCTCCTTCTATACCATCAAATATTAACCCAGAACATATACACTCTTTGAAAAAAGAACACACACTGCAAACAATAGCTAACATTTGTAATTAATCCAATGTCATCCCTGCCCTAAATAAAGTTTTAAAACATATACCACTGAAACCTTTATTTCATACACTAATGACTACGATTGATGGTCCCTAATGGCTAAATGGGACTTTGGAAATCTAGGCCATATACTAAAATAATATTGCAAATGTTACAAACATGTAGAAAAGTTACTGAGGTGTGCAACAATTTTCCTTTATAAAAGGTGAAAAATCATTGAAATGCAAAATAAATAATAACCAGGCCTCTACTAAAATTACAGGACATCCACCATGATAAAAATTAAAACTCTAATAAAAGTATAATGAAATACTGGTGCATGCCCAAGCAAGTAAACAACACCCTTATACAATAGTTTTTTAACTTACTTGTGTGAGTCAACAAAAACAAAGGGGCATATTTATACTCTGTTTGCGCCGAATTTGCGTCGTTTTTTTCGACGCAAATTCGGCGCAAAACTAACGCCATATTTATACTTTGGCGTTAGACGCGTCTAGCGCCAAAGTATGAGGAAAGAGCGTAATTTTTTTCCGTGAACGCCTTCCTTGCGTTAATGAGATGCAAGGTAGGCGTTCCCGTCTAAAAAAATGACTGCGACGCAAATGCGTCGTATTTATACTCCCGGGCAAAAATCACGCCCGGGAGTGGGCGGGGCAAAAAACCCTGCATTTGCGCCGGATTTTAGCGCCTGGGTCAGGGCAGGCGTTAAGGGACCTGTGGGCTCAAAATGAGCCCACAGCTGCCCTCCCATGCCCCCAGGGACCCCCCCTGCCACCCTTGCCCACCCCAGAAGGACACCCAAGGATGGAGGGACCCATCCCAGGGACATTCAGGTAAGTTCAGGTAAGTATAATTTTTTTTTTTTATATATTTTTTTTTGGCATAGGGGGGGGGCCTGATTTGTGCCCCCCTACATGCCTCAATGCCCAATGACCATGCCCAGGGGACATAAGTCCCCTGGGCATGGCCATTGGGCAAGGGGGCATGACTCCTGCCTTTACTAAGACAGGAGTCATGTAAATGGCGTCTGGGCGTCGTAAAAAATGGCGCAAATCGGGTGGAGGCGATTTTTGGGCGTCAACCTGACTTGCACCATTTTTAAGACGCCCTAACGCCATTTTTCCCTACGCCGGCGCTGCCTGGTGTACGTGGTTTTTTTCCATGCACACCAGGCAGCGCCGGTCTGCTAGCGCCGGCTAACGCCATTCAATAAATACAGCGCCCGCATGGTGCTTCAGAATGGCGTTAGCCGGCGCAAAACTTTTTGACGCTAAACTGCGTTAGCGCAGTTTAGCGTCAAAAAGTATAAATACGGGCCAAAGTCCATAACTCCAAAGGTATATCCAAGAGACAAAGGGAGTGATCCTTCCACCTCAAAATCCAAATGAAAAGTGACCAGGAGATGGACAAAGCACTAGGAGGAGCCTGACGGACAGGAACAGGAAATTGGAGTCCCTGACGCACTTCGTTCCAACCTTCTTAGGCTGAAAAACAAATGGTAGGGTCCATTGGAGAAGGAAATCTACTCAAAAATCTCTTTTTGACTATATTCAGTGGCATCTGGATTAGAAAATGCAGTCCAGAAATGAGTTTGCACTCAAAAATTGCAGTTTTGGCGGCCCAGGAGTATCGCGGAATTCACAAGAGAGCACCATAAAACAATCTTGCAAACGTGAACAAAGTCTTCTCTATGCCTAAGTGCAGAATTCGGGAACTCTGGGCTACTCTGCGTAGCGCAAAGTGCCCAGATTCCATAAACCCCATCAGCAATGCAGAGTTCTATGTCTGGGCCTGGTTATAGTTACCTTAGGGCACGAGTTATAGTTACTTAAAAAAAACTCTAACTATAACTGCTGAATTTCTATGGTTTTGTGCAATTAAATTGAGAACCTAACTATAATGTCAATGTAACCATGCCAGTAGACCGCCGCAGACCATATAATGACACATGATACAGCCTGGCGGTGTTCTGCTGGCAGATGCTGCTGCTGGCAGCAGCGCCCCGCCCCGTCTCTGGAGGACCCCCTGACATCAGGTAAGTCGGGTGCTCCGACAGGGGAGGGGGGTTTTGTGTGTGTGTCTGTCTGTGCGTGCGTGTATGCGGGTGTGAGATGCGTGTTGTTTGTATGTGCGTGTATGGATGTGTGAGTGCGTGTATGTTGTGTACTGTGCATGCACGTGTGCAAGTATGTGTGTCTGTGTATGTGTGTGTGAATGGATGTATGCATGCGTGGATGAATGTGGGTAGTGTGTGTCTTAGATGGTGCGTGAAGGTGCGCGTATGACGTGGGGAGGGTCTGGAATGGGAGGGGGCAGGGGAACACCAAGGGAGGGGGAGGAGGGAAGTCCCCTATCAATGACAGGGAAGGGAATCCCTGTCATTGATAGTGCCTACCACCATGGTTTTCGTGGCAGTGAGGAAGCCACGAAAACCATGGCTGTAGGCGTGGGTCATAATCAAGCAGGCGGGCTACTGACGGCCGCCTGGCTGGAGACTGCAGGCTCCAGCACGGCAGTCGTTACCGCCACAGCGGACGGTGTGGTACATTGGCGGTTTGCCTTGAGCCGAACCGCCAATGTCATAAAATGGCGAAACGTACCGCAAGCCTGTTGACAGTACATTTCTCCATTTTACCGCCGTCTGCCAGGGTTGCAATGAGGGTCTTTGTCACCCATCTTTAAGTAAAAAATTTAAAGTAATTTCAGGGGTGTAGTACACCTTCGGTCTGATGAGGGGGATCAAGAGGGAGCTCTTTCCGGGGCTACAAACAA